>NC_143463.1:440000-1052500 GCF_987193195.1 Phasianus colchicus
GAATTTTAGTGCTTTTGAATTTGTCCAATTCATTTCTCCTTAGCAACAAGGAGAAGTAGTGTTTCACCCCTAACACAAATGAAATGTGAGGCAAAAGGGCAAATCATTTCAAAAGAATGAGTTAGAAAAGACACACCAGCTTGATTTATTGTTGCAAGGATATTGCCATGATCAAAGTATCTACTGAGAGAGGAGGAAGGATGGAAGGATTTGGGTATGAGTTTTCAGGATTCTGAGCAGTTCTGTGCTTGCTGTATAATCACCTAGGCCTCACAGGGTGTTCCAGTAGCTCTTCTATTATTCTTTATTTTATTGCATTAACAAGGTACTCAGCATTACTTACATCAGCATATATGATCCTTAAAACCTGGCAGAAAAGCAAGTTGTTCTGAACGTAACTTGTTAGAATACCAAGTATCATGTACATGAAAATATTTCTGGACACTTAGAGGAAAGCATGATGCACAGAAAGATACAGCAAAATAACGTTCACAAGTGTGATCTACATTTGTAAAAATATATATTTTTTTCTATTTGCTCATGTTAATGAAATTTCTATGCTCTAAAAAAACATCCCTACAGCCTATCTCAAAGTTAAAAAGGCTGAACTCTTCTAGATCTGATCGAGTTTCTACAGAATCCCAGCGAGCTGTGAGAAACGTTAAGCATTGCATGCAAATAAATGCCTTTTCTTTTTATCAAAAATGACCCTGATGGCTATGTTCCAGCTCTTCAACAAAAGGTTTTCAGAATTAAGTTTTGAGATCTGCTCATTAAAGAAAAGATCTGGCAATGGATGGTCCTTGTACTTAAGGAAATCAGCATAAATGAATTTGTTTAGAAAAAAAAATCATAGAACCATAAAATCCTTAGAGATGATTTTGTGATTCTAATGCATTTGTAGTTTTCTTGATCAGCAGCTTCATCAGATCCATTTGTCCTACCTCGCCTAGGACAGAAACACATGGCACTGGCTTGGGTCTGCAGGGTTTCCCTGCTGGTTGTTTCATCTTTGCTCTTTTTTCTGTTGCCCTCATGCCTTTGGCCAATGACATGGAGAGCTCAGTCTGATGCTTGGTGGCTGAGACCACATTGATTCTCAGGACAACCAGGAAGACGCCAACATCGTGATGGAGCCTGCAGCTCTGTGCTGTCTGTTCCACTGAGCTGCAGCACTCCTGTGACAGCTCTGTCCCTCGGAGGAGCACAGCAAACCAAGTTCCTTGCTGCCCTTCACACTAGGATGTCCCTGCCTGTGCTCAGCAGGCAGTGCTGTTCCTGGCCTCTGCTGCTGGCTGCAGGACAGCACATCCCTCTGTACTCCTGAGCACGTGGTGGGCATGCTAGGTGAACAGCTTCTGGTGGAGACAGCAAACAGCACTGGCAAGGCTGCAAGGCTCCTACAGAACCAAGGTCTTTGTCCACTTGGCTATGGTAGTTGTGTCTACTACCGAGGCTCATGAGGAGACAAGCTGTCATGACACTGGGGCCTTGCAACCCTTTAAGGTGACCAGGAGGTATCATATCATTCTCCTTCAGAACATTACAGACCGTACTTCCCATTGACCATGGAAGACCTTTGGACCTTATGTGAGGACCTCCCTTCCCAAGATCTGGAGCTATGGCTTAGACTTTCTGTTTTATCAAAGCAGCTGAGGGCTCTACTCAACACTGAAGTCACTTGCATGGGACCTTTGCCTACTTGTAATCATGATCTCCAATTACCTGCTCTAACAAGATCCTCAGGGACTTTTGTCAGTAATGGCCCCCACAGGAGCCAGTCAATGCTCAAAGACGCTTCAGCATTTCCTTTTGACTTTACCTTCATTGTGTGGTTACATCAGCCTTCTCTCAGTATCTGAAGTTAATGGACTCAGCAGCAAATATGCAGTGGGGCTCATTACAGTGCAGAAAGACCTAACAAGCATTTTCCTCAAGTCATCCAGACTTGTCCAGTTAATTATTAAGGTTTCAAGGTTGTAGATGAAGAGAAAACTTCCTAGAATAATAATAATAATAAAAAAGAGTTATCACATTTAAGGTTTTTTTAATTACTTTTTTGGTTAATTTAAGAAGTGATTGAAGCTTTCTTCATTTTATAGTTTTCCCAGGCTGTCTCCTAAGGAGGTCTGGACAAGTAACTGCATGGGCAACCTTGCTCCCCACTTCCCTTCTTTACCACCTCATTCATGAGTCACCTGAGACTTGCATCACTTTCCTTACAGCAGATGTCTACGCTGAATTCTACAGATTTTTCCAGCTCCTTTGTAGAAATGTACACTTTCTTCCCTTGGAGGACTGGCTGCACACAGGTAGAGAAGGTTTTTTTAAAAAATTATTATCTTTATTATCTGTAGTAGAGACAAAGAACAGGAAAACACATTCCTAAACTGTAAGCCAAAACCAAGCTGCCTCCAATAAGGTTCACCTTCCACAAGGAATAACTGTACAAGAAATTTTGACACTGAGAGATAGGAAATGATAAATAGCAAAACAAATACAGAGTTGGCAGTAAGGATGATGATAGAGATGATGGGAAGACAGACAAGGTTAAACAGTTCCAAGAAGCAACTGGGTATTTGAGAGATATCTGTACAATCAAAGAGTAAGGGGAAGGAAAATATGCACAGAAATGGGAAGTACATATGTCTGAATAGTTACTTGAAATTCAACTTCTGACATGGTTTGTTTCTTCAGGGCAGGTGGAAATACATAAAAGAATACAAAGTATACTGGGTAAGAGACAGAGTACTAGCAATGCAGGTACAGGGGAATATCAATATTCTTTTCTTTTGCCTAACCTTCCAGCCACTTTTTTATCAGGTGAAGAATACACTGTCCAAGCCATGGGCTGCCAGCTTCTCTAGGAGAATAGCATGGGAGACAGTGTCAAAGGCTTTGTTGAAGACTAGGTAGATTATGTCAACAGCCTTTCCCTCATCCACCAGGCTGGTCACCTGGTCATAGAAGGAAATCAGATTGATCAGGCAGGATCTGCCTTTAATGAACCTATGCTGGCTAGGACTGATCCCCCAACTGTCCCAAACATGCCATGTGATTTCTCTCAAAATGATCTGCTCCATAATCTGCTCATATCAGAGCAGGTCAGGCTGACAGCCTGTAGTCCCCCAGATCCTCCTGATGCCTCTTGTAGATGAGAGTAACATTCGCAAGGCTCCAATAAATCTGGAACCTCCCCAGTTGATCAGGACTGCTTATAAATGATGGAAAGTGGCTTAATAATAACTTCTGCCAGCTCCCTCAGTACCCTTCAGTGTATTCCATCTGGTCCCATAGACTTACGACAGTCCAATTATCAGGTTACTGTTTCTTCCTGAATTGTGGGGGGCTTATTCTGCTCTCCATCTCCATTTTCCAGCTTAGGGGATGAGTACACTGAGGATAACAGGCTTGACTATTAAAGACAGAAGTGCCATGTGCTGATAACCTTGGGCATGGCCAGGAGAGGGAGATAGAGCCTTCTACAAATTACTGTGTCAAACAGATCCCCAACACAGGAATGACATCAGCAAGCTAAAGCAAGTTTAGCAAAAGGTCATGAAGGCCAAGCTAGAGCACTTGGCATGTCAGGAGAGACTGATGGAGATGAGCTTGGCCATCCTGGAGAAGGGAAAGCTGAAGAGAATCTCATTGCAGCCTGCCAGAACCTATAAGGACATCATGCATAATACTGCGCCAGCTCTGAAATATGGTGTGCAGTGGGAGGATGAAAGACAAAGGCCATTGTGTGAAACTGGAGATGTTCAGCCTGGAGATCAGGAAAAGCTTTTTCACCCAGAACAATAATGGACATTTGCTGGTTAGGGTCTACAGAGGAGCCTGCTGTCAAGGCCTTCTTGTTTCAAATATAGGAAACATCTCACTTGCAGGCTGTCATCATGATGGGAAATTTCAACCACCAGATATCTGCTGGAAAACAACACAGCAAGCTGTAAGCAATCCAGGAGACTCATGAAGTGCACTGAGAGTGTTCCTGGTCCAGATACTGGACAAATTGTCCAGAGGAAAAGCATTACTGGACTTGGTGCTCACTGACACAGAGGATCTCATTAAATAAATTAAGATTGGATGCACGCTGAGTTGTAGAGACCAGGCTCAGGTCAGCTCTGTGATCTCAAGGAATATGAGCCTGTCAAAAAACAGGTTTGGTAGAGGTAAAATTATACCAGCAATTTGAACTTAGTTCTGGTCTTTTATAATACTCTGTATTGTATTATTTGAGGATATCAGAATCGGTTACTTTAAATTCTGTAGATCTGTGGTAAGCAGGCCCACTGATTACCCAGGGGCCAATCTGTATTTTCTCCCCTAGTTTGACTTGGAGTGTAGTTTCTGGTGAGAGACATTTCAACTCCACTCATCTGTTGAGTATGTTTCATTTTCATGTATGACTAAAGTGGAGAAATTTAAGGTCCTTCTGTTTTGTGGTGTTTCATGGTTACAGAGCACAGTCCCAAGGGTCACCACCAGGAAAACTGCTAACTCCATGTTGTAGCAGGGTTTCTATGTATTTATTAAGAGGTGCTGCAGTGTGAGTGTGTGGGGCTAGGAGAGGCTGTGTAGTTGGGTCAGGTTTAATCATATCTATTCTGAACCCGAATGATAGCCCTATTTTATGTTGCTGCCTTTGACAAGTCACAATAGTGGGTTTTATCAGGATGAAATTATAGCAGCAATCCCTCTTATCAGTGACACAATGCTTTGCAGCTATGGAGTCTGAGAAAATATTAGATATTACTATCCATTTAACTTTTTCATTTGTTGATCCATTGATCAATCTACACGTCATCTGAATTTCTTATCTGGCTATTTCTTCTCCTTCTGGCCACAAATCAAAGAGTACAAAGATTGTACAAAGGTCAGGATAGCGCTCAGTATTACTTATCCTCCTGACAGAGTAATTCTAAAATCTAGGTTATTCAACCTCATGCAGTTTATTCAGGATTCCTATGAATGCCAAAGAGAGAGGAAATATGGTTGTCCATACTTATCCAGCGTGGTTAGAAAAGTCACCAGATGATTTCTGCTGTGCCAATGTCAGCCCACATGGCTTCTGAATGTGTGTGGGTTTTGTCACATGCAGTGAGGTTGTGTATGGCAAAACACCCAATTAGAACTGGAAAAAGCCTCTGGACACTGTCCAGTTCAACCGCTTCCTATCTTCAGCTAGAGCAGAATTTCCAGGACTGTGTTTAAACATCTTTTGGATATCTCCAAAACATATGTGGACATCCAGCTGTAGTAATCTACAATCCACAATAAACAAGTGTTTTCCTAAAACTCTCATGAAACTTCATGTGTTTCACCTGGAACTCTCTGCCCCTTGACCTGTTGCTGAGCTTAACTGGGAAGAGCCTGGCTCCCCCTCAGGTCCTCCCATTAGATGTTTATATACACTGACATACTTCTCCTTGGAGCCTTCTTTTCTCCAGGCTGAGCAGCAACTGCTCTCTTAGCCTCCCCTCTCATAAAGGATGCCCCAGTCCAATTCGAAGGCCTTTGCAGGACTTGCCCCACTAAATTCACATCCTTTTCATATTGCAGAGCCCAGTTCTGTACTGGTCACTGTTCAGCAGAATTTGCTTTACTAGCGCTGAGTTGAGAAAAACAAACACTTCCCTTTATCTGCTCATCCAGGAGCTGTTATTCTTTCTGCAGAACCAGCACATCACTATTTCATGGTCAGCTTGTTGCCCATGTGGACCTCAAGGTCCTTTCCTGCCAAGGCGCAGGGCAGCTCCCAGTCAGCCACCACCCCCTCCCATGCTGATGCAGGGGTTATTTCACCCCGTGTGCAGGGTCTCATGCAGAGACTGGAAGATTACTTGGCAGTTCATGCTGGCAGGGAGAGCTGGGAGGAGGAGCATCCCGCAGTATAGAGGGTGAGTTCAATAGGTGATTATCTCCTCCTAAGTACATAGCCCTCGTCCTCTAATTACAGGATTAGCGCCCTCTGAGAATAGAGACCTTAGCCATCGTAACCACCTGATAGAGAGCTATGCAATGAAACAGGTTAAAAAGTCACAGGGACTAAAAGGACAGAGCAGAGGAACTATATTCTGCCCTCAAAGAGACAGTTTCTACCACAGAAGAAAACACAAGATCCAAGGCAAGCAGTAACCATCCCATCACTAACAGGCTGACAGCAAGAACTCAAAGGAAAGGAATGGATGGAGGCAAGTTGGTGCTGAGGGCTGCAAGCAAAACCCCTTCTTGCCTACTCCATCCACCAGGTGCTTCTGTAGAACAGACACGAGGATCTGGGATAGATACTGAAATAGCTGAGCTTTTACAGCATGCAGACCAATGTGAATGATTGTGGGTGACATTCATTTTGGTGTTTGTTACTTAATGCTTGATCTGGAGATCAAGTTGGATCAGTGCTTGATCTGGAATGCAACACATCAGAGCACAAGTGACCAAGCATGCAGAGATAAGCTTAAGACAGCCAATGCCCATTTTGAGTTGAATTTGGCAAGGGACTTAAAGGGTGAATAAAAGACCTCCACAAGTACATAAGAGCAAAGGAAAGGGTAGGAAAATGTAGTCTCACTGGAAGACAGGTCAGGAGTTTTGTTAACAAATGAAACAGAAAAGCCTGAAATACACACTGTCTTCCTCAACTCAGTCTTCTCTGCTAAGACAGAACTTTGGGTATCCAAGGGCCCTGATACCAGAGAAAAACCCAGAGCAAGGAAGACTTCCTCTTGCTAGGGATCATCGGGTTAAACAAACTGGACATCTATAAATCCATGGGCTCTGGTTAGCTGCATCCATGTGTGCTGAGGAAGCTGAAAGACATCACTGTGAAGCCACTCTCAATGTCCTTTGCAATGTCATAGAGACTGGGAATGTTTCCCAAAGACTGGAAGCATGCAAATGTCAGTCATATCTTTAAGACCTGCAAGTATCTGAAGGGCCAGTCACCATTCCCTAGGCATTCTCCTAGTCAGCTGACACAATATAAATTAGATAAATGGCAAGTGATATAGACCGAAAATGACCGAATATCAAGGCTCACACTGTGATGACTGATATCACAAAGTCCAGGTGGACATTTTTGCTTTGTTTCCCAGAGGCTGATACTAGGTGTTATACTCTCTAACCTCTTCACTAAGACTCTAGACAAAGGGGCACAATGGAGGTCTCCAGCACCACGGTCTGCTCTAAGCAACAGTAAGGTGATAATAGGGTCACAGTGATCAGTAATTTCTCTAGACCCAGTGCTGGTGTGCATTCATGGTGATTTCTTCCCCTTAAGAAAGTAAGAATTTTCCTTTTCTACCTTTTCAGTTTCATTTGCTCATTGCCCTTTGTTCTTTCCCCACTTTCCTTCACTCAGGTCTGGTCACCACATCTACTCTGACCAAACACAACTGTATGCGGTTTGACTGGGATGGAGTTAACGTTCTTCATGGCAGCCTATTAATTAGCACAGCAGCTCAGACAAGGAGGTAACATTCATTCTGTGTACACTGATCTGAGGCAAGAGGAATCCAGCTCCTGTGTGTCTGTGAGGTACATAGCAGGGGCAGTTGAATCCCTCTTCAGCTGCAAACTACTGATGAGAGCAGAGATGCCCACAATGAATCACAGGGAAGAGATCGCTGCCTGCCACTGCCCGGTGTGCTGCCTGACAATAGGGTAAGAGATTCCAGAGGGAAACACAGCACCTCCTGCATACCACCAGCACACCCTGGGAGAGCAATTCCTGCAGTGGGAGTCTGTGCAGTGCTAGAGAGTGTCGGTAACAATTCCTTCAGCTTGCTTCAATGTGAGTTCTTCAGGAGGGGCCCTGCTGCTTTTCAGGAGCTGTGAGCCCCGGAGCCTCAGGGACATCTCCAGGGACATTGGTTTGGGGCATAGAAAGTGATGCCTCGAGCTGCACCTCTGCTGCTGAGCTGGGCTGTGTTTTCTGAGAAGCAGGGAGCTGCTGGCAAACAGCAGTGCTGCAGACAGACAGTTCTGTGCAGGATCTGCTCTTCTGCACCAAGAGCTGGGGCCTGCAGCTGGCACAGGGAGAGCAGGGAAGGAGAGAGGTGTTAAAGGCTATGTGGGAGAACTCCTCAGTGTTCTTCACACAGTAAGTCTGGCTGAAGGGAAGGCAGATGCAAAACCATTGATATATGCACTTGAAGTTAGCATATCCCAATGCTTGTAGGATCTTTTGGTAGTGCTCCCATCACTTTTCCATCACAAAGGAGGAGATCCTGCTTCAGGTTAGTGATTCCCTGGTTCAGTCAGTGCAGTCGGGGGTGCACTGGGTGCCCAGGGCAGAAATCCTGCAGACAGGGTCCCTGCTGTGCCCCAGAGGCTGTGTGTCCGGGCAGGGACTGTGCCGAGTGCCAGGCTCAGCACTCAGCCTGCCTGGGGAGCTGCCATGAATTTGGGCCACAGGAAAGAGAAGACCTTTTCTGATTCTTGGCCTTGTTTCCAAGAAGGGCAGTGGGGAATGGAATAGGCTTTGAGGCTCCTGCACTGAGAGATGAGGAAATCTGGCAGAGATACCTGGAAGTGCCATAAAAGATTTGTCCCTGGTCACCACAGAACATCCGTTGGTTGGCGAGGACATCATTTCTGTGCCCTGCTGCTTAGCTCCAGCAGGCATGGAAGTGCCCCTTGGCAGCACGTTGTTAATGCAGGACAGAGCTGTACACAGAGCAGGTAGGGTGGGATCTGTGAGCACAGGTAACAGGAAGTATGGGGACAGAGAAGCAGCTCCCATCAGGCACAGCTACAGGCAGCAGAGATGCACAGGCTGTGGGAAGGAACTTGCCATGGGAGGGGGATTCTGGCACCTCCTGGCTGTGCCCTGCCATGCAGATGCTTTCTCTGGAGCAGCCCTTCCCTGGTCTCTCCCACTCCCCCAAGCCATGGGGTCTCAGGCAAGCATCACCAGTACAGCAGCCAGAGCCCAGAAGAGAAGCTCCCATGCTCTGTCTGTGTGTGCCCCTCTTCCCTTGATAGGAACCCTGTGGCATGTCACTGTGATCCACTTTGGACCGACTGAGGCAGCTGTAGGGGAGGAGGGGAGGATTTGGTCATCATTCAGACACCAGCCCAGTGGTCCTGCTGTGCAGCTGTGCCTGAAGGAACAATGACCAAGTGTCCTCCAGATACTGCACTGTGTGGAGCTTTAAGGTATGCAGCTGTGTCTATGGGGCATCCTTCGGGGCTGCATGCTGCTCTCCAGGAGTATGCAGCTTTCTCACTGCATCTTTGTGTTACCTAGGTGACTCATAGAGGACACACCTCAGTGCTAAGGCCACGTAGATGCTGCTGGATGGCTCTCCTGTGTGCAGACAGAAATGAGGCCTCTGTATTCCTGGCTAGGAGGGAAGAGCTGAGGTCCTGCTTAGACATCCCAAGGAAAGGACGATTCTGTCACGCTGCACACTGACCCCAGAGTCCCTGCTGCACCCAGAACAAGGTAACACCTGAGCGTGACCATCCTGCAGCTTACAGAGGTATGACACAGCACAGCTGGGAACAGGGTGGATGGGCAGAGCTGCTCTCCTCACTCTTCACCAGGGGACGGTCAGTTTGCCTCCTGGAACCCATAGGATTTCCCTTGGAGTCCACATTAAAGTCATGGATTTCAACTACCCAACACCTCTTCTAAGAGCTATGGGGACAGCTGTAATAAAATAAACCAAATAAAATCCCCTCAGCTCTTCTCTGCAGCTGGAGAGTTGAAAGAAACAGCACAGAAAAGCTCAGTGATATTACAAGCAGAGTGAATCTGAGTTTCCCCCCACATTCCTCTTTCCCTTCTGCTGCATGAGAGGAAGGGCTTCTCTGAAACCCGCAGCAGCCTCTGTTCCTAATGGCACTCTCAGCACAGCCAGAGATCAAGACAGTTGCAGAAAGGTTCTCCTGAAAAATTTAAGGCTCTGTGTGAGGGGTTGCTGTAAGGCTTGTGAAGTTTTCTTCAGATAAACCTGTTTAAACTTCATATGTCATTTTCATCAGAAAACTATGTAGAAATGTACAATGGCAGGTTTATCACCAAGCCTAGCCTGTCTCGTTCTCCTTGAACTGGCCCAAACTAAACAAATGTCCAACAACACCTTCCCCACAGAGTTCCTCCTCCTGCCATTCACAGATGTGGGAGCTGCAGCTCCTGAAGAGGCCTATAGGAAACCTGAGGAGGACTTCTTATAAGGGCATGTAGTGACAGGACAAGGAGACATGGCTTTAAACTGGATGTGTTAGATTTAAACTAGATATTAGGAAGAAATTCTTTGCAGTGAGGGTGGTGAGACACTGGCACAGGTTCCATCACTTTTCCATCACAAAGGAGGAGATCCTGCTTCAGGTTAGTGATTCCCTGGTTCAGTCAGTGCAGTCGGGGGTGCACTGGGTGCCCAGGGCAGAAATCCTGCAGACAGGGTCCCTGCTGTGCCCCAGAGGCTGTGTGTCCGGGCAGGGACTGTGCCGAGTGCTGTCCTATCTGCAGATCTTCAGGGCCGTGCTGAGGATGCCCTCAGAGCAGGGATGGCACAGAGACTTCTCCACGTGCCTCCCTCACCTGGCTGTGGTCTTGCTCTTTGTCAGCACTTTCACGTTCGCCTATCTCAAACCCCCCTCCATTTCATCCCCATCTCTTGACCTGTTGGTGGCAGTTCTGTATTCAGTGGTGCCTCCAGCAGTGAACCCCCTCATCTACAGCATGAGGAACCAGGAGCTCAAAAACACAGTGAGGAAATTCAGAGGAATTCCATGGTGTATCCAAAATTATTAGGACAATCTTTGTTTTTATTTACTTTCATTGCTATTTCCTCATACTTGGATTAAGATTTAAATACTTTTACATTTAAATTCTTAGTCTCCTATCTGTTCACTTTTTTACCCAGTCATGTCATTACAAGTCCAAATTGAAAACTGGGACTCTGTGATCCTAACAAAGTTCAAAAAGTCCAAGTGCAATATGTTGCCTTGGGTTGGGGCAAACACAGACATATGTGCAGATCGGGAGACCTCACTGATAGCAACCCTACTGAGAAGGACTTCTGTCCTCCAGAGTTCTGGTGGATGAAAAGCTGGACGTGAGCCAGCAGTGCGTGCTTGCAGCCCCGAAGGCCACCTGCATCCTGGGCTGCATCAACAGAGGGGTGACCAGCAGGATGAGGGAGATGATTGTCCCTCTTTACAAAGATGATCAGAGGCCTGAATGTCCCACCTCTGGAGGAGTTCAGGACCAGGTTGGATGGGGCTCTTGGTAACCTGATGTAGTTTGAGCTACATTATCTTTAAGGTCTCTTCGAATCCTAAACATCCTATGATTCTATAATTCTATGATCTTGTGTACCTGCAGAACCAGGCTCCCTGTGTAGATGAACACAATGAAGAAGACAGCAGAAATTCTTTTGTCTCTGCTCCTATGTCTCCCTCATCCTCCTGAGCAACCCACATATGTGGGAGAGTTTCAAGGAGCCAGGAACCCATCTGCCACATGGAGCAGCAAACCTGGTGTCCCTGTGGTCTGCCCCTTAATGCCTGTTGAGCTCTTGCTCTCTGCTACCTTTGAGTTGGGGCTGCTGTTTTCCTGAAACCGTGGCCATGAGCAGCAGCAGGATGTGGTTTTTGAGCATTGCTCTCCCTCCACTTCCTTGCTCTCCTATTGTGCCTCTCCATTCCTGTTAGTATTCAGGTCTCAAATGACTTGATAGCAGTCCAGTTGTCTCTACAGTAGCATACCTAACTAAAGGCCTGCTCAGGACAGAGCCAGAATCCAGGCCTCTTTCAAAGCTGTTGTCAGCAATGCACACAAGGAGCTGCTCTCTGCTCTTTTGTTGTCTGGGGTTCTCCACGGACTGAAGAACACAGGCTTACAGTCCAACAGTGATCTGCCAGTGACCAGTCACTGGACCAAGGGCTCCCTTCTCAGTGGCACTTGTTCATACAGACAACAAATATTTGTTGACTTATCTGGAGAGTGATTCAGTACAGACTTTTTGAAGCCCTGTGGGTCAGATCTGGTTCAGCATTCAACTGCCCTTTGTGACATTAGAGGCACCCCATGCTCCTGCCAAGCACTGTCCTTGGCTGCAGAGCCATTAGCACAGATGGTAAGAAGCAGCAGAGATCTCCATCCATCTGTGTCTGCTGCCCACCCTGAGCAGCATAACCTGGGCAGGGTCACCCTGGTCCTTTGGGCACCACAGATCCATCAATGCAGAGCAGTACCACCAGATCAGGGCCTTGGGGAGAACACGGGGAGGGAACCAGGAGCAGTCAGCCAGGCCAGCACAGAAAAGTTGCCCTGGACAAGGCTCTCCAGGAGCAGGGATGACCCTGAAGAAGAGCAAGAGAGCATTTCTGTGCCTTCAGGGAGGGACAGGTGAGAAAGAGAAAGCTATTTTTGCAGGCATTTGCTGGAGGCAGGCTGTGCTGGGCCAGGACTCTTGTGCTAGGCTGAGAAGAGGACGGCACAAGCAGTCTGTGCTGGGGGTCTTCTGGGCCTGGAGCTTCACTGACCTCTGCCTCCTCAGGCCACAGCCCCAGCCTAGTAGCTGCTGTGTCTTCAGAGTTTCTGGGCTGTGGTGGCATTGCATACCCAGTGGTGGGCACTGCCATTGGGCTGCTGGGCTGAGCTGGGTTGGGGAGAGGGCAGGGGGTGGGAAGAGCTGGGGAAGAACTGGGATGTTCCCAACAGAAGGGAACACCACCGTTAGCTGAGCCGTTAGTGTGCAGGGTGAGAATTTGCACAAGGGCTTTGTGGAGCAGATCCAGAGATTAGGGATGTGGTAGTGAGGGTCTGGCGCCCAGAAGATATCGCGTTGTACGGGAAGACAGGGTCCCCCTCCCGATAGCCAATAGCGTTCAGTGCCCAGGTTATATAAGGCTGTTTCTCCCGCCAATAAACGCCATTTGCCGTCCACCACATTGGTGTCAGCGAGCCGATGGACCGAGCGACCTGGGATTGGTCGCCGTGCCGTTCCCGAACCAGGTCGCCACGCCTACGATAGGCAACAAGTGGTGCCAAAACCCGGGATTCGCCTGGACGGGTGAACGGCGGCCGGAGCGGCAGGACCAGGCCGGCGGGGAGGACGCTCCCGGACCAACAAGGAGGATGGAAGTCCTTGTGAAGGTCGTATCGCAGTTAGATAAGCAGTGGGGCATCGATTGTAAGCCCAAAGATTTTACTCTCGCTATTGCGAGGCTTTTGCGAATTGGGGTCATTGACCAGCCGGTGGATATTCTCCACCCCGAAGTGTGGGATAAATGCACTAAAGCGTTAACTGAGGAGACGATGTCCTCGGGCTGTGGGAGAAGCCTAGAGTCGTGGGGGAGAGTCGCGCGGGCCCTGCGCAGGGCCATGCGGGAGCGGGAGAGCTGGAGGGCGGCAGAGAGCCGTTTGTTGGCCGCCCCGGGACTGGGAGTCGGGGCGGCCACGCGGACTTTGCACCCCTCTGACGATGACGATTACATGTCCTCTCAATCGAACCCCGACCCGCCCACGGAGGGACAGAAACGTGCTAAATCCTTCTGGGGTGGGTTAATCGAGGAGGCCAGGGCTGCCGCGGAGAAATCGGAGCCCGAGGAAATTTGGGCTCGACCGCCCCCCTATGCGCCCCAAGATGGCGCCGAGCCAGGAGAGGGAGGGCGGGGGGAGGACGCCCTTGGCGGGAACATCGAGGAGGTGTTAGATAAAGGCGGTGGGAGCGACCGGGAAGGTGAGGGGAGCGTGAGTGAAGGGTGGAAAGCCAATCAGAGCGGCCGTCTGAAGAAAAGCCGCTGTGGGGCGAACATCCCGCTGGGCAGAGGGCGGGACGAACCAAGAGGGAGGGAACGGCCTGCCCGCAAGGGAAGCGGGCGGGGCCGGAGCCTAACAAAATGGTACGGGAAACCGGAAGTGGCCGCTCAGTCCGGCTCTGACTCCGGGTCAGACACTAGCTGGGACGAGTGGTTCGCAATTGACTTAAACTCGGAGGAGGAGGGAACGAATACGAACAGAGTTAAGAGCCGAAATATTCCCATCCAAATTAAAGAGAAACCGCGAGGGGGAGAAATCCCTCTTACAGACTGGAGGAAAATAAAGATTGCATGTGCTGACTGGGCCCCATCGGCCAAACTAGCGTTCCCAGTCCGGGTGATGGATGGGGGACAGAGGGTCCACTCGCCGATAAACCCTAGGGATATACAAGCAATTGTTAAGGCAATTGCAGATAAAGGGCTTAACTCAGCTATGGTCTCCACCCTTATAGATGGTGTTTTTGGGGGAGATGATATGCTCCCATTTGACATAAAACAAACCTGTAGACTAATTTTTGATGGAGCAGGGATGATTGTTTTTAAACAAGAATGGGAAGATAACTGTGCAAGACAACTAGCTCAAGTAACTGGGGCAGATCACCCACTACATGGTTCCAGCCTGCAGCGGCTGATGGGTACAGACCCAACAGTGATTACCCCCCAAGCGCAGGCCCTGGGCCTGCGGGCCCATGAAGTTATGACAACTACTCGTGCAGCCAGAGACGCTATTCGCACAGCCTCTAAAGTTATCGTTAAGCCATCGCCATGGTCCACCATAAGACAAAATGAAAGTGAGAGCTTTACACAATTTGTGGATCGCCTCCAGGCAGCAGTCGACTCCTCGACCCTGCCCGCGGAAGCGAAAGGCCCAGTTCTTGCAGACTGCTTACGTCAGCAGTGTAATTCGGCAACCAAAGAGGTCCTACGGTCACTGCCAGTAGGGTCAAGTATTGCGGACATGATTAAGCATGTCGTAAAGGAAGAGCATCTAGCCCCCATTCAGATGGCTGTTCGCACCGCAATAGCTAATGTGATGGCATGTTTTAAATGTGGCCAGGCGGGCCACGTTGTGGCAAACTGCCCTCAGTTGGGGGATCTGCCAGCAGCGCTCCCCCCGCACAAAAATCAACCCAGAGGTCCATGTTGGGTCTGTGGAAAGAAAGGACATTTCGCCAAGGAATGCAGATCTAGAAACCAGGGAAACGGGAGGGGGAGAGGGCACCCAGGCCGCGCACAGCCCTCTCCCAATTGGGACACGAGGCGGCCCAGTTACGTCAACCCCAGATGGGGCAAGACGCCCCCGAACCCACTGCTCCCTCGAGAAGCAACCAATTTTATGGTTCAACCAGCGACCCAGTCAAACCTGTCCCTACCTCAGGGACAGCAAGAACCACCTCCTGGGGGCGAGACCCCAGGGTGGCCCTGCCAGTAAGGTGTGACAACCCGCCGGTGGTGTGGGGGATTTGTTCACTCTATAATACCTTAAATAGCACCACCATTAGTGTCCCTTTTCTGATTGATACCGGAGCAGATGTCACAGTTATTCCTGAGACAGATTGGCCCCCACATTGGAAATTGGAAGACGCCCCCATGGTGGGCGGAGTTGGGGGATTAACCCGAGCTCGGAGGAGTGCTCATCTGGTAGCGATCACGCTCCACACTGAAAAGGGACCGGAGAAAGTTATTACCCTTTTCCCATATGTCATGCCAGGAGTCCCACCCCTGTTGGGGAGGGATGCTCTAGCCCTATTGAAAGCCAGGGTGACAAATTTACCATAAGGGCCACTGCTGCATACCCACTCCCGCCAATTAGACTGACGTGGAAATCGTCCGACCCAGTGTGGGTCGAGCAGTGGCCCCTGTCAAAGCCTCGAATGGACGCCCTTCTTGAACTAGTCGACCGCGAACTACAGCGAGGTCATATTGAGCCTTCCATTAGCCCATGGAACACCCCAGTTTTTGTAATATCCAAACGAACTGGCGAGGGGTTTCGCCTCCTCCATGACCTACGTGAAGTAAATAAAAGAATCCAACCAATGGGTCCTGTTCAAACATTGCTGCCCATGAACTCTATGATACCAAAAGGACTACCCTGTGCTGTCCTTGATATTAAGGACTGTTTTTTCTCGATACCTCTGCATGAGGGGGACAAGGAACGGTTTGCTTTTTCTATCGTGTTCCCAAACAGCCAACGCCCCAACCTACGTTTCCAGTGGAAAGTGCTGCCTCAAGGAATGGTCAACTCGCCTACTATCTGCCAGATTACAGTGGATCGGGCATTGGCACCGGTTCGACACAGTAACCCGACTGCAACCATCATTCAATACATGGATGATATCTTAATTGCTGCACCGTCAGGGAGCCAGGTGGACCAGTTGGTGTCAATGGTCTCAGAAATTCTGAAAACAAATGGGTTCGAAATTGCAAGCGCGAAAATTAAAAGAGGACCATGTGTGACTTTTTTGGGAGTGGGGATCACAAGTTCTTACGTGACCCCCCCCCAGATAAAAATCCATCGAGACGTCAAGACACTCCATGATGTGCAACAGCTAGTAGGGTCCTTGCAATGGCTCCGCAACACTGTCCTGATCCCTCCCGAAATCATGGCCCCCCTGTACGATCTTCTAAAAGGAAAAAACCCATGGGAGCAAAAAACTCTAACGACGGAAGCAATGAATTCCCTTGATTTTATCGAGCAACAGGCATCATCAAGCACGCTCGCGAGATGGAATCCAGATGTACCACTTGACCTGTATGTGCATTTTACTGAGGGAGGAGGAGTAGGGGCACTAGCCCAGGGGCCTCCTGAAAGAGCTCAACCAATACAATGGATAGTTCTGGGAAAACCGTCACGTGCATTCTCTCCAGGAGTTGAGTGCATTGGCAACCTCATCTTGAAAGGCAGAAAACTCGCCCTAAGACACCTAGGCATCGAACCCGCCAAGATATATTTACCCTTCCGCAAACAGCTCCCAATGCAATCAGTGGCGATGTCAGAATATTTAGCTATAGCTCTCGTTGGATTTGGCGGAGAAGTCCAGTATGCTACAAAACCCCCCTGGACTCAAATGCTGGCAATTGTTGACATCGACCTTCCACCGAAAATCATGAACCGGCCCCAACAAGGACCAACGGTTTTTACAGACGCATCCTCAGCTACCTCAACTGCTGCAGCGGTATGGCAATCAGGAGGAGAATGGCACTGCATTAAAATGACCGATTGTGCGCGCTCAGTTCAGCAGTTGGAAGCAACAGCCGTAGTACTAGCATGTGAACTGTTCCCAATGGAACACCTCAACATAGTGACCGATTCGATGTTTGTGGCCAAGCTCTGCTTAGCCATGTCGGGACCTGGCGTGTCAACATCCAAAACAGCTCTAATGCTGGAAGAAGCACTTTTCTCCCGAAAAGGCACCATATCAGTCATCCATGTCAACAGCCACAACCCAATCAAAGGATTTTTTCAAATCGGTAATGACAGAGCAGATGCCGCTGCAAAAGGGTTGTGGACGCTAAAAGATGCCCGTCAGCTACACGAGTCTCTCCACATCGGAGCTAAAGCGCTAGCGAAGAGATGCAGGATCTCAGTCGGTGACGCAAAACACATAATTGCCACGTGTCCCCACTGCCAGAAAGCACCACTGTGGTCTAGTGGAGTCAACCCCAGAGGCCTTAAGGCCTCCGAGGTGTGGCAGACGGATTTCACACAATGTCAATTGCTGAAACCTCGAGCATGGCTAGCAGTAACTGTAGATACATACAGCGGAGTGATCGTGGCCACACAACACCTTAGAGCCGAGTCCAAAGCAACCATCCAGCATTGGCTTACGGCCATGGCGTGGCTTGGCGTCCCTAGTCAGATTAAAACAGACAACGGTCCAAATTCTGTCTCTAAATCAGTCCAGGCATTTGTTCTGAAATGGGGCATAACCTTAACACATGGCATCCCATATAATAGCACAGGACAAGCCATAGTCGAACGAGCGAATCAAACGCTGAAGTCCAAATTGGAGGTATTGGCAAAAACAGAAGGTTTTGCCAATGTTGTTCCCCCAAGAGACCAAGCACGCCTGCTAGCAACCGCTCTTTTAGCACTCAATCAGTTCCCTAGGGGGGAAGAGACGAATAGCCCCACGCAAAAACATTGGGCCACTCAAGCGCTAGAAGAAGGCCCGTTAGTTGTAATTAAAAACGAGCTGGGAGAATGGGAACGAGGGTGGAGGCTAGTCCTGACAGGGCGAGGATATGCGGCAGTCAGAAAAGATGGTAAAGTTAAGTGGTGTCCACTTAAGTGTATTAAACCGGACCTTCACAACAAAACTAACGAGAACTGTGAGTTTCTGTCCACAGGACTGGATCATCGAACGCCCTTGTAACCTGTACGACCCGACGGTGAGAGAGGACGACAAGTTGACAAAACACCCTGATATCTACCTCAGCAGGACCAGTTGCGATGATCGTAATGACACTGATCTTCGGACCCTACATACTGAATAGACTTGTGTCATTTGTTAAGAGCCAATTAGAAGACGCTGACATCACGTTGGTAGAGCACCAACAACTGTTATAAGAATGTTCTTGTTCAGAGCACCTTATGTTTTCTATTCGAGTTTTCTATTGAAGATTGTTCTATTTGAGTTTTCTATTGAAGATTGTTATATATTGTTATATTTTACCTAATTTAATTGTGCATAGGGAGGGGGGATATGTGGTAGTGAGGGTCTGGCGCCCGGAAGATATCGCGTTGTACGGGAAGACAGGGTCCCCCTCCCGATAGCCAATAGCGTTCAGTGCCCAGGTTATATAAGGCTGTTTCTCCCGCCAATAAACGCCATTTGCCGTCCACCACATTGGTGTCAGCGAGCCGATGGACCGAGCGACCTGGGATTGGTCGCCGTGCCGTTCCCGAACCAGGTCGCCACACCTACGATAGGCAACAAGGGAAGGAGCCAAGACCATGCAGGAGGGAGGAGGTCAGTCTGCAGAGGTCTCAGTCACTAACAGCCTTACACAACCAAGTCAGTTTTCTTCCGACTGAGATACTTTTGGGACTGAGACTTAGAAAATAACCAAGTTTGAGACAAGGCATAATATGCAATACCCTATAAAGTTTTTCAGGAACATTTCAGGAACATTGGTTTCTTCCCAAAATCAGAAAATAAATTATTAAAAAAACAACAGGAGGGCATTATAATGATATCTTAATGACAAAATAAAACATAGCTCTGATTGCCATCAACAGGAACTAAGAACAGCTGTGAGCAAGTTCTGAGATTCATTTCTTTAAAATGATAACTCTTAACTTCTCACAGTTATCCTTCCTCAAATCAGATGCTTCACTGGAAGAGATTGGTGTGCAGGATTTGCTCTGGTTGCACTTCTCCAATCAATAAACAAAAAGCTTGGGCTTCTACTGAAACAAGTGAGGGGTGAGGAGAGACACCATTGGGAAGTACAAACGTAGGAGCTCTGACCAAACTGTGAACAGCTGTGCCAAATGGGAAGATTTCAGTTAGACATTTTAGAATACACCTTGCTCAGACTTGCAAAACTGATGTGATGTGTTTCAGGAAAACTTACCCATAGCTTCCACACTTACTCCTCGTTTTCAGAAATGCAGCATTTCCTTTGGAAATTTGTGGAGAGGTGGCTTGGGGAGCGGGGCCACCTCGGGAATGTTGGGGACATGGTGAGTTTGTGAGGATTTACGGTAAACAAGTGGTTGCTGAGTTGTGTCCAATGAGGAGTTTGGCGGGAAAAAATAGGCAGCTCTGGGGGAATTCCGCGTTGTCACGGTGACAGCTTTCACCCAGTGACCGGATACGCGTGGTGATAGGTTATGCGCGGACTTGTATAACCAATCATACACGACCAGGGGTACTTGTTAGTGTATATATTGTTATGTTAACTGATTAAAGTTGGACTTAGCTGCTAACTCGTATTGAGTCGTCACTGAGTTCCACAATCCCACTCCCGCAGAAATTAATTTGGACAAAAATAAAGAACACCAAAAGCCTGTGTTCCTGCACTTCCATGAATCTGAGCCCAGAAAAAGAAAAAAATAAGTAAGATAAAGTGCTCGTAGAAATGAGGCAAGACTGTCATTCTGGTGCTGACCTCCCCATCATATGCATGGATAACACAGAGGACAGGCTGCAGGTGTTTCAGCAAAACAGCTGCACTTACTCCTTGACGCCAACAACCTGTGTAAACCTAACAAACCACGCAAAATCAATTCATGCTACAAAGCAACTGAAGTGTGAAGGTAAGAAAGCTACTGAGAGACTTTTCACTTCTCGAACCTGCACTTGGCCATCACAATATAGCATCAAACTATCTTCTGAGGCTTTGGAGGAAAGTTTTGTGTGGCATGTGATTACTTTGACTACACAGTTATGATCGAGCCTGAAACAACATCATTTCATGTAAGCAGTTCAGCAAAACCTGTACCACCACTATCTGCACAGAGCTCTTCTGAGCTCCTCCCACCCCTTCCCTCACTGTCCCATTATTTCTACAGGCCATTTTTTTTCTGCAGAGAGCAGCATAGCATTTTTACTTTATAGTTCCAGTGTTCTTTATGTGGCTAATGGAGATCTCTGCACTGTAGAATGAAGTAATGAGAGCTTCATTCAACTGGATGATTTAATAGTTCATGCCCCTACATCAGACCTTGCTCTCCCCAGAAAAAACTTTATGTTTGTCACTTACCCATATTGTCCCACTTCAAGTGTGGTAGCCAGAATTTCAGAAATAACAAAGAGAAAAAAAATGCACTGAAGTTTTTCTCTTGCAAAAGATTTTTATCTTACAGTACTGATAGAAGCAAACAAGAGTCTTGAAACCATTACTGCAATGAAAATGTGAATTCAAGTCTGCTCCTCAGCTTGCTACCTTGCTCACTTTAAGGGCAAGAATGCTTTCAACATTTTTAGTAATACACTTAAGATTAGAAAGTCAATAGTGAGTACATAAAGAAGTATGGCAGTGTACAGAGAACAGCAATCCCAGCCTTGAGAATGCTCAGCTGCTACAGACCACTGACTGTTTTTATATCAACTGGAACTGAAACTAGAATTGCATCATGAATGGAATTTATTATCGTGGACAATGTATGACATTGGTGTAAATTATAAATGAACCAGCAGAAATAAATTTTGGCCTCTGTAATTTCTGTAGCAAAGCTAATTTATCATGGAAGATTTACATACTGCTAAAATCCTTGCAAAGTTGTAGTATTCATTTTTTCTAATAAAAATTTGTAGAACTAGATCTATATTTAGCTCCATGAGGTCTTCGCTTGCAGCCTTGTTAATAAATAAGCAAATTAACTTTTGAAAGCATCGGATGAGCATCAAAGTAAAGCTTGAGAAATAACCGAAACCCACTTCAAACATAAAACCATTTTTCCCTCTGAATTAGCAAGCACACGTAAGTCAGCTCTGGCTGGCTTCCAGTGAGGGCTTCCCAAGTGTCATGGCTGGAGGCAAGGATATGGCCTGTCTGGATTAGCCTGTGTTTCTGCAATACTACTATCTGAGCCATGTCTTTCAAGGCTCCACACTGTGACCCCCAAGACTGACTGCTTAAAATAAAATCTGTAATTCCTTACAACTACAATGTACTTCTTGAGCAGGGTCTTGACAGGAAGAAGAAGAAATGCTGCCATTAAGCGGAGACAGAAAGGGGCAGAGGCAGTGGCCTGCCCTCTCCCACCTGCATGCCTCATAACTGGGAAGTGTACCCAGCTCCCTGGGGTGGGAGCATAAACCTACTTTCATGGTTCCAGCATTGAACAGAATCCCTTGGGAGAACAAGACGGAGAGTTTCCATGGCTCTGCCCAAGCTGAGGTGGGCAGAGAAGACAACAACAAAAGAGAAGAACTCACATCCAGTTACACTTCTGGGTTCCTCTCCTCTAGACCAAGTTAGTGCTCCAAGATCCTTCCTATCTAGCTATCAACTCAAAGTTAAAACGTGGCTCCCCTTCCTTCCATATGCCTTGCTCCTTTCTTCCTGTGGACAGGACCTCTACCCTGGCAGCAGCCTGGGCATGACACTAAGCGGTCCAGGCACACAGGTTTCCAAGTGACGCCTAGCTTATCTGATGTGCACCACTTAACACACTCTTCCCTGTCACCACAAATATACCATCCAAATCTTAAGCATCTCGCTTAATTACTGACAAATCTACATTTCTGGTCTTAACTGTCCACTCTCTCCATTCTTTATATTGCTGACCAGATAATTTTCTCACACCATGACTTTGAGTCTTTCACGCTTCTCTTTGCGTCACTAAGTATGGATTCCCTGAGATTTTTTTTTTTTGTATTCCTTTCTTTACATGCATAAAAGTTCATTCTCAGCAGAACTCCTCCTGACAGATGGTTTGGAAAAAAAAGAGACAGAAGTGTAGAGAATGAATGAAGGATCATTCAGTACCCATCTAGAATCATCTTCACTGAGAGTCAGTCTGTACTCCAGCAGGTCTGCATGGGTGAAAAAAGGCAGCTGAGCTTCTCCAGCAGCTCTGCAACTGCTGCTCTCAATATGTGTTCCTTTAACTTCTCCAAATCCCTACTATTGTTTCCTGTCCATCACTTTACTCAAATCCTTACTCCCTCGCTGCCAGTCCTTTACATTCCCAACACCCCTGTTCTTTTCCATTGATCCTCTGGTGCTTTGGAATAGGCAGAGCCTCAAAATAAGGCAAAAAAAAAGAGAAAGAAGTTGGGTCACAAAATGCCTTTGTTAGACACAGAACACAAAGGCTGAGGGAACAGTACATTCCACGTAATGCCCACTGTGAAAGCCAAGCGACTGGCTTGGTTCTGACTATTATTAGATGCTGTTACCACTCTGAGCTTTTAATTCTGACTGTGTGTTTCCCATCCATCCCTTGCACCTGTTCCCTCATTTTTGGTCATCACTGAAGCAGAGTTGACATCACACTGGGCTTAATCATGTTAGATGGATCACTGGCAGCTCACTGCTTACAAATGAGCTGTACCTGGCAGAACATTAAGGCCTGGAAATGCTGCCATAGAGGTTGCAGAGGGCTGCTCCCAGTTTCTGCAGACAAAGCAGTAGCCTGGTGTTGGTCAGGGCAAGCTTCTCCTGCCGCAGCTTGATGATGATGGATCTGGAGATGATCTGCAAGGTGAATTTCCACACATTTTACAGAAAGTGGCAGAGAAAAGCAGCATATGTCAGTTTTTTAGGAGAGCCCTGGGGCAGGAGAAAAACTTGTTTGTCCTAGCAGCTCACTAGCATTAAGGATTCATTAAAAAGAGGAACTACATAGCAATTGGGACTGAATGGTGCTGACAACCTGTTAGCCCTCAGAATTCATTAGTATTGAGGACTCATTAACACTAGGAGCTCTTTGGCACTTTTGTGTGATACTCTTACATTTTAACAATGGATAAAGTGAGTCTTTCATGGAAAATTTTATATTTTGGATAAAGTGAGCCCTTTATGAAAAATCTTACCTTCTTACTTCCCCCTTTTGCATTTTCCTGTGCCAAAATCAGGTTTCTGTGATCCACCTCTGGATGTGGATGCTCAGGGAGGAGAAGCCATGCATGTCAATCATGAGGTCCAGCTTTGTCCAGCATGAACATGCAGATTCTCCTCATGTTGAGCAGTCTCTGCTTGAAGCACCAGTTCAGGATGACCCCAACATGTCAATGACAATGTGCTCCCCCAGGTTGGAGCCCAGGGACACTGCTGGGGGCAAAAGAAGGGAAAGAGATGAGTAAGGGAAGTGCGAAAAAATGGAAAAGAGGAGTGAAGTGTGGGGAAAAAAAAAAAAAAAAAAGGAATGGGAAAGGAAGAAGCAAGGAATAGTAAAGAAGCGTGCAAGGAACAAGGAAGGAATGGGCATGAGGTGGGAGAGGAAATGAGAAAGGGATTTGAAAAAGGACAGAGAAAGGGATGGGCAAGGAGCAAGCAAAGAATAGTAAAGAAATTGGAAAGGAATTAGGAAGGAAGGAGCAATAGGAGGAGCAATGGGAAGGAGAAAGGGGTCCAAGCATCTCTTCGTCCTCATGTCCACGTGTCTCCTGTTATCCCTGCAGTAACTCCTTTACTCTAAGACTCTGATATATATGTCTTCGAGGAGGTGGTAGCTGAGATGCTGGTGACAACTTTGGGTCCCCAACAGCACTGCATGGTGCTCGATCCTGTGGAACCCAACAGGCAGCCCCAGTTGGGACAGAAGCGTGTGATCAAGGTACACACCTCATGGGACAACAGAGATGTCACCTGCAGGTCCCTGAGGACAAGTTGGGTACCCCAGGGGACCATGTAGATGGACCTCAGGGGCCCACAGGTGGCTCTGATGTACCCATAGATATCCCCAAGATATACTCCAAGACATTCACTTGGGTTGAACACAGCATTGAGGTGTGGAGGTGGCACTGTATGACAGCAGGGATGACAAAACCCACTCAGGGGGTGGCAGTGGTGTCACCAGGGATGACACAGACCCAAAGGGTGACGGAAAGTGAGACCTGCAGTGAAAGCCCCTCAGGGGGGAGCAGTGGGTGACACTGGGTGAGACCTGAGGTGACACAGACTCCTAGAGAGTGGCATTGGCGACACCAGGGAGCGATAGTACCTCAGGGACGGCACTCAGTGTCCTCTGCAGCCCCCACCAACCCCTGACCCTTTCTCACCACCCCTCCAACGCGCCCCGCTCCCCACCCCGTCCGCCGCTTCCGCTTCCCCTTCCCCTCCGTTCCTCCCTCAGCCTCCCTCTTTCGGCCCCGCCTCCCGTACGCCCTTACAGCCAATGGCAGCACGTATCCAGCCAATGGCAGCGTACCTAGCCAATGGGAACACGCGCTGGCGGCGGAAGGCGGAAGCAGCGGGAACACCCACGCCCCCTTTCTTACTCCCTCCCTTCCGGAGAAGCGGACGTCATGGCGGTGCCGGCTGCCTAGCAACAGCGCAGGGCCTACCCGGGGGCTGCAAACGCCGTTCGGGCTCAGCCAACCCCATAATTCTCATCCTGATCCTAATCCGTTACCTGCAGCCCTACAGCGCGGCATAAATCTTTCCTGAGGACGAGCCCTGCCCGGGCTGCGGCATTTCGGGTGTGGAAACCCAGCCCTGGGGCGGTCCCGATGGGCCGGGCCCCCTCTGCCCGCAGGGCTGGGCCAGGCCAAAGGGAAGTAGAAAAGAAAAAGTTAAAAATAGTCATTTCCGCGTTCTCCTGCCCCACAGCCGGGTGTTGTGCCTCGCGGTGAGGTCCTCTGCCCCAGGTGAGGTCTCCTTCTCCCTCATTTGCCCAGCACAAAGCTCTTCTGCCCCACAGCAGGGCCTGCCACCCCTTTGGAGGTGTCCCTTCCCCCCTTTGAAGGTTTCCCCTCACCCATTTTGAGGTGCCCCTCCACCCATTTCAAGGTGCCTCGTGATAATTTTTCTACCGTGTTTCAAGGTCTACCACCTAAACTGAGCCTCAGCGAGCTGTTCTGCTCCACAGCACGTTCCAGCAAGGTCTCCGGCTCCACTGTGAAGAAGTCTTCTTCCCCATGGAGGACCCTGTGATCCGCATACCCCCCTACCACTACATCCACGTACTGGACCTCAACAGCAACGTCACTCGTGTGGAGGTTGGACCCCACTCCTACATCCGGCAGGACCATGAGAGGTACCTGCCTGGGGTTCAAGCAGTGGGCTGGAGAGTCCCAGTCCCACATCTAGGGCCGTGGTGGGCTCTGTAGGTCCATGGGAGCTCTGTACAGTTACAGAAATTCTGTATGATCATGAGGGTCTCTTCTATCTGGTTGTGCTCCATAAGGCCCTAGAGTTCCATGGGAGGTCTGTGGGGCTAAACAAGGGCTGTGGAGTATGTGAGGGGTCCTGTGGAGCTCCAACAGACCTACAGAGCTGACAGCAGATGTGCGGGGGCACCTGCAGGGTGGTCTTCTCCCCCAAGCGCATGGTGATGGTTCCCCCCCGGCACTACTGCGTGGTGCTCAATCCTGTGGCCCGGGGCCCAACGGGGGCCGTGCTGTTCGATGGTGCGGGGCAGGCCCAGCTGCGGCATGCTGACCTTGACGTCCGCCTCACCCAGGAGCCCTTTCCCCTGTACCCCGGTGAGGAGCTCCAGCAGGTACGCATAGCCACCCTACAGTGCTCCTGTGGCCCCCTATAACCTCAGCTATCCTTTCCCTGCCACCCTGCAAAGGCACTTCTACCTATAGGTTTCAGGGTCTCTATAGCTTCCTGTAGGCCCCAGTAGGGATTATCCACAGCCTCCTATAGCTTTTTCAATGTCTGACAGTATACCCTAGCTTAGTCCTTCTTATAGCGTCTGTAATTTGCAGTTTGATGTGATCCCCCTTAGCTTGTATAGCTCATCTAGGTTTTCATGATTCCTGGAGCATCTGTAGCTCACCAGCAGCCCTCCCAGAAATCCTATGGTTTCTGGTAATCTTTCCAGCCCACATTCTCCTGCAGCTTTTTAGAAGCTCCACAACACCTTATAGCTTTTGTGGTTCTTCTAGTGCCCCTATAAGTCCTCTACCTTCCCCTCCATGGTCTCCTATAAATTCTATAGTCTCCCAGGTCCCCCTCTGCAACTCTTCTCTGTGTCCTTCCGTAGCCTCAGTAGCTCCTCCTGTACTCCCCTATAGCTCCACTGACCCCTTTCTTCAGTATGCTATACATCCTGTAAACCCTCTATAGCTGTCTCATTGACTATAATTGTTCCTGTAGACCCCACACAGCTTCCTTTAGCCCTCCATGTGTTCCCCTTGTCCCTGCTTTGTGCCTGAATACCTGCCGCTGCCCTGCCAGGACCCTTGCATCCCCCTGATAGACTTGTCATGACCCCCATGTCCCAAGGTCATCCACGGTGAAACCTTTTCCCCTGTGCCCTCTGCCATGTCAACATCACTTCTGTCCCCCAGGGTCTTCCAGACATCCCCAGGGTGTCACCCTCACAGCCCTGACTCTCATGTCCACTGCATCATCTTCAGTCCTGACCGCCATGTCCTCAAGTTGCCTCAACCCTTTCCCCAGTGTCCTCATGTTCACAGGGTGTCACCCTCAGCCCTGACCCTTGTGTCCACAGGGTGTCACCCCACTGCAGGTGGTGCTGGCTGATACTGCCCTGCGCCTTCGAGCCTTGCTTGACTTTGAGGATGAGGATGGGAACAAGTTTGTGGCAGGCGATGAGTGGCTCTTTGAGGGTCCTGGTGAGCAGGGGACACACTTTAAGGACACCTGGGGGACATCTTGGGGTGCTGATGGTGTCCCGGCTCCGCAGGAACCTACATCCCCCATAAGGAGGTAGAAGTAGTTGAGACATTGCAGGCCACCGTCATCAGGCACAACCAGGCCATCCGCCTGCGGGCACGCAAGGAGTGCCTCGACCGTCAGGGCACGCGGCGTGTCACAGGTAGTACCCTTGGGATTGTCTTTTCTCCCCCTAATGGTCCTTGGGATTATCCCATCCCATATCACTCTGATGACAGGTGGCATTGTCCCTTCTCACCCAAATGACCCTTGGGATAGTCCCATCCCACCCTAATGATCCCAGACACTGTTGAGATCATCCCATCCCATCCTAATGACCCTTAGTTTTGTCCCTTCCCACCTTTGGAGTTGTCTCGTCCCACCCTAATGACATTTGAGATCGTCCAGTCCCACCCTTAGGACTCCAGGCACCCTTAGATATGTCCCATAGGACCCGCAGCACCCTTCAGACCCCTTCCCAACCCAAATCTCCCCAACCCTCCATGTTTTCCCCAATCTGCACCAGCCCCCTTAACTCCTTGATTACCCTGTGATACTGTTTCCAGGTGAGGAGTGGCTGGTGAAGCGGGTGGGTGCCTACCTGCCAGGGGTCTACGAGGAAGTGGTCGATGTCGTGGATGCCTATGTCCTCACTGACAAGGTACAGGGGCGTGGGATCCCCCGTGGTCTCCCCTACACCCATGGGTGACAGAGGCACTCCAGGACTGATTTTTTTTGTCATGAACCCATATCAGGGACAAGTTTAGGTGTCCCATTACTCTGTCTCCTTGCACATGCAGGTGACAAAGACCCTCTGGGACAGAGTCAGGGTCCCATCATGCACTTTGCCTCTATTTGTCCCACAGAAAGCCCTCCACCTGCGAGCTACCCGGACCTTTGAGGATGCGCAGGGACATGTGCGCCGCACAGGTGAAGAGTGGCTGGTGACACAGGAGCAGAGTGAGGCCTACGTCCCTGATGTCTTTGAGGAGGTGGTGGCTGAGGTGCTGGTGACAACTTTGGGTCCCCGACAGTACTGCGTGGTGCTCGACCCTGTGGGACCCAATGGGCAGCCCCAGTTGGGACAGAAGCGTGTGATCAAGGTACACACCTCATGGGACCACAGAGATGTCACCTGCAGGTCCCTGAGGACAAGTTGGGTACCCCAGGGGACCATGTAGATGGACCTCTGGGGCCCGCAGGTGGCTCTGATGTACCCATAAGTATCCCCAAGATATCTTAGAGGTGGCCACCAGGGACCCTAATTTACCCCTGAGAGCACGTAAAATCCCAGAGGTGATGTTTCTGTGTCCCCAGGGAGAGAAATCCTTTTTCCTGCAGCCGGGTGAGCAGCTCCAGGCTGGCATCGAGGACGTCTATGTGCTCTCTGAGGATGAGGGGCTGCTTCTTCAGGCTCTGCAGACAATCAAGGACACTGACGAGGTGACACTGAAGCTCATATCATCACTTGGTGGAGGCTGGGGGTCATGGAGTGAATGGGGACAGAGGGAACAGCTGGGGGAGCTGAGGGGAGGAGGAAGCAAAGGAGGCTCGTGGGAACACTGGAATTGGTGAGGTGCATTGGGGGCAGGTGGGGACAGGTGAGGTTCATGGAGGACACCTGGAGTACATGAGAACAGATGAGGTGCATAGGGGACACCTGGGAGATTCAGGAGGTCCCACATCCCCAGCTAGGGATTGGGCAGGGGTCCCCATGTCCCCAGGCTTGGTGCTGATGCCACCGCTGCATCCTCAGGATGGGACGGAAGTGGTACGGCGTGCAGGGGACCGCTGGTTGGCCCGGGGTCCTCTCGAGTACGTGCCACCAGCTGAGGTGACTGTGCTGGAGCGACGCCGTGCGCTGGCCCTGGCTGAGAACGAGGGCATCTATGTGCGGGACATCCGCACCGGCAAGGTGAGAGTCCTGTTCCCGCAGACCGGTTGGGTGCACAGTGCCCCTAAACCCACCCCAGTGCCCTTCACACTGCTTTTCAGTGTCTCTAGAAACCTTCCACAGCTCATCCCAGTGCTTCCAGTATCCCATATAGCTGCTTCCAGTACCTACAGAGCCCATCTAAGATCTCCAAGGGCCCCCCACATCCCTTTGGATACCCCTCCAAGGGCTCCCAGTAACTCCTTTCCTCTCTCAGTCCCTCAACAGTCCCTTCCCAGTGCCCCCACAGTCCCCCTCCCTAGTGCCCCCATACACCTTTCCAATATCTCCCAGTGTCCCCCAGCACACATAATTCCCTCTCAGTTTCCCCAAGCCCCTTCCAAGTGTTCTCAGCTCTCCCCAAATCCCATCCCAGTGCCCCCAGACACTTCCCACAGCTCATCCTAGAGCTCCCAGTATCCCATATAGCTGCTTCCAGTGCTCTCAGTAGCCCTTTCTGTGCCTCCATATGCTCTCCCAGTGCTCCCAGTAGGCCTGAAAGTGCCCCTGAGCCCCATCCAAGAGTTTCACATGCCCCACGGATCCTTTCAGACACCCCTCCCAGTGTTTCTAGTATTCCCAGTGACACCATAGCCCCACACTGGTTTCCATACAGGTACGGGTGGTGACAGGGCAGACCTACATGCTGACAGAGGCTGAGGAGCTGTGGGAGAAGGAGCTGCCCCCTGGGGTTGAGGCCCTGTTGGCTGAGGCTCGTGGGGATACAGCTAGTCAAGATTTGGGCATCCAGTCATCCTCAGGCCCAAGTTTTGGGGTCCAGGAGCGGGACCGGACCCGTGCTGTCACATATCAGGTGCCCCATAATGCTGCTGTGCAGGTTTATGACTACCGGGAGCGGCGAGCGCGGTAAGTGCCTTCAGTTGAGAGGCATGGGGACAATGGGATATGGGGCAGGCACTGGAGTCTGGGGAATTTTGCTGGGATCCCTGGCTTTGTTTTTCCTAAAAGCCAACCTATTGGATCCATTCAAACTCAGGATATTCTGGGTTTTAGGATTCTAGACTTTTAGGTTTCTGGGATTCTAGGGTTCTGCATTTCCTAGGTTGCTGGGTTTCTGGGACTGCAGGACTCTAGGATTCAAGGACTGTAGGTTTTTAGGACTCTCAGTTTCAACAATTCAGGGATTCTAGCATTCTATTTTTTTAAGATTCTAAATTACTAGGTTTCCAGGATTCTAGCATTCCATGTTTATAGAGTTCTAGGGTGTTTATAAGATTCTTGTATTCTAGCATCCTAGGGTTCTGTGTTTATAGGACTCTAGAGTTCTAGGATTCTGGGGTTCTAGAGCTATATCACTGTAGAGTGCTGTAGAGTTGTTGAATTCTGGGGCTGCCAAGGAGTGTCCAGCCCTCTACTACCCCCTAATGACCTTCCTGTGCTGCAGAATCTCCAATGTGACTGTAGGGTTTTGGGGTGATAGTTAAGGAGCACAGTGATGCTTATGGGTACTTACTCATGATGCTTACTCAGGTTATTATAGGTACTGTGGGACTCTATGGTTTCTAGGCTTTGTAAGATTATAAGTTTCATAGGATTCTAGGGTTTGTAGGATTCTGTGGTTTGCAGGGTCCTCGGCTTGAAGGACCCCTGGGCATCATTTTGCCTTATGATGCTCTTTCTCCACCCTGTTGCAGAGTAGTACTGGGCCCTGAGCTGGTGGTGCTGGGCCCTGGTGAGCAGCTGACGGTGCTGTCCCTATCTGGAGGCCGCCCCAAACGGCCCCATGCACGCCGCAGCCTCTGCCTACGCCTCGGCCCTGACTTCTGTGCTGACATTGTCACCATTGAGACAGCTGACCATGCACGACTGCAGCTGCAGCTGGCCTACAACTGGTGGGGCTGGGGGCTGAGGGGTCTTAGGTGGGACTTGGGGTAGCCTTACGATTGGGTGGTCTTGAGTATGGAGTGGTCTTGTGTATGGGGTGGTCTTTGGGTAAGGGTGAGGTGGTCTTGGGTGGGGTTTGGGTTGGTCTTGGGTCTTGAGGTGGTCTTGGTGTGGGATTTGGGTTGGTTTTGGGTGGCATTTGGGTTGGCCTTGGGTTTGGGGTAGTCTCAGGTGAGCTATGGGTTAGTATTGGATGGAGTTTGTGATTGATCTTAGGTGGGGTTTGGGGTGGTCTTGGATTTGGGGTGGTCTTGGTTGAGGTTTCGGTTGGTGTTGGGGTGGGGCTTGGGATGGTCTTGGGTATGAGGTGGAGCTAGGGTGGTCTTAAGTTTGATTTGTTCTTGGGTGCAATATGGGTGGTCTTGGGTGGAATTTCACTGTAGGACAGCCAAAGGCCATGGGTTGGTGGCCTGGGGACAGAGGTAGCTTTGAGAATCAGGGTTGGGACTAGGATTGTGGTATGGGTGGTGACATGAGGACATTTCCCCACAGGCACTTTGAGGTGCCTGAGGATCCAAAGGCTCTGGGGCGTCTCTTCAGTGTTCCTGACTTTGTGGGGGATGCCTGCAAGGCCTTGGCCTCCCGTGTGCGTGGAGCTGTCGCTGCTGTCACCTTTGATGACTTCCACAAGGTCCACCCCATGCTTCCCCCAGTCACGTCACCCTAAGTCATTGCTCTGTGTCCTCCTGTGTCACCTCCACCTACGTCCCCACATTTTGTTTATGTGATCTTGGCTTGCTCAGATGCCACCAGAATGAGGTTCCCCATGTCCCCCTGAGTCTCTGCTGTCTCCAAGAGCCTCTGGGGACATCAACAGAATTCCCAACATCTCTGTTTGGCTTTGATAAATCCTTGCATGTTCCTCAGTGTCCCCCATGTCCCCATTGTGCTCACTGCCCCAACAGCCTACACTATGATATTGTCCCCAAATGTCCCCAGATGCCCTTATATCTCCAGGTATCCTCTATATCCCCCATATCCCCAAGTATCTTCTATATCCCGTTTTCCCAGATCTTTCCTGTCACCAAATACCCTCTAAGTCCCTCACACCCCTAAATGGCCCTGATGCCCCCCTGGTCCCCTGTCCTTGTCCTTATCCTCCAGTGATGCTGCTGTCCCTGCTGTCCCCAGAATTCCAATCGCCTCATCTGCTCAGCCGTCTTTGGCTTTGATGAGGGTGGACGGCTGCGGGAGCACCTGTGCTTTGTCCCCAATGGGCTGGTGGTGACGAGCGTCGACATCCAGAGTGTGGAACCTGTGGACCAACGCACACGTGATGCACTGCAGCGCAGCGTCCAGCTGGCCATCGAGATTGCTACCAACTCCCAGGAGGCTGCCGCCAGGTCCCCAGTTCCGTGTGTCACTTTGGGTTGCCCCCCTAGTATTGTTGTTGCCATATGTCTCCTTTTGCCTCTCTGTATGCCATGTGTTGCCATATTCCCACCTCTCCTTATCCACTTCCTGTCCCCTATGACCTCTATATCCCCAGGTGTCCTCTATGTCCCTTGTGCCCCCAAATGTCCTCTATATCCCATACATCCCCAAATTTCCTCTACATCTTCCATTTGCTCGAGTGTTCTCTATATTCCCAAGTGTCCCCAAATATCCTCTGTCCCTCTTGTCCACAGATGTCCTCTATTCCATATCCCCAAGCATCTTCTATGTGTCCCATGCCACCAAATGTCTTCAATCCTATGTCCCCAAATGTCCTCTATATCTCCCATGTTTCCATATGTCCTCCATATCCTCCATGCCCCCAAACTTCATTCCACATCCCCTCCATCCTAATGTCCCTCATATCTTCAGCATCACCTGCATCCTTCTGTGTCGCAGTATCCCCAAAGCATCTCCAGTGTCCCCAGTGTGTTCCCAGTGTCTCTAATGTGTCCCCAATGTCCCACACCCAATGTCACCTGTGTGTCTTCAGTATCCTCAGAACCCCAGAGTTCCCACTGCATCCCCAGCGTCCTATGCTCCAGTGACCTCTGTGTGTCTCCAGCTGTCCTCCCACTGTCCCCTATGCATCCCCATTGTTCCATCTCCCAGTGTCCCCAGTTGGTCCCCAGTATCTCCCCAGTGTCCCACATGCCCACACTGTCCCTTCATCCCACAGGCATGAAGCTGAGCGCCTGGCACAGGAGGCCCGGGGCCGCCTGGAGCGCCAGCGGCTGTTGGACCAGGCGGAGGCAGAGCGGGCACGCAGGGAGTTGCTGGAGCTGGAGGCCCTCAGGTCAGCGATCTTGGTTCTCCCCCTTCCCAGCATGCATCGCGCTCATCTGCCAACTTGGGAGGGCTGCTGGGGACCTCCATTTGCCCAGGGCTCCACCTGTCCCAGTGTCCCCATGTGCCCCAGTTGGAGCGGGTGTGGGGGGGGTACTAGGAGTGCTGGGACCCGTCAGCTTACAGGAGTAGGGCAGTCTCCTTGCTTGTATGCTACCGGGCCTTGGTGGGAGGAGGGGGTGTGGCCCCGGTGGGCTTGGCTTATGACAGCACTCCTTGCAGCGCTGCGGTGGAGAGCGCAGGCGCAGCACGGGCGGAGGCCCAGGCCAGGGCAGAGGCTGCACGCATCGAGGCTGAGGCCGCCATCTTGCAGGCCAAGCTGAAGGCAGAGGCTGTCGCCATAGAGACGGTGCGTTACGAGCAGGGCTATGGGGGTGTCTCGTAAGGTGGGGTGAGGCCTTATCTCCTCCCCGTGCCTAGGAGGCAGAGCTGGCACGACTGGAGCGGATGCAGGCACAGGAGGTGCGGGCGCAGCGGGCTCGGGCGGAGGCAGAGGCGGCGCGGGCACAGGCGCTGGCGGCCGTGGAGGCCTCAAAGGTGCGAGAGGTGGCAGCAGCCCTGGGGCCTGAGACCATCCGGGACATTGCCCGTGCTGGGCCTGAGCTGCAGGTATGTGGGGCTGGAGGTGGGGTTAAGTGTCAGCTTTGGGCAGCCATGGGGTTTCAAAAGCGTGACAGTCTTGATGGGCTATAGGGTGCCCATGGCTTGGGGCTCCATAGGATGGGAACTCCGTTCAGTTACAGGGTTTCCATTGGGTACATGGTGTCAGTGGGGCAGGATCTTCATAGTATTGGGTCTCCATGAGCTTATGAGAACTACATGTGGTTTTGGGGGCCTCTGTGGGATAGAGGGTGGCAAAAGATTGGGGTGTCCATTGAGTTGAGCCTCCATGGGTTATGAGATCTCTGCGGAGTTATGGGATCTTCATAGGGTATAGGCTTCTAATGGGACAGGGTCTCCATGGGGTGGAGGTGTCTACAGGCTGTGTTGTTTCAATGGATTGGGTTATCAATAGGTTAATGTCTTCAAGGTAGGGGGATCTCCATGGTGTTTGATCTCTTTGGGGTTACGAGGTCTCCAATGGGACAAGGTCTCCATGGGCTGGAGGGGGGTCAGTGTTGTGGGTTCTTCATGGGGTAAAGGTCTCCGGGTTAGGGTCCCCAAGGCTGATGGGACCACCAGGTCTCTGTGCTGTGATGGTACAGTGCCTGCACTATGTTTTCCAGGTGAAGCTGCTGCAGGGCCTCGGGCTGCAATCTGCCCTCATCACCGATGGAGCTGCCCCCTTGAATCTCTTCAGCACTGCCCGGGGGCTGCTGGGGCTGGCGGTTCCTCCAGAGCCCTCAGCCTCATAGGGTTCAGCACTAACAGATGGCAGAAATCCCGGGATGCTGAGCACTCAGTTTCCTTTATTATTTTTTTTTTTCCCCAAAATAAAGCAGAGTGATAGCATTAGTGATGTAATAATGATGATGAGGCTGGGGGTGGAGATGTCAAAGTGTCTGAAATGACATCATTGTAGAATCACCAAAGTTGGAAAAGACCTCCAAGATCAACCAGTCTAACCGTCTGCCTACCACCAACCAGACAAATTCTGGTTGATTTTCCTCCCTTTTTTATAACAAAGCCCTAATCCTGTCTCTTTGCAAATGACACCAGTTTGGAGCAGAAGCACCAAGCCTGGGGTGGAGGTGTCTACAGGCTGTGTTGTTTCAATGGATTGGGTTATCAATAGATTGGTGTCTTCAAGGTAGGGGGATCTCCATGGTGTTGGATCTCTTTGGGGTTATGAGGTCTCCAATGGGACAAGGTCCCCATGGGCTGGAGGGCATGTCCGTTAGTGCCATATCTATATGTTTCTTGAACACCTCCACGGACAGTGATTCAACCATCTCCCTGGGCAACCCGTTCCAACACATGACCACTCTTTCGTAGAAAAAATCTTTGCTAACTGACACTTCCTACCAGCTTGTTGTCATCTGCAGACTTAAGTAAGTGCATTCAGTCCCCTCATCCAGGTCATCTAAAAAGATACTTAACAGGACACTCCCCATTACCAACCCCTGTGGAACACCACTCACGACCAGTCACCAGCTGGATGTAACTCCATTCACCACTACTCTCTGGGCCTGGCCATCCAGACAGTTCTTCACCCAGCAAAGAGTGTATCTGCCCAAGCCATGGGCTGCCAGCTTCTCCAGGTGAATACTGTGAGACAGTGTCAAAGTCTTTGCCCTGGGAACAGTGAGGTCACAGCAAGTGGGACCCTACAGGCTGTGGGGCCGAGGGATGGGGACTGGGAGCCCCTTTCCCTACCTCAGGGTAAATGTGTTAACAAGTTTTATTGACATTTTCAATGTATTTTCAAACAGAAATGAGAAAAAGCAAATTGCAAACAGTTATGGCAAAATATTGAGGACATGGTTAAAAATGAAGTTACCAGTTAATGTGTTCTGGAAGGAAAATAAGGCTGTGAGCAGGGAATAAGAACATTCCTGAGCAAATCATAGTAATTTAATGAAAAATATTAAAAATATGGTTAGAACAACCTAGAGAATTAATACGTTTAGGAAAGAAAATAGTAGTGTTACTAGGGAACAGCAGAATTTCTGAGAAAATTGCAATATTGGAGACGTGGTTAGAAAACTAGACCTGTGAATATATCATGGAAGAAAAATAATGGTGTGAGAATGGAATGGAGATTCCTGAGTAAAGTGCAGTAACTTAAAGAAATAGTAAGCAATACAATTGAAAACTAAACCTGTGAGCAAGATTCCAGTCATAAGCCCAGGCTTTGTGCTTCTGCTCCAAACTGGTGTCATTTGCAAAGAGAGAGGATTAGGGCTTTGTTATAAAAAAGGGAGGAAAATCAACCAGAATTTGTCTGGTGATGACAGTAGGATCACGCATCCTCTGCCAATCTCAGCCGTACAAATTCCTATTTATAAGCTACACAGCACTATACATCAATTATATATGATAAAGAACAGTAATTATAATCTACAGTAACACGGATTTGCATGTATACAGACACACACAGACACACATACATAAAAACAACAGTACTCTTACTCTGCTCTTTCATCTCAGTTTGCACCAAAAATTGGAAAAATGCAAAGGTAATGTAAAATTTCAGTAAAAATTGTAGCCAAGTATTTTGGGGAAAGAAAACAAAACAAAAACAACACTCTTTTGCCTGTTAGTTTAATGGTTTGGGCTGATATTTTGCTTTAGGAAGTGCTGGGGCTTAAACCTGAATTTCTGCCCATTTGGTTTTCTTGGGATTGTTGCCTTCTGTGGTTGTTTCTTTTATAAACAACCTACTGAAATAGATTCTGCTTGGGACTTGTTGGCCACTTGGAACTATTCCACATGTTAAGCATGGGTGTAGGTTGGAAAATACCTTGCTTTATAGATACAAATCTGGTAATCCATCCTCTTTGTGAGGAATCAGAACCATCAAACCACAGAAGCCCAGAATCATCATGGAATCAGAGAACTTATCATCAGGGAATCTTCATAGAGCCAGACAATCTAGAAGTATTGAATCATCACAGAGATATTATGGAATCTGCACTCATTGAGTCTAGAACATACAGTCATAGAAGCATTGGCTCATCATAAAATCACCAGTCTGGAATAACAGAACCATCATAGAAAGTAGAAACAATTAATTTAATTAATTTAATTTTAATTAATTTAATTAACCCCATAAACAACCCTCAAACTCATTGAATCCTCACAGAATCTGAGGCACACAAGGCATTAAGGATTCAGCCTCGCTGTGTTTCCACCCCTCCGTCCCATGAAACTTGGGGATTCTCTTTTATCCTCCCTTAGCTTCTACTGCACTTAGAGCAGTATTTTTTAAGTGCCTTGAACAGCAGTAGCCAGATGAAACTCCAGCTGCACTTTGCCCTTCTAATTTTCTCTCTGACATCTTTGCAGTCCTCCTACTTTTGTCCTGGGCAGAAACCTATCAGATTAACAGGAGTCGGTTGGCACAAACATTATTTTGTTTTCTCACTCCCACAGAGGGAAATTTGGCATGGAGCAAGTTCATAACTGATGGTGTTGAACAGCATCACCCAGCACTCCTTATGGAATGGGTTATCTAGAAAACCAAAGCACTGCTGCCAGGGTACAAGTGCTGAGAGGTTTTCTTCTTCAGAAGATGGATTTTAATATTTTTAATACTAATTTTAATGCAGGAAGAGAACTGAGATTTAAGACCTTTCCAAAAGAAATCCAACACTGCTGTACCCTTCACAAAACCTCCTTTTGCATGACTCAGGAAAAAAAAAAAACGTGTTCATATTAAATACACAAGCAAAAAGAACATCCCAGGGAGCCTGACCTCATAGAATTGCACGTGTGAACCTCAGCACAGGTCTCAGAGCAATTCTAGAGCTGAATCCATTGTCTTCAAGCTCAGGTCAGGTATTTCTTGCCAAAAGCCATCATAGACCCTGGAATATTAACACAACTACAGTGATGGATGCCTCATCTGTGAAAGTGTTCAGGGCCAGGCTGGATGAGGCCCTGAGTGACCTGATCTGATGGGAGGTACCTCTGTCCAGGGCAGAAAACTGGGACTGGATGATCTGTAAGGCCTTCTATGATTCTATGACTTAATGATTCTATGATGATTCTCTGATTCACTGATTCTATGCTTCTACTATTCAATGATTCTATGATAATTCTGATTCTAAATTCTCTGATTCTTTGTTTCTATGCTTCTTTTATTCAATTATTATGATTTAGTGATGATTCGAAAGCATATAATTAGCTGATTGCATGATTCCAGATTCTCTGATTCTTTGATTCTATGCTTCTGTGTTTTGATGGTTTGACGATGCTGTGGTAGTTCTCTCATTCTCTGATTCCATGCCAGAGCATGTAGCTGTACATGGAAGCAGACACTCACATGTAACCCCGCTTCTCCTCCATTACACTACCCAGATTTGGGAACATCCATTTCAGCCACTTTTCTGTGGCCAGCGGGATTCTTCCCATAAGCATTATCATCATCCGGGTGTTGGCTCACCAGAGGTGTGCAATCTTTCAGTGTGCAATCTGAAAGTGAAAGCAAAACTGAGGTATTGGCTGTAACATCCAGGTAACATCTTAGGCATGCCCTAAGTGGGAATCAGATCAGAGCTGATGGTTTCTCAGTGGCCAGGGACTCCTTCATCTTCCTCTGGCTCCTCCAACTTGTGATCTTGTAGGTAGAGTCTGACTCTACATTATAATTTCTGCATTTCACAGTGATTAACAGTGGATCTGCCAAGGGTCCCAGTGACTGAAAAATGGGGTGAGGCAAGGATTCTAGATAATAAGAAAGCTACTCTAATTGCTAGATGTTCTGTGGAGCAGTTAGCGATACTAAGTGCTAGAAACTGTAGGCAATGATAAGCAATGCTGCTTGCTAAAATGTTTATGTAATTCTGAAACTTGTAACCAGAATGCTGGCGTCTGTCTTCATCCTGCCAAACATCCTCAAGTGCGATGAGCAGTGGCAAATATCAATCCAAAAGCCCTGTAAGTCCTTGAGGGTGTGCATAGCTGTGTGTGAGTGGCTGTGACAGAAACATCTGGGATAACCAAGAAGAATGAAAGAGGGAAGTAACTGATTTGATATTGATGATTAAACAACTACTGCTGCATATTCTTGACTCTGTTCCTAAGACTTTATGTAATAATAAAGCTCTAATATAACACTGTAGTCAGTCCTCATTCTGAAGGAACCATGAGAAGAAGATTCTCAGCCCCACGGAGTAAGGTGAGGGGAGTCCTGAAAAACTCTTGCTGTTAAGAATTACGTTCTGAAAGTCTCACAGCTGTAAGCACCATCTGCAGCAGTGCTTCGGTGAACTATGGCATCAGGAAGCAGTATGGACTACATGGTGGCCAATCTCCTATGGCATACCCTCAGGCATCTGGAGATGAGTGCCTTCTCAAAATCCAAGAGGGACCTCAGGAAGATCCAGCGAAGGAGGGGTATGAGCACTCTAAGCTGGAGAGCGTGGTGGGGCTGTCAGCAGTACAACCACTATGGGCAGCCCCACAGCATGGAGGTGTCAGCAGACACACTGAGGGGCATGGGCTGGATGTAACAGGATGATGTTCTGGAGAAGCTGAACTAAGGTGAGCTGGGTAAGGTGGGGTCCAGGAATGGGCCACAGCAACACTGAGTCACCTCAATGACTCATCTTTCTCTTCTCTGCAAGCGGTGAAGTTCATTCAGTGAAACAGTGACCTCCACGGAGTCTGTAATGTGAGTGGGACCATGTAGGAACTCCTCCAGGAAGGTGTGCTGAGCTCCCAGAAGCATGACAGCATAATGGTGAAGAGCACCAACTAGAAGAGAATGCAAAAGCTCTACAAACTGGTGCTGATGTAGGACATCACACGCTGTACAAGGTGTTGATAAGAAAACACCCCTCCCTCTACCTGCAATATGTAGCTAAGAATGTACCCTCTATCTTCTCAGTGCGGAAAAGTCCAGATGGAGGCCAAGCCTTCAGGATAAAGGGAGGACCACAGGCACAGCATAGCCCTTTGTCCTTGGAATAGACAGGAGGCATTTCCGTGGGAGCTAGTGCTCAACATTTGAGGAAGACTCATTCTTCCAGCTGCATCTCTGCAGAAGTATTTCTTTAACCCTACATTTCTTCATCTCACCACTGTCTCCACTCTTCTGCAGATTCCCTGGTACCAGGTGACATCCCATCTCCTTGCCCTACAGAAGCACAAGGTTAGTTCTGAGCTGCTCAGCACTCTCATCCCCTTTGCTGAACTATGTCATGCTCTCCATGTTCCTTCCTGTCCCTCTAGATGTACCCGTCCAAAAGCAGGGCTGGCTTGGGCTCTCCACATTTTCATTCTGCAACCAGGGCAGGGACATGACCCCAGCAGAACTGTTCAGGTTAAGAAAGACAGAAATACTTCTGACAGAAATATTATCACCTCCAGTAAGACAGAAGTACATCCACATGGAAGTCAAGTGAAGCATGGGGCAGAGGGTTACCCAGAGATCAGCCAAGATCAATCCAAATTCCAGGCAGTCATGATGCCAAAGGATCTGGACGCTTTTTGGTCTTTTGTTCCTTTCTCTGCACTGATGATGCCAGGATAACAATGGAAATGGAAATGCAGGGAGAACAGAAAGAGACCAGCTCCTGGGGCCTGAGGGAGGTGGGTGCTCACTCCATGTTACTTTATATGAGTATATGAAATCTTGGAGCATGACAATGAAATGGAGAGAAACAATAAGGAAGCTGTTTACCTCCACGATGCCTGTATGTCCAGAACACAAGCTTTTTGCTGTGGAGAGCAGCAGCAAAACACTCTCAGATGCCAAATGCACGGCATGCTCTTGGCAAGAGATAAGGTGCTTAGTTGGGTCCGGTCTTGTTCAACATCTTCATCAATGACCTTGATGAGGGGATAGTGGCCACCCTCAGCAAGTTTGCTGATGATACGAAGTTGGGAGGATTGGCTGACACACCCGAAGGCTGTGCTGCCATTCAGCGAGACCTGGACAGGCTGGAGAGCTGGGCAGTAAGAAACCAGATGAGGTTTAACAAAAGCAAGTGTAGAGTCTTGCACCTAGGGAGGAATAATTGCATGCACCAGTACAGGTTGGGGGATGACCTGCTGGAGAGGAGCTCTGCAGAGAGGCACCTGGGTATCCCCATGGACAACAGGTTGGCCATGAACCAGCAGTGTGTCCTTGTGGCCAAAAAGGTCAATGGCATTCTGGGGTGCATTAAAAGAGTGTGGCCAGCAGGTCGAGGGAGGTGATTCTCCCCCTCTACTCTGCCCTGGTAAGGCCTCATCTGGAGTACTGTGCCCAGTTCTGGGCTCCCCAGTACAAAAAAGACAGGGATCTCCTGGAAAGAGTCCAGTGGAGAGCCACAAAGATGGTGAAGGGCCTGGAGCATCTCCCCTGTGAAGAAAGGCTAAGTGAAGTGGGTCTGTTCAGCCTTGAGAAGACTGAGAGGGGACCTGATCCAGGTCTATAAATATCTAAAGGTGTGGGGGGCAAAGTGGCGAGGCCAGACTGTTTTCAGCAGTGTGCGGAGACAGGACAAGGGGAAATGGCCAGAAGCTGGAGCATAGGAAGTTCCTCACCAATGTGCGCAAGAACTTCTTTACGGTGAGGGTGACGGAGCACTGGAACAGGCTGCCCAGGGAGGTTGTGGAGTCTCCTTCTCTGGAGATATTCAAGACCTGCCTGGACGCCTACCTGTGCGACCTGGTGTAGGGAACCTGCTTTGGCAGGGGGGTTGGACTCGATGATCTCTGGAGGTCCCTTCCAGCCCCTACGATTCTGTGATTCTGTGATTAGTTACCCTGCTTGTTTCAGAGTGTTCTTCCAGGCCACTCTCACACACATCCATCTCTGATGTTTCCTCACCAGGGATTCAGAGCCCGGAGCACTTCTTCCATGAAGAAAGCCTGGATTATAGAGAAAGTTTCTAGAATTTCCTTCTCAGACCTTCTTCAAAAGCCTGGGAAACCTGCTCTTGGTGGTCCTGAATGAATTTGGACCAGATCATACTATCTTCGAATCATTTATGTGGGAAAAAATCTATGCTCATCAGGTCTAACAATTAGACCTGTCAAAACATAAAATCATAGTATCAGTTGTAGACTGATGAATTCATAGAATCACAGAATCAAAGAATCATACAATCATCGTGGTTGGAAAAGACCAATAAGGTCATCTAGTCTAATGGTCAGTGATCACCACCATGTGCACAAAACCATGTCCCTCAGAATCATTTAAAGATGGAAAGAACTGATTAGATCAAGTCCAACCATCAGCTAGCATTGCAAGTCTATGCGGATGAAGGCCAGATCGGTGTTTGACATCTGTGCCACACCAAGTCCCATTGTGGCAGTTCACCTCCTATATTTCTTGTGTCTTGCAGCTACTGCAGCAAGGGCAGTGGCTTGGTGACTGAAACAGATTTGGGGGAATATGCACTTGATCCCTAGTTTGGGTGAATTAATCTGTGACATGTTTTATTCATTCACATAGCAGAAGATAAGCACATCTGAGATATATATCAGCTGTATCATCAATGGGAACCTGCTCCTGGAAAAGCCTGGTGCAGTAAGGCTATTCCATGTGGTACTGAGGGACGCCAGCTCCTCCCCCATGAACATCATCTTGCTTTCTGCTGCATTCCCATTCACCCCTCTGCACTCTCTTGTGATGCTCTACTGTATCATCAGGGCTGCAGACACCACCCTTCACTTCTACTTCATCCCCACAAACCACAGCCTGAAAGAAGTGAGGCTCTAATTCCTCATTCAGTTTGACAGTTCCCAAGATGGTTGCTTGTGCACAGTAAAGAGATTGGTGTCTCCATGAAGAGACTCATCCAGCACAAGCAAGGCCTCCAGCAAAGAGGCTACCAGGGGCACAATTGGGACCCTGCTCCCCAAACCTCCTTGCAGCTCTTCTTCCTCACTTTGTCTCCTTGCCCTCTTCTTTTCTTTTCTCCCCACAGACACTGTGTGGTGGTTTGGCAGACGATGGATGAGGATGAGAATAGACAGGGCCATTCACTCTTGGTGAACAAAACTCCCCAGACCATCTTGCCACTGAATTTTAACATCGAGCACAGCATATCCAGTCCTCCAGAGATAGGGATAAACTCCTAAATAAGTTGGGTCTTGCATCTCACATCTGCCATAAGGAACAGCATCACCTTGACTCTCCAATCTGCCTTCAGTAGGAACTGAAATTTGTCCACCTGATGTCAGACAGCCACCAGTTCCACACCAAGATCTACAACAAGGAGCTGCAGGGGGAATGCAGCTCACCTTGATGAAGATCTCACAGAAGGACAAAAGAGAGTGCTGCCCACTCTGGACTGCCTTTATGAGGTCAGGTAGGGAGGGTACGATGCCAGCGTGGGTTTGGTGTAGCCTGGAGTATGATCAGAATTTTGGGAATGCAGCGAGAGTGTGCTTCCCAACTACCTGTCTTCAGTGCAAAACTGCCATTCTCCTTCTTGATGTCTTCTAGCTGACGTCGAGCCACCAGCTGCCTCTTCTGGTCCATCCTGCTCAGGTTTTTTCATCTCTTAGGCTGGGTGAGTTTGGCCTGGAGGTCCACCTCTTGGACCATCCAGCGTGGAAAGAGGGTTTCCTTACTCAGCATGGCTTCTGCTACATTCACAGAGGAACATGTCTACCCTAGTTCAACATCCAGGTTAACAGGACAGCACAAGAACACAAGCCATATCATCAATGCCCATGGCTGTCCACCTGGCACTTTCTGCTCCCCGGTCCTGCAGATCCATCACTCATGGAGAACCAGCTGTCCTCTCCAGGACAGATACAAAGGTGAGTTTGGGACTGCCTTCATCTTCCCTAATGTGCCCCAGAGAGCAAGGCAGGGAAGGCCATGAGACCATGATGCCAAAGCAGACAGAAGACCTTCAGAAATCTAGACAGAGACTGAGGTGAAGAGAACTAGGATGAGTTCTGCCTTGAGGCTGAGGATCTCTCTCTTCTTGCACAAAGTCTTTGTGGAGGTGGGATATGTGAGATGGCTTAATCTTCCATGACAAGAGCTGACAAGAAGCAGAGATAAGAATCATTCAGTTCTACCTCAGGCAGGATGCCTCTCACCGAGCAGGAGCACCCAATCACTCACCCTTCTGCTGTACCAGGGCTGCATTTTGTGGAGCAGCACTGAAAGTGGCTGATCCAATATGAGATATCAGTCAGCCCCATCTTGGACTGTCTCTATAAGTGCATCAGTCCGACAAGTTGTACCACAGGATTTGAGCAGAGCTCAAAAGTCTAGACTAGCTGTGGCTCCTCTACAGCTTTGTCCTAACTGGGACATACCCTGCAAGGATCTGTTCCTTGATGCACTGAAGGAAAGCAATGGCCACCTCATCCAGGATCTCCAGGGACAGTGAAATCCATCTCAGGGAGGCTCTGAATGGAAGACATGGGAAGGGTTAGCCCCTGGCTGGGCTGTTAATGGCTCAGAGAACCTGAGCCTGGGTTGTCCTTAATCCAACAAACCTGCAGGAGATCCCCTCACACAGCCCCTATTGCCCATAGCACTGACCCCACAGCTGTCCTGTGGGGTCACCATCAGGGACCAACAGGGATCAGGTTTGTGCCTGTATGTAAGCACGCAGAGCCATAATCTATGCAAAAGGACCTGTTTTATTTCCGCAGAACAAGGAGCTTGGTGGTGCTTTGCAAAGTTAGCACACCCAAGGAGCACTGTTACTCAAACATAGATGTTGACAACATGATCTCTTTTTAGAGTTTCTAACTGGGTGCTTGGTTTCATTTTTCCTGAGCCATTATGCAATCGGAATATTCTAGATTTAGGACAGTCTCATTAAAATCTCCTTTCCATACTGAAGGGTATATTTTTTTACAATGCAATTAGCCCTTAGTAAGCCTAAAAGTCACTAACAGGGCACACTCCCTTCCTTGTTGACATAAGCCAATTAATACATTAGACATAATTGCAGTTAAATGGTTATATTTTCACACATTATTCACATACTTGGGATCCATTATTTCCAGAGGGAGCACTGTCAGCTAATTTAGTAAGAAAGGAAATACATTCTAAGACGGGGATGCCTCAGAACAAAAACTGTACTGCCATGCTCTTGTGAAAAGTGCAGAACAAACATGTTGTGCATAAGCACAATGGAGAAGTCAGGAGTTTGTTGTCTTGGTCTTGCTTAAGGCGGTCTTGGTACTACTCCCCCCTACCCCCCGCCCTGTTCCACCAACAACCACCGTGCAATGGCAGAAACATGACTGGTATGGCATGCAAGGAATTATCAGTGAGAGTGGGGCAGATTGTTGGGCAGACATGCAGCTGTCCAGCCAGGCAGGGCAAGACTTCATATCTGTGGAGTGGGAAGGCTGTGCTCAGCAAACCTGCCCTCAGCTGGAACGTGAGCCTTCTCTGACAGTCCTTCAATCCAGCCTATCCAGATCCCTCTGCAGAGCCACCCTGCCTTCAGGCAGATCAACACTCCCACCTAACTTGATGTCACCCACATACCTCCTGAGGGTGCATTCAATTTCCTGATCAAGATGGCTGATAAAAATATCAGAAGAAAAATGGCCTCAATACTAATGATATTTCTTATTGTTTTCTCCACTTGTGCTGGTTCCAGCTCAGACAGTGCTGATTTTCTTCATAGTGTCTGGTGTGATGTTGTGTTTTGGCTTAAACAGAAAAACAGAGAGGGCATCACATCCTCTCCACTATGAATCTCTTTCCTCTCGTAGAACCATAGCTCTGCCTATGGGCAGGAGGCTGGGAGTGAGAGACAAGCAGAGGCCCAGTGCCACACTGGAAGGCTTCTACAAGCTGCTGGGCAGGACCCCAAAGGAGGTGAGTGCACCTGTGCTGAGAGCCCAGGCAACCAACACCTCCTTCCCCCGTTGCCAACTACCATTCTGGGGAAGAAGATATTTCACCATCCACCAATGCATTCAGCAGCCACAGCCCCAGCACCACCCGTCTGTTTTGTGTCAGATCGAGCAGATAGCTGGGAGCTGTTGGCTTTCCCAGCAAAGCATCCATCTCCCCATGGTGGGTAGATCCTATGGATAAGGCTCCTTATCTTTAGCAGAATCCTTCGGATCATTGCTCACAATGAAGCATTCCTGGATCTATAAAATAATTATTGACTTAAATTTGTATGAAGCTTTGTCAAATTAATTTAAAAAACGCTCCCAAGCTCAACTCTGTTCTTACTTTAAAACTTACAGTTTTAGGGCTGTGTATGAAACAGATCATGATGGAAATGATGCTTTTGAGGCTGTTTGTTACTCAAACAATTGGATGTTCCATCCATGTTAATGAGTGAACGAGTATGTTGTTTCTTTCACATCACAGACTAAGCTTATTTTATCTTCCTTTGTAACCCACAGCTGATAATCATCAGAGGTGAAAAAATTGTAGTTAGACTTTCAGAGCAGGCACTGAGTCCCACTGCTGGAAAAATTGGACAGGGAGAACCAGTGCTAAGCTCCAAACCTGGGTTTACATATTTCTGCACTGGAGTTTTAGAATGGCCAAAGTGATGTGGGAGGTCAGCAATGCAAACACAGCAGATCCAATTCTTTCCCAAAGAGAGGTGGTCTCTGGGGAAGCACCGACCCAGAAGGGCAGAAGCAGCCCCTCCCACCACATGGAGACAGAAAGAGGAAGGCAAAGCGCTGCTTTCCCCATCTGTTCTGCAGGAGGACCTGATCTCAGTGGCCGAGAAAAGTGGCCTGCCAGTCAGAACAATGCAGACCTGGTTCTGGCACCGGTGGGCCCAGGACCATTGCAGACTTACAAAGAGGTTCTGTGAGGCAAGGTAGGTGGGCCAGCGTGGGGATGGGAACCTCCAACGAGGAGCTGTATGGCAGCTTACGTCCTGCCCTCAGCTCTGAACATGGTCTGGTGGAGTGACAGAGCCACTGAGCAGTGCTCCTAGCTTCATCCTTCCGTGCCTCCCACTTCTGCATTTCAAAACAATAAAGTTGACTCAACAGTGTCTACAGGTCAGATTTAAATCTTAGGTGCTGGAGGGGTTTTCAGCAGTAATATCACTGGCAAACATGTCAAACATCTTTTTAAGAGGATTTTTATATAAAATGACAAATTTTAAATATTCTTACCAGCTCGTGGACCGTTGGACATAACAGTGTGACAGCCAGCCACTGGGCATGGACAGATAGAGATGAAAACAGAAAAGCAACAGAAATCACTGAAAACTTCACAGAGTTTATTTTCCTCAAACTTTCCACTCTCATATGAGATACTAATGCATATCTCAGTAGAAAATGGAATTAGAAAGGACAGAGGAGCCACCAAGTGTCCGAATGAAAAGGATCGGGTTATTGGGGGATCTCACCTTGAAGCTTTAAACTAAGGCTCCAATCATGTACAAGATCCACTGCAAAAATTTCTGTGCAAACTGTGCAAAACAAAATGGTAACAAACTCCCGAATGCCTCAGAACAAAAACTGTACTGCCATGCTCTTGTGAAAAGTGCAGAACAAACATGTTGTGCGTAAGCACAATGGAGAAGTCAGGAGTTTGTTGTCTTGGTCTTGCTTAAGGCGGTCTCGGTTCTACTGCCCCCTACCCCCCACCCCGTTCCGCCAACAACCACCGTACAATGGGAGAAACATGACTGGTATATGCGCACCAGATATTGGTATGGTATATGACACCCAATACACTCCACCCCATCTGGAAACTGCTCCAGAGCCAATTGGATGGGCCCATCATATGGCATAAAAGGCATTGCCAACTCCACAGTAGGATTGTAACCCTGGACTTCGGGAGAGCAAAATTGGACCTCTTCAAGGGCCTGCATGGACTAGCGCTTTGGAAGGCAAGTAGGCCCAAGAGAGCTGCTTGACACTTAAACACCGCTTCCTCCAAGCTCAAGATGGATGCACCCCTTCCTGAGAGCAAGGAACCGGGGAAAAGTGGCAGGAGAACTGCTGGATAAGCAAGGAGCTCATGGATAAACTCAAAGGGAAGAGGAGCGTACACAGCACATGGTAGAAGGGCATTTCTACTTGGAAAGAATATATGAGCGTTGTCAAGGCCTGCAAGGATGCAATGAGGAGGGCTACAGCACCCTTGGGATTAAATCCGGCAAAGGCGGTCGAGGATAACAACAAAGGCTTTTGTAAGAATGTTGGTAGTAAAACTAAGACTAGAACAAATGTGGGTCTGCCACTGAATGAGGCGGGTGCCCTGGTAACAGGGGACGAAGAGAAGGCAGAGATACAGAATGCCTTCTTTGCGTCCATCATTGCTACTAAGATTGCACCCCCAAAATCCCAGGCCCTGGCGGTAAGAGAGAGTCTGGGGAATTAAGGACTGCTCAGCCACCCCAGTGACATCGAGGCCTTCGAGGGTTCCCCACTGCTGGAACACAGAAGACCGTCCAGGCAGCAAGGGAGAGCTCACACATGAAGCCCTTCTGTAGCAGGATGTCAGGTTGCGACTTCCCACACAGACCCGAGCACGCCGTGGCAGCCGGTCCCAACAGCGGCGGCCAGCCTGGGCACAGAGCTGAGGTGCTGCAAATCGGTGTCCAAATAGAACCTCCGTGGGCTTCTCAGCTGGTGGGAGAGCACCTGGGAGGGTGGATCCCACATCCATCTGCCCACACCTATTCCTTCTACAGCTGTTTATGCTCTGCAGCCATTGTGCCTAACTACAACCTTTTTGCTGCTTTCCAGTCAGGTGCTAGATGTGATGGCAAAGCCTGGGGAGGTGTCTAAGCTCCAGAGAGAGTTATAATTACCCCATTGTTTCTTTCTGTTTTGCAGGCCCTGGAGGTAAGAGAGAGAGTCTGGGGAATTAAAAACTTCCTCTTGTTTGAGGAGGATCTGAACAGGGAGCGTGCAGGCAAAATCAGTGTTCACAAATTCATGGGCCCCGTTGGGTTGCACCCACGTGTGCTGAGAGAGCTGGTGGAGGTAATTGCTGAACTGCTCTCTATGATCTTTGAGAGGCCTTGGAGAACAGGAGAGCTGCCTGGACGCTGGGGGATAGCCAGCTTCGCACCAGTCATCTGAAAGGGCATGGCACCGATGAGTGGGCAGTGAGACAGACTGAGAATGGGCTGACGACCACAGAGATGATGAGGGGCCTGGAGCATCTTCCTCGCGAGAAAAGGCTGAGAGACCTAGGACTCTTCAGTCTGGAGAAGAAACGCACGAGCGGGGGATCTCATAATTGTTTGGCCCACTGCGACGGGGCCCGCATCTGCTCCAAGCCATGAGAAAGGCCCTGCGCCAGCTCCCGACTTTGTGACAGCCCATGTAGTTCAACCAGAGAACCCAACTGTGCCAGCCCTTATTAAAAAGACCAAAATTAGGCTGTGAAAATCAGTTCCTTTAGTAAGAAAGGAAATACATTGTAAGACGGGGATAGAAGAAGAGGATGAGAATGAAGCCGGGCCACGACAAGAACAGCAGGAGGAAGAGGCAGAACTCATAAAGGAGATGAGAACCATTTGTCTCCTGAGCACAAGTGAGCTGAGAGGTATGTGAAAAGACTTCAGCTGTCATGCAGGGGAGCACTCTGACACTGGGAGAATGGGGCCACAAGCCTGGACTTAGTGGGCAGCAAAGGCAGGCATCTGGGGTCCCTTTCAGGGGAAGGGGGCATTGACAAAGCCCTTGGAAATGAGATACAAGCCTTCACCTTATGGAGGTGACTCTCTGTAAGGGCCGAGAGGGAAAGGAGTCCCTTCAAAGAAGATTTGGTATGTTACCAGGCAAGCGGTCCACCGTGGGGAAAGGTGTGCCTGAGGGAACCAGCTCTTCTGGAGGTGATGCGTAATATTGAAAAGAGAGGGGAGATACAGATCGGCTGTTGGGAGGCAATTGTGGATTCTGAGGGTGGGGGCGCACTGGAACAGGTTGCCCAGGGCTGCCGCCATCTTGCTTGGGATGCATTCCGTCCTGGTTTGGTAACCGTGATGTCACAGTGGTGGCGGGGAGTGGCCATTGTGACCCGTGGGGTTGGGAGCAGAGCAAAGGCTGCCAGGCTCAGAGCGTGCGTCAGTGTGGCCTGGTGAGCTGCAGAGAGAGCAGGGACTCTCCAAGTGCTCACTGTCGATGCACAACATGTCCAATAGGAAGCGGAAGGCCCCCGACTCCAGGGAGCGAGGTGAGAGCAAAGGATCCCTGCATGCAGCGCCCCGTCGCCAGGCAGAGGGGTGCTGTGGGTCTGCCAGCGGCTGAGAGGGAAGGAAGGGGCAGGCAGGGGCCCCCCAGCTGCCGCTGGGCACCGCTCCTCTGCTCCTCGGCAAGGGGCCCAGCCTGGGCTGTGGCTGCCCGCTGCCACCGTTGGGCCTGCAATGCCCCCTCCTCCAGCGTTGCCCCAGTGACATCGAGGCCCTCGAGGGGTTCCCCGCTGCCAGGACACAGAAGACCCTCCAGGCAGCAAGGGAGGGCCCACACATGAAGCCCTTCCGCAGTGGGATGTCAGGCTGCGACTTCCCACACAGACCCGAGCACGCCGCGGCAGCCGGTCCCAGCAGCGGCGGCCAGCCTGGGCACAAAGCACAAAGCTGCTCCCCGGTCCATCTGCAGAACCACAATCCCCACAGCCAGACCCTCAGTCTGCACAGGAGCAGCCGTGTGCCAATGACACCTGCTCAACTTGGTCAACATCAGCCAAGACCACAAATCCCACGCTCATTTACATCAGCTTGCTCAACTTGGTCAACATCAGCCAAGACAATAAATCCCACATTCATCCACATCAGCTTCATTCTTCTTGTCTTTTCCTGGGGTGGGCAGAGTTCAGACCTCAACCACAGGGTTGTCTTCTCCCCAGCAGAATGGCTTAGGTTGGAGGGGCCCTTAAATATCATCCAGTTCTAACCCCCTTGCCGTGAGTAGGTTCGTGCACCACCAGATCAGGATGCCCAGGATCCCATCCAACCTGGCCTCAAATGACTCCAGCAGTGGGGCATCCAGAACCCCTCAGGGCGGAACTTTGCAAGTGCCTCGCCACTTGCTGAGTAAACAGTTTCTTTCTAACACCTCATCTCTCTCTATCCTCTTTTAGTTTAATGCCATTCCCCCTTGTCCTATTACTATCAGACCGCAAGAAAAAGTCAGTCCTCCTCCAGCTTGGCAGGACCCTTAAAAGTACTAGAAGGCTGCAACGAGGTCTCCCCAAAGCCTTCTGTTTTGAAAGCTAAGTTAACCCAATTCCCTCAAACCTGCCTCTTAGGTGAGGTGCTCCAGTCCTTGTCTCGTCTTTGTGGCTGTCCTCTGGACCCCCTCCCACCGCTCCACATCTCTCCTGTGCTTGGCACCCCAGGCTTGGGCGCAGTACTTCAGATGGGGCCTCGCAAGGGCACAGTAGAGAGGGACAATCACCGCCCTGCCCTGCTGGACACCTTTCTCAGGCCTTCTGGGCTCCAGGCACGCACTGCTGGCTCATCTCCAGCTTTTTGGCCATTATGACCTGTTATGTCCTTCTCCACAGGGCTTCTCTCTATGTGTAGAACCGAGACTGCCTTAAGTAAGACCAAGACAACAAACTCCTGACTTCTCCATTGTGCTTATGCACAACATGTTTGTTCTGCACTTTTCACAAGAGCATGGCAGTACAGTTTTTGTTCTGAGGCATTCGGGAGATTGTTACCATTTTGTTTTGCACAGTTTGCACAGAAATTTTTGCGCATTTGGACTGTGTGCTGTATGTGCAACTGTATCTGTATTCTGGACATACAGGCATCATGGAGGTAAACAGGCAGGTTTGCTGAGCACAGCCTTCCCACTCCACAGATATGAAGTCTTGCCCTGCCTGGCTGGACAGCTGCATGTCTGCCCAACAATCTGCCCCACTCTCACTGATAATTCCTTGATTTCCCCTCATGTGTCAGTCTCTCATTTTGGAACAGGTGCCCAAAGCCCAGTCTGAATCCATATCCTAAACTCAGCCACATGGATCTGCATCGTTCCCACCCAAAAGCCCAGAGATGGCTGTCGGCTCACAGGCTCTGCTTGGAAGTACCATTTCTCTCAGTCAAGGTAGAACGCCCATCGCTGAGGTACTGCAGTACCTCAACCCTGCATGAACTGGGGAGCTCTGGTGCCAGAAGGACAGGGGAGGGCAGAGGTGTGGAGGATGAAGGAGTGGTTTGAACAGGACGGTCCTAAAGCAGGCTGCGGGAGCCACGGCTGTCCTCTCCTTCTTCCTCTGTGCTGAGAGTGGGGACTCACATGGCATCCTTGGGAGTATCCTCTAACACCAGGCTGACCCCTGGCTCTGCAGTGGCTTCCAGCTCTGATGTACCCTGCAAATGCCTTATTCTGCGTTGCATGCTCCCAGCTGGTCTCTCTACAGAGCCCAATCCCCTCTCTCCAGAGGGACTCTCCACCCACGGCTGAGGTGCAGCTGAGTGATGGACCTGTCTTGTCATTGCTGCCACACAAATGCTTTATGCCGCAAAATGCAGAGAGATTCAGTATTTCTGGGAGCAAACCCTGTCAGCTTTATCATGGTTAGGAGATGAGTAAGGATAAGTCCAGAGCAACCCTGCACAGACAGTGCTGACAACAAGCACAGAAGAGGCTGGATTTGTGGCACCCACCTTTCAAATACGCATCGGATAATGATGAGGAGCAGAGCACCGGGGATGCAGAGCCAGAGGTCCTGAGGCTTTGGGTAGTGTGTGTCTGCGGACTCCTCCATGTCTTCCCAGGTGGCTCCGGGTGGCAGCCAGTACTGGTGGTGCCAGAGCTCCTCCAACAGTCCCATCCTGGTCAAGGTGGTGGACAAAGACAGCAGAGGCTCTGGGACTCAGCAGGCAGATGTAAAACTCGCTCTTGAATCAGGACTGCTGGCGGTCTGGGACACCCAGCCCAGCAACTCGTTGCTCACACTCCGCACCGCACACTCGATCCCACGAGTATGACTTCCAACACCACTTGTCCTGACCTGCCTGTGAGCTTAGAGGTGGGGTGAGATGTCTTGGTGCAAGAAAATAATTCTGTGGGTGTTAAGGAGGTGGATATCTTCAATTGCGCTCCATCACACGGATTACGAGTCCCTTCCTGGTGACAATGTCAGAAGGGACATCTTTTGCTCCCATTTTCTACCAGCCTTTCTCTTCCCAAGCTGCAAAGCCATTGCCTGTTAACCCACCACCCATTCATGGGGCATCTCTAACAATTCATAGCTGTGAAAAATCTATTGGTTTCTCACGGAACCTCAGGTGAGTTTCTTCAGACCTCTGCCCAGGAGTCTTTCTGAATGCCTTTGCAAAGCATTACCAGAGGGTTCTCTCCTCTGCATAAACTCATTGACTCTTTGGGAGAACTCTGGCAGAGAAAGACATGATTTCCTCATACACAACACATGGGAACTCTTTCCCACAACGTTATGTTCATACACGTTTCCAGTAACTCATGGTACATTGTGCCAATCTGCTCAGGCCAGATGTCAGCAGCTCCTCACATTTCCACCTGGGACTTCCATCAATTTCTGACACCACCATGGTTTGAAGCAACAGTGACCCTGCTCAGCTGGTAGCTGAACTCTTTATTGTGTCAGCTCCCTCTTGGCTCTTGGTTGAATGTTATTCCATTGCTGTTTCTTATAGAACCCCTTCACACCCATCATTTTGACGGAATGCAGCCTCAGCAAGAAGACAGTAGGGAAGCCATATGCAGGCAGCACACGGGATTGCTCCAGCCTGATCCCTTCTCAGCCCTTATTGTTTTATGTCTCCTACAGTTTTCCCAGTGTTTTTTAGAGCAGATTACTGCTGCCCTTTGTTTCTCAGTGTATTTCCTGGCATGTCCAGATCAATCTGCCAAGGTTACGAGTCCTTTCCTTGTTTAGACATGACTTCAGCTTTCTGCTGTTTCTTAGGGACGCCCCTGCCTGCAGGCACTGTCTGTTGTACACGTGCAGATGAGAAAAGCAATGTCGTTTGAATGTAGTCATTCAAGTAAAGGTTCCCTTGGGCATACGTGTCTGGATCAAAAAACACAGTGGATGCACTTCTTGCATGTTTCCAGTGTGTGCTTTAAAAACACGATCCCAAGCAGCGCCCACTGGAGCCAGCAGCTCGGTGCCAGCTGCCAGCCCTGGGGCCCAGGCTGTTCCAGTCTCCAGCTCAGCACTGCACAGCTGCTTAAAGACAACAGGAGAGGTTCCCTTTCGCGCAGCTCACCTGGAGCTGAACATTCCATCTCCACTGCAGCTTGATGACATTGCTTGACACACACTTGGTGCGGTGCACTCCTTTCTTGCACACAGGGCTGATAAGGATCAATTGGAAATAGATTCTGCTGTTGCACCCAGAGCTCCATTCGCTCTGCTGGGTTATTTAGTAGATGTGACATGGGGTTTTGCTGCAGGTTTTTACAGCAGCTTCTCAGTTTTGAGGTCTGTGCTGCTCCAAGAGGAATTGTGTCCATGGGTGGTGGTGGTGATAAAGGGATTTGATGCAATGAATCAGAAATACTACCGCAGCACTCACAAACTTCCTGACACCAGAGCAGACAGAGAGAGAATGTGGAGCCACTGTGGGGAGAAAACAGCACACAGAGCTTTGCTGAGCCATAGCAATTTGATGGCAAGAAAAATTCTGCTTGTGATGGGCCGCAGTGATTCACTGCTGCCATGCTCAGTTACACAGTTAAAGTGTCCTAATTCAGTCCCCAAGAGCCCTCCCAAATCCTTGATGTATCCTTTCACAGTGATCAGATTAGCCTTATAATGAGCCTGGGCAGGGCATTCTGCTCCTCAGATGTGTTCTGATTTTCCTTCCCACCCTTCTGAAACCTCATGACAAAGAGGACTCCACATGCATTTCCTTTCCATGCCCCCACAGCTCCAAATCATCCACCAAGCTGTGGACTTCCATTGCTCTGTCAGTGTCATGTCACCTGGACTTCCTCTAGATTTAACACAGAGGTGCCCCAAACTGTTTCAGGGCCAAAAGAAGCTTCACCAAGCAGGACACAAAGGAGGCAACTGTTGCTCTTTTCTGGCCCGGCCTAATATGGCTGAATGCTCTGCAACATCACCTCCATGCATGCTGAGTGTTCAACAACCCTGGCAACAGCACCCAGACGTGTTTCCCTGGTCACCAACCAGCCTGGTCACCTCCTGGGAGTCCAAGAAGTAGAAAAGAGCCCAGAGAGTCAAACCCTTCAATAGTAATTTATAAAGAACTGTTACATTAGGTAGTACAAAATGATACATAACCATTCCTCCTGAACTCACCACCTGCAGAGAAATGACAAGATTGTACATGTGGATTACAGAAACACAACTGTATACAGAACATTGTACTCTGAACTTTAAATTACCCCAACATCCAGAGAGAAGCGATCTTCAACAAATATGGATTTAATGATCCATATGAAATGATGATGCAGGAAGAGATGCTCTGCTCTGAGTATGTCACTGCCCTGGAATCACCTGTGCTGGAACCATTTTTCCTCCTGAAGTTATCCAATATATTTTGATTGAAACCTAAGACCAAAGGCTAAAATCAAAGCTTCCCCAGTCATATTTCAGGTGAACTTGGTGAGCTGCTGAAAACCCTCATCCTACTAGACTGTCACTTGTCTCTTAACTTTATAAATGTGCATCACCTCCTAGAATTGGGCATTTCCTTGGTCCATGTCCCCCAGTTAGCATAGGACCTTGCCAGGCACAGACAGGGAAGTGTCTGCATGGCCTGGGCAGTCTAAGTCCCTGCTGTTGTAACAGAAAATCTGTAAGTAATGTGGTTTCATAGTTTAATAGATCTATAAGATAGAAATCTGTGCCATACCTATTTAACTCTTCTAAGGCATTACAGAATCAAAAGTCTAAAACTACACAGGATATAAGATACAAAATGTCTAAAGGAACCGAATCAGAATTGCGTCATGACTTCATTGCCTACTGCTTTAAACTCTCGACACATCTAGGCACAGGCCCCAGAATTAGAAACTTAAATTAAAGCATTGTGCCATGAAGTTCAGCAGATTTTCTCTGATTCTTCTCCCTCTGAGAACAGGGGCAATCTATTCCCTTCTTAACACAAGCTGACTCTCCCACTGTGCCAGTCATCCTATATAAAAACATGAGCACTTGACCAGTGTTGGCTTTTAGAATATCAACTTCCTTGTCTCCTCTCTTCTCCCCACACTGTTACTTTCCAAGATAGATTAATTGATTATCTGACAGTTGAGACACAACTGCTTGGATTTCCTAGCCCCTACAACCATGATTTGGGTGGGGACTCTCTTCATTACAGCCTTTGGAATTCCCCCCTTTGAGGCAACAATGCTGATAACAGAAGGGACTGAGATCCATACCATTACAAAACAGTCACATGGCACACAGCAGCATTTTCTGTAAAAAAATGTTTTCTCCTGTATCTTTCCAAAGCTTTTATTCCACTATACACAGCTTCAATGTTATGAGTATGTATGGGGCACTTATGCTCTTGAAGGAGGTGTCCCTGTATTAAGGTTTAGAGTTTCACACTTGCTGTCCATAGTCATTAGTGGCAGTGGGCTATGGCTTCCAGAGGCCATTCCAAATAGATTCCTATCAAACAGCATTAGGCAGGTAAGACGTGACATTGCCAAAGTTCATCCACTGCTCTGAGTGTTTTTCAAGATCAATATGTTTAACACCTGCTATGGTACTGTCTAATTCAAGTCAAACCACTTTGATCCCTTTCTATTTGCCTCAAGGCTACAACCAATAGAAAACTTATGTTGAAGAAAGACCAAAAACTCCCCTCAGATATCACTGACTGTACACAATTCTGTTTACAATAAAAAGGAATTCAGTTATGATACTGCAATTGCAATCTTTTACATCTATACAACAAGCAAAACTGCTTCTAAAGGTGGTGGACCGGATCATGACAGACACAAAGAGGGCTATCTTTCCTTGACGTGGCCATTGGTGAGATAGGCTCTGTTGTTCAGTGGCTCAGACCCATTCCTCTGGATGTAATTGCTGCTCGTGACATTGCTGAAATGTACGATCCCATTTTTCTCCTTTTCCATCATGTTTTCTCTTTCTTCATCCACATCACTCTCTTCTGTTTCACTTCTCATGTCCTTTTCCATCTACAAAAAAATGTAAATGAGAAACAGTTCAAATGCAGAAGTGCACAAGAAGCAGTGCTAGCTGAGCCACTGGCTGAAACTGCTCCTTCAGCCACCTGCCTGCAGCATGCATTTTTGCAGTGTGCTTTTAGCTTTAGTTCACCTTTGCAAACAGTTTGATTTCTGTCCCAATTAAATCTTAACTGTGACCCTGATATTCATTATACAAACAGGTTGAAGCAGCCCCAGATCACAGCTGCCCAGGAGTGAAGACAGCCATGTCAGACTGAAGAGATTCACACTGCTGCTTTAGGCATCACTGTGCAAAAGAAGGGAGGAGAAAGACTGTTCGTCAAAATCTTATATTTTCCAAAGGGGACACAAAAATAGCTTATGGGTGCTGCAAGTTGAGCACCCAGAATCACAGGATCACAGCACAGCCTGAGTTGGAAGGAACCCACAGGATCCCCGAGTCCAGCTCCCGGCCCCACAGCACTGCCAAAACCCAAACCCCGGTGGTGCCCCAATGCTCCCTGAGCTCCAGCAGCTCAGGGCTGTGGGGCCTTTGTGCTCCACAGCATGCTGCTGCCTCAGATCCAACTCGCTCTCGACTAGAACCCCCTGGTCTCATTTTGCAGGCTGCTGTCCAGCCTCTCATTCCCTGCCTGTAGCCATGGCCAGGGCTGCACACCCAGGGGCAGGATTCGGCTATTGCTCTGGCTGGACTTCATGCTGCTGGGGATTGCCCAGCCCTGCCATGTGTCAAGGACTCTGCAAGGTCTCTCTGCCCTTGAGGGAGTCAACAGCTTCTCCAATTTAATGTCATCCATGGACTTACTCAGTTTACTTTCAATTCCTGTATCCTGTATCCAGTAAAAAGGACAGGCTCTAGAATGGAGTCCCATAGCTGGCTGCCAGCCTGATGTAGCCCCATTTATCATAACTCTGTGAGTACAACCTATCAGCCAACTGTTTACCCATCGCATTATGGTTTGGTCTAGCTGTATGCTGGATATTTTGTCCTGAAGGATACCATGTGAAAGAACACTGAAAGCTTTGGGGACAGCCAAAAAGATCACACTAGCTGGCTTCCCTTGGTCAGTGAAGTGGGATCCTTGTTAACTGCATTAAATAGGACCTTCCTCTCATGAACCTGTTGGCTGTGATCAGTGAGCACAGGCTGTTTTCTTCCCAGCCACTGAAGTCAATATGACAGACCTGTAATTACCATGATCTTTTTTCTTGCCCTTCTTGGAAACTGGGAGAATGTTTGCCAATTTCCAGTTTACTGGGACCTCTCCAGACTCCTAAGACTGTTGAAAAATACTTGAGAAAACTCTTAGAGTACCCTGGGATGAATCCATCAGGCCCTATAGACTGAAGTGCATCTAGCTGGAGCAGCACATCCCACATCACAGAGCTACTCTACATTCACATTCAGTTTTTTTTCTCTTGCTATCAAGAGATCTGTAGTCCACTTTTGTAAATATTTACTTCCTTGTCTTAAATAAAGTGATAATAAAGTGATAAAATGACAGATTAGAGAAAGCAACCTAACATTCATTGGCTTCTCAGGCTGCTTTTACTCTGCCATACAAGATGCCAAAATTGGGAACCCATTCACAGTGTCCATGTTCTTTGGAGGAAAGTGAACTGAGGGGAAGCTGCAAGCTTCATTAAGACTGTGTCCACTGCTGGATGGCCATCAATTTTCTATATATGTTCTTCTGGAGATATTTCTAGGATCACATTAGGCAGACTGAAGTCTGAAGCCTTTTTTAAAGATCTCCACACCCCAGAGCAGTTAGGAATCATAAGAATGTGAACTTGCACTGAATTCATACTGCCTGCAAGAGCAATAAGAATAGGAGATGCCACATGTTGTGAGCAATCTATGTCATTCTGGAATTCGCAGCTGAGGAACTATACACAGAGAGCATTGATCTGCAGCATAAGTACCGATAAGTAATCGGTAGTACTCTTTTAAGTGTTTTTTTTTAAATTCAGAGATGCAGAATGTGGCTGAGGCCTTACACCTAGCAAGGTCCCCAGAGGAACTAACTAGACAGCTGCATGAACTAAAAAGATGGTTGCTTCTATGAGGAAGTGAAACCTCTTACTTCAGGATGTGGATGAACCCTAATTACGGGGATTAGAGAACACCATATGTAAAGGTGATGCAGATTAATCTGTAGCCATGGAGGAAAATTACAGGGGTCAAAAAGGCTCCTAAGAAGAATATTTTGAACTGGAGTGAGAATTTCAAGGCTACTGAAAGGAGACAATACTCTCTTATCCTAATACTGCCTTGGGCTGTTATCATAGAATCAGAGAATATCTTGACCTGAAAGAAACCCACAAGAATCACTGAATCCAACTCCTGGTTTCACACAGGACTACATAAAAATTAAACTGTATGTCTGAAACCATCATTGAGATGGCTGCCCTTATGACAATTTTTCTTCTCTATTCGAGGCTCAATATGTAATGCTCTCAATTTTATTGTTTCATATCAAATATAGCAGGTAATTTACATTGTGTGGTTTTTTCTTTTTTTTTTTTCTTTTTTCCTGAGATACAGTTAATTTTCTTTGTAGAGGCTCACATGATGCTGCGTTTTGGATATTTGATGAGAGTAGCTGTGTTTTAGTTGTTGCAGAGCAATGCTAGCTCTGAGTCAAGGACCTTTCTGCTTCTCACACTCAATGCGAGAGAGGAGCTGGGTGGACACAAGGGGCTGTGGACAGAACTCAAATTGGCCAAAGGGATATTCCATGCTGTACAACATCAGCAATAAAAGCTGGGGTAAAGGAGGAAGAAGGGCATGTGCAGAGTGATGATGTTTGCTCTTCCATGAAAGCATTATGCAAGATAAGCCCTACTTTCCTTGAAGTGGCCCATCCATGGGAAGTAGTGAATGAATTTCTTGTTTTGCTTTACCCAATAAACTGTCTTTATCTCAACCCAACAGTTCTCATATTTTTCCCTTTCTGATTGTCTCCCATCCCACCTGTGGTGAGTAATGAGTGGCTGTGTGGCATGTAGGTGCCTGCCAGGGTTAAACCACAACGCTTACAAATAAAATCTGAAAAAAATATGGATGTGCTCCAGCCTTCCTGATGGCTCATTTATTTCTAATAAAGTCATTTATTACCTCATCATTTAACACTGTAATAACTGCAGTGGCATTTCACCCCACATGAGAATTAGGAAAACAGTAGAAGGGCCTCTTCAGTCACCTCTTCATTTTCTGCAGCGTGTGAAGTTTCTGGTTTTAATTTGTAAGTAATTTGCTCTATGCTACCTTAAGGGAAGGCTGATAAGGAAACTCTTGACAATATGGATGAAGATAAGTTATTCATGCTTGTTCTTAGTTCCCCTAAGACAGAATTCCCCAGTTGGAGGGTAACAAAACAACTCATCCCAAGTTATGAGGTCAACTCCCATAGAGCACAAACTTGTTTATCCCAGACTGTGTCCTTGGCAGATGGCCAACCCGATGACTTTAGGTCACGTCTTTGATTTTGAGAAGAATTTCATGCTGAGCAGCAGTTTGGTCTCACAGCAGATGCCACATGCTGTAGTCAGAAAGAATGGGATGCATTTCACTAAAGTTTACGCAGCTGCATCTCAGGCATGGAACACTGCTCTATGACTGATAGAGACAAACAGGCAATACCTAGCTGCAATCTCGAACCAGTTGGATAGGAGTCTACATATGTAATTACTTTAGTACAAGGAAGAATCAATCCCAAATAAACTTCTATGCTTCCAAGTAGCTTTAGGGCACCCTCCCTCCACATGTGATGCGCAAGGGACTGCAAGCTGATTCATACCGTGCCCTGAAGCATGAACTTGTAGACCATATGAATAATGAGGCAGGACCAGAAGATGTGAAGCAACTGTAGAGTTATCAGGAGAGCATTCACAAAGTAGTATCCAAAGAAGGGCTGGAATATCTCCATGGAGTAGTAGTAGGTGTTATAGAGCACTCTGCAAGAGAGAAAGAATTGAATTGAAGGGTACTCATGTTCTTAGCAGGGCTGTAAGCCCCCAAAAGCTCTTTGTCACAGAGGAAGTTTCAGGTCATTCATTTCCTTCTTCCATATAACATGTGAGTTCCCCACTGGAAATAAACAGAGTAGAGCCAAAAGACAGGGACTCTTCTGCAGTATACATCAGATCTTTACGACTCCTCTATGAACTCCAAAGCAGACCACCCTTGTTTACCCCAGGGCAGGTGCAACAGCCATATGGCACTGTAATCTACACAGAGGTCAGAGACACGAGCTCAAGAATTGAAAAGCAAAGGCTGTAGCAGAATATTCAGCCCATAGCTGAATTATCCTGCCTCTGAGAAGGCAGTTTTTCATTTTCCTTGACTGCAGCAGACTCACGTGTAGGGGAAAATGACCAGGCGACTGATGAGGAAAACAGCTGAGAAGATCATAAAGAGGCTGTCACAAGTTTTTTTCCACTTCATGTAATTGAATATCTTAGTTGGCTGGAAGGAGAAAGAACAATAAAACAAAGCAGGCCAAGACACTGCATCTACACATGCTCCAAGAGGCTAATGAGCCAGATACAGTACAATCCATATGCAGGTAATCATCTCTCCTCTGTAGGGCACCTTAAGCTAGGTCAAGAGATCAGCAATGAGTTATCAGTGAAATAATGCTTAGCCCTTACTGTACTATAGCTAAAGACAGCACTTGGCTGAAGAGCATTGCTGCCAACTAGGTTTTACCTGGCAAATAACCTTGGAGCTCACCTCTAGGAAGCAATCAGAAGCATCATGAATCACCATCACCAGTGTCCCAATGCGGATGTAATTGGCACAATATGAGAAACTGATCAGGAAGATGGTTGCAGCATGATGGACTATCTGCTCCTTGAAGTCCTGAAGAAAAAGGGGACAGAAGAGAATAAAACACACAGTCTTCTGGTTACAGCATGTCTTCTGGTTACAGCATGTCTCCTACAGGAAGCAATAAAGTCTCTCAAAAAACCTCTCACTGTAATGTGTCAGAATAATAGAATCATAGAACCCTTGGAGTTGGAAGGGACCTTTAAAGGTCATCTAGTCCATCTCCACTGCAGTAAACAAGGACATCCACAGCTAGATCTTCAAGGACAGACGTCCACCACATCTATGGGCAACCTGTGCCAGTACCTCATCACCCTCACTGTAAAAGACATTTTCCTTATATCCAATCTAAATCTCCCCTCTGTTAGTTTGAAACCATTTCCCCTTGTTCTATGACCATAGTCTCTGCTAAAGAGTCTGTCCCCTTCTTTCCTGTAGTTTTTCTTTAGATACTGAAATGCCGCTCCCAAATCTTCTCAGAGCCTTTCCTCCTCCAGCCTGCACAGCCCCAGCTCTCAGCCTGTCCTCATAGGAGAGGTGTTCTGGCCCTGGGATCATTTTTATAGCCCCCCTCTGACGCGCTCCAACAGCTCCATGTCTCTCCTGTACTGAAGCCTCCCCATCTGGATGCAGTACTGGAGGTGAATCTCACAGTACTAAGCAGAGGAGCAGGAGTACCTCCCTCATTCTGCAGCCCACACTGCTTTTGATGCAGCCCACACTGCTTTTGATGCAGCCCACACTGCTTTTGATGCAGCCCAGAGTACAGTTGGCTTTCTGGGCACATTGCTGCTCATGCCCAGCTTCCTGTTCACCAGTACCCCCAAGTACTTTTTGGCAGGACTGTGGTCTATCTTTTTATCCCCAGCTTGTATTGGCAGTGGGGGTTGCCTTGACCTTGGTGCACTTAACTTTGTTGAACCTCATGAGGTTCTCCTGTACCCACTGCTCAAGTCTGTCTAGGTCCCTCTGAATGGCATCCCATCCCTCTGGTGTGTCTATCGCATCTCATGTGGTAGCTCACACCTTTCCATGCCAGGGTTTGCATTTCCCACCTCCCAGAGGAAAGGGAAGTGAGTGACTGGGAATGGAAATTCCTGGCAATGAGCAAGGCCAGAGTGCCACAGAACATCAGACCAACACTGTATGCGCTACACACTCTTGAACACTCTCCTGAGCATTAAACTTGCATTCTGCTTGTGCTTTACTCTTCCCTGGTGCTGTCACTCACCTTCCTCTTCACATCAAAGGGCAAGGTGAAGACCAGCGAGCAGTAGAAGGAAAGCTCCAGCATGTAGTACCAGAACAGAGAGGGCTGGAGAGGCTGCAACACCAAGGGAGAGACGGTGATATACCCATCAGATAAAGCAGAGAGAGAGATGGAAACCACAGCTCCCCTCTATGCAAAAAAAAAAAAAAAAAAAAAAAAAAAAAAAAAAACCAAAACAAAAAACCACACATGAGATCACCATCATGAAAAGATCTGGTTCCTGCAGCATCAAGGGGAAAAAATCAACAGAACAATCTAGTCACTAAACAAGCATCAGCTGTGCTGAGGTAGAAACAAACAAGGGACACTCTACTTTGCATTACCATCGAGAATACTGGGGAACCGGGGGAAGTTGCAGAATGTCTTTATATCCTCTTCAGCACTGTGTGAATTCCTGAGCTGTCACTGCAGAGCTTTGCAAACTCTATATACTGTTTCACTGCAGTGGAGCAGATTAGGACTTGAATAAATCATTCCCTTTGATAGCGTTCAGGGAGACACTTCAGATTTCTTGGACTCTGTCACTGGTTTTTCAGTCTAATCAAATTATTGGGCAAAGGTACAGTGCTCCCGTGTGTGAACAAGAGATCATACAGCGTGAACACTCATCTACATTCTTCTGAGTAATTTTTTCTGGGGTTTTACACGTGGAAAACTAAAAGCTCCGACGCAATCAGCAAGGTATGTGTAAATTAAGGAGTAATTTTTCTGTTGTGAGTTCTGGATCAGAAGGCATTTATTTTCCAAAAGATTTGGGAGAACTGATGCTTCTTTTGCCCTTGTCTGTACCACAGAGCATGGTTTGTTTAACAGAAATTATATTTAATTTGTTCTTGACCCTTTCTACTCTTTTCCAGTGGAATGTTACCAGCTCTGGTTTTGGTCTTTTCTATTTATTACAGCTGTTAGAAAGTGTTTTGTTACGAAGGTTTAAATTTTTCTGGAACATACATGTACTGCAAATGTACAGAAGAAGAAATAAGGATCTGTAGAGTCCTGTTCAAACACAATTTTTGCACAAATTCACCCTTAAAATTTCTGCCTTTGGGTGACAAAAGATGCTTGGAGGCTTGGCCTGAAAGATTGTACCTCATTCCTCATTCATATGCCCCATCATTGCTTCTGTGCTTAAACCTATTCACTGTATTTCCCTTTACAGGTTAGTAAATCTCAATGTACGTTCAATTGTTCTAACGTTGACTGTCAGACCAAGCAGCCTTCACAAGCAGGCTTCACTCTGTCTTTCTTCTGGGATCAAATTGTACTTGAACCTTTTCTTCAATTAATGACGAACTTATTTCTCACCCAGGATGTTCTTGCATTGTAGAACTGTGCATGGGAGCTCCTTGCATGATACCAGTGGAAATTATTATCCTGCCAGAAACACTTTGCAGCCTTTGGATTGAAATGAGCAAATGCTGAAAGGAATCAAAGTCTACCAAGTCAATGGGAGCCTTTTTGCCTCCTTCACTGAGTTCTGAATTGCACTGTCAGAACTCTGAGCATACCAGCAGACTCTGCAAAGGATTCCTCCGAGGGGGTTTAGCTGCCTGTGGTCAAGATCAGTTCTCACACGGCCCATCTGTTTCACCTCAAATCACAAGTGCTGTGAATGAGCTGTGTGAGAAAAAGCAGTCAGTAATTCATTGGGGCCCTCATCTCTCAGGTCAGAAGTTGTGTTTCAGTTCCAGCCTTTGTTGTCAATTCTTGCTTGAACTATATTATAGGTACATTGTGTATGCTGATGTACTTTACTGTCCTGGATCCACACACTTGATTTTAGACCTATCCTCTACTTGCAGACTTGCCTGGTGACCTGAACAAGGTCACCAGGCAAGTCTGCAAGTAGAGGATAGGTCTAAAATCCAGATGCTGATCCCATCCGCATCTGCTCTTGTGCTTTTCCTCTTGTCACTGACTGCTGCTGTCAATCTTTTCTCCCAGTTGGTTTCCCTTGTAGGGCAACACACTCCTTTGGTATCTGACATAAAAGGCAGATTTCATCTGCTCAGGAAAAAGTAACTTAACTAAAGATACTGAACTACTTTTCACAGAATCACCAAATGGCTGAGGTTGGCCCATCTGGAGGCCATCTGGACCAATCCCTTTGGTGTAGTGGAAGGATTACATCTCTCAGAGCATGTCCTCTGCTCTATATGCTCTCCGCTGAAGTTTTCTCCTCCTTTGGTGAAGTGTCCTAAGCCTCAGTCTCCTCTATTAACAAAACAAGGAGCATGCTTATTTTTCATTTCTTCGCTCACCTGGTCCAAAGTCTCACTTTCCCTTTCCTTGTGTAAGTCTCCTTCTGCTATTCTGACTTGTCCTCTATTGTGTTTAGATTAAGACAGATATTAAGATGTTACCTACTGACAAGGATCTGGTTTTGAATTCTTAAGGCTCATCATTTATTCAGTGCTCTCTCTTTTATCTGCAATATAATCTGATTTTGAAAAGAGTACAATACACAATTTATAACAGTAATTTTCACTCCTGGATGACTCACCTGTTGTGGGTAACCTGTCCAGCACTCTCTATGGTCCCAAAGCCAAGGCTTCTGGAAAGAAAATACAACATGAATGACAGGATGCCAGAGAAAGTCTTTTCTTATTAGCCACCTAAATCTCTTAATTGTTGGCTAGCACAGATTTGCTGTATGTTATTACAAACAGAGCTGTTAAACTGTTAAGTTGTTAAGTATTGCAGGCCAAACACCCCTGCCAGGAACATGTATTTTCCTTCAAATGGCAAGGATCATGCTGCAGGCTGCTAAGTAATGAACCTCTGAAAAGATACTGCTTTGTTTACACTTCAAAGAAAACTGCAGTTTAAAACTTGTAGTTTGACAGGACTTTAAACTAGGTTTGAAGGGGGAAAGGGGTGACAGCAAGCCTGCCCACGACAAGGTGTGGGATGGCATAGCTCAGTTAGCGGGACAAGGTGCTAGCGGAGGCCTTCAACCTGCTGCATCTTATGATGATGAAGGCAAGGAGACTCAAGGTAAAAAATTCAAAGGAATTAAGGAGTTCTTCTCCAAGGTGACAAGACCAACTGCCCAGCTGAACTCCCTTAGTTTTCCCAATGAATGCAGCTTGGGAAATAAAACAGGAGAATTGGAAACCACCATGCCACTGCAAAACCATGATGTAGTTGTTGTCATTGAAACCAGAGGGATAATTCAACTGGAATGTGGCTACTGACAGCTACAAGCTGTTCAGAAGGGACAGGCGAGGAAGGAGGGTAGGACACATTGCCCCCTACATATAGGAAGGAATAGAGTGTGAAGAGCTGTCCCTGAAGAATGACCACAAGCAAGTCAGTAGCCTTTGGGTGAGAATTACAGACTGAGGCAACAAAGGGAGCCTTGTGACTGGTATGTATTACAGGTCACCTGACCAAGTGGAGCCTGTTGAAGCCTTCTTCCTCCAGCTACAGGAGGCACTGCGATTGCAGGATGTTGTCCTGCTGGGGGACCTCAACCACCTGGACATCTGCTGGAAAAGTAGCACAGCGAGCTGTAGGCAATCCAAGAGGCTCCTGGAATGCATCAAGGACAACTTCCTGAGCCACATAATAGACAGCTCTATCAGGGGGGATGCAATGCTGAACCTGTTGCTCACCAACATGAGTGAACTGATTGGTAACATCAGAATTGGAGGCTGCCTGGGCTGCAGTGACCATGTAATGGTGGAGCCTTGACTGATATCGGACAAAGAATAAAATCAGGAAACTTAATTTTAGGAATGTCACATTCTAGCTCTTCATGGAGATAGTCAACAAACCCCTTGAGAATCAGCTCTTGAGGACAAGGCAGTGGAATAAAGCTGGCAGATCTTTAGGGAAGCCTTAAGGCACAAGAGCTCCCCATCCCCGGATGTAGGATGTCAGGAAAGGAATGCAAGAGACCAGCATGGCTGAACTGGGACCTGCCGGTCACACTGAAGAGTAAGAAGAAAATGCACAGGCAGTGGAAGCAGGGACAGGTAATCTGCGAGGAGTATAGGGATGTTGCTGGGCTGTGTAGGGAAGGGGTCAGGAAGGCCCAACTGGAACAGGACTGTCATGGTTTTGTGATTTTTGGTTTTCGGTATTCCACATCATAACATCATGTGGGGCACTGAGAGTTTAACTGTTAATGCTCAAGCTCTGGGTACCTGCCTGGAAGAGAAGAAGAACTACATTCCCCAGGGGACTTTGCGGTCACAGAATGTCTCGAGATACAACTCCTGCGCTCTTCTTTTGCCTGCTCTTCGTCGGCTCTCCTCCCTTTTCTCCCTGCTGCTCAACTGGACTGCGCATCTCACCTCAGCCCTCCGCGTTGTGCTGAGGCCTATCCACCTTTCGGACATTCTCTCTCTCATTATATTTGACTTATTAGCTTCAATTTTAATTATATTGTATTATAGTGTGTTATCTTGCATTCCGATACTATATTTAGTAAATTAGTTTGTTTCTCCTCAGATCGTTGCCGCTGTTTCTAATTATTTTGGGGTCCCCTGTTCCCTTTTTCACGGGGGCGCGGATCTGCGGATCCCTCCACCCCGCTAGTCACGGAACTGGGCCGAACCAGCCCGTAAACCGTTGACAAGGACTTAGCAATGCAACAGAAGAACAAGAAAGGCTCCTATAGGTACATCTACCAGAAAAGAAAAGTCCAGGAGGGCATACCCCCCAGAGAGCAACACAGGCAGGCTGCTAACAACAGACAAGGAGAAGTCTGAGGTATTCAACAGCTCTTTTGCCTCAGTCTTTACTGGTGACTGTTCTACACACAGCCCTTGAGCAGATGATTTGGAAAGTGGGAACTGAGGGGAATTGCCCCTCCCACTGTATGTGTTGATGAGGTTCACAACCTGAGGAACCTGAACATCTGTAAGTATGCAGAAGAGAAGGAGGAAGTACTGCAAATCAGAGGCAGTAGTAAAAAGAAGTAGATACAGCCTCCTTCTGGGTGGGAGTGGGATTTACAGCAAATACAGATAAGGAAACAGGGATGTGTGATGCAGTATCAGAGATGTTGAAGTAAACACCTTGAAACAACTGGAACCCAGAAAGGAATCTCACATCCCTGAATTCTATCATTCCTATATCAACAGCAAATAAATCTCTTTTCTGGTAATCTGTGAGATAAAGTTACACTGTTACTTGCTAATATAGTAACTCATATGGCAGAGGTTCGTGCAGCCAGCTGAAAGCTAATACTATAGAATTTAAACTTCAAATTTTGTTGTTTTTCTTTTTCTAGACAAACAAGAAAGTTTCACAGAAACTTTTTGTGTGTGTGTGTTTGTGTGTGTGGAAACTGGAAGATATCTAATGAATGAAGAAAAGATTTTCATGAAAAGTGCAGGTAGTCTCATTCCTAGAATGGGCAGGTGACATGCAGAACAAGATTTTGTTCCTTCTGTCACGACAGGGATCTTGAGCTATGCTGAGCAGGTTATTCATTCCAAACTTTCATAGCTGTCTTCACAGAACAGCCTTCTATTTTGATGTAAAGAACCACAAAACAGTATAGATTTAGACACCTTCATTCCAGTGCTAGCTCATCCTATCTCATACTCATCAGGTACCTTACATTCTGCCTTGAAAGTTTCTGAGTTTCATAGTTCTTCAGTTATTATAATGAGCAGCTTCAGCATAGTCTGTGTCCACTGTCTTAGGATCTGCAGACTTCTCCACTCCAGAAGGTCTCAGGGGAGAACACTTTTGCAAAGCTCACAGAAGAAACTGGGTTCAGCACAAGGGCCAGGGGAAACTTTATCCCACACTCAGAGGAGGACAGGTGCCCCTCATCCCAGCACAGCGACCACAGCTAAGAATGAGAGTGTGTGGTATGATTTCCACCACCTCCTCTGCCTCAGTGATTCAACCCATAGAATTTAAGTCTCAACCTTCTCTTGTCGAGGCTAATCTATCTGTATAAAGAGGAATCACTATTTATCAGATCAGAGAAAAGGCAGACACATTAACTTCACCTCACCTCTTGGCTAAGGAAAACACATACATAAAATTTTTGAATTTCAGCCCACCCTCCAAAAGAAATAAGAGTACTAAACCAGTATTGGACAAAATACATAAACAAGCCCTGAAGCTTCAGTCCCAGATAAATGTTTCATCTCTCATACCATATAAATGGATTTTTACAAATGTATTTTTACAGCTGCAAACACTGTCTCACAACTGTGTCAGATCTACTGCTGTGTGAGAGGAAGATGAAATCTCCTGGTTTTTTCTTAGAGTTTCTTAAGCATGGTTCCTTGTTCTTGTGAGCTCAAAAATGTGCTGTGCAGAGGACATATCTGATGGGAAAATCTCTGTAAGGTTTGAAAACAAAGGTTTGGCACCAACATCTGCCATTCTTGAGGCACTTCCCAGGTAGGACAGCAGGTGGCACTGCTTGTATACTCACATCATACAGTACAGCCAGCCCAGTGAAGAAAGAAACGATGTAAAATGCAAACCTCCAGCTACAAAGAAAGAAAGAAGGATGTCAGTAATCACCCATTAACCACGAAGGTACAATTCTGTGTATCAATCCCACTCATTCAGAGAATGATGCCATTAAAGCAAACAAAAACATCAAAATGTTCAAGGTTTGCCTAGATCCTAGCAGATTCTGTACACTGTTGGCACATTCAACAGGCGCCAAAAAGGCTGTTGAAATCACCCAGATAATGATCTAGGTGATTATCATTTTCCAGATAATCATTTTCTGGATGATTACCTGGAAATAGCCCAAATAATCATCCCAACCTTTCCCAGCCCAACCAGATACATATGTAAAACTCCAGCAGCGCCAATCTCCTCCTTAGGCTTTTGAAGATTAGGTATGCTAAATTCATTGTCATGTAAAGCAAATGACTGTTGTCATGTTTGGTCTCAGTGAAAGCTGCTAATGACTTACCCACATTAAACCCACAGAGATGTACATATTAAGTATTTATAAAATAGAAGTTCAGTGGAAAGTGATGTGTCATGCTGCATATTTACACATACAGGGATGAGGGAAATTTTATTCCGGCAGAAGACACAAGCAGCTACCAGACTAAACACAGAAAATCTGCAAAGGGGTAAAACTGCCTACAACAGCTCTTAAATTACCAAGTATCTCTGTAACAAATTGGAAGCAGCTTTATGTTTTGAAAGACTCCATTTGTCAATGAAACACCCAGGACTCCAAGAAAGACATAAGCTACTATTTCATGTTGGAAGGGCATTCTTTATGTAGATTGCAAACGGCAACAGAGGGCAGGTAGAAAGACATTATAGTCAGTGGGCTGAGTTAGAAACCTATTTACTGTTTAGTGTTCACTAGTACTATTTACTGCAAGGCAGCTGAGTGCAGGGAGAGCTTGGATTTCATCTTGATAGAAGTAGATTAAGCATGTTTGTTTTACAACTCTTTGTCCACAGTCCACTAAATCTTTCTAACTGTAATGATCAGGAATGCTATAAAAAACTAATATGCACCCTTTTTGTTTTGTTTTCTCCATTAGGGGGTTAGGTAGGAGTTTTGAATTAGAGTCTGAATATTAAATGGATTGTCATCAGCTCAGAGGTGATGCCTACCCTACAGATACACTTTTAGTTAGATGAATGTCACTGTAGGTATTTATTTTCTCCTTCATCTCTGTGGCCTTCCTGGAAGAACCTTGTTCTCCACAAGTGAACCAGAGCAGGCACTCAGCAGTTTGACATTTCACCCAAGCTCAGGAGAGTTCTCCTTTGTGGAAAGCTGAGCCAAAGCTAACATTTCTAAGAGGGCTAATTTCTAAAGTTTTACCAAAACATTCTTGGCATTCCTCTAACCACAATTCTGTATTCTGGGTTCACTTCTTCTTCCACCAAACCCCAACATATAGGAACCTATGTGGAACCAATTGCTGAGTGATGCTCTACCATGTACTATTACAGATCATAACCTCTCAGATCTTAACATCTGTAACAACCTTAGGTTGAGATTTTCATAGCCTTTGCACAAGCATGAGGACCAAGTGGGGTCCTGCGACAGAATCACAAAGACACAGACTGGGGGAATAGCTGGGGCATGCTCATGGGGATATGGGCATCAGTGTAGAACAGTTTCCTAAAGAGTTTTACAGTCTTTGATTTTTTTGCTGTAAAATGGCCTTGATGATAATTCATCTAGATTCTGGCAAGAAGGCAATCCCAGCCTAGAAAGCCTGTCTAGGCATGGGGACAAGAATGGACAGTCAGGGAGCTCCAAGAGTTGCACAGCTTCTGACCTCAGCTGTGCAACAGGCTGCCCCCGGCCAGATCACCAGCACCTCTAAGGGCAGCCGTGAAGATGTAAGCATGCAGCCAGCTCAAGTCTGTTGGGACTATTGCTCTGCTATCACTTCAATCTGCAATAGTTGAAGTAACTAAAGAGCGAGGAGTCCAGTGATAGTCCTCTTTTGCCAGACCTGCTTGTGTCTCCTAGGAAAATCTTTTGTATAAGCTCTCTTTCCTGACATTATAAAAGGACCCAGGGGACCTGGGTGTCCTGGTGGACGACAGGTTGGCCATGAGCCAGCTGTGTGCCCTTGTGGCCGGGGGGGCCGGTGGCGTTCTGGGGTGCATTAAAAAGAGCGTGGCCAGCAGGTCGAGGGAGGTGATTCTCCCCCTCTATTCTGCCCTGGTAAGGCCTCATCTGGAGTACTGTGTCCAGTTCTGGGCTCCCCAGTACAAAAAAGACAGGGATCTCTTGGAAAGAGTCCAGCGGAGAGCCACAAAGATAGTGAAGGGCCTGGAGCGTCTCCCCTATGAGGAAAGGCTGAGGGAGCTGGGTCTGTTCAGCCTTGAGAAGACTGAGAGGGGACCTGATCCAGGTCTATAAATATCTAAGGTGTGGGGGGCAGAGTGGCGAGGCCGGACTGTTTTCAGCAGTATGTGGAGACAGGACAAGGGGAAATGGCTGAAAACTGGAGCATAGGAAGTTCCTCACCAATGTGCGCAAGAACTTCTTTACGGTGAGGTGACGGAGCACTGGAACAGGCTGCCCAGGGAGGTGGTGGAGTCTCCTTCTCTGGAGATATTCAAGACCCGCCTGGACGCCTACCTGTGCGACCTGGTGTAGGGAATTGCTTTGGCAATGGGGTTGGACTCAATGATCTCTGGAGGTCCCTTCCAGCCCCTGCAATTCTGTGATTCTGTGATTCTGTGATTGTACTTTCTGGCTTTCAGGGAAGCTGAAAGTCAGCTGCCAACACAATACAGTCTAGCCCAGTGTCTGTGACTTTTGAAAGCAGCACTGTGGAAAAGTTGCAGGAAAGATGCAGCAGAATCATCATAGAATCATAGAATGGCCTGGATTGAAAAGGACCACAGTGATCATCTAGTTTCAACCCCCCTGCTATGTGCAAGGTCACTAATCACAACACTGGGCCACCTCCAGAGCCACATCCAGCCTGACCTTGAATGCCTCCAGGGATGGGGCATCCACAACCTCCTTGGACAACCTGTTCCAGTGCGTTACCACCCTCTGTGTGAAAAACTTCTTCCTAATATCTAACCTAAACCTCCCCTGTCTCAGTTTAAAACCATTCCCCCTTGTCCTATCACTGTCCACCCTCGTAAACAGCCATTCCCCCTCCTGTTTATATGCTCTCTTCAAGTATTGGAAGACTGCAATGAGGTCTCCCCTGAGCCTTCTCCATGTATCAGCTTGCAGTGAAGCAAACTGGAGGGAAACAGAGAGGCAATGGTAGGCTCCTCTGGCATCATAGGAGCAGTAGCAAAGCAGCAGGAAGCAGTACGAAGCAAAACAGTATTGAATTTCTCAGATGTTATCATGTTTCAAAGCAGAGTGTCAGTCTTGCAAAGTCAAAAACAGGCATCCTATAAAGCATAAGGTGAGATAGGAGTAAAAGGAGTCTTGGGGATGAAAATAAAGGGGAGAAGCAAGGAACAATTCAGGAACCAGTAAGCAGCAGCAGAGTCACAGAAGAATCAGGCGGGGCAGAGAAGGCTCAGGAAGCTCTCTGTGGATGAGTGCAGGCAGGCTGGAGGCAGCAAGATGCTTGCCAAGCTCAGAGCCATCAAGAGGCCCCTGCAGCTCACAGCTTGTGCTCCTGCTCACCAGGCCTCGCAGAACTTCTTCGACAGGCTCGGTCGGTCGGTGTTCCTCCGGCGCCGGAACCACCTCTCCACCTTTCTCACTGGCAGGTCACATTGTTTGGCTAAACTGATCAGCTCACCCTGGAAAACAGGTGAGGAGGTGGGGTTCAGATTCAGGTTTGAGGGTCAAAAGGCTACAGGGCTGTCTGGTATGGGTCATCACAGAACATCAATGGAGGTTCCTGGCAAGCCCAGGTCTGCTAAGGCATCTTTCAGTAAGCTGTCCATTACTAGCATAGAGATTTCAGGTAACAGAAAATCTTTCACTTCTGCTTGCAAGCAAAGGTTTTTAATGCTAAATGTTAAAACCTTACATTTTAATTTTTATGTCAAAGTCTCAGGTTTAGAGTTTCGAACTGTGGTCTCTTCTCACAGGTGTTTCTTCTTGAATTACTTAATTTGTCTCTAGTGTCCAAGTCCCTTAAATCTGTCACTCCAATAAGGTTTTATCGAAGCTTAATTAATTTTTAAAGTTCTACACTGGATCTTGTCAAGTCTTTCAGCATTCCTACGCAGTATCAGAGAACAACATGACCAACATAATGAGCAACATCATTTTCCTACCAGTTATTCTCCTTTTGTGGTAAATTCAACACATTACTCACAGAAATACTGCAATTACCTTCTTTCTTGCCCTAGGTCTCCTGAAGAGTTTGCTGTGATGAAGAAGTTCATCATTTTCTATATTCCTTCTGAAAGTGTCATCATGGATAGCTTAGTAAAGCAATAGGCTTTCATCGAATGTGTTCACCTTAAAGGTCTGATGTGACAGTGCTTTACATACCCTGAGAGTGCTGTAAAGATCTGTGTCCACTACCATATTCAAATATATTTATTTCTATTTTTACCTAGTGAATTCTGTTCTTGGGTTGGAGTCACACAGATGACTGTGATTTCAATTCTCCAATTACTCCATGAGGTGATATTCCTCTCAAGGTGAGGGCTGCTGAGAACAGCAAAATTACATCTTATAGAAGCCTGCCATAAGCAGAATTCTAAGAGCTCACAGGAGGGGAAGGGAAGCCAAAAGACTGGCTGAGATGCAAGTGGTGAATGAGAGAGTAAGGCACTGGCCGGTTGTAGAGCTTTGCTCTGTGACACACTGATATTAGAAGTCTCACAGCCAGATATACTCTGATATCCCAGATTTTCTAGGACAAAAGTGCAAATTTCTGCTCCTTCAGTGCACTGGGGGTGCAGTGACAGCTATGTAGAAAGTCTGCCTATGGAGACAGGCCTTGAGTTAGATCTCTGCAACAGGAGCAGTTCTACTGAAAAATGTGCAAATTTCTCAGACAGACACAAATAAGGTCGGAAACCATGGCAAGTGTTCCTGAGAACATTCCTTCCCATTGCTGGGAAGAAAAAGAGGCTGGCTGCACAACCCAGATGAATGCCTGCATTCTTACTTTAGCCTCTATTCTTTTACTTTCAAGCTGCTGCTGAATGTCCTGGGGCTCCATATGACCCACTGCCATATGAAACATGCTGTAACAGCCATGACAAAGCATTAACTTGTTTGCACTAGGACTGTCCAGTGGGACTGGAATCCCTACTCCTTGGTAGTGGCTATTAGCTTTTGCTTCAAGGCCAAGACAGCCTGCAAAAAGGAGATGAAAGGTAATGTTGCATTGGGCTTACACAGCAAGGTTTTGTTAGCAGAGGTGGCCTCTGTGGGCATAGCCCAGCAGCTGCCCCTAGTCTGATCAGATCCAGATCCAGCTGCTCCAAAAGGGACCTGCTACTGCCAGGGCTCAGCTGTGAGCAATGCTTGTTACGCGCTCTGAGGAAAGGGAAAAACTGCTGTTACTGAAAGAGAGGGAGGAGGAACAGAGAGACAAGCAGCTCTGCAGCCACCGAGGTAAGTGCAGAAGGAGAGCAGGCGGTGCTGAAGATGCAGAGTAGAAGAGCCCAGGAGAGGCCATGGTGGATCACGCTGTCCTCCTGCAGCCCACGGGCACTGTGTGGAGAAGATCTCCACATACAGCCATGGAGGAGCTCACGGTGCAGCAGTGGATATGGATTGGAGGAGGTTGCAGCCCATGGAACCCGGCAGGAGCAGCTCTGGGCTGCAGCTGCCACCCGTGGTGATCAGTTTGAGGAGGGCTGGAGGAGCACAGGGCCCCATGCTGGAGCAGTGCTTGGAAAGCTGCAGTCTCTGGAAGGCCACAGAGGGTCAGTTCAGGAAGGATGGCATCCATGGGAGGGACCGACGTGGAGCAGGGGCAGATAGTGGCCAAGGTGGAGTAGTAGAGACAGAGCATCATGGACTGACCACAGCTCCATTCCCTGTCTCCCTGTGCTGCTTGGGGAGAGCAGGTAGAGGAGTGTTTATTTGAGTAAAGGTATTTTAGTTTGCTTTTGGTTCTCTCTGCTCTGTGCCATTAGTAATAGGCAATGAATTATATTAATCTCTCTATGCTGACTGTTTTGATTTTGATTGTAATTAGTGAGTGCTCTCCCAGTTCTTATCTCAACCCTTGAGCCCTTTTCTGCCTCATTTTCTCCTCTCATTCTTCTGATGAGGGAGAGTGAGATAGTGGTGTGGGGAGCTTTTGCTAGCCATCAATTTGTTATTTGAACTCATTACAGTGATTCCTTTACCTACAACAGAGTTACATCCAGGGACTTAACTGACAAGGTTAAATCCCAATACAGAATATCTGCAGTTCTGCCAATGTTTTTTTTTCCTCAGACACAGACATTATTAGTCCAAATTATCCTGCCAAGATCCTCAAGATCACTCTTTTTCTCTCTCATGGGAAAACTATCTACCATTTGTGCTTGCAGTATTCTGATGGTCCTTATTGTGTCTCTGATGAGAGAGAAGATTTTAATTGGATTCCTGAGAGATCAGTAAAAAAACCTGTGGATTGTACAGCAACAGAACGATCTGCCTCCCAGAACTAAAAGAATCATGCAATCCACATGTGCTAAGCTGCAAGGATTCACAACAGGGGAAGTCAGTTCAAGTGAGCTGATATGACAGCAATTTGCTAATACACGAAGCCATGTACAAGGCGAACAAGAGCAAATAGGAGTTTGGAGAGAAGTCTCCTGTCCAAACAAGTCTGAGATTCAATTCTTTTGAGTGCAGTCCCTGGAAAGCTGTTATTCCCACATATTCAGAAGCAGAACTGATGACTTGCAGCATCTGCAGGATGATCTTTGCGTAGGCTGGTGTCAGGAAGCCAGTGCTACAGTGTTTCTTTATGGTCTGCTGAGTGTCCAAATGAAAGATTCCAAACGTGATTTCATTTAGGCAAATACACAGGGCCTAAATCTAGAGGAAAGCAAAGGAAAAAAGAACTCACCTCTTTAGGGTTCTTACAATTCACAGTGTAGAATGCTTCCAGAATGGAGATGGACTGAGCCTTAGGTCTCAGCTTGTCCTTCACACCTAGTTTGGCACTGAGAGGCAGGGCTATGGCTCTGCAAGAGAAAAGATAAAGATTCAGCCCAAAACAACAGTGATTTCTAATACAGAAACACTGTAAAACATTATGTAGTACGTAACAGTTTCCTCCTACAGTTGCCTGCTACAATTCCCAGTCACAGTACAAGTATCACATCAATCAAATGAGGAAGACAAGTACAAAACCTTGCAGCAGAAAGAGCAAGACTTGCAGTCTACAAGCCTGAGCTTTGTTCAACATTGAATAAGTTTGGAAATGCTACATCCTGCTTTGTCAGTGCTTGCAGAGACAGCTGTGATCCCTGCCATTGCTTTTTGGCTTACCTGAAGCTTATGCAGAGTGCCACACTGATGGTATGGCTTAAATCTAGGTGACACTGGGGTCCTGCAGGGACATCTGGGTCCCATCCCATGTGGACATCTGGGTGACACTAGGGACATCTAGGTGACACTGCAGACATCTGAGTTCCATCCCAGGTGGACATCTGGGTGACCCCGTGGACACAGGGGTCCCATAAGGACATATGGGTGACAGTGGGGTCATCTAGGTGTCCCTGGGGACATCATGGCCCCATCCCACGTGGACATCTGAGTAACATTGGGAACATCTGGGTGACATTTAGGAGATCTTGGTCCCATCCTACACGGACATGTGACCTAATCTAGGTGCTCCTGCTCCGGCAGAGGGATTGGACTAGATGATCTTTGGAGGTCCCTTCCAATTTTTGATATTCTGTGATTCTGTGATTCTGTGAAATGCTGTTCAGTTTTTATGTTGTACATACAAGGGCACTCACTTGAATTAAGGACTTGGCTCAGGACCAAGAGAGAGTATGAGACATGCAGAATTAATGGAAAAAAAACTTCCTGATGAAACAGGAGGCCACGTGGTCTTTATTGGAAAAATGTTCCTCAGTTTTTCCTATGACAAGCCAAACAAAATAAGGGCACAAGCAACTTCATACTTAACCACAAGGACTTATGCTAGCTGTGCACCTTCACTCTTTCAAAGTGAAACAATGCAAAGAAAAACATCTGTATAACGAGGAAAAAGTACCAAGAGATGACAAAACTTCTTGTGTTCAACAACTCAGCTTCTGCACTACAAACCCTCTTCTGTTCCTTGGCACAAGGAAATTATGTGGTGTGAAGCATCCCATCTCCTCTACCAAGGGTATATGTTCCTGTTTCTAAATATGAAACATGCAAAATGTCTGGGAAACCTTATTTCTGTATTTGGAGATCTTTTATTTTGCTCAAAGTGCTTAAAGCTTACTTGAATGGTTACTGAGTTATCAACTGTAAATCAGTGCTGACAGTGGTTGTGAGCTGATGAATATGCAGCAAGTACTGAGATGCAGGCCTTCTCTGCCTGGCCAGACTTAATTCTGTTCAGGCAGCTCCTCTGTCAGTTATCCCAAATGATTCAGATATAAAACAAGAATTCTTCTTTTCCAGCAGCAAACAACTGTGGAACTATGCAAGTATTTAAAAAGTGTTTTACTTAAAAACAGAATGTGATTTGCTGGTTGCCTGTGTTGCCTCTTCTAGCTATACAGACTATACTCCATATGTTCATGTGCTCAGGGACTATTATAGATCAAATATCCTATCGGAGGTACTTCTGGAAGTTTTATTTTCAAGAACCTGTATCATCACTTAATAAACAGGTATTAGAAGCAATTTTATGAAGAGCCCACCTACATATGGAATTTTGCAGCTTCTATTACATCAAGTCGTAAAACACAAAATGGTTTGCACATTTAGCTTCTTTGTGTAGCAGTTGATTTCAAAAGTTCTTTGCATGGCCAGCTCTGAATTTCAGTTGCTCTTTTTCACCTTCTCTTTACCTTTCCAAGTAGGTTGATTCAAGCTCCTCTGAAAATGAAGACGTAATCAGTTTCTGTTGTTTAAGAAGAACCTTACTGCAAGCTTCCTATAGGTCCTCATGGAAACAGAATGGTCTGAAATTTTTCCGACAGATTAAAGGGAAAGAGAATGTTTCTGCTGGGTCAGGGCAGTCAACAAGTTTGAAAAGCTATTTAAATTATCCTTAATTTTGTTTAATACTTATTTTTTCTTTCTTGATATTTTGTCACGGTCACAGCATAGAATCTTACTGTATCAAAAACAAGCCAGTTGCAGCTGAAGAAGACAGGGTGTGAGTAACCAAAGTTCAATTATTCTGTTGTTGAGGTACTGAATTTAACCATGAATTATAGGACCAATCCTACTTTTATGAACATTATTGGGAAATCAAGTCCTGAAATTCCTTCAAAGGGATGTTTGTACATGTTGGATGTATGCTCTGACTCACTTTTAAGTTGAATCTTGTTCCAAGCACAACCCTAAGAGAATTAAGAGAATGATGCTTGTACTGATTTCAACATCACAGGTTCATAGTATCAATTGCAAGGGATTGTCTCATCAATGGAATCTTAACAGCTTTCTGAAATACGGAAGAAGAAAGCCTGAAGACCATATTGGACAGTTTCCATAGCTACATAAAGCAAGACACAGTCAGTGACATGACTCAACTCAAACCCATTTCCTCTTCCATCAGGCTGAGGTGAAGATAGCTTCTCCAAGGTTTACAAAAGAAAGTTCATGCTAAGGCATTTTATTCAGTAATCACCAATGAGCAAACTGTCTTGTGCAAAACCTGCTGACGCTGAAACTAAATACATCAATAATGAAGGGCATAAATCCATAATCCCTCACCTGCAGAGGCTTCCACAGCTAGTATGAAACAAAATAATTTGGCTTTTGTGAGTTTATTTTCCACAAAATGTTACTGAATTTCTAAGGGTGTCACTCTGCCAGTATCTTCCAGCACTAAGAACCAGTGACTGTGGCAACTTCTACTCTTAGAATTCCACAGTTCCTTGAAGCCTCATGCAGTGTGCATTGGCTCTCTGTGCTCTTGACATTTCTTCTACGTTGTTCCAGGAGAATTCTACCAAGAAGGTATCATCACAGCTATATTGTACAGAACAGTCAGTTTACACCTCTGCACAAAAAAAAAAACAAAACAATAAACCCAGAGCACCTAAGAGGAAGATGCTCTCAGGTACTTTTCAATTTCTGATTAACAACAAAAATCTTTGTGGAAAATGAATTGCAGATAAACACATTTTCAAATAAGCTATTTGAAAAGGGTTTTCTCTTCCATCTTTTTTCCTGGTTCTGAGTTCATATGTTCTCTGCAGATGAACAATATTCCTTTCTTGTAATGCCCAACCCTCCTAAAGAAGAGACATAACCATTCTGACTGAACCAGAAGTCTGTTTAAAGAGTCATTAAAAACAGTCCTGATTTAAGACATGTTCCTAATGCTCTTTTATCTCCCATCAATAACTTCTTGCCATCTTGACCTCTCTACATCTTCCACACAGCTATCGCCATGGAAATTTCTGCATTAGCTACATTTGAAAAAGTGAAATAAAATTTATAATTTTTCTTGTTAATAATTCTGATTTACTGCTCTGCTCCCATGAGAAATGCACCAGTTCACATCAACAGGCACTTCTTCTTTTATAGACATAGACATTATTCAAAATTTACTTACTTGGGAGAAGAGTTATATTCAGTGGGCTACAGTTGTTCACCTTTCATTGGCAATATGCTCAGTTACTTCTGAATTAGCAGGCTTACATGGAGAGTAAGCTATCTCAACAGTGTAACAGCCAGCCTCCTCCAGCCCTATAGACCTGAGGAATGCCAGAGGCAGGCAGGTGGAGGAAGGAACTGGAGCTAAACTAAATTAAAGCTATTTTTCTCCCATTCTTCCCTGCACTTGGGGAGTCTGAACGAAACTAAATCAATGAATTAGAAGGAGGTAACAGGTATGCTTGTGGTGAAGACTTTCTCCAGAATGTGGGGCACTTTGGTGTAGTTCTATCCTCTGACTCAGAAGATATAAGACAGTAACAGCCAGCGGAGTATCGTGATTCAAGGAGGGTGTTCTGGAACATTTGCCCTAAGTCCTTCTGGTATGGATAAGTCTTTATACCATTCGGTTTGGAGGAAAATGTTCAAATTGAACATTTGAGCCAAAGAAAGTTAAGAATTTCCAGGTAAACTCTGTCTACTGTGCTAAACAAGTGTACATTAATTTCATTAAAATAATTTTAAGAATTAAAATTTTGTAAAAGTCGTAGAATGACAGCTAAGTAATATAAATACTCATATGGATAGGAATCAGAATTATACTGTTATTTTTGCATATTTGTTAAGAACATGTTTCATTTGTGAGTAAGACTGTGTTTAAAATTTCTTCATTTACTCCCTAGCATTTGATCCTATATAAATTAACATGTTGGTCCTAAGCCTTCATATAAAATTTAGGCCAATAAAATTTGTCCTAAATGACTATAGAGCTTGCAAAGCTTGTTCTTCTTCCACTATTTCACAATAGGACAGAGGCTTTTTTTTTTTTGGCTTTATCATGTGCATCAGCGGGGAAGCTCCCTTCTTCAAAGGTAAACTAGATGCCAAATCCTCCTCCTCCCACCTCAAGGCTTTCTTGAGAAGAAGGAATGTCACAAGGACTCAGGAAGTGAACTATTCCAGCTCTCTCTGCAACACGATGGCTGAAGTTAACGTCAAGTCAAACACGGAGCAGTTTATTGTGCCTTCTGTTCTTGGAAGCTGCCACTAATTCATTACTCCATGTGGCTACCAAAGAAAGACACACAGAAATCAGCAGATTTATGGATTCTGGCACCTGAAGGAAGCATTAGGGTATGTGAAGCAAGGAGACAAGTTCTTGTCATTCACATTAACAATCTGTTCTTAAATTGTCTGCACGCAGCTTGACTCCCAAATAGAACAGGTCCCATGCTGAGACGGTAATTCTTGCATTGTAACTGTAATTTCTGACTGAGATAATCTCTCAGGACTCCCAAGCTAGAGACCTTCTTGAGGCTGTCTCTCCCTTCCCTCTGATCTTCAGTGCCTTTCTGCTCACCCAGCAGTACTGGGCTGAGCTGTGTTATGACAGCGAGCTGAAGTCCTAAGACTTCATCCTGAGTTCAGTCAGGAGAGACTGCTAGTAACAAACTCAGCTGCATGTTGTCTCACACTGCAGTCAACAGCTGCTGCCCAAAAAGGCAGAGAAATTCTAGGGCAAATGTTAAGAGTGGCAGGGAACAAACTTCTCCCTGAACAACAACAAAAAATCTCATAAGGCTTGTTTTAACAGCTCTCACTGCTCTTACTGCAGTAAGCAGACACAGCATTTATTCTCTGCCTATAGTAACAAGATATGTTATCTGTAAACTATTGTTTGTGTGTAGGGACATACTCCAGTTATCAGTCTCCATGTATAAAAATATCACAGGAATCACAAACACTATGGGGCTGGAAAAGATAAACTACACTGCTATCCAAAGCACCTTCTGCTACAAAATCACAGAATCGAAGAGGTTGGAAGGGACCCCTGCTGACCATCGAATCCAGATGGGTTTTGAATATCTCCAGAGAAGGAGACTCCATCACCTCTCTGTGCAGGTTGCTCCAGTGCTCTGTCACCCTCACAGTACAGAAGCTTTTTCCTCATGTTTGTATGGAATTTCCTATATTCCATTTTGTGCTCATTGCCCCTTGTATTGAATCATTTTTGGAAGATCAAGCACAGAGCAACTGCTAAACTGAAAGAAGAATTCCCTGTACTTACTACATACCCTTTGTAATTAGGGCCCAAAGGCTCTTTACCCACATAATGTGATGTACAAATGCACAAACATTTTCTGGAAATACAAAAACCAATACTTGTATGAAAATCTGGCAGAGGAAGAAGCAGAGCAAGCTATTTCCACATGAACTATAATAAGAAGAACACAACTATCTTGGCTTAACAGTTCAGTAGAACGTGGAGAGGGAGAGATGAAGCCATAGCTTCATGAAGACCAGGAGCGACAAAGAAATTTGTACGGAACTGTTGAGGCACAGCCTGTCCTTGGGGGCACCAACATTCACCTCACAGCCCTTAAACCATATGGCAGGCATAAAAAGTGCATGCTACAGGATATAGATTCCATGGGAATGAGTCCCTGAAAACGATGGTGGACAGAGGTAAAAACAGGAACCATCCACACAGTCTCTACATGGAGAGCTGGCACAGGAATCACCACCCTTGTAGTTCAGTGCAATGAAAAAGGGTGAGCTGTGATCCTGATGGAAGGTTTTCTGGACATAAACCAATCCCAACAGCCAGGTTAGGTCAGAAAACATCCCAGTTGTCCTCAGGGGTTCAGTGCACTCCTGGCAGAGCAGCTACTGATACCTCCTTAGCAAGGAGATGCCATGGCCTTTCTGCTAGACTGTCTAAATTCCAATAAAATGCAAGAAAGTTCTCCTTTGATTTGTGCATTTGAAAATCAAGCCGACTCAAAGCATAGGACCACAGAAAGTGAATATGCAGTCCTAGTTCCCTACATTTCTTCCTCATATAGCTCCGGAATCAAACCATACTACTACTGTAGGTTTCTTGTTCCCCACATGCATTGCATTACACAAGTTGGTTACAGCTGGGATGAAATAGGCAGCAGCTGAATTCACACGTCTTGGAGTGTGAATTTGCATTTAAATGACGCATTAGTTAAACAGCACTTTGCTGCAGTATTTACCTTGAATTCTGCACAAACTGCATTAATTATTATTGGTCTTCTAGCATCAGTGTAACTTGTTGCAGCAAGGAGAACAAAATCATTCAGCATCATAGGAACACGGAAAGACAGAAGCTGCTTTTCAGCTTGAAGAGAAGTTTGGTCTTTCTCACGTGCCCAATTCATGCTTCCAGGCACTGATAACACCAGTGGTGACAAACATTTACTGTGTTTAAATCAGCTGGATTCTCTGTCCGATGAAGAATGAGGCTCAGCATTCAAATTCCCCACTTAAGAAAAGAAAGGCATGTTCATTCAGCAGCAGTGAGGATGGAGTCATCCATATCCCCATGTGCCCCGTGAGCTCATGTAGAAATCCAGAGCTCTGGGCTGTACAATGGTCTGTTGCTTTATACTCTGATATAAAGGTGACACTGCACTCATCTTGACTGTACCTGAGCACTTGCTAGCAACTACTGAATTAATTTGACCTTTATCCTTTTATTGTTTTTATTCTTTTCCCAAAGTGAACAATTGGCGCAATGTTTTCTGTATGGTTTTAATTCAAATATTAAACTTTGGTGTAATAATACAATCAATGGCATGGTTTGCATTTTAAGGGAGGGACTTGGAAACTTCTAACGGGCTTTGTTTCTACAGAAATTTACACCACAACCTTCACACATAAATACAACCACATCCATCAATACTCTTTCTGTATGTGTACTTATAGTGAGGTTGCCAAAGCTAAACAAGTTGGATGTCTTATGAAGTCAAGTTGATCAGAAGTAAATCAGAAAGCTGGATTAGAAGCTAACCAGAAGCTTTCCAGCCAGTAGGGCTGGAGATGGAAGTGAACACAAGAAGTTCAGGAACCAGAACTTCAAGTCTCCTGCGCTGAGATCACTGCTGATTTTTAATTGTGATCAGCATATGACCTGATCTGGACTTCACTATGATGCATTTGTTGGAGCCTGGTGTTGATGGAGCATGAATTTACAACAAGATTTGAGGGGAAATCTGTAAGCTAAGGGAGCCGTTGCAGCCAACGAAGATGAACATGTCATTTCCAACAGAATACAAACTAATGTTCAGAATGTTTGAACTCCCCCGGGTTACATTTAACCACCATCTGCCAAGATGTGAACTGGGAGATCTGTCTTATCGTTTTTCTGTTTGAAACATCATTTAACCTTTCATTAAACTCACTTTTCAGCTTATACGACATCAGTTTCACCCCATATGAATCTGTCACAAAGATACACAAAGGAATCAAAATATTTTTTTTTAATTGAGGGAAATGGTAATTCAGAGCATAAAATAGGAGCTTGAAGCAGAAGGCTGAAGGAAATGTGAAGCAGGCCTGAGCTAAGTACTGTACACCTCTAAATACCATCACATTCATAAACTTTTAAAAAAAAAAAAGCAATAACCAGATTCTTCACATCTTCAGGCTTTCAGGAATGTCAGAGGATGCCAGAATCCCAGGATCCAGCTAAGCTGAGAGATAATGCACATTTAACATTTAACACTTAACATTTTACTCTGCATCCTGAAGTGAAAGGAGCAGAAAAATCACTTGTGAGGACTTCTCTAATTTTAAATAGGACTTCGTTGGTTAATTGGTTAAGCATTAATAATCTGTAGGATACAGTTTCCCAACCACTGGACTCTGGGATAAGGAGTTCTGGGGCTTTCAGAAGGCCACAATTTGCTCTACTGGGGCTCTTTCCATGTCAAACTTGTGGCTGAAGCGAAGAGGCAGTCAAAGGAAGGACACTGCAAACACAGAGAGCTCCACAGCTGAAACTTCCTTTTCTTCCTCTTCTGCAAATTGCAAGATTTTATAATTCAAAATGCATTATCTCTGACTCATATTCAATGGCTTACAGTGCATCACAAGTCTCTATGCTAACCTAATGGCTGAGTATAACAAACTAACTTTCAACTGCTGATTTTTAGCAGGTTAGATTCCCTCACTGTATTCAGAACAGCAAAGTGTTAATGCTCTCACTTATTTCTGAACTTCTCGATGGTTACACTTTCTAGAAATCAGCCGCCCTGACACGCAGTGAAGTGAGATTTCTTTTTCTTTTTTCTTTCAAATGCAGCGTTCAAATGCTCTTTATTTCAGAGCTGAGCCATAAGAGTAGTCCTCACAAGATGTACTTTAATCACTCTATGCTACTTGATTTACAAGAATATCAGAGGTGTCAGTCCAACTACTGATTTCTAACAGGAGATGATACAAGCAACTGAACACTCCATTTCAGGAGAAACAACAACACCAAAAACAAAAACTAGAAGTTAAAATAATAATTAAAAGATATCTTCAAAGAAATAATTTTGAATGAATATTTTATAAATTGAGATAGTTTGTCCAGGATCAGTTTTCAAGCACCCAGCTGTATTAAACTCATGGAAGAGAAGCAGAGCTATCTTTTCCCCATGCCTCTTTGAAATCCTGCTCCAGGATTCAAACTCCTTTGCTTTCCTTTGCTTTTTGAAGACTCTCTGCAGGCTTTCAAGGAATGCCATAACCAAGGGATAAAATACCCCAAACCAGTCACTCTCAATCACAGAATCATAGGGAAGGGACCTCTGGAGATCCCCCACACCAACCCCTTGCTAAAGCAGGTTCCCTACAACAGGGACACAAGAAAGCATCCAGGAGATTTTCGACTATCTCCAAATGGAGCTCCAAAACTGCTCTGATTCAGCATGTGCCAGGGCTCTGCCCCCCTCAGAATCACAGAATCACAGAATTGCCAGGGTTGGAAGGGACCTCAAGGATATGAATCTCCAACCCCCCTGCCACACGCAGGGCAACCAGTCATCCCACCTAATGCTAGACCAGACTGCCCAGGGCCCCATCCAATCTGGCCTTGAACACCTCCAGGGATGGGGCATCCACAACCTCCCTGGGCAGCCTGTTCCAGCACCTCACCACTCTCTCTGTAAAGAATTTCCCCCTGACGTCCAACCTAAATCTCCCTTCCCTCAACTTCAAACCATTTCCCCTTGTCCTGCTGTCACTCACCCTTTCAAAGAGTTGATTCCCCTCCTGTTTGTAGGCTCCCTTTAGGTACTGAAAGGCTGCAATGAGGTCACCCCACAGCCTTCTTTTCTCCAGGCTAAACAAGCCCAGCTCTTTCAGCCTGTCCTCATAGGGGAGGTGCTCCAGTCCCCTGATCATCTTCGTGGCCCTCCTCTGGACCCTCTCCAACAGCTCCCTGTCTTTCTTGTACTGGGGGCTCCACACTTGGACACAGTACTCCAGATGGGGCCTCACAAGAGCAGAGTAGAGGGGAACAATCACCTCTCTGTCCGTGCTGGCCACCCCTCTTTTGATGGAGCCCAGGATACCATTTGCCTTCCGAGCCGCAAGGGCGCAGTGCTGGCTCATGTTAAGTTTTTCATCTACCAAGACCCCCAGGTCCTTCTCCACAGGGCTGCTCTCAAGGACCGCTCCTTCCAGTCTGTAGGGATGCCTGGGATTCCTCCGGCCCAAGTGCAAAACTCTGCACTTTGCCATGTTGAACCTCATCAGGTTCACCCGGGCCCACCTTTCCAGCCTCTCGAGGTCCCTCGAGCCCCTTGAGCATCCCATCCTTCAACCGTGTCAACCGCACCACTCAGCTTGGTGTCGTCAGCAAACTTGCTGAGGGTGCACTCGAGTCCATCATCGATGTCATTGATAAAGATGTTAAAGAGCACCGGTCCCAAGACAGACCCCTGGGGGACGCCGCACGTTACCAGCCTCCACCTGGACATAGAGCCACTGATGACCACCCTCTGTCTGTGGCCTTTCAACCAGTTTCTTATCCATCAAGTGGTCCACCCATCAAATCCACATCCCTCTGGTTTGGAGATAAGGATGTGGTGGGGGACCATGTCAAAGGCCTTGCTCAAGTCCAGGTAAATGACATCGGTCGCCTTTCCCTTGTCCACTGATGTCGTCACTCCATCATAAAAGGCCACCAGATTGGTCAAGCATGACCTTCCTCTGGTGAAGCCGTGCTGGCTGTCACGGATCACATGCCCTTTCCTCATGTGATCAAGCATGTCATCCAGGATGATCTGTTCCATGATTTTCCCAGGCACAGAGGTGAGACTCACCGGCCTGTAGTTCCCGGGGTCCTCCTTGCTCCCTTTCTTGTAAATGGGAGTGACGTGACCCTTCCTCCAGTCATCCGGGACCTCACCTGACAGCCACGACTTTTCAAATATGATGGAGAGCGGCTCGGCAACCACCTCAGCCAGCTCCTTCAGAACCCTGGGATGCACGCCATCCGGCCCCATAGACTTGTACACATTCAGTCCCATGAGGCGGTCTCGGACCTGCTCTGCCCTCACAGCGGGGGGGATTTACCGTCCTGGTCCCCACCTAGAGGTGTAGGGATGCAGGGCTCAGATGACATGAGAAGTACCGGAATCCTGGCCAGCAGCGAAGTCTGAGGCAAAGAACTCATTCAGTACCTCAGCCTTCTCTCCGTCCGTTGAAGCCAGTTCTCCTTTTACATTTACCAAAGGAGGTACACTCGCTTTGGCCTGTCTCTTCTGGCCAATGTACCTATAGAAAGTCTTCCTGTTGTTTTTCACGTCCCTTGCCAAGTTCAGTTCCACCTGTGCCTTGGCTTTCCTGATCCCACATCTGCAAGTCCGGACGACATCCCTGTATTCTTCCCAGGTGGCACACCCTTGTTTCCAGAGTTTGTACACACCCTTCTTCGCCCTCAGCTCCCTCAGCAGGTCCTTACTGAGCCATGCCGGCTTCCTCCCTCCTCTGCCTGCTTTCTTGTTCAGTGGGACAGAGAGTTCTTGCACTCTTAGGAAGGCATCCTTGAAGAGTAACCAGCTCTCTTCAGCATTTTTGTTTTTAAAGACAGCATCCCAGGGGATCTCGGCCAACAGTCCATTGAACAGCTTGAAGTTTTCTCTCCCAAAGTTCAGGGTCCTGATGCCACTCTTCACCAGGCCCACATTTCTCGAGATCACAAACTCAACCAGAGCATGGTCACTGCAACCCAGGCTGCCTCCAACCTTAACACCATTAATTATTTCCTCCACATTGGTGAGCAGCAGGTCCAGCAGCGCTTCACCTCTGGTCGGTCTGTCCAACACCTGGACCAGAAAGTTATCATCAACACATTCTAGGAGCCTCCTGGGCCTCTTGCAACTCGCCGTGTGGTCTATCCAGGAGATATCCGGATGGTTGAAGTCCCCCATCAGGACAAGAGCCCGTGAGCACGAAGCCTCCCGCATCTGAAGCAAGAAAGCCTCGTCAACAGTCTCCCCTTGATCAGGTGGCCTGTAGTATACTCCTATCACCAGCTGGCCTTTGTTAGACCCATTCCTAATACTAACCCACAGGCTCTCAACCTGATCATGACTGTTTCTCAGAGGAAGCTCCTCACAGTCTATCCACTCTTTGACATAGAGGGCTACTCCCCCGCCCATGATCACCATGCTTCACAGTGACAATATACTGAATTCATTGCCGGCTAAGTCCATACTCATCTAATTTGTTTCTACATACACAATTTCTGATCTAGAACTGTATGATTTTGTGCAGAAATCTGTTCCCATGCAGTTTATAGGAGACTTGAGGACATCCTGAAAACTTGGCTCTTTGATTTAGTGCAATTGTGTAACCACATAGAACTGTACTGATGAACAGCATGCTTACTGAGTACTCTGAAAGAATTTATCTTGCATGAATGTATGCTTCAACTTGCTTCTCTCTTTTTAATGTAGTGTGAGTCCTGGCACCAGTCTCCTGTGATTTCAATTGCCTTTGCTGAATCACAACAGGCAAGGCAGAAAGGATCCTGCAGAAGAAAAGGGGATAGGTGGTGGACAGCAGATGTTCCCAACTTAAAACATCCATTGTAGGAGAAATTAGGTTGCACTTCATGCCCCAGAAAGTCATTGAGACTTAGAAGATCCCAAAATCTCAGAACCAGAGGGGCTGGAAGGGACCTTTGGAGATCCCCCATTCTGGCTTCTCCAAAGCAGTTCCCTACAGCAGCTGCATAGGAAAGCATCTGGGGAATATCTCTAGAGAAGGAGACCTCACCACCTCTGTGAACAGCATGTGCCAGGGCTCTGCCACCCTCGCAATAAAAAAGTTCTTCCTCATGTTTGGATGAAACTCCCTGGGTTCCAGTTTTGCCCAGTGTCCCTTGTCCTGTCACTGGGCATGGCTGAGCAGAGCCTGGCTCCATCCACTTAACCCCCACCCTTCAGATATTGATCAGCACTCATCAGAACCCACTCAGCCTTCTTTTCCCTAGAATGAAAACTCCCATGACTCTCAGCATTTCCCCACCAGGAGATGCTCCAGGCTCCCCCCCATCTCTGCAGCCCTCCACTGGGCTCTCTCCAGCAGTTCCCTGTCTTTTTGAAGTGAGGAGCCCGGCACTGGGCACAGTGCTCCAGCTGTGCTTCCCCAGAGAGCAGAGGGGAGCAGCACCTCCCTTGCCCTGCTGGCCACACTCTGTGCAGTGCACCCCAGGGTCCCATTGGCTTCTTGGCTACCAGAGCACACTGCTGGCTCATGGTCACCTCTTGGTTACCAGGACACCCAGGTCTTCTCATCAGGGCTTTTTTCCAGCAGGTCAGCCCCTAACCTGTACTGATGCATGCAGTTATTCCTCCCCTGGTGCAGGTCTGTGTACTTGCTATCGTTTAACTTCCTAAGGTTCTTCTCTGCCCCCTCCATCCTGCCCAGGTCTCTCTGAATGACAGCATGGCCATCTGCTGTGTCAGCTGCTTCTCCCAGCTTTGTATCAATAGCAAACTTGCTGAGGGTGCACATCCCTTCATCCAGGTCACTGATGAAGACGTTGAATGACCAGGCCTAGCACTGACCCCTGGGGAACACTGCTGGTTTCAGCCTCCAACCAGACTGTCAGACAGTTCAGCTGATCACAGCCCTCTGAGATCTGCCTGTTAGCCTGTTCTCAATCCATCTCACTGTTCACTCATCTATCCCACCCATCTTAAGCTTCAGTACAAGGATGTTACATGAGATGGTGTCAAAAGCCTTGCTGAATTCAAGGTACACAACATTCACTGCTCTCTCTTCATCTACCAGCTGGTCATGATACCACAGAAGGCAACCAGGTTGGTCAAGCATGGTGAAATGATGTTGACTACTTCTGATAACCTTTCTTCCACCTGCTTGGAGATGGCACCCAGACTAAGCCACTTCATCACTTCCCAGAAACAGGGGTGAGGCCAACATGACTGCAGTTTCCCAGGAGGTCATCTTCTGGAGCTTAAAGCACCACTGAGTATTTAATTATTTTAGGGAAGACATTCATCAATGTCCTTCACCCTTGGTTCTCTACTGCTACTGAACTGGCTCTCAGTGATACATCCACGAGGATCTAAGTGTTCAGGAACCTCAAATGTTATTCTCATTAGCATTGCCTTTCTGGCTTTAAGTGTCTACATTCTCTAAGAAAGTTCAGGATAGGAAATCCAGAGTAAATTTATTTCTAAGTCCTACGGAAGGGTAAAAATGAGAACTGTAGGAGATAGCCTAAAAAAAAGTCTCTTCTGCAACATCTCCAAACTCAGAGAATGAGGTTCGTACTCACTACCCACAAAACCTTGGTGACATTTTGGCTACAGAAAGGGCAACAAGCAGAAGCAAAGCTAAGCTTCTGTTCAAAATGAGCAGTAGAATGCTCCATATCCAGCCACGTCCATTACAGGCTGGAAACAACTAAAACATTTTAATAATGCAGAAATAGTGCTTGAAATCTCCTCCTGAAATATCTTCAGCGCAACCCAACTCTGCACAAAAATAGCAGCTCCCATGCTTTCCTGTTTCATTCGTTCTGGCAACCATGAATGATGATATTTTTACTATCCCCCCGCCCAGGGCAGAGCAGCAGACACATCGCTAGCAGCAATTCTTCCCTTTCCTGCTCTTAGGAGTTAAATGATAACACTTCTCCCACTCTACAAAAGAACACTGCTCTTGCTACTGCTTAGTAAAGACATTGTGCAAACAGGCAATGATAAGCACTTTTAAAGACATCAATGTAGTTGATAGAGTTATATTTAAATGAGCGCTGAATTATTATCAATGCTATATAGTCCAAATTAAACTGATACAGATGTATAAAGTGCACTTGTATACACAGAAACAGGTATGCACTTATATAGTACAGATAATTTATTTAAGCTGATTTTAGCGAACTTGAATGAGAATCAATGGTTCTATGACTTCATGAAGATTTTTTAAGTATAAAATAATTTTTGAGTCTTGTATTTTTGTATTGGTGACAACTAAAAACCTGAGATTCCTCGGGGTTTTGTTCAGACAGAATGCTTTAATTTTGATGTGTACTGTTTAATGATCGTTATTTGTGTAGCACCTGAATACAGCCCAAGTTGTCACGTGTGAAGACAGATGGGTTCAGAGATTACAGTCCAAGTAGTAACTAATGGACAGAAAAAGTAAATTTAGACTGAAGTATTCTCACATCAATAACACCTACAGTGGGTCTGAAGAAAGCTCAGTGCAATTCTGAGCTTATTTTAGCTCCCAGTTTCCTTCAGAAAGTTGTTTCACGATCCAGAATTTCAGTGTCTGTACTTGTGCCTGAAAACTGATGTTGCCACATCACCAAGAATCTTGAATCGCTTTGTAATATGTAAGGTTTGGGTTTTATTTTATCATTTTCTCCTATTAAAAGCTTTTTTCACCACTCACTAGAACAGTTCTTTTATCATCCAAAATTTAGCTAAGAGGCACTCATCTCCCCCTTTGTGCAAAGGAAGCACAAAGATCTTGAGGAAATGTTAATGTCATAAGCTCCAAAATCACCAAATTCTTCCCATATAGTTAAGAAAAGAGTCACTGAGACAGCTCTAAACTACAGCTGCAGGGAGATACAAAACACCTGAAACAAATACAGTGCACCTAAGACCCTGGCCTTTAAATGCAACTACGGGAAATTATGAGTGATGTCAGTACACCACAGTTTGAGTATTGGATACAGAGACTCAAAATCAACCTTTGAGCACCAGTGTCCTGTACAAAAACATGGACAGAAGCACAGAAAAGGACAATATAATAGGCAGTGACATAGGACTCTTGCCAGCTCAGCATCCCACTTTCATATGTATGATATATTCACCAGTATACAGAGTTGTGCTAAGGCTCAGAAGCATCCACCTAGAAGTAGACCTGAGCTTGTGCAGAAATTTGTACAAAGCAGAGCTTGCTGGGCTGCCAATTATCACAAAAAGGTGGGGTATAAGCATGTCACAGTGCCCAATAAACTAGCACTGGCTGAAAGAGATCTCTGGATTTCTCCAGTCCAATGTCCTGCTCAGAGGGAGACCATTGCTAACATCTAATCAGGACAATAGAGGTTTCAACATGAAGTCTTGGAAATGCACCATAGCTAAGTCTTGAGGACACCAAGTACAGAGATTCTCCATGTCCCAGGTGACATGTCCCAGGCCTGCACCATCTGCCCAGGAATGAAGTTCTTCCTAAAGCCCAAAATGAATCTTCCAGGTTGCAGTTTCTTGACTTTGTCATTTGTTGTACCACTTGACACCACCAAGGGAAAAGTTCTGTTAAGGCACACAAGTGTTTAAAATCTGGCTCCAAATTATGGGTCCAGAATACACTTCATATGTACAAGCACAGTCAGAGGAACTGAAGAGGTTCTCAAGTTTTAGCGCCTTTCTTGCATCAGTACAGAACTACTTACCTCCCCCAACAGCTGGTAATGGCCTGAAGTTGCTCTAGGGGAGGTGCAGCTTGAGTATCAGGAAGCATTTATTTATAATAAATTCATTTTCATTTATTTATACACTCAGAACAAGTGGTGAGGCACTGGAACAAGCTGCGCAGGGAGGCAGTGGAGTCACCATCCTGGAAGTCTTCAAGAAACATGGAGATGTGGTAGTGAGTGACATGGCCTAGAGTGGTCACCGGCGTGTGTTGCTAGTTGGACAGGATGACCTTATTGGTTTGTCCAACCTCAACGATTCTATGATTCTATGACCTGCCTCAGCACTGTGGCACATGGAGACAAACAGCACTGTATCCTGCTCACCAGCCCTGAACACCCCCTGTTTTTCCACCTTACCGAGACCACAGCAGCTCAGAAAGGAGTTGCTTCACAAAGTGTTTTTTCCTCCAGGGTTGCACTCACAGTGTCCTCAGCTCTCCCAGGCCGCATCCAGCTCCTCCACTTCCCACAGCCACCACCTAATACACTCAACAACTGGGTGCTGGATGTTTTTGTCACAGTTTATCCATCTTCAGCCCATACATGCCAAGGAGAGGAAAAAAAAAAACACTCCAGGTAGCAGGGTACTCCCTGGGTATTATCTCCAAAACAAGAAGGTGGCACCATTAAAAAATGCCAAGCAAGGCATCCAATGCAGCTACTGAAATAAGGCTCACAGAACCTCCCCTGGACTTCTTTTGCCTTTTTAGAATTTTCTCGGAATTCTAACACAGCATTTCTGAAATCCAGAGCAGGAACCACCAAAAACAGAGCAAACTTAAACAAAAGAAACGCTTTGCACCGGATGCACAGTTACAAGTCATAAGTGAGGGTAGAGTAAATTGACAGAGGCCAAGGGAAAGCCATTGAAACCAATCTTGTAGCTTATTTACATTCTCCAAAATCACATTTTCATCCACAAACATGCAAAGCTACAAAGTCAGGGCCGTCTGCATGGAAAATGAGAAATAGTAGACATCCTTTCTGCCTGCATTTCTCCAAACTCTACCAATGAGTTTAAACCATCCTAGCCCACCTGTGCAATGTAACAGAGAGACAGAGGGCTTGATTCACATAAGGGAGGCTTTCTTTTCCAGGATGAATTGACTGTGAAACAGTAATGATTAAGAATGCGAAAATTTCCTGCTGAAATAAATGCCTGTAGAGAGTTAGGACAAACAAGAATATGGCTCAGAACATTAGCTTGTAATTTGCATAGGTAAGATAGTGGCATGATTACAGGTTTCCTGGACTTGTAAAATGGGCTTGAGATATTATCTTTTAAAGGGTGTGGCCAGAAGCTTTTATTTAATGAAGTTTGTGAATTAAAACAGCTTTAAAATGCATGAGCAGGCCTAGGCCCATGGAAACCCTCCCAGCTGATGCAGTGTTTGGATAGAAAAGAAAAAAAAATCTTTTTATCTGGTCAGAGGTATCTTAAAGGAGACAGAAGATATTTAGGCAGACTAGGACCAGTGTGACATGAGGAAGAGGAATACAAAGACAAGGTCACAGAAGCACTTAACTGTTAGAGCTGGAAGGGGCCTCTGGATACCACAAAACCCAACTCTGCAGCTCAGGCTGAGGTGGCTAGAGCAGGCCACTGAGTGTCCAGCTGGGTTTTGAGTTTCTCCACAGAATAAGAATGTTCCTTTCCTATGCAACTTGTCTCAGTATCTGACCACCCTTGCAGTAAAAAAGTGTTTTCTTATATTCAGATGGAATATCGTGTGTTTTAGTTTGTGTTCAATGCCTCTTCTTGTCCTGCCACTAGGCATCACTGAGCAGAGTCTGGCTCCTCTGACTTCATGAGCCCAGAATGGGGCAATTCTGGTCAATGCAGAACATGGAGGTTGATGTCTAGCTTCACTCTCCATGCATGTCTAAGTGACCAACTGACATTACCTACCTAAAGAAGTACTACAGGTCAGCAAGGAAGAAATGTGATAGATTTCTGTTTTAATGGTTGCTTATAGCACCTTGGTTCACACATGAGTGGAGGTAACTGAGACACCTATGTCCTCAGGTAAGTGGAGGATAAAAACAACAGAATTTATGGAATGCACCCTAAACATATTCTTTACAAACAATTCCAAGTATCATCATAAAAAGATTCTTTAATCATTCATGCATTTGGTTTTAATAACACTCAATTTGAATGCCAGTATTTTTACATAAAAGCATTCTCACAACAGAGTTCAGAATCTACTTTAAAAAACTTTTCCATTATGTCCTTGTGTCACAGAGAATCCAGAGAAGAAATCTGTTACTAGCCTACAGAGAGGTCTATTTCCATTTTCTCTGCAGACTCTTTTTTGATTTTTAATTTTTTTACTTTTTTTCCTTCAAACCACCACTACCGTCTTTGACTAAATTATGTAGATTGCTCCAAAAGTAATGCCGCCTAATTATTTCCATGGACACTACCACAGATACAAAGAGCACAATAGCACTATTTGATAGAGCAAGTTCTCAGCTACATAACACTGTTTCTCAACATAGTCACCACCATTAGCTGTGGCTTTTTGCCAACAATACCTGCAAGATGCACTCACACAAAACTCACACAACTCTTCATCGGCAGAAGTGACCCACATCAATGCCACCACTGCTGAAATGCACCCCCTGTCCCTCACCGTGCTCACATCCACTGTTTGGTCTCCATAAATGTTGATGAACGTCAGTGTGTATCATTTTTTCTGCATGGAGGAATTCAATTCACCCCCTCTGCTTCATCCACACTTCCATGTCAGACACCATTCTGTCAGACTGCCCTTCCGCTAACATCTGTCACACGGTAATGGGATGTTGGTGAGGAGGTTCAACCTCTACTGCCATCCCACCACCATCCTTTTCTCATGTCATGGGCCAATATAATAAAATAGGAAGTATTATTTTTGGAGCAGCCATCGTCCCCCAAAGGAATGCCTCTTCAGACAGCAGGTAGGAATAGGAATTCTTCAGTCCAGCAAAGACTATTTTAAGTAATTTTCAAAATCATGAAAGTCGATTTACTCTGCAGCCCTGACAGCTGATGACACTATGGTAACTTTCAATTGATCTGCATACAAATTACATCACACCAACACTAAACAATGGCTAAACTGCCTATATCAACAACACCAGTTGAGGACCTTCATGAAACCCACCCAGCAAACACTGGGAGATTTCAAGCTGTGCCTCTGCCATAATTCCCAAATTTTCTGCACTGAAGAGTAAAATTTTCAAATGGCTCTGGCCAGAAAGATCCTAGAACCACAACAACTCTTGTGTTGTTACTGGAAGACTGCAAAAAGCAGCCACAAAGCAGAGAAAGAGGAGGAGAGATTCTGGCAGCCCAGCACTGCAAGTGGCTTCAGCAGGCCCTGATCTGGAGAAAGCAGCCAAAAATTTCCCTGCATGATGCTCCCAAGGAAATTACACTCATGAATCCTGAACTGTGGTCAGTGAAATGCGTATGTTCATGTGGCTATGCAGTGCTGAGGGAACAAGCTTGTGTTATTGCTCGTTATTTAGGCTCCCCTGTCTGGTGAGATATCCCAGATCCCCACTTTCTGAGATAAAGGGCACCTAGCTGTATTTAGGAAGTCTAAACATTATTTCTACTTCACTTGACCCAGAAACAGCAAGCAATGTACAACAGAAACAGTACGTCTGCATTCTGAAGCACAAGCACAAACTAATACTAGGGCTTACCTGTTTTAAGTGTAGGAAGTTACACTGCTTATAATTAGACCTTAAGGGTAGGATTTGTGCTCTATATTCAACATGCTTCTTCAGTAAATAAATACAGCTGCAAAGTAAGAGCTGAAACATCTGGCTCAGCAGAATTTATGATCTGATCTTTCTGTGGATCTCTTCAATCATGCACTGGTCCAGACAACAGAGCCAACTTTTGGACCTGCAATGACGCTGTTTTCCCCAAAACACCCCAAACATCACTGAAGAACTTACCTTTCAAAGACACATCGAATGACAACCAGGATTAAGGCAAAAGGGATGCTGAGCAGGAGATCACGAGGCTTAGGGTAGTGGATGTCTTCAGACTCCTTCATGTCCTCCCATGTAATTCCTGGGGGGAGCCAGAACTCATGCTGCCATAGCCATTCATTCAAAGAGTGTGCCATCCTGGAAGGAAAAGAGACCAGAGTACACTGAGGATGTCTAGCACACAGCAAACCTGTCAGCACAAGCATGTGAGGCAGAGAAAGGATTACACCCTAACTGAGGTAGCATCTGGCTATGAAGGCAGGTGTGGAACACCTCAGTGCCCAAGGAACGGATAAACTACTCACAGATTTTTATCAGGTGCTCAGTGATTGCAGATTCCTGGCACAGAAAAAGGAAAAAAAAAAAAAAAAAGCAAGCTAAAATGGAGATTAAGTGTCTCAAAATTCAACAGAACACTGGCGTAACCCTCAGCAAGATCAATCAGGAAGTTTTAAGTCTAATGCTGCAACTTCACAGGCAAAACAGAGTCCCTTCTACAGGAATGACAGCTTGGTGAAGATATGCTCCCAGGCTGGCTACCAGCACCCCTCTGTATCTACATATCCTTACCTTTTAGTCTTCTCCTCAATATGTACATACCTGTACCATCTTGCCTTTGATCTTTTGTATTTATTTGCTTCTATTTACACACTGCAATTTCACTCTGTGTGTGTGCACTGTAATTACTATGATTCTGAGGCTTGCCCTTAAAAAAGGAAGAAGAAAAAAAAGAGGCTTATCTTCTGCTTCATATGATTAAGGAAAGTGTATCCAAGTAAGAATTTCTGTGGTAAGCTGGATTCCCAATGTAATTTTAAAGACCATGACTGAAAGTGTCATTTACATACACAATCAGAGAGTTTAACAGCATAAAAGGCAGCAAAACGGGTGTAGTGAAGCATTCAGCATGAAAATACTGTTGCTAGATAATTCTAGCTCATTCACAAATATGAGTGGTTTTGCACTCAAATAGAGGCTGCTCATTCTAACTGGTAACAACACCCAGAACAGAAGTTCTGAACGTGTCAAACTCTGCATAGGTAAGGAATAAGAGAGAAGGCATAGGAATGAGATGCCCGTTGAGATTATTTGAAGAGCACACAGGAAATGCCATGTTACGAAACCAACAGAAAAAGCATGTAATTTGAGTGTCAGACCTGATTATCACAAAACATCTGATCCAGAGGAGGACCAAACTATGGCCTATTTTCTGCAAGAAGTGCATAACAGTTTGAAAATGAATCATAAGTTTGACTTTGAAGATATCTTCAATTCGGGAACAGATGCTTTGTTAGCTAAAATGAAGACCAGGCTTATTCCAGAATTTTGCAGAGTCTGATGGATACCGTCTGAAGCACAAACTCTCTTCTTGATTTGGACTTTATAACTGGAGAGTTCAGCAGGGAGGAACATGATGATGTTTAACATGAGCAAGCGCAGAGTCTTGCTCTTGGGGAGGAATACCCACATGCATCTGTACAGGTTAGGGCATGACCTGCTGGAGGTGATAGCTGCAGAGAAGGACCTGGGGGTCCTGGTGGACAACAGGTTGGCCATGAGCCAGCAGAAGGATAAGGGGACCCTGGGGTGCAATAAAAAGAGTGTGGCCAGGGGGGCAAGGGAGGTGGTTCTTTCCTCTGCTCTGCCCTGGGGAGGCCACATTTAGACTAATGAGTCCAGTTCTGGGCTCCCAAGTTCTAAAAAGACAGGAATCTCTTCAAAGGAGTCCAGCGGAGGGCCACAAAGATGATGAAGGACCAGGAGCATCTCCCGTATGAGGAAAAGAAAAGCCGAGTGACATGGGGCTGTTTAGCCTGGGGAAAAGACTAAGGGGGATATCTGATCAATGTTTATAAATGTCTGAAGGGAGGTGGGAGGCTAATGGATGAGGTCAGGCTCTTCTTGGTGGTGCACAGCAATAGGACAAGGACAAGGACAACTTGATCACGGGAAGTTCCGTACTAACATGTGAAAGAACTTCTTTATGGCAAGGGTGATGCAGCACTGGAACAGGCTGCCCATAGAGGTGGTGGAGTCTCCTTCTAGGGAGATATTCAAGACTCATCTAGATGCCTACCTGTGTCACCTACTGTAGGGAACTGCTTTAGCGGAGGGCTGGACCCGATTAATCTCTTAAGGTCTCTTGCAATCCCTGCAATGCTGCGGTGCTGTGGTTCATCTCAATGTGCCTTTTGATCTCATTATAACAGGGAAGAACAGGACCCCACTGCTTCACATTTGACTCTCATTTCTCCTGGAGTATTCATAGTCAATTCACCATGATGACAAAGCTGATCGCAAATATAAGAATATTTGACATAAAGTGAATGCAAATTTTCTGAGCATGTAAGATATGCAAAGCAGGAAAATGCTGTGTGCTAGACAAAGGAAAAAAAACATACTAAAGATGCATTCTTCTTCATGCATTTCCTCATTTCAGCATTTGATATCTAAATAGACAGCACAGAAATAACTCCTAAAAATCAAGAGCCTGATTTACTGTAGAACTGTATCCAAAAGTATGAGGACTGCTCCAAAAGTAATGCCTCCTAATTTTTATGATGTCAACCCATGACATCAGAGGCAGACGTTTGTGGGATGGCAGTAGAGTTCGAACCTTCCCACCCATTAAATTCTGTTGTTGTGTGTCAGATGGCAACAGAGGGACAGCCTGACAAAATGGAATCTGACATGGAAATGTGTATGATCAAAAGAGTGGAACTGAATTCCTCCATGTGGAAAAAAAGGCACCCACTCTTATTCATGGATGCTTGCTGAATACTTATGGGGACCAACCACTGCATGTGACACAGTGAGGGACAGGTGGGGCATTTCAGCAGTGGCAACAGAGATATGAAAGACAAGCCATGTGCTAGATGGCCATGAAGATTTTGACAAGCACGGCATGAAGCTCTTGTTCGTTGATGGCAATGGTGGTGATTATTGCCTATTTTTGTAGCTCGGAATTTGTTCTATCGAACAGTGTTATTGTGCCCTTTTATCTCTTTCAGTTTCCAAGGAAATAAATAGGAAGCATTACTTTCAGAGCAATCTACTAGGTAACAGTTAAAGCCACGAGAATAATATTCAACCTTGCTCCAGCACCCAACTTCACTAACCCTGAAAAGAACACCCAATTCTTTGCCTGATTTCAGTTTGACAATAATCACAGCATTTTCTTCCTGGTGCAGCTTTTGTGACTCTGGGAACTGCTATTTTGCTCCTATTTCCAGGCTTTTACTCATTCTTTCTGTTACCTCTATCAGTGCAATGTCTGGATAAAGATCATTGACACATAAAATGAAGACAACATCTGTTCTAAGAGCCTAACAATCAAGATGTAACAGATTTTAAGTCATCTGCCAAATCTGGCCTGGACTTCCCAGAGAGTTGGGCAGAGAAGAACCTTAAGAAGTTCAACAACAGCAAGTGCAGAGCCCTACATCTGGGGAGGATTAACAACATGCATCAGTACAGGTTAGGGGCTGACCTGCTGGAAAAAAGCCCTGATGAGAAGACCTGGGTGTCCTGGTAACCAAGAGGTGACCATGAGCCAGCAGTGTGCTCTGGTAGCCAAGAAGCCAATGAGACCCTGGGGTGCACTGCACAGAGTGTGGCCAGCAGGGCAAGGGAGGTGCTGCTCCCCTCTGCTCTCTGGGGAAGCACAGCTGGAGCACTGTGCCCAGTGCCGGGCTCCTCACTTCAAAAAGACAGGGAACTGCTGGAGAGAGCCCAGTGGAGGGCTGCAGAGATGGGGGGGAGCCTGGAGCATCTCCTGGTGGGGAAATGCTGAGAGTCATGGGAGTTTTCATTCTAGGGAAAAGAAGGCTGAGTGGGTTCTGATGAGTGCTGATCAATATCTGAAGGGTGGGGGTTAAGTGGATGGAGCCAGGCTCTGCTCAGCCATGCCCAGTGACAGGACAAGGGACACTGGGCAAAACTGGAACCCAGGGAGTTTCATCCAAACATGAGGAAGAACTTTTTTATTGCGAGGGTGGCAGAGCCCTGGCACATGCTGTTCACAGAGGTGGTGAGGTCTCCTTCTCTAGAGATATTCCCCAGATGCTTTCCTATGCAGCTGCTGTAGGGAACTGCTTTGGAGAAGCCAGAATGGGGGATCTCCAAAGGTCCCTTCCAGCCCCTCTGGTTCTGAGATTTTGGGATCTTCTAAGTCTCAATGACTTTCTGGGGCATGAAGTGCAACCTAATTTCTCCTACAATGGATGTTTTAAGTTGGGAACATCTGCTGTCCACCACCTATCCCCTTTTCTTCTGCAGGATCCTTTCTGCCTTGCCTGTTGTGATTCAGCAAAGGCAATTGAAATCACAGGAGACTGGTGCCAGGACTCACACTACATTAAAAAGAGAGAAGCAAGTTGAAGCATACATTCATGCAAGATAAATTCTTTCAGAGTACTCAGTAAGCATGCTGTTCATCAGTACAGTTCTATGTGGTTATACAATTGCACTAAATCAAAGAGCCAAGTTTTCAGGATGTCCTCAAGTCTCCTATAAACTGCATGGGAACAGATTTCTGCACAAAATCATACAGTTCTAGATCAGAAATTGTGTATGTAGAAACAAATTAGATGAGTATGGACTTAGCCGGCAATGAATTCAGTATATTGTCACTGTGAAGCATGGTGATCATGGGCGGGGGAGTAGCCCTCTATGTCAAAGAGTGGATAGACTGTGAGGAGCTTCCTCTGAGAAACAGTCATGATCAGGTTGAGAGCCTGTGGGTTAGTATTAGGAATGGGTCTAACAAAGGCCAGCTGGTGATAGGAGTATACTACAGGCCACCTGATCAAGGGGAGACTGTTGACGAGGCTTTCTTGCTTCAGATGCGGGAGGCTTCGTGCTCACGGGCTCTTGTCCTGATGGGGGACTTCAACCATCCGGATATCTCCTGGATAGACCACACGGCGAGTTGCAAGAGGCCCAGGAGGCTCCTAGAATGTGTTGATGATAACTTTCTGGTCCAGGTGTTGGACAGACCGACCAGAGGTGAAGCGCTGCTGGACCTGCTGCTCACCAATGTGGAGGAAATAATTAATGGTGTTAAGGTTGGAGGCAGCCTGGGTTGCAGTGACCATGCTCTGGTTGAGTTTGTGATCTCGAGAAATGTGGGCCTGGTGAAGAGTGGCATCAGGACCCTGAACTTTGGGAGAGAAAACTTCAAGCTGTTCAATGGACTGTTGGCCGAGATCCCCTGGGATGCTGTCTTTAAAAACAAAAATGCTGAAGAGAGCTGGTTACTCTTCAAGGATGCCTTCCTAAGAGTGCAAGAACTCTCTGTCCCACTGAACAAGAAAGCAGGCAGAGGAGGGAGGAAGCCGGCATGGCTCAGTAAGGACCTGCTGAGGGAGCTGAGGGCGAAGAAAGGTGTGTACAAACTCTGGAAACAAGGGTGTGCCACCTGGGAAGAATACAGGGATGTCATCCGGACTTGCAGATGTGGGATCAGGAAAGCCAAGGCACAGGTGGAACTGAACTTGGCAAGGGACGTGAAAAACAACAGGAAGACTTTCTATAGGTACATTGGCCAGAAGAGACAGGCCAAAGCGAGTGTACCTCCTTTGGTAAATGTAAAAGGAGAACTGGCTTCAACGGACGGAGAGAAGGCTGAGGTACTGAATGAGTTCTTTGCCTCAGACTTCGCTGCTGGCCAGGATTCCGGTACTTCTCATGTCATCTGAGCCCTGCATCCCTACACCTCTAGGTGGGGACCAGGACGGTAAATCCCCCCCGCTGTGAGGGCAGAGCAGGTCCGAGACCGCCTCATGGGACTGAATGTGTACAAGTCTATGGGGCCGGATGGCGTGCATCCCAGGGTTCTGAAGGAGCTGGCTGAGGTGGTTGCCGAGCCGCTCTCCATCATATTTGAAAAGTCGTGGCTGTCAGGTGAGGTCCCGGATGACTGGAGGAAGGGTCACGTCACTCCCATTTACAAGAAAGGGAGCAAGGAGGACCCCGGGAACTACAGGCCGGTGAGTCTCACCTCTGTGCCTGGGAAAATCATGGAACAGATCATCCTGGATGACATGCTTGATCACATGAGGAAAGGGCATGTGATCCGTGACAGCCAGCACGGCTTCACCAGAGGAAGGTCATGCTTGACCAATCTGGTGGCCTTTTATGATGGAGTGACGACATCGGTGGACAAGGGAAAGGCGACCGATGTCATTTACCTGGACTTGAGCAAGGCCTTTGACATGGTCCCCCACCACATCCTTATCTCCAAACCAGAGGGATGTGGATTTGATGGGTGGACCACTTGATGGATAAGAAACTGGTTGAAAGGCCACAGACAGAGGGTGGTCATCAGTGGCTCTATGTCCAGGTGGAGGCTGGTAACGTGCGGCGTCCCCCAGGGGTCTGTCTTGGGACCGGTGCTCTTTAACATCTTTATCAATGACATCGATGATGGACTCGAGTGCACCCTCAGCAAGTTTGCTGACGACACCAAGCTGAGTGGTGCGGTTGACACGGTTGAAGGATGGGATGCTCAAGGGGCTCGAGGGACCTCGAGAGGCTGGAAAGGTGGGCCCGGGTGAACCTGATGAGGTTCAACATGGCAAAGTGCAGAGTTTTGCACTTGGGCCGGAGGAATCCCAGGCATCCCTACAGACTGGAAGGAGAGGTCCTTGAGAGCAGCCCTACAGAGAAGGACCTGGGGGTCTTGATAGATGAAAAACTTAACATGAGCCAGCAGTGTGTCACTGTGAAGCATGGTGATCATTTTCCAAAATAGCTTTTGCACTTCAGATATGTAGCAAATAGCAACTAGAAAAGTAAGGTAACCTAGCAAGGGGTTTGAATCAAAAAGAACTCTACAAGACATGAAAGACACTGACTTCAAGAGTGTTTAAGTCCTCTTAACTGTTAAAAATCTCAACTGTAGTCAGGAAAAGCAATGCATTAGAGAGTTTTTTCACTCTGATATGAAACTAGTGAAATTTGAATTGGTCTTCTCATCCTCAACATCCATCTCCATACTTTAGCCTGAGAAGATTTTCAGCTTGCAATTAGATATTGTAACTATAAATGACACCAAGAATATCTAAGAGAACTATAAGTAGAAATTACACTTTCTTCCTGTCCCAGCTCTCTGGAAAACATTTCTTCAGTGCAACAGGGCTGCTCCACAGTGCACATAATAGGTATGTTAGGGAAAGTTGCTGTAATAGTGATCACACAACCACAAATCCTCCCTCCAGAGCTCCACACATCTGATAGCAGCATGGGTCTGATGGAGGACAGAAACTAACTGCTAAGAGTTCTCTGTGGGGAGCACACGAAATGAGTCTTCCCATTTATTTCGGGGGAATATAGATTCAAAGTGCTAAGGAAGCAAACAGCCATTATCTAATCTACCCTCATGCAAAACACAGTCAGGATCATCTTCCTGAAAGATTTATTTATCTCTGCAGCTATCTTTACACAGCACAAATATAGAAAAGGATAAAGCATGAAGCAACATATTTCCCTTTTTGCAATTCAGACAGCTGAGGCAGCTGGAAAGCTGAAGACAATGGTGTTTCTAAAACGCTCTTTGAACATCGCCAGAAAAGCATAAACCAGCCCATTTCTTTTTGAAAAGTTCTTTGGACTCTCAGAACATCCTGTGTTATTAGTTGTAACTTTGTAATAACACATAGGATAGAGCCCTCTAGCTCTGGTACAAGAGTAACAAAAAGACAGCTTCTTTCACAGAGAAGAGTTCAGTAGTAATAAAGGAAAAAACAGCACTGCAAACACTCCCCCATATGTGACACGCAGCAGAGCAGCATTCGGATTTCACAGACAGCTAATACAATGCTAGATGCTGAAGGAATAGCACTAAGTTTGTAGTAAAATACATATATGAAGATTAAATCAGAAAAAGTGAAGTATCACAATCATGCCAAGGGGCATAAAGAAGGCTTAGGCTGTAACTGAGCCTATACTCTAGGAAGGCACTCTATATACACACCGATAAGGCTCCTGGAAGTCGACACAAAATGTCCTGAAGCAACTGTCCTGACTAATGCACCGACATTGCTACATTTTGCCATTCTTGATTTTTTGCTTTTTAACTTGTGATTTCTATCCAAAGCCTGAGAGTGACAAACACCTCTCCTTTGAGCTGCACCAAACTGCAGAAATGGCTCCGCTGTGCAGATGGAATGTGCTGCAGTATCTGAGCACTGCAGCAGAGAACAGCACAACGGGGCTCCATGAAACCTGAGCTGGAGCTTAGTAACACTGCTATGCCTGAACCCCTCAGGGACATATTTCTGTAGTTTCACTTTCAAAGCAGAACTGTTGGAGAAGCAGCTGGAAAGGTTACTCCTCGCCTTGTAGTTAAAACAGCCAAGCAGGTTTACCCAGAAAGCATAACTGTTGCTTATATCTTCAAAGAGTTATTCTGCTGCTTCACTTGCAGAATCTATTCCCAAGCTAAGCATTAATACCCAAGTGCATGAATACTCATATAACTTTGCATATGTGAAATAGGAGTGAGAGAGAAACAACAAGTCTTCTTAAAGAACTGGGTAATTACAATGTATAAATAATATAAATGTCCATAATAATAAATAAAAAATATGCTGGAGTTTTTAATTTGCTTTTTGACTCATCAGCTTTCCCTCCCTCAACCATTTTGCTTGTCTTAATGTCTGCACAGCACTCACTGGGATCACAGACGTGGCAGTGATTCAGGTCTCTGCTTTTGCAATTTTTACCCCACAGCAGAGAACTTCCAACACCTTTCCAAGTTTCAATATGCAACTCACGAACCTCCTTCCTCCTCTCCTCCACATGAGGAAGCAGTTAATTTTAGGAAGATCCCAACCTGCGTTAAGCCATTTCAGCTTCTTTCCATGACAGGCAACAACCTTCTTATTGAACCATATTAGAGGTTTTTGCAGCAATTAGTTACATTGAAAACCATTCCTAAACTTCATCCTCGGTGAAGAATGTGAATGTCATTTGCTTTTGTATCAGCACAGGGTTTTACCACGAAAAAGTTCTTACTGTTTATAGACGAGCAATACTTTTCTCTCATCCTTCATTTGTCCCAGCTAAACAAGTATATGATTTCTAATTATCTCCTAACATAATGAGCCATAGCTGAAGAAACAGAAAATCTCTCTTTGCACATTCTTCTATTCATGACTACACCGTGAACAAGACTTCTGAGCAAGTGTCTACCTTTAACATCACCATTTTTAATATAAATTTATGTTATTATCTCCCACATTCACAAGCCTACCCTTCATACCACTGAATGTCATCTGATTCCTCTTACTTGGCCTAGGAAGGCCTTCTTGATCATACCACAGATGGTCCATTGTCCGAAGGTGGATTAGCCAAGCTGTGGGTGGATAATGCCACAGACATAAACATCCACAAAGTGCCTCTGGGCCAAGCACAAGTCTGCCAAGTCTAATTAGCGTAAGTGTAGTATTATGCTAACTACCTCACTGCCAGAACCAGTACAGGTAATCCTGCAGCAGACTTCCTGGTGGAACCAGTTTTCCCAAGATTTAATTAACCACCAGCAGCGCAGAAGTGCTACAGGGGAAATTATTAATTACTGTGGAATCACACCACCATGTGGATGCAGTTACATTGCTTCTGAATTCAATCTGCTTTATGTTTGTTGGTGGTTTTTTTTGTTGGTGGTGTGCTTTTGGTTTGGTTTGGTTTTTGTTTTTTTTTTTGCATGAGGCTAGAACTGAAATAACTAAAAACAAAAAAATGCATCTCAAATCTTGATAATTTGAGAGTAGGTTCAAGAGTGCCCCCAAAAATCATCAATTTTCTGGTTTATTTGTGGCCATTTTCAGTTGACATAAACACATTTTTTGGCAATTTTCAAATGGAATGTATAGAGTTGCAACCCAAAATTTAATCTTGTCTCTTCATCAGATGTTTATAAGCCCTCTCCTAGCAGGAAAAATATCCCTCCCTTCACAAAACGCCTTATTCATGTCATCGCTTTTTGGCAGTATGTACATCTGTGAGCAGCTGTTTTCAAGGATGAAGCACAGGAAGAGTAAAACTTCATCAGAAATCTCTAACAAACACCTCGAGACCTCACTCATTGCAGCCACTTCCACTGACCCAAACCGACGCGTTACTTTCACAAAAACAAGGTCAAATATCCCACTAGCTTTATGTTGCTGCTGTTGACTTTCTTGTATGTTTTAATAAAAAAAAAAAAATTAAAGTAAGTTTTGTTACTTAGATGCATTAACTATATGATGTATTTTATGAGGGCTGTTCCACAAGTAGTGCCTCCTATTTCATTATGTTGGCCCACGACATCAGAGCAGACGTTGGTGGGATGGCAGTAGAGGTTGAACCTTCCCACCAATATCCTGTTACATTTTGTTGCTGTGTGACAGATGGCAGCAGAGGGACAGTCCGACAAAATGGGTCTGATGTGTAAGTGCAGATGGAGCAAAGGGGTGGAACTGAATTTCCTCATGCAGAAAGAAAAGCACCCACTGACATTCACTTGTGCTTGCTGAACGTTTATGGAGACCAAGCAGTGGATGTAGCACACTGCAGGGGGGTGGCAGGCTTCAGCAGCAATGACAGCAACAGAGGGTCACTTCTGCTGGTGCGGACTGTTATAAGCATAGCATGCACCTCTTGTTCACTGCTGGAGCTGTTAATGCACAGCTACTGGTGGTCACTATGTTGAGAAACAGTGTTCTGCAGATGAAAACTTGCTTTATCAAATTGTGTAATTGTGCTCCTTATATCTGTTGTAGTTTCCATGGAAATAAATAGGAGCCATTACTTTTGGAGTGGCATACATATACTTGGTCCAAGACAATTCCCATTCACTCAGTGCAGCCCAGGCAAGCCAAGAGGTTGGACACCCTAATGGTTGGGCTGTAGAAATAGAGTCCTACATAAATTTATAAAAGTTCCCTGTTACTTTAAATTCTAAGAGACATTGTATTCCAGTCCTGCACTTGTCCTTACTTTTTGATTTAAGGTTATCACTGTATGTTAGGCACTTGAATCTTCAACTAAGAAATCAATGATTCAGACACTACCTTCATCAGTTCCCTCCCAATAGCTTTCCTAGACAGCTTCTGACCTAATTCATACCTTCCGTAATCCTGATGTCTTTCATTGCAGCTAAAACTACTTGTTAGAACTGTGTGAGCTGCAAGTTCAAACATGAAATGTACTGCAGTTCTCTCACAGAGAAATAAATAATTTTAACAAAGTAAGCTCAGTTTAACATGACAAAGGCTATTTTCTTTGCATGCACTTAACCTTGTCTTCATCTTAGTATCCAGGCTTTTTTGTCCTCTTCAGTCTTTCCTGTAAAAACATTATACTGTGGTCACATTAAGATCACAATACTGGGATTGGGTTGGTGGGATAATTTTTCCATCTAACATGCATCACATATTGTCACTGCGGTAAAATGTACAGATAAAAAAAGATCTTTGCCCCCAAATTCTGAAGTTACATGTACCATTATTTTCAGAATGCTGAGACAGAGATTATCCAATTCCAGTCGCTTGAAGGGAATGCATTAACTTTTCCAAATTTCATCCCAGCTTCCATATGCTCATTTCCATTTCCTCATCTATGGGGATATATCTGCCTTCTGATCTCACCTCATCCATATTTCCTTTGCCTGGTATCACTCTCATTCCTTATTTCTGTGTTAGTTTTTTCCCCACTTCAATTTTAAGACTTCCTCACCCTTCACACAAATTTAACCACAGACAGCCAGTGACTAAGGAACACAGCTGAAATTTATCAGTCAAGAAAAATGCCTAAGAATGTCCTTTGATAGCAAAAAACATTCAAAAGCTTTCCTTGTAGTAGCACTCTGTTGTCTATTAGCCTTCATTCTCTTGACCTGCCTTCTCCTCATTTTGTCAAAGTAACTTTCGTCAGAAAACCACCACCCTATACACCTCTTTCAACTTCTCTTGGAGATGTTTATATCTGCTTACTTTGGATGTAGCCAATACAGAACCTCCAATCACGAGTGGATTCTGGTATGAATCTTGGGCACAGATAATTGTTTTCTGCAGCTAGTTCTGCTTTATTTCTTCTCCGTTCCCCAGCTTTCTTATCTTTTGTGATTCTTGTCTTCAAGTTCTGGCAGAATGTTTTTGTGTGAGATAGGACTGTTTTTCAACCCATTCTAGTGATGAAAAAAATCTTTTTCCATTCTATATCTGTCAGCACTAAGTTCTCCCAGCCTCACCCTCCTTACCCAGACTTTGTTCTCCACATCCTGTCCTCTGGAAGCTGGCTGTAAACTTGAAATGATTTATACAATGTTACCTCTCCACCAGTGATTGCTTATCCTCAACTTCCTGGCTTCCAGATGTTATCACTTTATTCTACCAGTCGATATTTCCTACCAAATCATCTCATACAATAATAAATTCATTTTGCAATTCATCATTTTCAATGGAATGTGACTATTTGTTTACTTTCACTATTAGTCCAACAGAAGCTTGATTCTTCACTCCTAGTTTTAAAAGCAGAATGACAAAGTTTGCCTCTGCAACCAAGAAAACATCTCTTTTCAGCCCACTGAGAGCTGGGTTATGCTGCTTTGCTACCTAGACATCCCAGTTATTCACCAACTTTAGCCCTGTCCCATGCTTCAGCATGGGCTGAGCATGTGCTGCTCTTTCAAAAGAGAAAAGTTTAATATCCACTATCCCAGAAAAAGCATGAAAACTCCCCACAAATGCTGGAAGCTGCAAATCAAAGCTTAGCAAAACGACAAACTTGATTACTTAAACCTTCAAGGAACAACTGTCTTCCTTACCCAGCATAAATTACTTGCTAACTTCCATACCTTGTGGTCTGCTCACCAGCTTCTTGGCTGCTGCTCTGACTGCTGACTGCTCGACTCCCAGGTAGACTGCCAGGTCGACAGCACAGCATTCAGGTTGCCATCAGACAGCCACGTCAGAATGCAAATTACACAGCTGTTCATCCCTTCCTGAGGGGGATGGGTATGATCCTTTGATTTTACTCAGTAAAAAACTAGTGCTAGTTTTTACTGTAATAGTGAAAAACAAGGCCAAAGAAGGCAGTAAGTACCTCTGTTTTTTCATGTCTTTGGTAAGGAGTGCTTAGAATAGTGGGTTCACATTTTTCTGAGCCTTCCATTTGCTTGCAGAAGCCCTTCACATCCCTCACTCAAGCTCAGCTTTTGCTTTCTCAATTCTTGCAAGCTTAGACAATACTTCTCCACTCCACCTGGCCAGCCAGCCACCTTTCCACCTTTTTCATACTTCCATTCTGTGTTTGAGATCCATCAAAATTTCACGTTCACCCCTGCTTGTCATCCTTATAAGCACATTTAGAAATAGAAATATCACTGCTGTTTTTCCTCCTTCAGACCCTTAAAGATGCTTCCCTATTAAGGCTGAAGAAACTTGGGTTAAACCACACCAGCAACAAGTCACAGAAATAAAGTGCTATCTTGAGAAACTTGTGTGAAAAACAGCAGACAAAAGCTGAAGATCTTCAGATTCCTATGCTTCTATTATAAAATGAAATGTTCCTTTTTACCATGAGGTAGCAAACTTTGAACAAGAATATCATGTTCTACCATCACTGTGTAAAAGACTGCAAACCATACTACTACTATGTAGTAAGAACACCAGATACTGCTAGTAGCCAAGTAAGCCGATGGAGGCATCCAAAGAACCAGCTAGAATGTCCCCTCAAAGTACAGAGGCATGTATTATCATCTCTGTGTTCCTTGAAACCTTACAAATATAAGATGCAAGGAGGAGGAACTTATAAAATCCAGGTCAGCTACTTAGCAATTTCTTTATTATTATTTCTAATGCCTGTCATTTCCTCCAGCCTCTCTGCCTGAGGAAGAAAACCAAGTCATTGGATTCAGGCGACAGTAAGACCACATAAAGAAATCAAAAGGAAGCTTAATTCAACCTTAAGTGCTCATCTCCTTTCTCTCAATTCATCAATAACAAACAGAGCTAGGCAAAGCAAATCTTAGTAAGATCTTTTTCTTTAAACTGAGTTAAGAGACTGTGGATAACTGCCAAAAAGCCCTCTAAACAGAAATGCTGTGTGTATCCCCAAAGACTGTATAAACAAGCACAGATTTTGGAGGGAGAAAGAAAAAAAAAAGGAATCACACACTGTGAGAATCCACATTGAATAAGGCTCAAAACTTTAACCATGAAAAACAATAATTTCAGGAAATTCTCAAAAAAAACCCAACTCTTCCAAGGGAAAATACTGGCCTTCTAAGCTGAGGTCCGGCGAATGGAGGTTCAGATGCTGGAGAAACAGGAACTACATTTTCATATCTTTCATACGTACCCCAGACATCTTTTCCACTGATTTTTCAACTGACTATCAATATCCCTGTTTCTGAGCCTCAAAATGTTTAAATCTAACTACTAAAGAAAACCTATGAAAAATAAGTAGTGGAGAGTAGGTTCAAATTGCCAAGTCTTAGGCCATACTTTAATCACACCTTCAAACCTTTTGATGCAATCATAAACGCTAGGAAATGTTCTTGCTGTATAAACAGAAATTATAATACCATTTCTAAGTGAGGATGGGAAAGGCAGAATTAAAATACCATGCAACTCTCAATAGTCTTTTTCATATAAGCTCATGTAACAGCACAGTGCTTGTCCAACGTGCCACCTGATTTTCAGCCCACTCAAAGCATAAATATGCCTTATTAGTCACATGGTTCAGGTTTGACAGCCCTTTGTAGTTTCTCCTCCAGGAATCAGCCTTCACTAGGCTTTCTGTTCTGTTCCATGAGGTCCCACTGAAATCCTGAACCGCTAATCTTAGATCAAAATGAGAGAATCTGTTGTGATAAATAAGAAAATGGAAGGACAAAGGAACAAAGCTAATATACCAGAGTGGAATTGGATCATCCTGAATGCCAAAATAGACTAGAAAAGAGCTTATCAATCATTCCACACTAGATGAGTTTGTTTGCATGAGGCTGAGGGAAGCATCTTACATAACAGCTTGGCACACCTACAGATGCAGATCATGACTTTTCACACAATCTCCATTCTCCTCCTTCACACAGGGAACACACAGGCTTTAATTACTTTCTACCAGCTGGCTCTGAATTTCAGTATCAACAGTTCCATCAGTTTCCCAGGTTATTTGTTCCCACAAACTCCCCAGGCAGCTTCAAAGCTCAACAGAGAAAAATGAAACATTAATTACTCTAAAATTAAGATTCTTTAAATGATAAGCTTTTAATACATCTTTATTATTACTATTCTTTAATTTCAAAACACAAAACTTACAATTTTATCTGAGAACAATGCCTACATTCTCAGTGATTCTGTGACCACTTCTTAACTAGTAATGCAATCTACCATGTGATAGTGCTTATTAAAAATACGTATATATATTTGAATATCTATCAGTGCACCAACAACTCAAATATTGCAGAATGTAAAACTCTCAAATTCTTTCAACAATGATTCTCCCTCTTCATTCTTTTTTTAGAAGAGTACCCAATATCACGAGAACCTGCACCCCCTTGTGCTTTACTTACTACATCAAAACACCATTATGGACCAGTCAATTATTTACCACATTACTTCACGTTGCAGCTATGCAGTGCAGCACTATGTATCCAGCAATTTCAGCTTTCTGAATGTGATGCACGATGGGATCATTTTCATGAGAAATCCCAACAAATGCACACAGAGATTCTTTAGACTATTTAGCCTAGGTGGCCTTCTGACTGTTATTAACAGTTCCTCCATAAGCAACAACTTTGCTCTATTGAGTAGTCCCTGTACTACACTGCAGATGTGATGGGACTGTGATAGATGACTCAGATGCCACATTTCTTCTATTCCACATATGCTCTACAATAAATATATGGATCTGCCTGTAGCCATATCTTCCCTGTAGCCATCAGTGCAGCCCCACCTGAGCCGAGACAATCGCACCTGTACCGGATACAGAGCCTGAATGAGCCAACGGAGCCAAGGCCAGAGTGACAGCCACAGATATTCTGGCCTCACTGCGCAAAGCAAACGTCTTCGGCTGCACTGCTAGCTCAGAACACTGCTGGCTGAGCTCAGGGTTTATTTTTAAAATACAGATCCTCAGGGTCATTTTCTCCTTTCTTCAGTTCACCACAAATCAATGCCATTACTGGGGGAAAACAACCTTACAAGAAAAATCCTGAAATAATAACTATTTCAGGAATTTTGAATTTATGGTTTCACTTCAGTGTCATCTCTAAATAGATAAAATCTTCTGATCTTTTCTTTGAAAATATCAAACGTGTTCTCTGACATATCATCTTTCAGATCCTTCAGAATTAGTTTATCATTTACATACACGCAAAGGCAGATGGACAATAAAGAAGCAGTTCCCCCAAAAAGCTCAGGCAGTACCCCCAGTGGGTAAAAACTTATTACCAAAACACAACCTGAGCAGAGCCTGTTTTCCTCCTTCAAGATTCTTTTGCCTTGTTTTGATGCAGAGCCCTGGTACTCATTCTGCTGGAAGGCATATGCCATACTCGTGTCTGTTGCCATCTGCACAATAACCTCATGAACATCTGAAGAGTCTTTTGATTTTTGGAACTGGCTTTTAAAGTAAAGAGTCTCATAACCAGCTTCAAAACAAAAAAAAAAGCTAAATCTTTAGACTAATGGGATTACCACAGTTGGTATTCTTAGACCATATTTTCTATGTTTTCAAATTAAGTCTACTCTTGGATTAACTAAAACCAAAGCATATTTTTAAAAGGAATGGAGAACATACACTGGGTCCTCAACACAGTATGCAATTATGATCAAACCATGTTGAGGTGTGTGCTGAGCAAACACAAATACCTACAGAAATCAGCCTCAGCAGAACAGCCTTCAATGTGTTTTCAAATCTGGGAAGAACAGATTCATTTCTCCTTAGCTTAAAGACCCTACCATGAAATGCCAGTGGAATTAAGTATCAAATTTTGATGCAGACGTCCTAAAGGCTAATATATGCATACAACAGGGACCCACAATGAAATGAAAGCCTTTACTTCAAAGACAATGGTAGTTAAGGACATGGAACAAAGGCACTGGCATCACGAGGACCAGGGAGAGTAGCTCTGTCTTCCTCTTCAGACAGTAGTGATGTATTGGTGGAGCACACTGGGTTGCACAGCTTAGGCCTTCAATAGCAGCCTTGCAACAGACATCAGTCTGGGGTAGGTAACAGCTCCTGGAACCGTCTGATGCTGTGTAATGAAACAAGACTGCACTGCCTATGCTTTATCTCCTGCTGGACAAGGATGCAGCACCCCAGCTCTTGGCAGTGTTTTCTATACACTTGTTCTCCAGATCCAGAGACTGAGCTAGCTGGAGCTTTTACAACACAGCCTGCAGTGCATTGCATTGCAATGCAAATAGCAGCATAAATTCTACACCTGCGATTTGTTACACTACAGATGTGTCTGCAATGCTCAATTTATTTATTAATTCTGTTTACTCTTAAGAAATAATTACACAATCTATTTTTAAGTAAGTTCTTGTATCAGATAACAACCTTTGCTTTCCCCTTTGCCCTCAGGTGAACGTACGTATGTTCTTGCTACAGGGAAGAAAGTTGGAATGGACATCAGCAGTGCAAGCAGGAGATAAAACACAGACCACAATAAATCATCCTGACACTGGAAATCTCATTATAATTTTGTTCTTATCAACAGGCTCCATCTTCACAACTGAAGCAGAGTCAGCTCAAAACTGCTCTCCCTTGTTTACAGGGGATTTTAGTGTGAACCTGTTATGACACAGAAACATTTGGATGCATTCAAAGTGTTCAAATTAAAAAAGAACAAAAAACATCTATCTAAAGATGTTATCTGAGAGTTATGCACTCAGTCTTCAGTATTTCAGAGAACAAACATGTTAGAGCCCCTAGTACAGAAAATTAAGGTGGACTATTTCTTTTGACTTACAGATGTTATTTGTTTTAAATTTTATATTCTCCCCTCTTCTAACTTTGCTTTCATCTGAACAAAGCCAGACTGAAGCACAGGCAACTACAGTGAGGGAGGAAGCAGACATTTCCTTTGCAATTCTCTCAATTTTTTCAAAATTTTTTTCAATTCTACAACTAACTCTAAGAGAGGGGAGGAGTGTTGGTCTCTTCTCCGGGGCAATGAGAGATAGAACAAGAGAAAACAGCCTTGATTTGCACCAGTGGAGATTTAGGTTGAGTATCAAGAAAAAAACAGTTACTGGAGGGCTTGTGAAGCAGCTTTCCAGGGAAGTACGCTGATCACTTCAAAAGTAATGCCTCCTATTTATATCCATGGAAAATAAAGCAGCTACAAAGAACACAATCACATTATTGATAAAACAAGTTCTCAGCTACAAAAGCACTATTTTTCAACACAGTCACCACATTACCTATGCATTTTCACCAGTGATGAACAAGTCTGCATGCTGCACTTGTAAAAATCTGTACAAGTGGAGGTGACCCACTGTTTCACAACTGCTATGATGGTGACATTGCTAGGAAAATACTGCCCAAGCAATCCGACTTCCACTGCGCTCATATCCACTGTTTGGTTTCCATCCACATTCTGCAAGCGTCAACAAATGTCAATGGGTGCTATTTTTTCCACATGGAGAAATGGAAGTTCACACCTTTGCTTCATCTGCACTTCCATGTCAGACCCATCCTCTCAGACAGTCCCTCTGCTGCCATCTGTCACACAGCAACAAAATGTAATGGGATATTGGTTGGAAGGTTCAACCTCTACTGCCATGCCACTAACATCTGCCTCTGACATCGTGGGCCAGCATAAATATAAATATAGGAGGCATTACTTTTGGAGCAGCCTTCATAATTCAGTCACCATTCCTGGAGGTATTTAAAACACATGGAGATACAGTGCTTATGAACATGGTTTAGTGGTAGATCTGGCAGTGCTAAGTTAAGGGATAGATCTGATGATCTTCGAGGTCTTTTCCAACCTATATGATTCTATGATTTTAATGGGTGGAAAGATCCACCACCCTTGAAATGAAACTGCTGCTCTTTCCAGAGTGAAAGGACTCCCCTGCTGTCTCTGGCTTTTGGTAACATACAGATAGGGTAAACCAATAATGCCAACTCACCTAGGCCCTGACCTCCACCCGTCCCTGAGCAGCACACCCACTTTAGTGCTACAGCATCTCTGTACTCAGCACAAAGGCTCAAGAGGACACATGGGCACTCAGGCTGGGAAAATCATTTCAGTTAGAATTCTTATTCTTTATGCTTGGGGTAATTTCACCGCATACCTGTTCATCTGTGCACTTCACTATCTAGCTTCAAAATCATTTGTTCTGATGAAGCAAGAGGTAGGGAAGACAAGCTCAAGTGGCCTGGCAGGTAGAAACATTCACTTCTCTCTACAGGAATGCAGCTCAAACTGCTGCAGAAAACACCTCCCCCGAACTCCAAACCTCCAACTGTTATACCATACCTGGAAATTTCCAGATTCATTTCATCAAGTCCTTATTGACCTCTGGAAGAGGAATCTGCAACACAAAGAAGAAGGAATCATAAGTATTTTACATACATGGCCCAAAGTAAATTCAACTAACTTGCATGGACCTTCAGCTTCTCATCACACAAAATGCTGTGTTTCTCCTGGATTTCTAATCAAAGTGAGTGGGAAGCTGATAAAGCTTTCCTTTACTCATCTTTGATCTGAAAGAAACATGTACAGGACACGATAGTGTTTTAGAGAGAAGATGAAGAACCTGTCTAAATCCAAGAGCCAGAAAGTAAATTTATTTCAAAAACCTTTGCATGGATATTGCAAGATATTGCAAGAAATCTGAGTGTTTTAGAAACTGTGTTATAATGTAGAATAAACATTTAGAAAACATTGCCAGTTTTCTCGTCTTCAGATACTATTTTGTTTTTATAAGAACTTCTCACCATCAAGTATACAAAAAAAAGGTGTAGTCTTTATATGCAGAAGCTTCTCTGAAATCAGTTCTTCCAAAGCTTTGTAAATGATTAGAAACAAAAAAGAAAACAGAACAAACAATTAACCGAGCAATTACTGGCTAATATGTCCTAGCTTGATCATACTTCTGTTTCAGGAAGAAACAAAATTAGTAAGAAAAATGATACATTTGTTAAAGGAATTAAGAATGCATCTTCATCTTCGAACTGCTGCCTTGAGGTAAATCTCAATATGACATCTACATCTTAGACATCCAGCTCTTAACCAGAGCTGGAATTATCCTTATGACATGGATGCGATTTATTTCTTTTTGCTCATTCTAGAAAGTGATTTTCAGGTGAAGATCCAGGTAAAACTTGTTTGAGGACTGACTACTAACATTCACTAAGACACTTAGGTTTCTGCTCTAGCACTGCTGACTGTCTTTACTTCTACTTGCAATGTAGTACTACTAAAAACTTGGGGCCTGAGGATTCGGAAGCTTTTCAGAAACCTTTAGACAACGATCAGACTTTCATCAGCTATTTTGCCAACAAAACACCCTTTGATCTCTCTTGAAGGCATCTGTTATGTCCTGTTACCAACACCAAAGAAGCTGTACATAGAAAAGAAAGAAATTCCCCATCTGTACAGCAATAAGAGCTGTCAAAATATCCTGCTACAGATCACAATTTATCTTCAGGTCTTCCTTTACATATTACAAGTGCTCTCAAATCCATAATATTGTAGATCAACATGTGAACCACTAATGGCTGACAGGTGAAGCCCCAGTGACTGGAAAAGGAAAAAAAAAAAAAATCACTCCTATTTTAAAAGGGAAGACCCCACGAATTACAAAACAGTCAGCCTCACCTCTGTGCCTGAGAAGATTGTGGAACAGATCCTCCTGGAAGCTATGTTAAGGCAAGTGGAAAACAAGGGAGGTGATTTGAGACAGCCAGTACAGCTTCACCAAGTGTAGATCATGTCTGACCAATCTGGTGGCCTTCTATGATGGAGTAAATGCATCAGTGGACAAGGGAAGAGTGACAAATGTCATCTACTTGAAGTTCTGTAAGGCCTTCAACGTGGCCCCACACAACATCCTTGTCTCTGAATTAGAGAGAGGTGGATTTGAAGGGTGGATAAGGAATTGGCTGGATAGCCGCAGCCAAAGAGTTGTGGTCAATGGCTTGACAGCTGGGTGGAGATCAGAGATAAGTGATGTCCCATAGAGGCCCCAGTAGGGACTGTTTATTACCTTCACTGACAACACAGAAGTGGAAGCAAGCACACCCTCAGCAAGCCTGAGGATGACACCAAGCTGAACGGTGCAGTCAACAGATCATACAGGAGGAATGGCACCCAGAGGGAACTTAACAGGCTTAAGAAGTGGGTTCATGCGAACCTCATAAAGATCAATGATGCCAAGTGCAATGATGCCACCTGGGTTGGAGCAATCTCAAACATCAGCACAGACTTGGGGATGGATGGAAAGAAGCCCTGCGAAGAAGGACTTCAGGATCCTGGTGGATGAAAAGCTGGATGCAAGGCAGCAATGTGTGCTTGCGGCCCAGAATGCCAACAGTATCTTTTTACAAGGACATGTAGTGACAGGAGAAGAGGCAATGGTTTTAAACTGAAAGGGTAAATTTAGATTAGATACAAGGAAGAAATTGTTCATAATGAGGGTGGTGAGGCACTGTAACAGGCTGTCCGAAGAAGCTGTGGAGTAGCATTTTGTAAGTGCTCAGTGCCAGGCTGGACATGGCCCTGGGCAACCTGATCCAGTGAAAGATGCCACGGCAGGGTGGCTGGACTCGATGCTCTCTAAAGGCCTCTTCCAACTCAAAGCACTTATGAATTCATAAACACAAAAACAACTGAAGTTATAATAACAGGGATATCTATCTCAAAGGACAGAAAACTCTTAGATGTTCCTTTCTGACATCTTTTTCTCTCTTGACCCCTTTGGGCACATGAATATAACAAAAAATCCAAATCAGTTGTCATTCAGAAGAACTCTCAGTTGCAGGAATGACTGATAAAATTGAGTCCCATGTTTACTGGACAGCACCAAGTCTGGTTATTGTTGTGATATTGGCTCTTCAGAGCTTGCTCCTTCTTTAGGCCAAACACTATTTAAGTTCTGCATTCTAAAGGTTGTCAGAATACCACAAGTAACCTTCAGAACCAGAATAAAAATGCTTTCAATCAAGTTGGTCACTACATGAGGAGAAAAAGAACTTCCTCAAGTTGAGGAGAAGGGAGCTTTAAAAAGATGCTTTCCTCAGCTATATTTCTGCAAGAAAAATGAGTAATAAAACTGAAATGTTAAGTCTCTGATGATGACATCAAGGATGATATCACAAGGACAGAGCCACTGAGCTTCTGATTTCAGAGATGTTAGTAAGCATCCCCAGGTAAACTTGGGAAGAAAGTGTGGATTGCTTAGATATCCCTAAGCACCACCATTCATCTTTATTTCTTCATGGGTTAGAGTCTCCTTAGACACTCCCTAAAAATTAAGAGAAAGGGCACCCACCCAGAAGAAACGTATTTTACTTTGCTTAGTGCTAAAATACAGCAATTGTGCAGTTTGTAGCAGGAACCCAATCCTTGACTTAAGTGAATAGAGAAGCTGAGTCCCTTTGAATTACCGACCTGACAGACTGCAAAAATAAGCCTAATTTCTGTGGGCTTAGGAGGATTATAATGCAGTAATATAATAATCATTTTTCACTGTATATATTTGCTCTCCTTCCTGCCTGAAAACAAAAATCAAACAGAGAAATCCCTCTCTTCTATCTCCTCAATTCTAACACATGAAGGGAATTAGATTAATAAAATTAATATTTCATACGAATTTCACAAGTTTGTAACAGTTCATAATCCAGAACAGGCATTCCTCAACAAGTTGTCTTGACTCCAGACAGTGAGAAATTCTGGCTTAATATCAGGTGTATGGTTCAATTTTGCCAGCTTTTTTTTACTGGCATGAGCACCTGACCGCCTGTTCTGTCTGTAATCTTCCAGCACACAGCCTCAGGTTAACAACATAAAAGCTTTTTTTTTTTTTTTTTTTTTTTTTAAGCAGAAATGGAGAAAAGGCTTCTCTGTGATGGCAAGGCTCTGTAACTCTCCTGAATACCTCGATAAACCTGAGCTTGCAGGCAGATGAGTCATCAGCACATTTTCGCATCTTGCAGTTGTCCCTGGTCAGTCAGAGGCAGCCCGGCTCCTCCAGAGGGCCGAAGTCCCACATTTGTCCCCTCAAACAGATCTTCAATCTGACTTTTGCAAAACTTACAAATACAACTTCACCATCAACTTGCAAAACAAGCACGTTTTACATTCAGCTGCGGATCAATGGTGTAAGTCACTCAGCAAACATTTTCAAACCTCACTAGCTAAAATTCAGAAGCTTAAATTCATATTATTCATCAGTGCCTAATCTGGAAACATTCACCTCACGCTCTGACACCAACTTTTTCTCATTCAACTGCCAGTGCCTCTAAAATCCACCGCTTCAAATGATTCCAGAAGTGGAAACTGCAATATAGCGCTTCCTCTTTTCCGGGAACAGTTGTCATTGCTTGCAAGAAAAAAAAATACTTTTTTAATTCCACCATTCTTCCATGCGAAGCGCTCGGAGCGCAGCACCGCAGACGCCCACCCGAAGGGCTTTTGCGACCTTTCTCACCACAAACAGCTCGATGTCACCCCTCCCTTCTGTACTGATCTCATTCTGCCTCGCTGCGCTCTGACAGCGAGCAGAAAACCCCCCGTACAGAAGAGCGGCGTGGCGGATCGCCCTTTTCCTCCCGACCGCCAGCCAGGCCGGCCGGCCCCGCTCCGTGGAGCGGCAGCAGGTGGGACGCGGATCCGCCCGGCCGCTCCACAGCACAGCCTGGCGGTACCCCGCGCCCCCGGCGCTCCCGCAGCCCCTCCACGGGCACCGCCTCCCCTCGCCGCAGCCTCCGCCCCTCCGCTCCCCGACCTCGATGACTCCGCGCGGCCCCCGGCCCGCCGCCTCCCCGCGCTGCCCCGCTCCGTCCCCGCCAGCGCTCACTCGCTCCCTCACCTCCGGCTCCCCCGGGCCGCTGCCCCGCTCTTCCCTCTCCCGGGGCGGCGCTGACCCGGTCTCCCCGGAGACCCGCTCGGCGTCTGGGCTGTGCGCGCCCCGGGCGTGAGGAGGAGGCGGTGTCCGCGGGGCGGGGCTGGGCCGGGCCGGGCGCTGCTCCCCGCGGGGCCGGGAGGACCGTGCGGGTGAGGAAGGGTCGCCTCCAGACTGGAGGGCTTTAGTGGCCGCTGGGAACGGGGAAGAACTCACTGCGGCCTTCTAGTGCCCAAAAGGAACGTAGGAACAGGAGGGAGAGCTACTTTTTATGCTCATAGTGATAGGACAAGGGGGAATGCGTTTTGAACAAAAGGAGGAGAGATTGAGGTCAGATGTAAGGAAGAAATTCTTTACTCTGAGGGCATGGAGGCCCCGGCACTGCCTGGAGCTGCCCCAGGCTGTGGGTGGGCCCTGGGCAGTCTGAGCTGGGGGCACCCAGCCCATGGCATGGGTGAGGCTGGGGGGGATGTGCGGTCCCTTCCAACCAAAACCATTCAGTGATTCTATGAAGAGGGTTTGAGGGCACCAATAAGTGAGGACAGACTGGTTCTGGTGACCCTGGAGTCTGAGCCTTACCAGGAGCAATGTGCTGAGGAGGTTACAGGGCTCTAATAGGAAAGCCCATGTATTACAATAATTAATGGAGAATGTGGTCTGTTTTGCCTTACCCAGAGTGCATTAATATTTCTAGGATGAATCATATGGATATCAGAGAATCATTAAAGTTGCAAAAGATCACTAAAATAATCTAATCCAGTCATGATCACCATGCCCACTAAAGCCTTTTCTTGAACACCTTTGGGATTGTGACTCCACCACGTCCCTAGGCAGCCTGTTCCAATACCTGACCCCTCTTTCCAAGAAGATTTTCCTAATAAGAGAAGTGGGAGTCAGCTGGAAGGGACAACTGTGCTAGGACGTGTTTAGAATGGTGTATACGCCACAGCAGCCCTAATAACAGAATGGCATACCACAAGAACAAAGACACCAGAGACCTTATATTCTCTGTCACTGTATGACAGTGTTTGCGTGGTGCCATTTATCACTGGCAAACAGAAAATGTAAGGCTAATGAATTAGACTGTTACTTTATATGCAGTTTTCATGAGTTTGAATGAAAAATGAAGGTGTAGTTGGAATCTTCATCCTGAGACTCTTGCTTCCCGATCTTGCCAACAGTAAGTGTGGTTAGTTGAACCCAGTATTTTCTTCATAAATGCAGAAAAAAAGGAGGAGGAGTGAAGTGTCCCAGCAAACTGCAGCTGCCCTTGATGTGAAGAACCAGTGATTTGGGTACTACATGTTATTTCAGCTTCTTGATGGGACAAGTCAAAACAAAGAGGAAATGCTGAGACAGTGGACTACAGCTTTGGAATCACTGCAATACAGCTATGTAGATTTTAAGGCCAGAAAAAATAAAATAAAATAAAATAAAAAGGCAAGGGTCATCTATTCTGTCTTCCCACATTACATAGGCCAAAAAAAATTCCACCGCATCATTCTTGCTTTCAAGTCTTGGGAGTACAGATCATGTGTACTATTGTTTGCCAGTGTGCTATAATGCATTCTTGGAGCACTTAAGACTGTTCCCTCATCTTACCAAAATGCTTTCCATCAGCTCATTATTTCCAGGCTTTTCTGAAGCTGTAGCCAGGATGGATATGATAAGCATTTTTATAAATACCTGTCTTGATAGCAATGTTAACAATTTGAAAACAAATATAGTCACTTCTTACAGTTTTCTCTCTTACGTATTGTATTTCACATGCTCACTTCCAATGAAGCAAGACAGAATCATGCTTGTAGCAGACTGATTGCTTGAAAATAGTTTGCTGCAGTAACTGGGTTGCCATTAATAAGCCATTAATTGCATTAATAAGGATTAATGGCAACCCAGTTACTGCAGCAAACTATTTTCAAGCAATCAGTCTGCTACAAGCATCTGGGAAAATAAACTAGTGAATATTTACACAAAGATTTCCAGCCCTAAAGTTATAATAAATGTAGGAATCTTTGGCTCTATTGTATTCCCTTGGTGGAACCCCAATGCTTCTACATGCATTAATATTCCTGTAGCTGATTTTCCAAAACCAGTTTAATACAGTGCTCAGCCTGCAATGTCTGTATTTATAAATCCAGCTTCTCTGGATCTGATCCAAAGCCCACTCCTATCACCAGTGAAAAACTCCCACTGACTTTGAATGGATATGGACTGGGCCTTCCATGAGCATAAATCTGCTCATTTCAGTACATGCAGAGGGTGAAACAAAAGCATCTAAGACCACTGGAGCAAAGGAAGGGGCTTTGACCAGACTGTTTCCCCCCATAACCTCCCCCCCCCCAGAATAGTGCTGACTTTCTCAGATACGGAGGTGTAATATGAGTCATACCATCCGGAGCAGCAGTTTTTGCGTAATTGCAGCAATGACCAGCATAGAAGCAGCAAAGCACATTGCAAACCTGAAAGTTTCCATGCAGCAAAGCAATTCAGGACACAAAGCCTCGTTGAGTAGCCTTGACCTAGAGCACAGAGACATGACTTGTTCTTGTCTTCTTGTTTATATAAATCACAATGAGCTTTGAACTGTGGCTATGAGTGCCTCTCATACTGATTGAAGAGTGGTCCCTTAAAGCATTAAAAGGTATCAGTTGTTTTAGGGCAATGTATGTTGAGACATCCAGAGGGCTCTAATGCAAGGAAGCACGCACTATCTCTAAATATCAGATGTCTTTGAGTTGTTTCATGAAACAATTAGGGTTTGAAGTACTTAAAGATAACTCTAGAACATAGGCTGCTAAGCTCATTCCAGGTTATTATTTATATTACTCTATATCTGTGAGTTAAAAACAACAACTGGTATTTTGAACATAATCATCCACCAGCCGCTCAATGTGGACTGGACAATACTGTGTTCAGATGTCCCAAAAGTCTTCCAGTTACAGCCCATGAAAAGTCATCCTCTGAAATTCTGTTCAACACTTCTAAGGCTCTGACAGACCTGAAGGTCACTTTGCCTGCAATCTCTGTTATGATGTGCTGGAAAACCCGAATGTGCCTGTGTCAGAGTGGACAGCACCCTCATGTGGAAAACCAAAGCACATGCATGCCCATCTCTTGGTATGACCAAACTCCATTTATACACATATAGATGGGTTATGGCATGGACAACAGCGTGGTAATAAATAAAGTAACTGCTGCAAATTACATGTGGAGCACTGAAAAGCACAAAAGAGTGGAGCACTGAGCTGATAACATTACTGCGGGGGAAATAAGTGAAAGGCACAATTAAGTTTTGATGGTTTGTGACTGGTGGCATGGGAGGTTATGTGGGCTGGGTTCCTCCCTTTTTCCAGCAGATTTATGTAGGAGAAAGTAATAGAATAATACAGGTCAAGGAACAGAGGAATGGCCAACAGCAGACAAGGGAGGCAGAAAGAGATAAGACAGCAGTTCCAAGCAAGGAGGAAATTGGCTGTGGGCTTAATTTGGGACAATAAAGCTTGTGTTTGCTCTCAGGATTTGTAAATGCATTTATCTGTCTTCCATACAAAATGCAGATGTGCTTATTGTAGCAGTGACTGAAGCACCAAAGAAAAGCACCTTCCTTTCTGGACCATGCAGTTGCTCACTGTTGCCCATCACCTCACCTCCTTCTGTAGGGCTTGCATTCTGGGATGCATGACAAGAAACCCTGATGAGAAAAATCCTAGAAATCCTCCCTGCACTGGTTTTCAGGGGATTTAGAAATAGGAATATCTGCTTGTATAGGTGAAAGAAAGGTGCAGAAGATCTGCTGGTACAGTGGCACCTCTGGATACCCACAGCAGCACAGCTCCAGATGCATGAGGACTTGCTGGTGTGAGCTGTGCTGTGACAGTTCAGAGTAGCTGCAGAGCAATGCTTTCCAATACCAGTGTTCTGGCAGCTGATCACGCATTTATTTTTCCAATAATAAAGCTTCACTTTTGCCAAAACTCAAACACAGAATGGATTGTGCGCTTTTTGTTAGTGACTCTGTGATGAGCCAAATGCCAGACTTTTCTTGCTGTTAAAATGCCTCTCTCACTTTGCTTTCATATGCACAAATGAAGACAGAGCTGTGCTTCCTCACCTCACAGGGTAACAAGCTATGTAAACAGGATCCACTTCCACTTTTTAGTAACTCTCAAATGCTCTAATAGAAGTGCCATAATCTTTTGCAATGATCCCAAACATTGCAGCTTGCAGTGATGTTAGACTATTTTGGAACAAAACTGAAATCTTCTGCCCTTGATTACTTTTCAGTCTGTTTACCTCACTGCACATTCCAGTGACCTTTTCAGACCTCAGAGGGAGGTTGTTTCAGCAGTTCAAGTGCTGGTAATGTTTGCAGTGCTGTGGTAGTTAGGGAGAGTGGCAGAGAGGTGACCCAGGGTGTGAAACGCGGCTTGCACACTGTGGGACTTCTTGGGAAGTTTCTCTTGTTCTCCTCAGTGGATATGGAGGCAGCTGTTCCTCCTCAACCCCATTTTAAGGAAGACCAGGGCTGGGTGATAAGGTCCTGACTCTGTCCTGTTTCAGAAAAGCACAGAAATTCCTTTCTCAGATGCTTTGAGAAGCCCACGAACCCGCTGCTCCCGCAGCCTGCTCTGCCTGCGGGTAGGTCATGTTTCAGGAGGGAGGATGGAAGAATTCAGATTATTTTGTGTCACTCTGAAAGTAAAACTATGACTGAGAGAATAGGTCTTTTTGAAGGAAGCACAGGGCTGCTGGTCCTGGGAAGGACTGAGGTCTGAATCATGGCTGAGAGTTATCCCATTTCAGACACTCCACGTCGGGTTCTTCAGTGGGCAAAGTTGTATTACATCACAACTACCTGCACACTAACTGCTGCCCAGAGAGGCTGTCCTGACCCTTCCAGCCATTTGCATTCCCTTAGGTGCTGTTCTGCCATTCTCTCTACCTTCTGATGGGCCAGTTTGAGGAGCTAAACAACCAGAAAACTGTCATTAATCTTATTTATTTATTAATTTTAACTAATGCAGCAGAAGGACCTTTTTACAGGGTTAGTTCTAGTTTAGCTGCTTGAACTAGCTCAGATGGACACATGTATGAGTGCACATACAGTCCCGTGCAGTTCAACAGCAAATGAAACTGATCTGTCTCAGTGTGTTATAAACCTGCACCAAACTTCATGGTCCTCATATTTTCCTTGCACCAACACTGGCACTGATGCAGAGACATGCTAAGCCAGCTCAAGGATATGATGTCACTGAAAATTAAAAAAAAAAAAAACAAACAGATTTTCTACTAACGTAGCCTTAATTTAACAAAGATAATCCAAGCCATGGTGGTGTTCCAGTGTGTATACCTGATTTTAGCCACCTATCAGCTGCAGCAAGAGGTAGAAGGGAAACTGTAATCAAAAGGACCAGCAGAGAAATCTGACAGGTATCCACATTAACTGCCATGCAGAATGAAGCAGGAGCAAGCTGGAAAAAACTCTGATGCCAAGATGGTGCAAGCAAGATCTATCACCTATCTGCACCTCATTCCTTTAGCTGAATTTATTGCCAGCCACTTTAAAAACAACAACAACAACAACAAAAAACATATGCTTGTGACAATTTGGATATGAAGCAAGTGTTTCTGTCCTGTTGCATTCTATATGGTCACTGTAGTATGTCTGGTACAAACATTTCATTGAGCAGCTCCAGAAATATTGACAACATTTCTTTTTAAAGGTACCTTATGTTCATCTTTCTGTGAGCATCAGAACATGCTCAACCTTGTTCTTGAAGATAAATCTTCCATATTACTGTTCTCCAAGACTGCAAAGACAATGGCCTGGGTCCTGACACAATTATTTTTCAGAAATAAAGCTCTTTTAAATCATTTTGATTGAAGTAATGCTCTTGGTGGATGCAGACTGAACAGCAGGTCTGTTAAGACATGACAGCTTACTTCAGAAACAGATAATTGTACTGAAAGCGTACAGAGACTTTCCTTTTCATCCGAGAATGGTATTTTTACTAAACAAGGAATACTGCCACTTTAAATTTTATCTTCTCAAGTATCACACAGCTGACATGGGAAAGTCTGCTCAGCAGTTGTGTCTGGGAAGATTAGGGAAAGGTTTAAGGCCGTGTGTTGCTGGAGGAAAGCCTCTGAAGATAAGCTTTAGTTATTTAAAATAAATCAGCTGTAAAAGCTAATGTGGTGAGAAATCTCACAATGAAATATTAATACAAATGAATAGATGGGAAGGGTGCATTCATGGTCACTCTCCTTGCAGCATGGGCAAAGAACAGGCATTGTCCTTGGACATCCAGATAGTTGAGCTGTGCAGACTGTTTTCCTGATGTGAACCTAAGAGATGATGCTAACTTTATATTCCAGCAAGGGAAGAATCTCTACAATGCCATGGGCAGTAGCACCAAGAACGTGATGCTTCACTGATGTATTTATTATAACTGTGATCAAACAGCAAGCAATGTTGAACAATTTTATGATAGCACGACCTTTAAGTTATACTGAAACCCAGCCTATGTCAGTATCCTCCTGTCAGCTGTACCCCTTTCCCACAGCTGTTTTGCAGCATCTCTCCTGTGCTTGGATCGCAGTCACAAGAATCCTCAGGTGGTGTCTGCATTCACATTGCCCTCTCCAGCATGACTTGGCTCTGCCTGTTTCCTCCTGCAGTGTGGAAATTCATATGGGAACCTTTACACTGGCTTTGTGCTGTGCACGGATCGCGTCCTATGAAGTTGGACTCCTGGGTGTTCAGTAATCTGGCCTTACATTTCTTCTGTGCAGCCACATCAATACAGTGTTGCTTCTGAACTTCCTGTTAGGTAGCCAAAGTTTCCCACTGCACTGTCTGCAGCTGATGCCTTGGGAGCAGCTCTGTCCTAAGTAAACTGAGGACAATTGTTCTCTTCACAGCATAATTCTAATGAACTATGTAAGAATCATGCCAAGACATATGTTTTGTCTCAGGAGATAAAAATGGCACTGTTGAGTTCTTTGCATGTATTAAAATAAGAATTTCCAGACAGATGATAATAATAGAAATTAAATAGAAATTACAGTTGGAGCAAGAGAGGAAAACGTTCTGTGCTTAACAAGCAGCTGCCTTAATTAGCTAGATAAATGCCAATATACCATCACTAAGTACGATTAGCTTCCCAGGTAGGTCATGTTGTACTTTTTAAAACAGATCTATGATATTGTGGTGTATTCAATTGCCATCTAAATAACCCACCAAAAAAAACTATTCTTAAGTTCAAATGCTTTTAACATAACACTTGTGACTATAGCAAAGAACTGCATGATGAGGAACAAACTTGTGGTTTGTGAACTTCATGCATTCTGACTACATTCTAGCTCATCATGCTTATCTCCTGTGTTTACTGGGAGGAAGGTATCCCTGAGTCAGACTTTCAAAGGTGTTAGACAACCACAACCACAGATTTACAGATTTACAAGACTCTCTTGGAGAGAGCTCACCATGTGCTTTAACTTACTGTATCTTCAGAGGGCCTTAGGAGCAGTTGCAGTGGTCCAGATCAAAGGGCCATGTAGTCCAGGGACTGTCTCCAAGATGGTTTCTGTGTTGGATATCCAGACAAGAATAAGTGCAGATCTGGCATATATAATGCTTCCCCCGATGTTCTTCTACCTGTTTTGACTCTGAAACCAAATGTGGTTTCTGTATGTCTGCCGATGTATTTAATCTTCACAGAACTCTATACTTTCCTTTCGATGCATTTCCTTCCCACCATCTATAGCTACTTGTTCTTTTTGAACTTGGTCCCTGCAAGCTTCATCTTGTTTAGTTTTTGTATTACAAGAAAGTGATAAAACTACAAAATTACCTGTATTCTGCAACTATGAAGACTGTCCATTTCTTGGCTGGGGGCCCAGTACTACTCTGATCATCAGATAGATTTCCAAAGGAAATTCATTACCCAGAACCTCACATGACCTGATTAAATAAAAGGTTTTGAAAAACACTGAAATAAAAAAGTCCTGCAGAAGATGCAAAGCTCATTCTGAGGTGATAAAGCATCTCGTGAATGTGCTACACCTAAAGCTACACACATTGGCAAGGATATACCTTAGGCAGAACAGGAAACTAAATACCATTATTGGCATAGAATCACAGAATCACCAAGGTTGGAAAAGACCTACAAGATCATCCAGTCCAACCATCCACCTATCACCAGTAGTTCTCACTAATCCATGTCCCTCAACACAACATCTAAATGTTCCTTGAACACCTCCAGGGTCGGAGACTCCACCAGCTCCCTGGGCAGCCCGTTTCAGTGCATCTTTGTGGAGAGTATATCCTTTGGAGCCCAGAAAACTCAAACCAAACCAGGCAACAGACTTTGAATAATGAAGAATTTCTGAATACCGAAAAACAATAGCAACAGGAAGCAGAAAGAGGAGGGCAGTTCCACCCAATGCTAGCATGCTGCACAGACATACAAGAAATGGTAGCCCTTCTCTCAAGCTTTCTCTGTGATTTTATGGAATAACAGGGTAAATTCATGTGTTATTAGAAGAGAGGACAGAGGTGAAATTCATCTCTGTGAAGACCAGCAATAGCTTTGATGTTTTCAGTGCTACCTAAAATCTCATGCTGAATTTTTGATAAAGTGTGTATCACTGGTGGTATCACAGTGTGGTATGTCCATGATAGTATGCTTGGAAGCAAAGAACATTATCATGTAGATAGTGACATACAAGCTATTCAGTTAAACTGAAGCTAGTGATGCAGGTATATTCTCATTACTTCAGGGTGTGACACATCAGTGTTGTCATTTTTCTTCAAAGCAAACTTGAAAATTGAGGAAATACAGCAGATAATTTAAATTTGAAAGAATATAAAATGCAAATGAATAAATTTATCTTTTTTCTTTTTTTTCTTTTTTTTTTTCTTTTTTTTTTTCTGTAGAGAATCAGTGGAACTTAGGAAAGTCTAAAAACGAAATCTGTCTCTCAGGGACAAACCTCCAACACAGCTGGTCGATATTCTTATTGCTGCCTTAATGCTCCTCCTTCTCCTCTTGGATCAGCTTTGGAAGCAATAATCCTTGATAGCTGTTAGCTTCATGCAACTTTTTTATTCTTTTACCACACAAGGCGTGTAAATATGAATTCAGTAAATTTTAACTCAATGGAAGTTTTCAGTAATCCTGTATTATCCTACCACAAAATACATTTGAGGCCTGAAAGAACTTCAAATAGAATTTCTAGTATTTCTAGATGGCTTTTAAAAAATTTGCCTCAAATTATGGAACAGCTTTCTTATACAGTACACACCATACTCAGAATGTGCTGTACTGTGGAAGGAATGCCTTACAATTCATGGACAAACTGGATCCTTACACTGAAATTCAAATCACGTGGAGTCTTGACTGTCTCACGACACCTCATCCTACCATCTTCTTTTTGCAACGCTCAATCCCGAAGATTCCAAATCCACTATAAGTCAAGACCAGGACACAGCATACCTCTGGGATTACTTGGTCTACTCCTGAAATATAACTTTTTATGAAGAAATGGGAAGGCTGTCTTCAGTAGATACCATGGCTCTTCAGATCTGAAGAGAATGTGCTGTGAGACAGCAACTGCATTGAGGAGAGCATGCAGTCCTTGATACCTGAAATCTGACAAATTGCTGTTGCTAATATCACTGTCCTTTTGAATATGCCTTTTGAAGATGTTGTATTTTGTTTCCAGTTCTCTCCATCATTCCACTTGTGTGAGCAAACGGTTGCATGTTGTGGAGCTGCCAGGTTGAATCACAACAATATCCAGAATACTCGTGTGGTGCTGACTGATTTTGTGATTTTCAACGTCTCAAAAAGCTCACAAAAAGTATAAAATAATTTGCGATGAGTTTCTAATTAGTTTTGTGATATGTATATGCTTAGAAAGTAGATAACTATGGCTCACACGTGATTTATACTTCAAAAGAGGAGGTCTAACAATTATTAACTACACCAAAACCTCCCTTTCTTCTCGAAGTGTTCTATTAGATTGGTGAGATTCCTCAAGCCAATACAACTGCCTACCAGACTAAGGACTCTTAAAGCCTTTATGTCATCAGCTGATCAAGGTCATTGAAAATAAATCCTCATGTCTGCACAAAAAGTAGCTAACTGCACTGCTGACAACTCCTTCCTTTAAAGAGCATGAATTCTAGCTCTGCTCAGGCACCCCTGCATGTGCTCACTAGAAACACCTGCACTGGCAAAGCTTCAGCACTGACAGTATTCTCTGAGCCCTATTGAAATGAACAGAATAATGGGCATTTATTCAACGAAGTTGTACCAGAAGGAGCACAGTTCAACAAAATGTAATGCAATAATATAATGCATAACACAGGGCAATAACTTCACACAAAAATCTCTCAGATCTCTGAGCCACCGGAGCCTGCAATTTACATTAGCAAGAGCTTAGTTTTACTTACAGCACCTTCTGAAATGACAACACACAGTTGTTCTGACTGTGCTCTTGGTTTACCAGCTACTTTTTGATGACTGTGCTGTCTTACACTGGAAGCATTGGCTTATACATAGCATGTGTTGTGGTTAAACTGAAAGATATTTGGTTTTAGGACTTATATCCAGATCTCTGACCTACTGTACTCATGAAGTACAATAAGCAACATAAATATTACAAGAGAAATCCTTTCATACACCCTCCTAGATAAAATGCAATCATAGTGCTTTGAGCAGTGCTGTCTTAGGTTACCTGAAATGCAGAATATATATTAGGATTTAAAGAATATCTTAGTTAGGAAGAGATTATATACACTTGCAAGCCTTGTAGGTCCCTTATTCTTTTAATCCACCAATGGCTAGTCCTGTAAAAGCAGTGCCATCATTAATTTCTTGGAGTAATAGATCCCTTTTGAGGTCAACACCATACCAGTAGACTCCAGTGCTACTGGGCATAGTATCTCCTAGGAGGGTAATGAACAGTACCTTGTTGCCACAACCATATGGAAATTTTTGTTAATTGGCTTTCCTTTTTCCCTTTTCCCACTTAGACTGTCTGTAACTCTGTGCCTTTTAGATTCCTCCTTTGTTTCATGCCTGATTCAGAATGTTTTATTCAGGAATATTGAATCCCTGCCCCATGTCTCCGAACTGCCATCTGCCACCTAAAGATTGCAGGTGACAGCTGATGTCCCATTAACACCATTTCCTCTCTTTTCCTCTGCTAACCCCAGCCACATCTGCTGATAAATGTTTCTGCCCTCACTATGCCATTTGGTTTCTAAACTCTATCATGACACTGAGCCACACTCAACAGGAAAATATGGGGCAGAGCTGCATTGCTCAGTGTTTAGTTACTTGTTTATCATTGTAATCAGATAGAAATGTGATTTCTGGTTGCACTTACAAGCAAAAAATTCTAGCTGTACACATCTCTTTCCCTTCCAGTGTAGCATGCTATTCCTCCATGCCTCCTCCAGCTCATTTCTACTCAGAAGTGGACATATCTCCCTCTAGCAGTACTCCCAGTCCTATGTCAAGGCTGAAACTTGAAAATCTTGCACATGAAAAATATTTATTCCTTTTCATGTGGTAAAAAAGAAATGAGTAAAGACTAGTCATATATCTGGAGGAGGAAGAGTGAAACTGGCACCAGTTCTGAAATCATAAAAGGGAAAATAGGGAAAATATAGCCTTCTATTCTAAAAGGAAGTCTGTGCAGTTCCTAAGACAGTAGCCTTTGATACGCCCCACTTTTTATGTGTCTTAATTATAATCAGGTCCTATACTATTGTGTTTCAAGAGTGACCTTCCAAAATCTGTTTTGGGTGCCTCAGGGAGGATTGAACCTTGCTCAAAAGGGAAATGCTTTTATTAAGCAGGGAAGCATTGGCTCAGAGTCAAGTCACTAAGGAAGAATACCCAAAACGGCTCAGCTGAATTACTGTTGTTTTGGACAAGGATTTGTGCATCATCTAAGTTCCAGACCCAAGTCTTTCATCTACTAGAAACATTTCTCTTTCAGGTGCGTGGTTGAAACTCATGCTTTGAGGGAAGCTCACACATAACCACACAAAACTGCTTGCGGACAGTTTCTGAATGTGAATTTGATATTAAAACATTTATTGGCTCAGGCTGAACATTCAGTCTGACCTGAGGACTTTTGTACTCATGTTGTCACTAGTGTTTCTAAAACATCTGCCATTATGAGTCTGAAATCCCTGTTATTAAGGGTCAGACTCACTCGGGAGTTGCTGGTTCAGGGGGTTCATCTGCCATCACAGCACTGCACTTTTGAATTTGAGAAGAAAAGGTGAAGGTGAGGCCCTGAGTTCTGCCTGCAGTCCTCCCATAAAGCCAGCAACAATGCAAGCAGTCAGATGGGTGATGAGCACAACTGAACCATGAGGGCTGTTCAGATTTCCCTGCCTGGCAGGGTGGGTGAGCTGGAGGGTACATGCTTCTCTCAGCGATAGCAGCAGTCCCTCTGTATGCCAGCAGTGCCCTCACCCTATCCAGAAGGTGGCTTTGGGAATGTAATAGACCAAAGAGAAATGCAGAAACCATGTCTGTTCTTCCCAGACTCAGGCTCTATGGGGATGTGTGTGGGAGCAGCTTTGTTGCTATTTTAAGGACAGGCCGAAGAAGCCAAGAGCCATTTTGTCTTCCCTACACAGCCTGGCAGGATTTGTGTTTCAAACCTCAAAGGACTGCCACTGAGTGTGCTGCTTCAGGGATTACAGAGAGGAAAGCTGTCCCGGGATCTCTTCCCTGACAGAGCTACAGAAGTGTACGACCTGTGGCTATCATTAGAAACTGCAGCTTCGTCAAGCAATCATGTGTCCTTTCTCTACTGCCTGGCTCTGCCCACTCCTCCTGTGAGTTCAGCCTGCAGAACCGTTTTCAGGGTGAATGTCAGGACTGATACCAATGTCTCTCACTGAGGTCCTTGCTCCTCCAGTCTGAGAAAACTATCCCAAGAGCACTGAGCACATCGTAAGAGTGTCCGAGCATTCTGCATCTGCCTTTCTCCTTGCAGAGCTCTGCAGCAAAGCTCAGAGCAATACCATATAGGTGATATAATTTTAAGCAGAATTGATTTATTAACAGTCATTCTTAAATTTCATTTACTGAGTTAACTACCCACACACAAGTACAGTGATGGATGTGTGCCAATGGTTTGGCCAACATCATTTGCAATAACATGGGCAGGCAACACTGTCTGCTGAGTCCTCAGTCACATCTCTCAGTTCTCTATGGTTTGGTGGCCTTGCTGTTTTCAGCATTTCCTATCTCTCCTGTCCATCTGTTACAGATGGAAACAATTACGCTGTATACTTCACTGGTAAGAGACAAGCAGGACTATATTTATTGGTGTAATACAGAAACAGTGTAGGGATTTAACAGTGATTAAAGATTCAAGAAGGCAGATATACTTCACTATTTACTGCATAGAGGGTAGGGTTAGACACACACGTGCAGGAGGACCTCACTTTGCATCATGTGGCTCAGAGTAGACGACCTTGCATTCTGAGCTTCTTGAACCACATAGGTAATGAGGTGGGGCTGGATCCAGCCTTAGTTCCACAGATGGTCAACATTTTATGTCTAAGGGATTATGCATACACAATCAATCCAAAATATAATCCTCGCAAAACTAACAAAGCCTAAAAGCAAACAATTAGTCACTTAATGAGGATCTGTTTTGGCAAGGCATCTTGAGATCAAGGTGTAAAGGCATAACATCAAGAAACATCCTTGCTAAAGGGGAGATCCTGCAAGGCAATCTGAAGAAGGAAGATGGGAGTGAGAAAGAAGTAGTGGGGGGAATGCACCATCACTCTTCTATATATTGGCAGTGAGTCTGAACACCAGACTAGGCAGTACTGATCACTGACTCGTTTTTTTTCTTGTTTACTGTAAGCAGGCTATCCTTTGTAGTAGGTTCTCCTTGGGTTTCCTGGCTTGACTGCTTTGGGAACTGGAAATCAACATTCCAGTGATGACTTTCTACTCTAAGTGCCTTCATCATGTGCCATTCTTTAATCCTTCTGCAGTTTCTACTGGTGCTTCAGGTATGTGGACTTCTGGCAGTTTAAGTGGTTCTTAACCATTTTCTACAAGCCTCAAAGGTAGGCAAAACATCTCTCCAGATATGGTTGTCATTGTTTAGAACATTCATGGTAATGACTTCTAGCACTGTCCTGAGGCAAAGGACATGAACCCATCAAAACTACGAATTTGAGAGCAAGCTCAACGGAAAGTATAAATGCTGCAAGTTTTCTAGGCGCTGGAGTAAAAACTCTAGGAGAACAGGACTGTCAGGAGCCATAGAGAACTTGGAAAGCTGCAGATGTTAAATAAGTCTGAAAGAAGAATGCTCTTCAGCTTCTTGCAAACCATGGCAGTTGTAGAAGCTGTTTCTACTTTTTTTTCCCCATAGTATTGGCAGAGTATTGGTCTATCCCTGAAGCAGATTCCCAAAGGCAAAGGAAAATGGCAAGCAGAATAGCAGGGGAATTGCACATGAGTCATGCAAAGTGCTGAGAGAATGGTGTGGAAGCAAGTTCTTAATACTACCAGCCTGACAGACTGGAGCTACTCACACTTCAGAAACTAGATGGCAGTCTTGTATCTAAAGACTAGGTTTCCAGAAAAGTTCGAAGAAATGTGGCTGTGAGCCAAGCTTTTGGTCTGAAATCATACATGGCTGCAAGAAAGCAGCAGGAGAATCCTCCTCCCCAGAATAATTGTCATCTCCCTGTTGTATTTAGGGACCTGGCCCAAGTTACATGGGTATAGGGAGAGCCCAGCTGTGCAGCCACTGCCTGGTAGGAATCTGCTCTTTCTGCCTGCTGATGCTCTGTGGGTCGAGGATGGCCTTCAAGAGAAAGGGTAACAGGAGCTTCAGGAGTGGTGCCAAACAGGTGTGCAAAGAGTTCCGTGGGTAGGTATCACCACTATGAAAGGCTCTGGGTAGGTGGAATGCAGTAACTTTAGGCTGTGGGTGGAGGGGTTATTGATTATCTGTGTAAAGTTCATTACAAACATAGCTCTCTGTGCATTAAGCAGCCAAAACAGCTTCCTTTCACAGCTAGAAGGGAAACAGGTACTTCTAGGGGATGTGTCACCTCATCTGGAGCTACTCCCAAATAAGATCCTGCTTCCTCTGAAACCTCTGGAATAACATGAATGGTGTCACTGACTGCATTTGGTGAGGACAGTGACACATCACTATGCTTTCAGCTGAGTCTTATGTCTGCACATGGATTGTTTGAAGTTCCAGACTTCTTGGCCAGGCATGTGATTGCCTTGTGATTATACATGAGGTAATTACCTTGTTTCTTCTTCAGAATCCCAAATGTAATCCACCTTTCCAAAATGCACAGTCAAGGCACACAAGCCCAGACTTCCCAGACATCATGGAGATACCTGACCACAACCCTGAATTAGATGTTAGATGTGAGATTGACTTGGACATGTTCCTTTCCCAGGTTTTTTCCTTGGTTATCTTAGACATTCCTTTATGGGCCTCGTGGCTCTTGTAAGGTTTGTCTTTGTGTGACATACTGAGTCGCACATGTTCTCTTACACGTACAGATGAGCCTTAATTCCTGGACTGGATTTGACTCACCGTAAAGTTGAAGTTCTGAAGAACTGAAAACTAGCTCAGATGCTGAGCAAACAGAGAGCTCAGATCTCTGTGTCAGGATCATTGGAAGGGGCTCTCCTACAAACGCACACTGATACAGAAGGACGAGGAGAAGGAAGGAGGAATCGATGGAATACTTGAGTTTCAAGTGAGTTATTAAGTTCATTTGGAAAAAGTAATTTAATTTCCTGTCATTTAACTTTCTCTCTGTTTAACTATCCCATAGCTTTGGAAGCTTTCCTCTCATGCAAGTTATCAAATAGACTATGTCTCCTGGGATGAAGTGTATTTGATTAGGGACAGAGATTTGAAATCAAATAGTGTGTGAAGTCATGAGGAAAAAAAAAACGAAACTCAGGAAAACTTGCATGTCAGATTAGAAACTGTTAGCACTTTTATTAGTGCTTCATTTGAAGCTAGGCAGTTTTCAAGGAAAGATCTTAGAGAGGAGATTCCACTTGTTAATGGAGTCTGTTCAGAATTGTGGCACTTCAGAAGATCACAAACTCTTCAACAGTTGTGTATTAAATGGGGAGGTTGGTGGCCCTGTCTGTGGCAGGAGGGTTGGAGCTTCATGATTCTTGAGGTCCCTTCCAACCCAGGCCATTCTGTGATTCTGTGATCGTAAGAGTTTCTGATGAAGGCTCAAAGATACTGCCAGACACTGGCTATTGGTTGCCCATGGAGGAAGTAGAGGGCACAACAGCAAAACTTGAAATAGAAAATGACTGCTGTAGTCATGCTAACCATGAGGAAGAAAGTCCCATGGAGCCCCCAGATTTATCTGAATGTGTGTAATAAGTTCCAGACTGAAGATGACCTTTAGACTACTCAGACCATTTGATGCAAGACAGAATAAAGTTGAAAAGAAACACTGTGGTCTCATTTCAGTGTGCTTTTTTGTGTGTGTTTGAGCGTTCACATGTGGATGTTATTTCTGTTCCCATTGACATCTCTTTTAAAGGTCACTGGTCGCCAGTGTTGGGCTGCAGCCGTTGTTTAAAGGACTGATTTTTTATTTTTCTTCAGCATGTGCCTTCAGGACAGGCCAAGGTGAGATTATATATTTTAATAGATCATAACATCATATAATTGTAGAATAGTTAGTATTACTGGAAAAAGTAGATAAACCTTTGAACACACAAGCTATTCTTTGAGTAGATCTACATTTAATTTGCTAGGGGTAGTTGGGTAACTCTTGCTTTACTAGTAAGCCTGATAACTGTGTAGCTTAAGAAAGCATTCTGATCTGACAAATCTACCTCCTGTGGAAGAAGGGACCTGGGGAGAGAAGAAGGCAACCTGGGGAGAGTAAAAGAAGCTGTTAGGATATACAGCTAATTAACATCTAATTCATGGACTGCTATAGGGATTGGAGCAGCTGCAGGATCCATTGCAAGGGTTGAAGCAGCCACAGGGTCTGTCACAAGGGCTGAAGCAGCCATGGAGTCCGTTGCAGGAGTTGGAACAACCATAGGTCTCATCACAATACTTGGATCAGCCATAGGAGCTGCAGCAGAGGTGAAAACAGCCACAAGGCTCATCTTCCAGGCCCCAGCACACTGCACACTGCAGTGATTTGTGCCTCCCTGAGTTGCCAGGGCGACAACAGACCTTTCCCAAATATTCTACTGGCTTTTCAGGATTCTGCAGTTGTTCAGAGGTGAAGACCCAAACCACTGAGCATGCCTACAGCTTCCCAGTGGGATGGGGGAGAGAATTAGAAAAAATAAATAAATGTAGAACTCATGGGTTGAGATACAGCTGTTAAAATTATTTAGTAACATAGAGAAAAGTAGAAGGATAATAGTAATTACTATATATATATGTATACATATATATTGAATGTACATAACAAGTGACGCACAAGCAATTGCTCACCACCCACCAACTGATGCCCAGCTAGCCCCCCAGCATGCAGAAGAGATCAAGATGAACTCCCATCCCCTTCAAAACTCTCCTTCTGCATGTTGTCATATGGTATGGAATATCCCTTTGGCCAGTTTAAGTCAACTGTCCTGATTCTATCCCCTCCTAGCCCCTTCACTGGGAATGGGCTTGGCTCTGTACAACACTGCTTAGCAACAAGTGTAAACATTGATGCGTTATCAGCGTTGTTTTTCTCCTAGAACTAAAACATTCCATTATACCAGACACTCTGAAGAAAATAGTTTAATCCCAGCTGTATGTAAGACATCCATTTAATCTCAAAGCTGGACCATATTTGAGCTATGTTGTAGATTTATCTGCATTCAGACCTACGTCAAGCCCTTTCTTCTGGATGGACCTTGCTGCTATGTTGTAGCCTGATCTCCAGTCCTGTCTCTTGGCCCAACCTCCTGCTGCTCCCCAGTGGACTCCCAGGATGGACCCTGAAACTTTCTCATCCCCTTGACTGTCAACAGACCCTGTCTGGATCCTTTGGGAATGCATATAGTGGGTATTGTGGTCACTGTCAGCTCCTTGTTCATCTTCTCCTTTGGAGTAGCCCAATTTTGCTGCTGCTTGATGGAGTGAGGAAAGTGCTGCTGTGGGAAGATTCTTTTCCCTTCAAAGTGAGAAAGCTATGAAGTCATCTAAGTCAAATTCCCAGAAGGAGGAGCCGCACATATGCATTGTTCACACTTCAGCTGTGAATATCATCACATGGGGCTAAACTTGTGTCCCTGAAGAGCCAGTTATGTCAATGCCACCTTCTGCAGTCTACCACACTAGGTATCTGCTAGTGAAGGAACAGAGAAAGGCACAGCAAGAAGAAAGTGTTTTTGGAAGCTGATCTAAGAGTTTGTTTTTTTCACGTTGGGTTTGAAAGGATCCAGCTGGGCTGTACTTGTAGAGAACATTTGGATGGTTCTTGGTAACAGAGATGCCAGCTAAGTGCTATAGTGAGTCACAACCATATGGCTTGTGTGTGGTTTTTATGAAAAAATCCCTGAAGGCAGATTTTGGCTAACACCACATGAATGTGCATGAATAGAAACAGCAAGTGTTTTTCAGGCCTTGCTGGCAGGAAAGACAAGAACCTACTCTGGGTGTGGGACGGAGGACTGACTCCAAACCAAGCTTCACATGTTCAGCTGTGAGTTGAGTGGGTTGGGACAAAGCAGCCCACTAGAAGCAGCACTACTTCTGTACCACTTGGCCAGTGCCATGGACTTCTTTCCATGGCGTCACCCCTGGCAGAGCTCCCTACAGTGTATGGAGCCACTGAACAGAGCAAGTGGTGTGTGCACAGAACATTCCTCACCTTCCTCATTTCCTTTTCATCTCCCTCCACAGCACTATAAAATGGCAATTTAAGCATGCTTGCTTTGGCTCTTTGCCTACTGCAGCCTTTCAGCATGGAGGAAACATTGGCACACTATACTTCATACTCCACTCCAGAACTAGTTGGCAATACTGCACTCTCTATGTGCGTGGGTCAGCTTGTACGCATGTTTGTGTGCTGAGTGGAACATGGAGAGTTGATGACTTTGTTTAAATGAGATCAGGTCTCTACAGCTCTACTGCTGTTGCTCCACTCATTTTGAATAGATCTTATTATATTTAGAGATTTTCAGTTGCAGGTACATGACCAGCAGTGTTTCAGTTCAGAAAGAAGAGAGTGCTAAGAACAACTCTGGAATATATGGACAGAATGTGTATGGCTTGCAGTGTCCTTGGAGTGCAATTTCTTCCAAGGGTTTTCCATCTTGTTTAGTTCACACTTAAATTTCCCAGGGTTTATCCAGAGAAGAATATAACTGCAGAAAGTATGTCTCTTTTTCATAGAATCATAGGATGGTTCAGGTTGGAAGCGATCTTGGAGCTACAACTCCCTGCTGTGGGCAGGGTTGCCCCCATCTGATCAGGCTGCCCAGGACCCCATCTAAACTAGTCATAAATGGCTCCAGGATGGAGCATTCACAGCTCCTCTGGGAGTAGTGTAAGGAACTCACCAATCCCTGAGTAAAGAATATTTTCCTAACATCTAACCAAAATTTCTTCTCTTTTAGTTTAAAACCATTCCTCCTTGTCCTACCACTATCAGACCATGTAAAAAGTCAGTCTATCTCCTGTTTATAAGCTCTGTTCAAGTACTGGAAGGCTGCAATGAGGTCTCCCCAGAACCTTCCCATCTCCAAGCTAAACAAGCCCAATTCCTTCAACTTTTCTTCACAGGATTGGTGCTCCAGCTGTCTAAGCATCCTTCTGGCCCTTCTCTGGACCCGCTCCAACAGCTCCACATCCTTCTTGTGCTGGGGGCCCCAGGCTTGGACACAGTACTCCTTCTCTGCAGAACTGTTCTCAGTGTTCTCCCAGTCTGTATGCATATCTGGAATTGCCCCAACTCAAGCACAGTGTCTTGCACTTGGCCTTGTTAAACTTCTTAGGTTCTTCTGAGCTCACTTTCTGAGACTGTCTGGGTCCCTCTGGATTGAATCCCTTCCTTCTGCAATGTCAACTGTACCACTCAAGTTGGAATCAACAGCAAACTTGCTGAGGATGCACTCGATCCCACTGTCTGTGTCACTGATATAGTTGCTGAAGTGCACTGGTCCCAAGACAGACCTGTGGAGGGACACAACTTGTGAGCACCCACCACCTGGACATAGAGCTATTGACCACAATCCTCTGGCTATGACCTTCCAACCAATTCTTTATCCACCTAATAGTTCAGCCTTCAAGCCTGTGTCTCTCCAATTTAGAGATAAGGATGTTGTGTGGGACCATGTCAAAGGCCTTGCATGAGTCTAGACAGATGTAAAAGGAAGTTCCCCTTCCTTTGTTTACCAAAGTTGTCACTCCAGCACAGAAGGCCACCAGATGGGTCAGGCACAATCTACCATTGGTGAAGCCGTGCTGGCTGCACTCGATCACCTCATCATCTCACATGTGCCTTAACATCTCTTCTAGGAAGGTCTGCTCCATGGTATTCTCAGGAACAGATGTGAAGTTCACTGGCCTGTGGTCTGATGTCTCCCTTTTTCCACTGGGAACCTCACCTGACAGCCATGACTTTTCAAATATGATGGAGAGCAGCTCAGCAACCAGATCAGCCAGTTCCCTCAGGACTGTGGGATGCATGTCATCAGATCCCAAAGACTTTTACACATTCAGCCTCATGAGGTGGTCTCGGACTCGCTCCAGTGTTACAGTGGAAGGGATTTTCAACACCTGACCCCTACCTAGAAGCTCAGGGACACAGGAGGTGTGGGAAGCCTGACTGCCAGTGAAGACTGAGACAAAGAACTCATTAAGTACCTCAGCCTTCTTCATGTCTGATGTAGCCAGTACACTCTCCTTTGCCTGTTTTTTATGACCAATGCATTTAAATAATCCCTTGTTATCTTTCATATCCCTTGCCAAGCTTAATTCCATCCATGCCTTAACCTTCCTGATCCCACCTCTGCACATCTGCATAGCATCCCTATGTTCTTCCCAGTCTACCATCCCTGCTTCCACTGCCTTTTTCTTATCACCCAGTCTGATCAGCCTTATCTCCAGGTCCTTGCTCAGCCATCTCCTCTGCCTGATTTCTTCTGCTGGGGGATGGAGAGCTCTTGTGCTCTCAGGTATTCTTAAAATCAGAGCTGTCAGCTCTGTTCTGTTCCTTTGTTCCTAAGGTCAGTTTCCCAGCTGATCTTATCCAGCAATTCCTTTAGCAGCCTGATGTTCACTGTCCTGAAGTTCAGGGTCCTTGCTATTTAGTTAAACTAATGAAAATTCCTGCACAAAATCTTTGACTTCAGTTTCAAATAAATACACTTATTATATTCAGAGCTGATACTGATGCCTGGAGCTACGTTTTCCTAATACTTTCCATTGTAAGACCATGTTTTCTGTTCCTTGTGCTTTTGCCAAACATTAACCACATGGGCTGAAACACACCACATTCCCTGTCTGCCTGTGGCTGAATTACTTGAAGTTTGGGCTGAAACATTTGCTCCATTTCTGAAACAAGGCCAAGGAAAAAAAGCTATTGTTTTGACACACGAAGAAAACAATCTGGCAGACTTTTCTCTGAGAAACAGTAATATCGTAAACTTCATGAGAGGATTTAGCAACAGTCATCTCTGGTATAGGAATGTGATACAAATACTCCTTTCAAAGGGGATCTACCTCTAATTCTTATAAAGACATTGAAACAGATCTAGGGGGTGTGAGGAGTGGGGATCAGGATTGCTTGAAATAGAGACTAAGGGGTGAGGGAAGAAAAACAATTAAATTAGCATTATTAATGAAGCATTCATTAAAAAGCATTGATTGATAACTTTCTGGTTCAGGTATTGGACAGACCGACCAGAGGTGAAGCGTTGCTAGACCTGCTGTTCACCAATGCAGAGGAGATCATTGAAGGTGTTAAGGCTGGAGGCAGCCTGGGCTGCAGTGACCGCCCTGGTCAAGTTCGTGATCTCAAGGAATGTGGGCATGGCAAAAAGTGGGGTCAGGACCCTGAACTTTGGAAGAGTGAACTTTAAGCTGTTCAAGGAATTGTTGGCCAATTGTTGGGAGTCTGTCCTTGAAGATAAAGATTATGAGGAGAGCTGGCTACTCTTCAAAGATGCCTTTCTGAGAGTTCTCCATCCCTCTGAATAAGAAAGCGGGCAGAGGAGATAGGAAACCAGCATGGCTCAGCAAGGACCTGCTGGGCACACTGAGGGCAAAGAAAGGTGCATACAAGCTCTGGAAAGAAGAGTGTGTCACCTGGGAAGAATACAGGGATGCCATCCAGACTTGCAGATGTGGGATCAGGAAAGCCAAGGCACAGGTGGAACTGAACTTGGCAAGGGATGTGAAAAACATAGAATCATAGAATCACCAAGGTTGGAAAAGACCGACAAGATCACCCAGTCCAACCATCCACCTATTACCACTAGTTCTCACTAAACCACGTCCTTCAACACAAAGTCCAAACACTCCTTGAACACCTCCAGGGTCGGTGACTCCACCACCTCCCTGGGCAGCCCATTCCAGTGCCTGACCACTCTTTCAGAAAAGCAGTATTTCCTAACGTCCAGCCTAAATCTCCCCTGACACAGCTTGAAGCCATTTCCTCCAGTCCTATCACCAGTTACACGAGAGAAGAGGCCGACCCCCAGCTCACTACAACCCCCTTCAGGTAGTTATAGAGAGCAATGAGGTCTCCCCTGAGCCTCCTCTTCTCCAGGCTGAACAATCCCAGCTCCTTCAGCCACTCCTCATAAGGCCTGTGCTCCAGACCCCTCACCAGCTTTGTTGCCCTTCTTTGGACCCGCCCCAGGGCCTCAACGTCTTTCTTGCAGTGAGGGCCTAGAACTAGACATTCTACAGGTACGCTGGACTGAATGAGTGTACCTCCTCAGGAGCAGGTCAAAATGAATGTATCTCCTTTTACATCTGATAGATGTAAAAGGAGAACTGGCTTCAACAGACGAAGAGAAGGCTGAGGTACTGAATGAGTTCTTTGCCTTGGTGTTCACTGGCAGCCAGGATTCTAATAGTTCTCACATCCCTGAGCCCTGCATCCCTAAACCTCTGGGTGGGGACCGGGCAGTAAATCCCCCGCACTGTAAGGGCAGAGCAGGTCCGAGACCACCTCATAAGACTGAATGTGTACAAGTCTATGGGGCCAGATGGCATGCATCCCAGGGTTCTGAAGGAGCTGGCTGAGGTGGTTGCCGAGCCGCTCTCCATCATATTTGAAAAGTCGTGGCTGTTAGATGAAGTCCCGGATGACGGGAGGAAGGGTTGCATCACTCCCATTTACAAGAAAGGGAGCAAGGAGGGCCTGGGGAACTACAGGCCGGTGAGCCTCACCTCTGTGCCTGGCAAGATGATGGAACAGATAATCCTGGATAACATACTTGATCATCATGAGGAATGGGCATGTGATCCGAGACAGTCAGCATGGCTTCAACAGGGGAAGATCATGCTTGACCAGTCTGGCTTTCTATGATGGAGTGACGGTATTGGTGGACAAGAGAAAGGCGACCGATGTCATTTACCTGGACTTGATCAATGCCTTCAACACGGTCCCCCACACATCCTTTTCTCCAAACTGGAGAGATGTGGATTTGATGGGTGGACCACTCGATGGATAAGGAATTGGTTGAAAGGCCGCAGACAGAGGGTGGTCATCAATGGTCCAGGTGAGGCCGGTAACAAGTGACGTCCCCCAGGGGTCTGTCTTGGGACCGGTGCTCTTTAACATCTTTATCAATGACATCGATGACAGAATTGAGTGCACCCTCAGCAAGTTTGTTGACAACACCAAGCTGAGTGGTGCGGTTGACACGGTTGAAGGATGGGATGCTCAACGGGCTCAAGGGACCTCGAGAGGCTGGAAAGGTGGGCCCGGGTGAACCTGATGAGGTTCAACATGGCAAAGTGCAGGGTTTTGCACTTGGGCCGGAGGAATCCCAGGCACCCTACAGACTGGAAGGAGCGGTCCTTGAGGGAAACCCTGCAGTGAAGGACCTGGGGACCCTGGTGGATGAAAAGCTTAACGTGAGCCATCAGACTCTTGCAGCTCAGGAAGCAAATGATATCCTGTGCTCCATCAGCAGAGGGGTGGCCCGCAGGGACAGGGAGGTGATTGTCCTTCTCTACTCTGCTCTTGTGAGGCCCCATCTGCAGTAATGCATCCAGGTCTGGAACCCCCAGTACAAGAAAGACAGGGAGCTGTTGGAGAGGTTCCAGGTGAGACCCACAAGGATGATCAGGGGGCTGGAGCACCTCCCCTATGAGGACAGGCTGAGGGAGCTGGACTTGTTCAGCCTGGAGAAAAGAAGGCTGCGGGGTGACCTCACTGCAGCCTTTCAATATCTAAAGGGAGACTACAGAGGGGAGGGAAATCAACTCTTTGAAAGGGTAGATAACTGCAGGACGAGGGGAAATGGTTTGAAGTTGAGGGAGGGAAGATTTAGGTTGGATGTCAGGGGGAAATTCTTTGCAGAGAGTGGTGAGGTGCTGGAACAGTCTGTCCAGAGAGGTTGTGGATGCCCCGTCCATCCCTGGAGGTGTTCAAGGCCAGGTTGAATGGGGCCCTGGGCAGCCTGGGCTGGTATTAAATGGGGAGGTTGGTGGCCCTGCATGTGGCAGGGAGATTAGAGGTTCATGATCCTTGAGGTCCCTTCCAACCTTGGCCATTCTGTGATTCTGTGGAAAAGCGTTAGGCTCCAATGGCAAGAGTTACATATTGCTCCCAGGAAATGAAGTTTTCTCTTCCTTGGGACTCTCTGACATCTTCCTGGAAGTAATATTATTACATGGAGATTGCTCTGGCACTGGTAGGTGAGATTTTACATAAGCCATCTAAGACAACAGTATGTAAGCCAAAAAGACTTGAGTGATGCACTTATTTGCATCTGTTGGCCCCTACCATCATTAAACAACTTGCAATGGCCATTCTCATGATGTGGCTGTGCTCTTGACTACTGTTGGCTGCTCCCTACCCTGTTACTTTGACTTGATATTCCTTGATGGTCTCTTCTATCTTCTTAGGTGCTGGTTGTAGGCCTAGCTGTACCAAAGATGCTCTCCTTCAGAATTCCTTTTGCACTACAGAAACTCTCAGTCCCTTTCTCATTCTTTGGTGCTCTTTAGCCACAGCACAGAGCTCACCTGTCACAACTAGCAGCCAGACACTGCTGATGTTTACTCATCAACACTTCATTTCCCTTACTACTGCAAGAATCTGTGCCATAGGAGAAAGAAATGAGGACAGCTAAAATGTTCTGTGAGTAACTTCCAGGAAAACGCATAAAGAATTTCTGGAATTTCTCAGGATCATGGAAATGAGACTGGTCCCCAACCTCCAGCACAGATCCAACGTGACCACATCTTTTTCTAGAAGCCTTCAAAACCTACCAAGATGGAGATCGCCCATATTTCTGGTGACCACAGCTGAGGTGGTTCTCAGCTGCAGGCTCCTTGCTACTGGTCAAGTGTGCAGGCAGTACTGAGGAAGAATGAATATATATTGTTGTCGTAGGTGCTAACGAGATATTGGGCTGTGATGTGAAAGGACCCCCTGCTGTGTTGTAGTAGGCAATAACGGGTATTGGGTATCGGGTTGTGACGAGATAGGACCTCCCCCGCTCTGTGAGTAACGTGTGAGTAACACGTGACGCATGCTTAGGGGGCTTAGGCAAAACTGGATGTGTATTTAAGGGGTTACTGTGCCTTAATCAATTGCCATTTGCTTCTATATCATATTGGTGTCAATGTTGCTATGGCCCTAGCGAATGCAGATCGCTAGCCCCTAGGCAGTGCGGCCTTTGACACAGTGGTTGCCGGAGGTAACAAATGGTGCCCCGTGTGAGGAGATTGGACTGTCACCCTTTACCTTCCAGCAACTAGCAGTGCGGTGTCAGGCTGACGCCGGGGCCCACAGTCGGCAGAAGGCAGCGTGGTAGTGTCGCTGTGCTGAGGTCTGGGCTGTCATTGAACTGTAAGGGGGCTCATAGTCAGCGGGAGGCAGCGTGCTAGTGTCGCTGTGCTGAGGTCTGGGCTATCATTGAATTGTAACGGGGCTCATAGTCAGCGGGAGGCAGCGTGGTTGTGTCACTGCGCTGAGGTCTGGGCCATCATCAAGCGAGAACCAGCGCGGTACAGGCGCTGTGCCACGATTCGTAGTCAGCGGAACGGCAGAGTAGCGGTGCTGCGCTGAGGTCCGAATCATGGAACCGGTAATTAAGGTAATACTTCAGCTGTGCAAAGATTACTGTGACAAGAACATTCCTTCTAAGAAGGAGGTCGCTGCAGTTATTTCCAGGTTAGGGCGGGAGGGGGAGGTTAACGCCCCCCAAGAGATTCTTGACCACTGGAGGTGGGACAATCTCACCTCCGCGCTCACGCAACATATTATGAGCGGACAGAAGGGTGGATCTGAGCTAAAAACTTGGGGCCTGATACTAGGAGCGTTGAAGGCAGCCAGAGAGGAAAAAAAGTATCGTTGGAGGCTCGGTTGCTTTTGGGTCTCAGCAACGGGGCTGGGACACCGGACCCAGGGGGTTCCGGAGGGGGCTCGGGAGCAGTTGTTGTTTACAGGGACCGAGAGGAGACGGAGCCGCGAGCTGAACCGACAGTGCCCAGTCCAAAAGAAGACAGACAACAAGATAGCAGAGGACGTTCGCTGACTCACCCCCGGCCACAATATCCAGACTGGTCGGGTGAAACGTTGTATCCTTTATCTGAATTGCGTCAGTGTGCCCTGGCTCGAGGGAGCAGAGGAGAGTACGACCCACACGAGCAGGAGCAGCTTACTGCCGGCACAGGGAGGGGGCAGACAAAAGGCCTGCTGTCTCAGATTACACCGAAAGGCGATAGCTCGGGTGATAGCTGGAGCAACAGCTCAGCGGATGAAGGGGTAGTTAGTTCTGGGAGAAATGTTAGGGCATTGTTGCGGGCCACCCCGGGAACGCTTAACACCCCGAGAGAAATTATCCAGTATGTCAGCCTGCGACAACAAAGATCTCTGCAGCAACAAGGGCCGTGTTTTCGATGCAGCCAATATATGGAGATAGAGCCTGGCAGGGTATCCCAAAGAACTCCCTTGGTGGCCTGTGTTACTTAGGGAAGCTAACGATGCTTGCTCCAAATTATACTGGCTGTCTTAGTGTGTCTCATAGCTTACATCCGAATAGGTTTCGCCGCAATATAAGTCTGGAACCTGAGTGTGATGATGAAGTTAAGTTGTGGAGCGTCACAGTACGCATCTTTGCTTCATTCTTCTGCCTGGTGTTTCAGCAGCAGCTTTAGCCCAAATAGAAAGACTGGCATGTTGGCCTGCGAAACAAGCCAATATGACAACGCTTATGCTAAATGCAATGCTTGAAGATCTTAGTAGTGTTTGCCATGCGCTGTTACAAAGTAGAGCGGCTATTGACTTCTTGCTGTTAGATCAAGGACATGGATGTGAGGACGTTGAAGGAATGTGCGGTTTTAACCTCAGTGTGTCAATACATAAACAGCTACAATGGATGCAAAAACATACACAGAAGATTAAAGAAGAAAGTGATCCCTTCAGCAGTTGGCTGGATGGACTGTTTGGGGAAATGGGCTCATGGTTAAAGCAATTGTTTAAGGTTCTCACAACAGGGCTCACAATCTTTGCATGTCTTTTGATTTGCTTTCTGTGCTTTATAGGATGTCTGCAAAATAGCCTGCAACGAATGATAGAGAGGACTTTTGACCAACGAATAGAGTATCTTAAGCTACGTGAGAGACTGTAAGGAACGCAATATATAATCATATATTATCATTTGTATAACCTTCACTAGGGCTATTAGGCGGTATGCGAACATCGCACTGTAACGGGGCAAGGCTTTACCGAGCACGGGGAGGGGGAGATGTTGTCATAGTGCTAACGAGATATTGGGCTGTGATGTGAAAGGACCCCCTGCTGTGTTGTAGTAGGCAATAACGGGCATCGGGTTGTGACGAGATAGGACCTCCCCCGCTCTGTGAGTAACGTGTGAGTAACACGTGACGCATGCTTAGGGGGCTTAGGCAAAACTGGATGTGTATTTAAGGGGTTACTGTGCCTTAATCAATTGCCATTTGCTTCTACATCATATTGGTGTCAATGTTGCTATGGCCTTAGCGCATGCAAATCGCTAGCCCCTAGGCAGTGCGGCCTTTGTCACAGTGGTTGCCGGAGGTAACAATATATATACAGGGATTGAGATATTCTGAATTAATCAGTAGAAATGCAAGATTTCCAGCATGCCTCATTTGCCTGAGTCTGAATCATTTCTAATCTGCAAGTGCCAGATTAGAAGCAACTGGAGGCTGATGCTTAAGTTAGGCATTCTGCTGCTTGTGACACCAATTGCCATATGTAGCCAAGTTGCATTAACCCCCTCAGACTTATGAACCATCTGCAAAGCCTCAGAGTGGGTGTGCTGCCTCACATCCTGTAGTGACCACTCTTATCTATGGGAGCAGATTTGTTCCGTGTGGGGACAGACAGTGATAGACAGCAATTCCATGATCAGCAACTTACTCAAGGTCCAGCAGAGTAAATATGAAAAATGACTGAGCAGAATGGCATATTTGTGTGGTTAAGCAGAACTGGCAAAGATTGAAAACTTTCAAGGCCTTTCAAAGAAGGGATCTGGCAGTTTGGAATGGTCTTACGCAATGTTATAGATCAGGTAGCAGGTGGGAGAACAAGACCAAGAGCAGACTGCCATTGGAGAGATTGAACCTCAGTTATCCACCCAGATTTGGACTTGCCAGTGCTGAAAGGTTTTCAAGTATCTTCTGAGAGCCTCCTGTCACCACCAACTATATCCAGGGGCAGGAGCACTACTCACAGCTCTCAGATTTGCTTATCAACTCACTGAGTTTGCAGTGTGATTCTGTGTGCAGGTGGCTTCTCGACCATCTGCTTCACCAGTGCTCTATTTCCACCTCAGGCAGAGTTCCTAAAGCTGTGCATGACCTGGGAGTCCCTTGTTTGCTCATGACATCTCCCATTTTGGTTGTGGCTTGATTATCTCCCTCCTGGCACTGAAACTAGGATATGTTCTGTATATTCCTGTGGTCTTTTCTATTTAGCAGGGGTGGAGGAAAAGTCTGACTGTGCAGCCCTTGTAATTCCCTATCTGCAACCCAGCTCTGCTTTCTGGAGATACAGGCTGCAGTGAGCCCCAGGTTGGCAGTCCTGTCCCAGAGCCATCTTGCTGACAGACAGCAGGGCTGGGCAGAGGCCTGAGTTGTGTGCAAACTTAGAGGAGGAGCAGCTGGTCCCAGACACTGCAAAACATTTGCATGTTGTCTTCATATTTGTCTCTCTTTCTTTAATGCTCTCTCCCAGAAGCATTTTTTGCTTTAGGGGAAAACTTATTTTTCTTTCTCTTCTGCAGGCTACTGTCTGAGCTCTGCATTTAATCCACTTGAAAGTGTCATGTCCCAAGGGTATCTATTCAAAGAGTTGTGGAGGCTTCTGCCTTCCCAGGATCCTCCCCTGTGTCTGCCATGCCAGGCTGCATCAGACATGCAGTGCCTGGCAATACTAAGAAGGCAAAATGGGAGTGATCCTCTTTGTACCAGTGCCCTGAGAGCGGTAGGCTGCAATGTGCTCAGAACTCCAGAGCTTTTTATCTGCACTTTCAGGAATCTGCTGAAACAAAGATCAGGAATTCTGGTAAGGCCATTCTGCATGGAAGACAGTGTTCTACACACAGCATTTGTGGGGCGTCAGAAGCCTTGCAAAGGAAGACCAGGAGCCAAGGCAGACATGTCTTTAATCACCTGTCACACCTCAGTCCCTGATGGTGCCCCAGAGGGCTGCCTCAGCCCCTCTGCTCCTAGTCATCACACCTCAGCCCAACCTTGGAGGCATTTAGTTGCATGCTACAATAAGCTGCCCCCAACAGCATCCCGAGCAGCCATGCCTCTGTTTTATTGCCATTTGGAAGGGTCCAGTTATCACAGGGTGGAGGAGAATGAGTTGCTGTTATGTGAGAGCAATGTGAGTGAGAGCTCCTGCTCAAAGTAGGCTTGGACTGTAGCAGGTCAGCCACAGGTTGGCTGTGAGCATTGTGCAAACAAAGATACTTGATTTAAAAAGACGTGGGTATAAGGGATCTGTAGCCACAGCACAACCACAGGCACCTGAGCATCAGGCTTCCAGCGTCTGTGGAACACCAGATGCTTTAGGGGAGACTTCTCCCAAGGCAGTGGCTGGCCAAGGGGCAGCCTCACATGAAGCGCACCCGGAATCTGACGTATTCACTCTGCTCTCCAAGGAGGAAAGCAATGAAAGGATCACCAGAAGGACCCAATCAGGACAGGGTCCCAGGTATTTCCATCGTGCCATCAGAAGAGGTGGTGGGATAAATCTGCATCTCACCTGTGGTCATTAGCCCCTCTCTTCCTGCAGCACTACATCCAGAACTCCTCCGAGGATTGGGCTGGAGTCAGTCCAGCCTTTCTGCCAACCACAAATTTAAAAATCACATCTTCCTTCCTATCATCCAGGCCATTGGTGAAAACTGAGTAGAATTGGATCCAAGAAACCACTGCAAGCTCTGCTTTCTATGTCCTTTTCTAGCAACGATTGTCCCCAGAGTTCTGCTTTCTCAGTGTGGTTTTTGATCATTCCGATAGTGTTATATCCCGTTGCTATAATCTCTAGTGAGAATGTATATGAGACAAAGTCTAAAGCCATTTTCAAGTCAAAATAGCTGATACTCACTCTCTTTTGCTGTCTATTAAACCTAGTGCAGATGAAAATTAGATTGGCCTGTCATAATTTGTCCTGGAAATAAATAATTATATAAAAAAAACGTTCATAGCTTTTTATCCCATTAGCTTACAACATACTGCCTGCAGTTTTTTTAAGGGATTGTTCTGTGTACATGTAGAACTCATCAGTAACTGGGTCAAAAAATAAGTCCAACAGATGCCTAAGAAAAGCGTGTAGGGACAGGGAAGAGTAAATGATACTTCCTCCAACATCCACCCTCTGGAAGCTTTCAGCTTAGACACTTCTTCAGCAAAATGCAGGGTCTTTGTATCTTGAGTCCTTATTTTCCATGAATTTGTCTAATTTCTATGTGAATGCATGTAAAACACTATCATCCACTATGGCAAAGAATTCCACAGACAAACAGTGTTGTGTGAATGACCTCTCTGTGTTAAGTTTGAATCTTCCTTATGGCAGTTCCACCTGATATTCCTGCCCCTTTTATGGAAAGACACTGTCAGCAGGTATTTCATCCTTGCCCTCCCCATGACACATATGACTTTACATACCCATTGGTCATCTCTTACCTTGTTTTATACTATCAAAGATGCCACTTAGCATCCTTGACTATCCTCACTGACCTTTAATTACCCTTTTACAATTCTACAGTCTCTTTTTCGAGATGGAGGTGAGGAAGACCAGAGGTGAAAAAGACATCAGCTCACACACTAGCATCTGACACTGTGTTTTACGCTGTTCCTTTCTTACTATTTCTTAATACTTAGTTTGCTCTTTCCTTTAGAGAACTGAAGAAATCTTTTCAGAAAACTGTTGGCTGTAATAATTAGTTTCCTAACAACAGTCTGCTCAGAGGCTGCAATTTTGTGTACAAAGAATCTCATTTTTCCAAGCTCATTGCTTTCCACATACTTACATTGAGTTTCTTGTGCTGTTTTTCCCAGTGCTCTGTTTCCCTCCTGCCCCAACAACCATGACATCTGCCTTTTCAACCTATTTTTCAGGCTCCTTTTACATGAGGTAGATGACATTAGTCCCTCCAGACCTCTACTTCCTGCTATGAAAAGGCTTTAATTCATATATATTTTCATCTCTAATTATTCACATAAGAATTTTCTGTTTTCTTCCATAACAGTTTGCTCTCTGAAATGATGTCTGGTAGTCCAAGGTGATTTCCATTCATTGCCTGATGTATGATCACTTCAAGAAGGCCAATAGCAATCCTGGGGAATAAGGTCAAGTAAAGACCTGTGTTGGGCTTCATATCATCTGCCTATAACTTCCTTTCTCCACTGAGGGATGAAGCAGATGTTCCTTAGGCGACTTACAAAGCACTTACAGAGCTTTTCTCATTGCGATTTGTCCCTTGATTATTTGCTTTTTTCCTTTTTTGCCCTCACAGTTTTGTCTGCACAAGCTCATGCTGTTCTTTTAGTTCTGTTCTCATTACTTTGACCTAGTTTCCAGACCCTGAACAACTTCAGATGGAAGTAAGAAGCAATGAAGCCACACTTCAGCATTCAGCCACATTTCCTCCAGTTCTTCTGCACAGGGATATTTTGAGGTTATTCTCTCGGTAATTTCTTTATGGAACTGCCAGTTCTCCTGAATGCTTTTTTCTTTCACACTTCCAATCCAGGAGGGAAACTACCATCTCTTTGACTGAAGTCTATTCCATTTTTATGTTTTCCCTCTTTCCACTTTTGGAATTATAAAAATCGCTTGGTTAATAGTTGCTCATTCAAGTTGCTTTCCATATTCATGTTCCAAAAGTCTCATTCTTTCTTGATGAAAAAAAATCTAGAAATCTGCCTTCTCTGTCCTCCTCTTTTCTTTTTCAAGAAAAAATCATTTCCAGAAACCTTTGAAGAGCTGAGGACAGTTCCTCAGCCTCACTGTGACAAACAGCTGGCTTTTCTGACTTGCACTGGTTATGGAGAAAAGACAGCTGATGCTTTTCTTTGGGAGCTGCTATAGCTGCAGCCAGCTGAGCTGCACACTGCAGTTTCTATACAGCTCAGAACTGGGCTGACCACACCAGCAAAGATCTCTGCTTCTCTGCTAAGCTGTTCAGTAAATGTTTCTTCCACACAGCATTTTCATTTCCTATGAAAAAAAAAATCTTTGGGGGGGGGGGGGGTATTAAAAAACAAAGCTTTTCAGCTTTTCAGAAAACCAACACAGAGAACAGAAACTTGCTGTGAGAAGTTTGGTTAACAGATTTTTCTCTTGAAAAAACTGCAGAACAAGAAATCTGGAAGCTTGCACAGCTGGGTGAGCCATGTAGGATGGTCACTTGAGCTCTAAAGCTGTTGAGAAACAGAGACCTTGTCAGCAGCTGAACAGAGGTGCAGATTTCAGGATGCTACGGCATTCCTGCTGCTTGCTGACTGCGGTGCTCTGGGAGCAGCTGGACGCGGCAGAATGCAGTTTCTCATGGATCAAACTCTTATGCTTGGATACTTTGGTGCCTAATAAGGTGTGATATCCAATCCAACCATTTCCCCTGCAGTTAGTGCAGACACAACATTTCTTTCCCTTGTGTATTTTGTAATAGGGCAAGAACTCATACCACCACCTTTTCCTCCCTGGGGGCACCAATAGGAACTCCGCTGTAACTCAGGGAAATGTGAAGGTACTTACCATGATTTAAGACTGGCTAATGTCAAACTTCATTAAAACTTTGGAAATTGAATCCTTAATGATCAAAGACACAGAAAAGAGGGAAATGATATTTAAAATAGTTTCAGTTCTGTTTTCTTGTGAAACTGCTCTGATAATGACAAGAAAAAGAAACGGTGATTTCAATTCCGTGTATTACAGAAGAGCAAGGGGGGGGAAAGGGCCCTTCTCACCTATGAGCTTTTCATGAGACAGTGTTGGGAACACTCCAAAGCACAGTGCAGTGCAAACCCATGGGTATCATCAAACATTTTCAGCTCAAAGTAAGGAGAGATGGACTTTGCCCTTTGTTAGAAAGTTAAGTTTCTGTGTGGGTGGAGGGACTTACCTTTCCTCTGTGGTTTTCTTGTCTTATTTTGCTTACTTTGTGGCTGGCCAGAACCCCAGATATCTTTGAAGAGTTCCAGTAGGACACTCTGGATACTGGGAAGATGCTGCATACACTGGCAGGTCCAAATGGTCTCCCTCCTACACTCTCAGCTTTATTAATTTACCTTTCTTGAGCTTTCTCCCTGACCTGGGTATATGATGTCCCTTGGGCAACAGCTATCTTACAGCTTATTTTTAGATGACAGTTTTTTCCATGAGAACAAAGGAGGAAAAGGAAAGGAACTTCTTCCCCCTTTGCCTCTTTATAGTCTGGTCTAGAAGGTGTCTAAGAGATGTTGGCAGCCACTAGCCTCAAAGCTTGGCAGGGCCCCAGCCCACCAGCCATTCCCTTCTGCCTCTTCCTCCCACCATTCCCACAGCACATTTTCTGTCAGTTGATATAAGGGAAATTCAGGATTCATCGCCACCTCCAGCCCTGTAAACTCATGCCATTTATGTCACATCTTTGGAAGGCTCAGGTGAATTCTCCAAGAGCCATGGTGGGAGAACTTCTAATATTCTCTATCAGATCTTGCTTACCTTAATAATTCTTCCTCAGACAAGAGTGAGACCAACAACCCACATTCCTAATGCACTTGTGGTCACTAGGGCAAGAAATAAACTGAGAGGAGTGTTCAACTTGCACCCTTTTATTGGGATAGCTGGAGGATGTGCTTCCCAGGCAGGGAGATAAAAGTCAGTGAGCATGCAGCAGGCGTCCTGGCTGCTGCCTTTGATCTGTGTCTTGCACTGCAGTTGTTAAACAGACTGTGGTGTTTGGTCTGGCCAGGACACAGCCCTGCTCTGGGGGCCTGGCTGGAATGTGCTTGAAACCATTTGGAGCAATAAGCAGTAGTTCATGCCAGTTCAGACAGTGCTGGGCTGCAGTCCATCAAGGCAAGAGCTGGAGACGTTAACTCTTGCATGACTCCAAATTACTCTGTAAAGGAAGATTACTGAATTTTAATTTAAGCCTGTGCTTTTTTATGACTCTCAGCTGAATGGAGAACCACCACTGTGAGTAGCATTGATCTGAAAACCTGAACTGGAAGTCACTGTACAGGTTTTCTGCTCAGTTTTCCACAGAGTGGGCACTACACACTTCTCCTTGCTCGGCCCATTTTATTGCAAATCATGGTCATTTGTTAGAATTCAGGCCAAGATCTTAGAGATACTTAAGGGTCATAGCTAGACTCTTGACAGTTTTAAGACTCTTCTATTTCTGTGTGTATATATGTCTAAAGCTAAATGATCCAGATGGTAGGATTTTCAGGAGCATGCAGAAGAACAGCTGGCCTTTGCAACAGCACAACTAAACTTCTATGGGGATGAGTAACCTGCAGGGTATTTGGTAGATTCTTCACAATTCATAAAATATCTTTATCATCTGAGCCTCTGTTTAAGGCTGTAGATTCTTGAGTATTTCTAGGAATCTGTAGACTTGTGCACAGCCTATGTGTGCATTATGTCAGAAGGTCCTGAACTAGTCTTGGCTCCTGGGGCTGCCTGTGTATTTATCCTCTAAATATAAAATCCTTCAGACCACTGAGAATCCGTAGCGACACAGAATGGCTTTCCAAGACCTCTTTATTGTGCAATGAGTTGTTCTGGTGCTGTGAGTTCAGGCTGAGCAGGGCCTGGTGCCCAGTGCTGCGCTGATTGCCCTAAGCGCCAGGCTGGCCTACAACAGGAGGCTACAGCTGCTGTTTCTTCCACAAGGGGATCCCTGTGAGGCTATGAGGTGGTCACCCCGTGGTTCAATGCCCTGTGCAAATGCTGCCTGTGACTAGTGTTTTCTAACAACCAGCTCAGCATCAGGGATACTGAACAGAGGCACCAAGAGTCACACCAAGTGCTGAGAGTCTGGACACATATTCTTTCTCAGAATCATGCAATGGCTTAAGTTGGAAGGTACTACAAAGATCATCTAGTTCCAACCTGGTGAGCTGGATGCCCTCCACCAGATCAGGCTGTCCAGAACCCCATCCAAACTAGCCTTGAGCACCTCCATGGATGGGAGCTCTCTGGGCAGCAGTGTCAGGGCCTCACTGTCCTCTGAGGAAAAAATTTCCTCCTGACATTTAATCTAAGTCTCCCCTCTTTTAGTTTAGAGCCATTCCCCCTTGTCCTATCACTATCAGACTGTGCAAAAATTTGTTCTCCCTCCTTGCTTATAAGCTCCCCACAATTACTGGAAGGCTGCAGTAAGGTCTCACCTGAGTCTTCCCATCTCTAGGCTGAACATTTCCCAGCTCTCACAATCTTTCCCTCTGAGCATCCTGCTGGTCCTATTCTGGACCCACTCCAACAGTTCCACATCCTCTTTGCGCTGGGCACCCCAGATCTGAAGGCAGTACTCCAGATGGGCCTCATAAGGGCAGAGCAGAGGCGTACAATCCCCTCTGTGCCACACTACCTCTGTTGATACAGCCCAGGGTACCATTGGCATTCTGGGCTGCAAGCACACACTGCTTGCTCACATTGAGCTTTTCATCCACCAGGACCCCCAAGTCTTTCTCCACAGGGTTGCTTTCAGTGAGATCTCCCATTCTGTATGCGTATCTCGGATTGCCCCAACCCAGGTGCAGCATCTTGTACTTTGCCTTGATGAATCTCAGTAGGCTCTCATGGGCCCACTTTTTAAGCTTGTCCAGGTCCCTCTGGATGGCATCCCTTCTTTCTGTTGCATCAGCTGCACCACTCTGCTTGTTCTCATCAGCAAACTCACTAAGGGTACCCTCAATCCAATTGTCTATGTCACTGATAAAGACACTGAAGAGCACTGGTCTCAAGATAAACCCCTGGGGGACACTGCCCACCTGGCTTTTGCCACCTGTCAGAGATACTCAGGTCTCTCTCTTTCATGTTCTGAAACCTTAGGCACTCATCTTCACCCTGATGGGCTCAAGCAACAGCTATCTTAGTTGTGGTAATATTACACCTTCTGTAGGTCTCAGTGGATCCCTGAATCTTTGTCCCATGATTTTTCCTTTGGTAGAGTTACATGCTGATTCCTGCAGAAGCACATGGGCCTAAAAAGACAAAAGTCACAGTGTGGAGCAGTGGGGAGATCTTATCCCTGACTAGCCAATGCACTGTTTATCCTTAACCCTCCCATAAACTCAGTTTTGCACATCTGGACCAAGCTGCACACTCAGGGAGAAGTGACAACACAGCCCCTGTGGTATTTCATACAGGTAAGAGCTTTTGCCTCCACCCTGCACAGAATGGAACCACTGCCCATGCCCAGTGGCAGTCCCTTTCCAGACTCAGAATCTTGCTGCTCCTTGCAGGGAAGACTGTGCTGAGGCCTGTCTACTTTCCTTGGGCTGAGCCTAGAGAATTGAGAAGAGAGTCTAAGACATCCCCATCCTCATGAAGTGGGCAGAAGGTTTGCTCACCACTCTGCTTCCTCTGTCTCAGTGCGCTCTTACCAGATGTGTGCCTACACCAGGATCCTATGGAGAGACTGTGACAGCAAGGGTATAGAAACACATGCACACACCTTTCCAATCAGCACTGGAGAGGCTAGAGTGAGAAGGCAGTGAGGAACAGCACTGTAAGCTGTGTGGATGTTTTAGGCTGATGGGAGCAGAGAGAAAGGAAGGAAGAAACTTCCCTTGCATCGTGGTCTCCTTGCATCAAGGCTACTCTTGAAAACAGCTGAAATGCAAAATAAATGCAAAAACCATCCAGTCTCCAGGAAAAGGCATGAAATGTGGCTGTAAGATGAATTTACAATTCTACTCACTGCTATGCTATTGACTCATTTCTTCTGTTTCCCTTGGGTCTCCTGTCTGTGGCTAAGATCTCTAGGAAGAAGCTATCTGCCCGTATGCGATGTGATATATCCTCATCTCCAGATGCATCTTGTAGTAGTGACAGTGTGGACAGCAGACAGGCCTAGTCTGCGTGTGCTCTGGAAGGCTTTCACAGAGAAAAACAAAAGGGATCTCAGTTTACAGTGAGACAGATCCTTCCAAGCCTTGCAACAAGAAAGCCAGTGCTCTTTGTTGTTGTACAGTGCTGCTCAGAGGATGCAAAACTAAATGAAATGCCTGTGTCTTCCTCTCCAAGCACTGAGCAACTACATGATGACCTTCATGCTTCTTGCTCTCAGTTTTTGCAGTACACGCTTCCTAGGCGTTAGGTATGTTTAACTGCATGGCTGCTGCCTTCAGGTGTTACTGCAGGAATGCAATACAAGCATACAACAGATGGTGATGTTTTCCTGCAGGAAATAGTGTTTCTACAGCAGATTTAACTTCCATCCATGGACTCGTGGAATGACATAGCTCATTAGCTTCCAATGAGGTGGGCTCTTGGACATGACTTTGGCATGAATGATTCTGCAGCTGCCTGGAAAAACTCTGTTTATTGCTACTGCCATCCTGATGACTTCTTTTAGAAGCATCTCATTATTTCACCCATATCTGTAGCTATAGCCCAATCAAAAAAATGGCTCCAGCAGTGTGTTGCCCTTCTTTGGTCTTCGTGCATATCTCAAGAAAGCTGTGGATGTTGCAATTGTTCAGTACCTACTCAGGAGAGTGGAACAGCCTACTTGGGGGAGAGCTGATAGCAGGAATTAGAAGCCTTTTCCTATTTAATTTATATTTCACTGTTTGGATTTTTCCTTAATAAAATATTCATTCTAAACTTAACTCTGAAGTGCAGACTCCTAGACCCATCTCTTTGCTATTCTTTGTTCTCTTCTAATGAACTTACCCAAAAGCGAACTTACCCAAAAGTAAACTTACAGAGATGCTTGCTTTTGAGTGCATTCATTTCCCGAAGTTGTTCTGTGAGCTCATCATTTGAGAGAAATGCAAAAACACATCACATTATTAGAATGGAATGGTCAAAGTGGTGTCCTAACAGAACTAAAATCAACTCAGTCTATTTTCTGGGTGGTGAAGAGAAAAAGAAGTTAATGTAAAAATGTGAAAGATACTGGGTTTGGAAGATGCGTGGGGGGCAACCACTGGTGAGGCTGGGGGGCTTTAAGGTCACAGCCAACCATTACTATGATGCTGTGCTATATGAGAGCTTAGTCACACCTGCATGGCTGTATCCTGAGAGCTTCCAATCTGGGAAACTCTGGTGGAAAAATTTTCCAGATTGAACTCCAGAATCAGCGATGGGATTTCCTCCCATGCGACTTTCCAGCACCTGTGCAAATGTCAGGCTGTGCTTATGTTGTGTCCAAAAATTACCTACCTTTATCTTAGTTTTAATTCAAGCTAGTTTTAACAAATGTCAACACTTCCCATTTCTGTGGAGGTGTCTGTCCTTGGGCATCCATGCCATACTCACAGCGTGCTCAGCCATGATTCAGTTCTGAAGGATACCTTGCAGTGGGGACAGCAAGCAGCTCCATGCAACTGCCCCAGCTGAGATGGGAGATGGTAATATAGAGTGTCTACGTGGTACAAGTATCTTCCAGTGCTGAACATTGCTCAAGAACTGGGCTTTTTCTTATATAACTTATTTCTCTGTATCTCAGTTAACTGTATTCTTATTTTAATTACTCCCATTCAGATGTCCACAGAAGTTGACTCTCCTGTGCCTTAGTTCCCCTGCCTTCTCAAGACCCTTATAACAACTGAAACCCCATGTTCTACTTTCTAGATCCCTAGGTCAGAAGTGGTTTTAAAAAGTGAATTACACACTGTTGTGACCAGTCTAGTGCTTTCACCCTTACATTTCATTAGGACTTCAAAACTACTGCTACCTAATTGTTGCTGATCATTCTTCCCTCTTGTTTCCAAACCTCTTCTACTGAAATGTCACCTTAAGCCAGATCCTCATCCTTTCCCCTTCAGAAATGGGCTTTTGTTGTGGGAGCCTTCCCAAACTCCTCCTCAGTGAATGCCTTCTTACAAAAAGGATCTGCTATGACAAGGCAAAGTTCTTACCTTATCAGCTGTTGGGTCCAGCAGCTATTTGGCAAGCTTTCCATTGCAGTGTTTGAATAAAGATTTACTCTTCATGTCATGTCATTAATAAGCTTCTTCTTGGTATTTTCTTTTGCTATTCCATATTGTAATTGTACATAGAACATGTCAGAGCATATTGTCTGTTTCTCTGTTGCTTCACAATCTTTTTTAATTCTTTGGGAATGCTCTATTTACTTCGGCATTTAATATGTCCCTCTAAACAACCTATGATTATTTACCAGCATTTATACACACAGCTGCTTCATTTCATTTCATTTCATTTCATTTCATTTCATTTCATCAACAGAGGTCTCACTTTTTCCCCACTTAAAACTCAAGTGCTCTTGTGGTGGATTTTCATTTTTTTGGCAAATTACTAGGTTTAAACATGTCACAAACATTTACAGACTGGCTTGCTTTTTCCAGAAGTTCTCATCTCATATTCTCTTAGACTGCTTTAACAATCAGTTTACCCATTGCCTCTAACGAACATACAGTTGTGGGGATTCTAACATCCTTTTCCAGCTGAAAACAGCTGATAAAGCTCATGTGTTGGAATGCGTACACAGCTAGACATCAATTTTGAATCTTCAAGCCAAAGGACCTCAACTTTTGCAAGTGCTCAGTGGTACCTGCACTCAATCCTGGTCTTGCCTCATCACTGCTGACTGCTTTGAGAGCCCCCTGACATCCTAAAATATGACAGTGATACACATAGCCTTGAGAAGATAAAAAGATAAAATGTTAAAGGCAGATCTTTCTTCTTCCTGTGGGTCGTATTCAGCTTTTTCTTCACTTCCCTAGGACAGAACTTTTGTCCTTTAATAATCTAAGATCTTTTTTTACTCCAACTTTGGAATCTAACTGTATTTAAAACAACAAAAAAAGTCAAAATTAATATATAAGATGGTAAATGGCAGCTCTTTACAGTCTATTCAACTATGCAGTAATCGTAGTGTAATTCCCTCACTGTCTGGATATTCTGATCCACTCCTCATCAAATCACAGCCTTGCGAAAGATGCCATAAGTCATTTTCTTTACAGTTCAGGTTATATTAACTCTACACTATCAGAAAGAATGGAAAATGAAAACGTAGAAAAAGCCAGGCACATGCCTGGAGCATGGTAACTCCACTGCCTTATGGCGATGTGGCTCCATTGTCCTATGTCCATGGGGCTGCCAATAGTTCTGCACTTCTCTGAGACCCTTGCCCAAGTTCATAGAATGGGCACATGAAGCTCGTCCAGGGCCTTTGAAATACACATTATTTCCTGTCATGTCCTGTGACCCAGTCCTGAATTTCTCATCTCAAGAAGAAAAGTGTGCTGTAACAGTTTGCTTTTAATTTGTAGCCTGCAGCTGTTGGAACATTTATTTATATCAGGGATTTTTGTTGAGAACTATTAAAAATAAGAGTGGGTTTTCTTGAAATTGACTTTTTATATGAAGAAATTAATGAATGCATTTTGTTCTGATAATTGTATGTGAGATGTATTCTGACTACTTGGAGATCTCTGAAAAAAGAAGAAAAGTAAATACCAGAGTGTTCAGAAAGTGACCCCATTATCACACCATGTGCCTGTTTTGTAATGGCAATGACAACAGAAGAGGAATTGTAATTCAGGACAAACTGTCCAAAATCCAGAGCATGAAGTCCACCACTGAAGTCACTCGTCTGAGTGACATTTTAGGTGAAGACATCATGCTTTGCTATCTTTCACAAAGTATTTTATAGGAACACAAATTCTTTGTGATGAGAACTTATCCCTTGCTGAGCTGTGAGCTTTGTCATGAAGCAATATTGAAGTCTTGACATTTCAAATGTATGGGAACATGTCCCAGTGATCAAACCATTGATGTCTGATGCAGTGTGGTGTGATCTTGGCAACTTTCCTGTCCATAGTCAGAAGGAATGTTCATTTCCAGGAAAAAAAATACAACAAAAATCAAAACAGTGCTGGCAGGCTCTGCTGCCCTACAGTCATCTAAATGCTGTCTATCTGCACTCATGATGTCAGAACATTCCGCCTATAGAATCCTATCAGGGATGGGTTCTTTACCTTTGTTTCTCTCCATGATAGACTCAAAATTGAGGCACAGGAAAAAAAAAGTAAGTAAGTCATCAGATAAACCAAGATAATGGCAGAGCTGCTGGCACAGGGCTCCCATCATCTGGGACTGGTCATCTCTCCACTGGTCAGAGAAGGAGCATGAAATATAAATACCTGAAGTGCATATAGGTAATGATCCTGACTCTTTCCCACTACCTGTGTGCTAGAGAGAAGTCAGGCAATTATAGTGATCAAATGCAGAAAAGGACAATAATAAACAGGAGTATATTGTGTAAAATTCATGCTTATCTGTGAGATCCATGCATCTGCCAATCTCCCAGGACAGCCCGAAGAGCACCAGTACAGATCTGTAGTTCAGTGTACTGTGTTCAAGTAGCAATGCCTGAGTTACCACCTCCACCAGCTGGTTGGCTGGGAATGCCACAGCACCAGCCCACATCACTCATCTTATGGCTTCAGAAAGAGCTCAAGGCTTGTTTTGCACTCAGTGGCTGCACCATTCCCCCAACCATCTGGCAAGGCTGGATTGGCCCAACAATCAATCACTGGGCACGGTTGCCTATATCCAATTGACACAAGTGGCTGTATGGAAGGGACATCTATTTGCTTGGTGAGCAGAGCATTATTTCTGGCTTCTGGCCCACGCTGTGTCTGGCACAGGGCTTGACTTGCCTCTGAATAACAGCACACAGAATCAGAGACAAAATTAATTTATCGTCCTCTGTAAGAAAGTGCGTAAAGAAAGTGGGGAAAGGAAAAACTGCTGGGATGTTTGGCACAAGGTAGCTGAGCCTTCACAGTTGGCTTGGGCTGCACTGGGAAGAGGCGTGGGACCAAGGGAGGCAGCATGGGGAACGGAGTGGTGGGTGGGCTCTGAGGTCTGGGAGGGGAAAGGAATGAGGAGAATGCATGCAAGGAAAGGGGTTTGTTTTCTGCCAGCGCTGCTACCTGAAAATGTCCATCCTGAAGTGCCATTGCCACCAGCAGTGCACGGCACGATCGAGTGCAGCCATCAGATGGAGGACATGTGGGGTGGGGAAGCAGAACACATTTCCTGGCTGCTCAGCAGAGCGCCTCAAACAATTGCTGGGACTGGAAGAGCTGAACAGACGCTGCTGATACACAGTGTTACAATGGCTCCCTGTTCTGCTTGGCCCCGGCAGCAGACAGGGAGGCCCGAGCTCTCTGGCTCTCCTTTATTTGGTAAAACTTAATGGGATTTCATTCCTGGCTTGTTCCAAAAAAACTGCTTGCAATTTTCCTTCCCAGATTATCCCCTCCTCCAAAACAAAGAACTCCTTGTGCGTTTGGAGAGTCCAAGGGAGGGGCTGTGCTGAGCCTGCACTTTCAACTAGGAAGACCACAGAGCTGAAAGGACAGACCTGTACTGATATTTCCAGCCCAGCACATTGTCCTCTCTTTGCAGCATCTTGTTACTTTGGGGAATACACTGTCAAATCTGCAGCCGCTCATCCCTGCTATTTTCACACAATATTTTAAGAGAAGTGCTGCTGGAGCTTTCTGGCAGTGCTGCAGATAGCGGAGCTGTGGAGCTGCAATGGCCAGCAGAGGGTGAACTTGTGATGCTCTTTCCCAAACCAAACCTTTCTCTGACTTAAAGGTACCCTCATTTGGCCTTAAGTTTTGCTGAATGATACAGCTACAAATAATAATAATAATAATAAAAAAAAAAGTGCAGAATTCCATCTGATAAGTAAAGTTAACATGTTGGGAAACATGCTTGGCTGCTTCTAACTAGGTCCACTTGCTAGAAAGTTCTACTAGTACTGCACAAAAGAAAACAAAAGACAAAAGAAAACAGAAGAAAACATGGAATAAGCTTTATAAACCAGAAGATCTTGACACCCAGACTGGATGTCTTCTTAAAAATCTGTTTATTCCCAGCCACAAAGGGGTGAGCTTCATCACGGATTGAAATTTCTTTCCAACACAAGGCTTAGATAAAGCAACTATGATGGCAACTTCTGACTGGGTGGGAGGGGAGAAAGAAGAAAGGCAATTTTCCAATATCAAGTCAAGTCCATTTCATCCAAAATATCATCTGTTCTTGTAAAGGTGGAACTCTGTGCTTGCATATGAACCAGAGCTGGAGAACAGCCTCCATATATTCAAATAGCAAAGCTCTTCCTCAGTTCTCTTGTGCAGAGCCCAGAGCGACCATGAGTGAATAAATCACTTCTGCAGGGATGGCATATGCCTACTGTTCATTAGTTTACTTCTTCTAATTTTATAATCTCTCAGCACATAGGCCCCATCTGAGCATATGCAGGCTGGAAAACTGACTTTTTTTCGTACAACACATATCCTTTAGCTGGTTTCACTTTTAGCTAAAAGTTTCTGCATGTACACTTTTCTTAGATGCCCAGAGGAAAGCTCATGCCTGTACTCAATAGCACTTTTTCTCAGGAGAACAAATGTCTGGGACACACTCGGGAATAGAGCCCTCACAGCACGGTAAGGAGCAGGCAATGCAGCCTGCTGTGGATCACTGGGTGCTGAGATGCTGAGCACCCTGGCAGTGTGAAATCCTCCCCACTACCTGATTTGAGAAGTTTTCCATTTGGCTTCCTTCTCTATTGTTTTTTCAGCAATCTCTCTGAGGCGTGGTTGAAATGGACCTGCTAACAGCAATGTCTTCAGGGCAGCAGATGGTGGCATGGACCAGCACTTGGTACCAACTGCCAGGGAAGGTTCGAGCTATGAAGAGCTGCATACAGAGGATCTACTGATTCATTATGCAGAGTGATTTCTGCCATGAATTTTCATGTAGCTTCACATCAGAGACTTTTTTCCTGTACTGCAGCCTAGCTACTATTTGGACATTATGGCAGCTCCAACTCCAGCCAATTCCATTCCAGCTTCACACAGAGAAAAAAACTCTCTGAGCTGTAGAGAAGAAAGGTGAAGCGGTGAGAGAGAACTGAATTACCCATCCTTGCTTTTCCCTTATGATCGACAATCTGGATGTGTGACTTCACTCTACATTTACTCTGCACTAGAAGGTTCCTGTTTTCGTATGGTCTAAGGAAGAATATTGTTTGCTGGTACTATAGGAGCATGTGGGATTGTGTAAAGTGTTTCCTAGAGCCCTGTTTGCCTTAACTAGTTGTTAGTGCCAGAGGACAGCTGGCTGCGTTTCCTGCATTAGCACAGAGCCATTAATCGACATCTTGGGAATGCTGGTGCTATGAACTCAAGATGGGAAGATCTCAAGCTTTTCAGCAAAAGCTGTTTCTTTGGAAAATACTACTAAGTGTCTAGTGTAGATAAAGATGAATATACTTTAGAATGAGAGTTTTAGAGGAGAACTTTAAAAATACAGACGGAGTTGGAAATTGTGAGAATGATGTCATATGCCAAGGGAGGTGTGGGTGGATGGAGAAAGATGACATCACTTCCTGTCTGGTCTCTTAACATTGCTGTAAATGAAAGGAGAGACTGATTTGAAGCTTGTCTTTAGCTGCTAGGAGTTATGGAAACATAATGTCCCAGACTCCCCTAGAGACAGGCTTTTGCAGTTCATCTGGCCTCCAAATAGACATGCATTACAACAACTGCATGGTGGATCTCGAAGAAATGAGCCAGAGCCTGGGGCTTAGCTGGGAGAAAGCTGTACAGTGGATGGTATAGAGAAGCCAACAAAGGAGTTGAGTTTGAGACCTCCCCTCCTCCAGCCAGCTCCCAAAACCAGGATGCTGAGGCAGCTGTGTCATGACAGGATAACTTCATGCTGCTTATTCACGCTTTACTTTCCTTGTATCTTCCTGTGCTGGACAGGAGATAACACAAAATGAAGCCTAATACAAACCTCTCATACATCAGAAGCGTCTTCTGTTTTCCTGCTCTTTCCAATAGATGGGTATTTAGATGTCACGGAACACCAATGCTACTTTGCCGCAAGGAAAACTGTATCCTTCATTTGCATGGATCTGTGATGACAGGATTTGCACTTTCCTCTGTTCATGAATCCCCACAAGCCAGGAGACCACCTCTTTCTAATCTGCTTTGTACCTAGACCTGCCCCAAATGCATAGCACTCCTAACCAGGAGATCGTATGGCACAATTTTGAGTGCCTGAAGCTCCAGCACAATTCAGTTTTATCTCCTCTGTAACATGCTCTGTGAAGCATATGACAGCCAAGGACACCCATCTACACAGGGTGTCTGTTCAAGAACCCTTCCTCTAAGGGTTTCTGGGTCTAGGAGCCCATGCATGTACTGCTTGTGCCCTGGTATCCTCTTTTTGGTTCTGTATGTGCTCAGAAACCTGTCCTTTGGAGAGATACCTTCATTCCCCTTTCATTCCTATTACATGCTCAGTGTCTTCAAACAGTGAGTGCTAAAGCCTTGTTGACCACCCCTTGTAGGGGCTGTCACACTGTGATTTTGCCGTACATATGCAATCCACAGTTAATGATGGCAGAACAACAATTAGATTAAATGAGCACAGCTGGAACGAGGACTCTGGCGTGGGAACAAGGCTGTTCTGTCAGTATAAATATCTTGCTCTTATGCACACTCAGTCTTGTGCTGGTGTTAGCAGCAGTGCACATGAAGGAACAACTAAGAGAGCAGGTATCTGGTGCTAGTGCAGTGGGAAGCAGCTGTCAGCAGTGAGGTGTGGAAGAGGAACAGAATGTAACAGGCAGGGGGAATTTAAGGGGAAAGAGATGGATTATGTGGTATATAGGCAAAGCACCAAAAGAGGTCATGGAGCTATAATGGCCAGGCCTGGACAACTGGCCAGGGCAAAAGGGAGCATGGAGCGGACTGCAACAGACATGAAAAATAAGGGATTTAGGCATACTGCGTGCCAGCTGTGTGTGGATGATGCAGAAGTAGTGGGAGGTAGCACAAGAGCTTCACCCACATTTTGGGAAACGAAATTGAACATCCTTGGGGTTCTCATGAACCTTGTGAAGGTGAGGTGCTCTGCAACGATTATTTTCCATAGCACCTGGCCTCCCTGTTTGGTCAGTGCTGTGGTCATTCTACGGCCAGCTGCTGAAGCAGCACTGAGCTGTCAGGCAGCTCCATATGATAACACAGTGCCAGTCCACGGAAGCACCTGGATGCTCTGTAAGGATCACTCCAGGCCCTTGTATAGGTACATTGCAGGGCCACATGCAATCCATTGTGGTTCTGCAGAGGTCTGCTGCCATGGGACCTGATAGCTCAGAGGCTTCTTGCCTTCACATCCATTTCCTCAAATCTCCACAAAAGTCTGCGCATATACTCCAGTTTTGGTTCATCCCATCTGAATTAGTGAAAGAGCCTGATGGCAAGATCTGCTCTAGAAGACGGTGTGAGGCAATGGGGTACAAGGTGAACAGCAGAGCCTGGAAAGGAGGCACGTTTTCCTAGTGTTCATGCTACCCCTCAAAAGGAGCACTGAACTACCCAAGGTGCTTATGTAACACCAAGACATCTTCCTTCTCCTTCAAGGCAGAGTAAAGTGACTGTCAGCATTCTTCCCTGGAGCATGCTGTCCTGAAAGGGCTGAAGGAAGAAAGATGGGAGAGTGGGGTTGGAGAGAGTTCAGGTAGTCTTGTGAGCTGTGGAAAAATTCCTAGAGAAGAGCCAAATGGTGTGATGTAGGGACACAGTCCCTGTTCTTCATACTACCAACTTAATACAGAAACCTCAAAAGCTCCTTTTCTAGGTAGGATATCCTTTGTGGGTATTTCTCAAAGGGAGAATTCATACTCTGCTCTAAGTACTGTCCAGCTGAACAACTCCTTAGTGCTCAAACAGACTCACTGGTGTGCTGGGTGTCCATCAGGTCTCATTAATGAGGGAAGGCCATGGGGTCCTTGGGAAGGGATCTTCATGGAAGAGATGTCACAATGAAGGAGGAGTAGTGCAGAAACTCCTGGGAAGGGGTGTTTGTGTGTGTATGTGTGTGTTTGGACTACAAAGGGTTTTGCTCTGTTTTTTTTTTCAGCAACCCTGGACACTTCAGGTGTGACTGTGGATTAAATCACCTCTTCAGGGGCTATGGTTTTCTATCTCTGCCAAAAAATTCTAGAAGTCCCTATCTTTGATCCTTGATTTTGGCAAAGGAATCTCTGGTGTCAGATGGATCCAGAGTGGATTCAGGCTATTTTGTCACAGATATAAATCTATTCTTCTAATATAAGCTGTTTGTTGGGAAAATTGGAAGTATCTTCCTGAGGTTGGATTGGCATTAACAAATAGCACTGAGAACAGCGGTGGGGCGTTAACAAGGTGTTGTTTCTCTTCCCAGAATTCCTTTATGAGACAGACTGGAGAAACACATTGTTCCTTCTGTCCAGATGGGAGAGGAATAAAAATATAAATTAATCTTAGCACCGTGGGGGAGCAAATCTGATCTGACAATCAAGTCCATATGTGGGGCAAAGGAGAGATATGTCATCTTGGGAGGAATGTCTGGAATTTTTACTTTTCAGGAAACGAGAGCCATGTCAAGCATCCAAGTTCTACTAATAGTCAAAACCTGATTTCTCTCATCCTGATTTAGGCCTATGAAAATCCTCTACCTTTGCCCTGTGGTGTTAGCTCAGATATGGATATTATTATTGTACTTAAGTATGTGAAGCATTCCATCCAATTCTTCTGCTTTCTTGTTTCTTTAATAGTTCTGTTAATGTTTTTAATGTTTCCTAAAGTTAGCAGATGAAGCTTGGCTCTTGCTCTACTTCCTGGTTAAAAAAGACAGAGAAATCCTATTTTTCTTCTACTGGAACATCCAGAACCTCTTAAACTACAGGAAGACACTAATGATGTATAACATGAACTCCAACTCAGTTTTCTATTACTGCTCCATAAAATTAGATTTGGAAGCTGATCCAAAAGGGAGATCACAAATAAATCGATGTTGACAGCAAAATTAACGACTTTCATAATTCATGCTTGCATATCTGCAGTCTGTAACTGCAGTCTGTCTGTGTACTGCATGTGTTATGGATACAAACACTACAGGCTTCAGATTCAGAATTCACATAGATTTCACAGACATTGCATGTGACACTGAGGCCTTCTTTCTGAGAAACCAGTAAGCAGCTTTCCAAGCATGAGAGAATTAGCATTTCCATTGCCAGTTACCAAATTGGAAGGAATTTCCAAGGATAATGACGAACTCCCTTGAGCAGTTCCTGTACCAACTTCTGAGTTCCAAAAAATTTAGAAAAGAGAGTAAAGTGGGGTAGAACACACTTCACAGCCTGGATTGACTCACTGTCTGCTTCATCTGTCTTTGTTTCTCATTACACAGTGGCTGGCAATGGGAACTTTCCCTCAAGTTCTCCATCATTAACAGATGGGGCTGGGATGGATGGCACAAGCCATGTCCCACTGGTGGCTCGTGATGTGAGCAATTTCATCCTGTATGCTCTGCTCAATATTAAATAAAAGCCATACTGAATGAACAGAATTTCATAGGAGAGGAAATGAAAATGGGCAAAGTCAATTTACTCCAAAAAGCAAATCCATATTTCTCTACTATCACGGAGTAACCATGTCCAACCACAGTCCTGCTGCAAACACCACCTTCTCCATGCTGAATGTGAATCACACATGCACAGATACTCTTGCTTTCTGTGAGGAGTATGATAATGATAATAGCTTTTTTTTAAAACTGAAAATAGCTTTCAGTTTAAATGTGCCACTTACTTGAAGCTGGTCTTTTATTTTCTGCTGAAATCACATTGCTCAGGGTACTGAAATCTCCACATTTTTCATAATTGGACGCAAGGCACTTGCGATATGTATCTTTTCTGGCAGACAAAGATTATGCAAGTTTTCATATGAAAGGTCAGAGATTCCCAATTTTTCTTTCTATTTTATTCTATTATTTATTATTATTTATTTATATTTTGTTTACTTATACAGTCTTATTGACACCAACTTCTTCAAATAATGACAACTCCAGAACACTAATAGAAGGTGAGCATGTCTTCATTTATTTATAGTTGACCGAAGGGAGGAACGCACTGTGACCGTGCAAAACAGAGATACTAGCATGTGAGCAGATTGCCTGGGGCGTACTTATAGCAAGCAGAGACCCATCTGAACAAATTCTGGAATGCTGTTTAACCAATCAGAGCAGGTGTCTACATTAGGATGAGAGAAATAGTGACTTATACTGTTCTGACTCAACTGCCCTGAACTCCAGAGACTGCAATAGTCCTGCTTTACACTGAGTGAAGTGTGTTTTGTTTTATGTACTCAGACATGGTGGAGATGTTTGCACTGTGGCATCAGGCTCTGGAGGTGGTTGGTACCTCCACTACAAGGACTCAATCTGAAGGACAGATTTTCATATCAGTGGGAATCAGAGGTGCAAAATCATGAAGGTCATCATGACAAGTGAGTGGCTAATTTGACAACATACAGTTTTGAGGTCACACTGGGAGGTACATCCTCAATCATTTTATCTCTTGCGCTAGTACAACACAGCTTAAATACGACAACAGGCAACACACATAAATGTGCTTGACTGATAACTATTGGGAGCCTGCTGTGTGCACAGGGACTTAACTGAACAGCAGAAAACACTGTTGAGAGTGCAATGGACATATAAAGACTTTAATGTCTCTTCACAGAATCACAGAATCAAAGAATGGCCAGGGTTGGAAGGGACCTCAAGGATCATGAACCTCCAACCCCCCTGCCACATGCAGGGACACCAACCTCCACATTTACCAGCCCAGTCTGCCCGGGGCCCATCCAATCTGGCCTTGAACACCTCCAGGGATGGGGCATCCACAGCCTCTCTGGGCAGCTGTTCCAGCACCTCACCACTCTCATAGTAAAGAACTTCCTCCTGACATCCAACCTAAATCTTCCCTCTCTCAACTTAAAACCATTTTCCCTTGTCCTGCTGTCACTCACCCTTTCAAAGAGTTGACTCCCCTCCTGTTTGTAGGCTCCCTTTAGGTACTGAAAGGCTGCAATGAGGTCACCCCGCAGCCTTCTTTTCTCCAGGCTGAACAAGCCCAGCTCCCTCAGCCTGTCTTCATAGGGGAGGTGCTCCAGCCCCCTGATCATCCTTGTGGGTCTCACCTGGAACCTCTCCAACAGCTCCCTGTCTTTCTTGTACTGGGGGTTCCAGACCTGGATGCATTACTGCAGATGGGGCCTCACAAGAGCAGAGTAGAGAGGGACAATCACCTCCCTGCCCCTGCTGGCCACCCCTCTTCTGCTGGAGCCCAGGATACCATTTGCTTCGTGAGCTGCAAGAGCACACTGCTGGCTTATGTTATGTTTTTCATCCACCAGGGTCCTCAGGTCCTTCTCTGCAGGGCTACTCTCAAGGACTGCTCCTTCCAGTCTATATATATGCGTGGCATTCCTCCTTTCTGAATGCACAATTAATACATACAGCTGGGTTGACTTGGAGGCAGCAGCACAGTAGGAAATAAGGTTCGGCAGCTAAGCATGTGAACACTACATCCAGTTGTATTTAGCTACAGACCCCATTTCCAACTTCTCTGGTCCTTATAGCTGTCTCAGAATCAAATAATGAGATTGGAATGGTCGTCTGAAGATCTTCTGGTGTAACCACCTCTGCTCAAGTAGAACACCTAGAGCTGTCTATCTGTGCTTTAAAGAATGGTCTCGAAACGTGAGGCTTGCCTTTCCACAGGAACACCCAGTAACAGGATAGCTGAGCAGTGTTTTTGAGCTCCTGACTGACTCCTCTGAAACAGAGCCAGAAAAGAAGGATTTGAGAGTCAGAAATAAGCAGGATCCTAAGCTGCTAAGTATGCTGCAAGCAGTACCATGAACATTTTTGGACAGTTTTAATGCAGTTGAATTGAAACTGCAGACTACATGTTCTCAAGGGTAGAACATAATAAAACATAGATTGCAGTTAGGAGTTGCATGCTGGGGAGGAGGGGAGAACACTCACTCAGCAACATCTCAGAGGCAACTAAGATCCTATTTTCAACAACCTGTTTTCCCACATCATCTGGTACCTGTCAGGATTCATGCGTGGGCATGAATGCAGATAACAGAACCATGTGCTTATCAGAGCAATTGGGCGTGTGTCCTCCTGGAAAGGATGAGGTATGTTTGGGTCTGACCAAACTCACGTATTAGCTTCTGGAAAATCTGGGGTTGGATGTTGGATTTTGGGCTTTGTGTGCCATTGCAAAAGGCAGCAGCTAAGCAGGTGTCTGAAAAACTGCAGTTTGGAACTGAAGTATCTCAGTTCAACATGAATGAATGTGTGATCACAGCATCTCTGCGAAGAAGATAAACAAGAGTCACCTTAACGTTTCATGCAGGAAAAACCTTGGCAAATCCACTCTGATTGTGCTGCAGCCTCCAGGCACTCCCTGCTCTGGTGATGAGGGATTACAGAAGGGATTTGGAGCACAGGAGATTCCTGAAGGGATCAAGAAGCATCTCGGGAATTTCATGACAATATGGAAACACTCTCTGAGACATAAAGGAAGAACTTATTAGTTTCACTTTCACTATTATCTGGGAGAAGATTTAATTACAGATTGATTTGTGATGGGGGAGGATCAAAAATGTGAAAGAATAGGAACAGGGTACAAGAGGAGAAGAGGTTGAAGGGAACAGGGAAGGCCAATAGGACAGGGAATGTGGGAGACACAAGGAGATGAATGATCTGAATTGCCATGGGGCAATGGCAGATAGGAGAGAAAGTAGAAAGGGGTGAGAGGGAAGGGAAGTAAGGAAAAACAAACAGGTAAAGGAGGAAGATGAGCCCAAGTTGCAAAAAAACCCAAAGTAGGAGAGTGAGAGGAAGAGAATGAAAGAAGTGTATTACTTTGATGAGGCAAGCAGCAGAGGGGAGAGAAGAAAGGGAGAAGGATTCTGCAATTATTAATTTGTAGTCTGAGAAATGTGCAGAACAGATGGTTTCAATCTTGACTTGCTAAATATGTAAGCTAAAGCTTTTACCACTGTTTGTTATCCTTCCCACAGAATGCTCCCCTCTTTAGCTAAGTGTATCAGTTACACTCCTGATAAAGGGGTGGAATGTCCTGCTCTTCCTGAATGCTTCCCTCCCTCCCTCCTGCCTACCCAGCCATGTAAGGTCTGTCACATTCCTTTTTCTGGACTGAGAGGCAGTCAGCTTCCCCACACTGGTTCTTGGTCTCAGGCAGCTGAAAGCACTGGAGTTTGTGGAGTGATCTGAAATCTTTACCTAAAATCTCATTTCCCTTTCTGGCATCAATTATCTCTGTTACTTCACTGCTTTTAGGGGCTCAAGAGCTACTCAGTGATAATAGCCTAAATGAAGACAGAAAGTGCCCAGTGGCAGTCAGCCTAGGAGTGGGTCCAGCCCCACTTCCTGGGGTACCCTTTGGAAAGTGAAGAGTTCTTGGAGTCTGCCTGTCTGCTTTGTTGGAGTTAACAAATCCAGCACGTCCTCTCTGGTGTCGTGCAGTACCTCTGGGGAGAACATCAGGGTGCAGGCAATGCAAACAGCACTTAGCTGGTAGCACAAGCATTGACCAAGTGACAGTGCTGGTGCTGGTGTTGTGAATTTGGTGTTCCAGTACCACTGAGTGGGCAACCTCCCTCTTCCCACATGGCTAGAGCCACTGGGAGCTCCTTAGAAGAAAGGGCCCTGCAACTTAAAAGCCAGCACAGTTGATGAGCATGCTTTGAGGTCACAATGTGAAATTAATTAAAGGAAATTAAAAATTGTCAGTTAGACCTTATCAGAGGTCCTTGTATTTTTGTGTCTGTTTCCCCAGACTAAATATCCCCATCACAAATCTGATTAAAACTGCTCAGAGAACTGACCTCTTTTTCTGACCCTTGCATCCCCATTAGAGGATAGAGTGGATATGGGGCAAAGATTCTGGTTTAGATTTATCCAAAGGAATATATTTCCTCCTCTACTGTGTACCCAAGTAACATGGTGAAGCAAGCTGGAATGTGGAGAGTCAAGGAACTCATCAGAAAATGACACTCCTGTTCCAAACCAAGATGCTAATGTAGACACAACATGTCTCTGTGCTATTGCCATGCTTGATCTAGGACTGGGTGGGAACCCTGACTGGGATGGAATTCAGTGCCCAAAGCCAGGCCTTTACTATAATGTGCATCATGATATTGGACTATTTTGCTAGTATTTTAAATTTCTTCTCTATTATAGTATTTTCTGTTTGAGAGAATAATTCCATTGCACATTCACTATATTGTAGTAAGTAAACGTATCACCCTGGAAGAATAAGAACATGCTGCCCATACATGTAGAAATGGAGTGAGGAAAGCCAAAGCTCATCTGGAGTTGCACGTGGTGGGAGATATGAAGGGAAAAAAGATAGACTTCTGCAGGTATATGAACAACAAAAGAAAATTTAAGGAGAATGTGAGTCTGCTGCTGATAAAATCGAGGACCAAGTGAAAAAAGACATGGAAAAGACCAATGAAGTCAGTACTTCTTTACTGTTAAATGGTGTCAGGAATCGCATGCCCCTGCAACCTGTGTAAAGTCTGGAACATGGAATGGTCCCATCTGGTGGAGGAGAATCAAGCAGGGAAACATCTAAATGAAGTTGAATGTATATCCACCCCACAGGAGTGAATGGGATGTATCCATGAATGATGGGAGAGCTAGGTGATGTCATTATGAGGTCATTCTCAACAATCTTTGAAAAGTCCTAAGGATCATGAGAGGATAATCCTTATGATCCCAGGGTAAATACTACTCCTCTCTTCACAAATGGCTAGAAGGAGAACATGGGGAACTGTAGGCTGGTCAGCCTTGATCACTGGGAAGGGACAATTCCTTATGGAAACCATTTCCAAACATGTGAAAAACATTAATTTAAATGGGAGTAGTCAACATAGAGCTATGAAGGTGAAACCATGCTTTACCAATTCAATACTCTTCTACAATGAAGCAACTAGATTGATCATCAAAGGGAGTACAGTTGATATTAATTCTCTTGATTTAGAAAGTTTTGACACTTTTTCTTGCAGCTTCATTGACAAAATGATGAAGGATGAGCTAAATAAGCAGACAGAAAGGTGGGTTGAAAAGTGACCGTGCTGCTCTGAGTTCTGTGATAAGAAACACAAAGTCTCTCTGGAGGTCAGTCACTAGTGGTGGAAACCAGAGGCTGATACTGGAGCCAGTACTGTTGAAAATCTTTGCTAATGATTGGATCGTGGAACGGACTGCATCTTCAGCAAGTTGGTAGTCGGTACAGAAGTGGGTGGTATATCAAAACACTGGATGTTTGAACTGCCATTCAGAGGGACCTCGATAGACTGGAGAAATGTGCCAACGCAACGATAAATTCCATGTCCTTCACCTGTGGAGAGACAATTCCATGCATCAGTACAGGTATGGGGTAAAAAGGCTGAAGAGCAGCTTTGCAGAGAAGGGCCTATGCACCTCTTGTTGGACAAGAAGTTGTCTAAAGGCTATCTGTACACCCTTGCAGCAAAGGAGTCCTAAAGCATCTTAGGATGCATTGCACAGAGCCTTGCCAGTGGGTCAGGTGACAGGTGAAGACACATCTGGAGAATTGTGTCTACTTTTAGGCTGACCAGTAAAAGAAATATATGGAGATGCTGGTGTGAAAAAGGCCATGAAGATGATAAGGGGTTGGTACATCTTTCAAATGAGGGAAGACTGGTGTAGAGAATAAAAGTCTCAGGAGAGTTTTCATCAATACAAAGAAATTTACATGAACACCTCATGGAGCCAGATTCTTCTCAATGGTGTCACTGATTGGGCATGAGGTAATGGATGCAAACTGAAATATGGAAAATTCCATTTAAATGTAATGCTTTTTTTGTACTTTGAGGGTGTTTGAACACTGGAACAGATTGCCCACAGAATCTGTGAAGTCTCCACACTTGGAGCTGATAAAAATCTGACTGGATGTTGACTCTGCTCTGAGCAGTGGTGGATGTGCAAGGCAATCTTCAGAAGTCCCTTCCAGCCCCAGTTATTCTGTGACTATATGATTTACATCTCCTCTCCTAAAGCCTCCTGGTAATCCCAAACTTCTTGAATGATTCTTCACATTTCTGTGGTTATAACTCTACCAGCTTGAATCCTGACTCCATCAAACCCGAGCTGGAATACTTACTGTGCTGTCACTGAAGGGTTGAGAAAAGATGCTAAGGAGAGTTGCCAGAAAAGGTTTGCTACAACCAATCTTGGGATCTCTGTGCACTCCCCATCACACTCCTGAGTAACAACCATTCTCCAATGATATTCCTTTTCTCTTGTTGAGATGATTATTTTCTATCACACTCTAGTTGGGCTAGATTTCAGAGCATTGTATTATTCTCTCGTGACAGGAATTGGGAGTGGGGATTAGACGATAAAATGTGTCGGTTTTAAGAGATTTTTGTGTGTGTGTATTTAGAAAGGCCGTTTGTGTGGAGTGCGATGTACTTACAAAGCAGAAATTTAACACCACCTCAGATAGTGTCTTGTTCTATAGGACTGGGGGGAGAAAATCTACCTGTCTGGTTTTTTGTTTTTTTTTTAATGTGTGATACAAGAGCTGCAATGCTACCCTTATCTTGCAGCGCTTTTGCAGGAATTGTTAGTGAATATCTAAAGCAGAGGCCGGATGTGCATCAAATCAATAAGGGAGTAAATAGCAACCGTCTGTTTGTATCTCATTTTCCATGCTAAAAGCAGCTGAAGCTTTTTCTCCATGAGGATTTATAAGATACAATGTGCTGTTAGCGAACACAGAAAAATAATTGGAGTGATCTCAGAAGGAGACAGACTCATTATCACTGAGCATAGCTGACCACAGCCCTCTACTTGTCTCCCCAGCACACAAATAAACTGTCTCTCTGCTGTCTATCTAAAGCTTAATTCAGACTGATACAGAGTGGAGCATCACATAGCAGGTGGCTCCAGTCCCCAGAAATGATGTCATGGAAGAAAGCAGTTTTTTATCTAGAAGCAGAAGAGTAGAAAGGGCGAATCTCTTCTTGCCAGACTGGCCTCGCTGTTGATCTGGCTCCTTCCTATAGATGCAGCGAGTACATTTGTAAAAACTAAAGGAGAAAAACAAGGGACTGAAATGCATAAGTAACATAAAGCAGCCAGCTATTTGAGACTCTGATGAGGAGAAGTATAGCCCTGCATATCTTGAAAACTATTAGCCTCTTAGACCTTTCCCTAGGGACTGCTCTGAACTCCAGGTCAGTTTTTTGAAAGTGTATGTTGCATTGCACTATTTTTTCCATATGTTTACAACATCTTGCATCAGTTAGTGCTCATTTCCCTGGAAATCTGGCTGATTCCCAGGATTTCAAACAGATAACAATTGAAGGTCTGATTTTAAGTGCAAAACATTTTCAGATGAAACACTGAAATGGCAGTTAACATAACCTTTCATCTTGAGTTTGCTTGTGTAGCACCAGCAGAAAGCTTGGGCACTGTGTTAGGAAATGATGAGCACAGATTTGAGGTAACAAATAAAGTTAAAACTACCCATAGACAGAATGAAAAACCAAGGTCTTCAGACCATCTTTCATCCTTCTTCAAACAAAAGAGATGAGGAATAGCAATTAATGAAAAAATTAGGAAGGGATTTAAGAGTCTGATATTAGAACAATTACTGGTCTTGTGGGATAAGTAGTGACTGAAGATTTTTGCTAAAAGAGAGGTGCCAAGATTTCCCATGAATAGTATAAGACACTTGTCAACAAAAATTCATCACCTCTACCAACATTTGAAATCAAAGATGGAAGAAAGAAATAAGTCATCATTTCTCTGACAGAATCTTTTCTTATCATGTTCATGTATATAAAAAAAAAATAATAGAAAACTGCTCTTTTCAGGAGAAAAATGAGGCAGGGGCTTTGTACAAGTTAAGGAGAGGTGAGCAAAGCATCCACAATAACCCAGCTTACTCCCTTGTCAGACTCTGAAATAAAAGCAATCACAGAATCACAGAATCACAGAATCGTAGGGGTTGGAAGGGACCTCCAGAGATCACTGAGTCCAACCCCCCTGCCAAAGCACAGGATCCCTACACCAGGTCACACAAGTAGGTATCCAGGCGAGTCTTGAATATCTCCAGAGAAGGAAACTCCACAACCTCCCTGGGCAGCCTGTTCCAGTGCTCCGTCACCTCACCGTAAAGAAGTTCTTGCGCACATTGGTGAGGAACTTCCTATGCTCCAGTTTCTGGCTGTTTCCCCTTGTCCTGTCTCCACACACTGCTGAAAACAGTCTGGCCTCACCACTCTGCCCCATACACCTTAGATATTTATAGCCCTGGATCAGGTTCCCTCTCAATTCTTCTGATGGCTGCAACACTACATTCAGAAAAACAGCAGGGCCATTGGCCTTCCTATCTTGAGAGGAGGCAGAATAAATCCATCACTTGTACCCACTCTCCTAACATAAATTATCTGGTCGAAGTCTCACTATTCTGTTTCACAGAGCACTTGTCTTGATCCCCAGTGCCTTTGGGTGTGAATCAAAGAATGGCCAGGGTTGGAAGGGACCTCAAGGATCATGAACCTCCAATCTCCCTGCCACATGCAGGGACACCAACCTCCACATTTCATAGCAGCCCAGGCTGCCCAGGGCCCCATTCAACCTGGCCTTGAACACCTCCAGGGATGGACAGCCTCTCTGGACAGACTGTTCCAGCACCTCACCACTTTCTCTGTAAAGAATTTCCCCCTGACGTCCAACCTAAATCTTCCCTCTCTCAACTTAAAACCATTTTCCCTTGTCCTGCTGTCACTCACCCTTTCAAAGAGTTGACTCCCCTCCTGTTTGTAGGCTCCCTTTAGGTACTGAAAGGCTGCAATGAGGTCACCCCGCAGCCTTCTTTTCTCCAGGCTGAACAAGCCCAGCTCCCTCAGCCTGTCTTCATAGGGGAGGTGCTCCAGCCCCCTGATCATCCTTGTGGGTCTCACCTGGAACCTCTCCAACAGCTCCCTGTCTTTCTTGTACTGGGGGTTCCAGACCTGGATGCATTACTGCAGATGGGGCCTCACAAGAGCAGAGCAGAGAGGGACAATCACCTTCCTGCCCCTGCTGGCTACCCCTCTGCTGATGGAGCCCAGGATACCATTTGCCTTCTGAGCTGCAAGAGCACTTTGCTGGCTCATGTTAAATGCTTCATCCACTGTAAACATTTGTATTTTTGCCGCAGTGAACTCTAAGGCTTCATGAACCTGGGACCTCAGTTGCACTTCTGCTGCTATGTGACCGCCATGGGGAGCTGAGTCCTCCTGGGGAGAATGCCACTGGAAGCTGCTTTCAGTGACTCAACATGCTTTCTCTGAGTCTCATACAGTGACCTAATCAGGGTCCTCAGCTTCCAGTCTTCAACAGGAAAAGTGTGGTGCAGACCGGAAATTGTCCAAGAAGTGGACAAAGAAAGGAAGAAGTTGGATTCTGGTTTTGGTAGAAGGCATGAGGCTTGATTCCTACTGAGTGGTTTGGAGCTTGGGGAAACACTATGAAGCCCACACAGGGAGCCATGCACAGGCAGTGCCTCCTCCAGCTCATACAATGCACCAATACCTGCTTCCAAACACACTCCTCCAAGAGTAGGGGCCACAGCCCCACGCCATCACGAACTGTCTGCCATTGGGCTCAGCACAGCTCAGTGATGTCAGGCATTCATGGGAGGCCACAGGAGGTGAAGCCAGAGTACTACACTGACTTATTTGAGTTACAGTGAGAATGAAACCCAGCTAGCATGCTCCTGCTGGCAGTGCAAACATTGTTTGCCATTCCTATGGGTGCTATCACTCTTAGACTCTTTAGATCTCAGGCCTTTAATCCACGTTTTGATTGAGTTCTTTTTGCATGTTCTCTATGTTGTGGCTGCCAGGCAATAGAGAGCAGTGTTTTCTCACTTACCCTCCTCCATGGTGCCTCTTACCTCAGTGTTGAAATGTTTTAAAATGCGTCTGCTGGATACCAAGCAAATGTGCCAGCTGCTGTGGAATTTCTATTTCACCTTTCATCTATGCATGTACTGCTTCAGCACTAGAAGATCAGTGAAGTTGGTAGTGTACCCTGGTGGCAATGAAGGCCAACCACATATTGGGCTGCATTACTAAGAGCACAGATACCGTTTTCAGGGACATTATTCTTACATAGTTTTGTGGCACTTAGAAAGGCACATTTGGATACAGTGAGTAGTGTGTGGCACCCCAGTAAAAACTGGAGCAAATCCAGCAGAGACCAGGAAAGCAGTTAGGGACTGCAGTCTGCCATGAGGAATGGTTACAGGAATGGAGCTTCTTTAGACTGGAGATGAGAAAGCTGAGGGGGGAAACTACATCCTCTCTGACTTCCACTAACTAGGAGGAGAGTTATGAGAAAGATGGGACCAGACTTTTCTCAGAGGTGTGTTGTAAAATGGCAAAAGCCAACAGACAGAATCATAGAATCATAGAACTATAGAATGGCCTGAGTTGAAAAGGATCACAATGATCATCAGTTCCAACCCCCTGCTATGTGCAGGGTTGCCAACCAGCAGCCCAAGCTGCCCAGAGCCACATCCAGCCTGGCCTTGAATGCCTGCAGGGATGGGGCATCCACAGCCTCCTTGGGCAACCTGTTCCAGTGCCTCACCACCCTGTGTGTGAAAAACTTCCTCCAGTGAAAGAATTCTTCTGCATGGAATTTCTTCAGCTTTATGTCAGGTACCCAGAGAGGTAGGATACTACGTACCTCAAGATGCTTAAAACTGGACTGGAAAAAGCACTATGAATCCCAGTCCAGCTTTGAGTTAACTTTGCTTGGAGGCTCAAGATCTCCTTTCCAACTTTCAACTTTCTGTGCCTTTACAAGCACTGCAGAATCTCCTCCACCAGTGCAGACTTACTGCATGAAAACAACCACTGAGCAGACCTTCACCCCATGCTGCTCTGCTTGCAGGGCCACTACTGTCCGTCAGCTTTTCTATTTCTGGTCTTCTGCCCCTGGAATATGGTCACTGGGAGAGTGGCTCTGTTCAGACACCTCCTGCCTTGTGTCCTTCCCCACCAGAAATGTGTATGACCCACACAGGACTCTATATGCATCAATTACTTAGCTGGGCTGATAATATATTAGTTGTACCAAAAGCTAGGGCCTTGGATTCCTGCATTTTTATCTTGCTCGCTCTGGGTTCCCTGCTCAGTATCAGGGAATCCCTCATATCCATTAAGGTACAATTTTTATTTTTATTGTTATTTTTATTCTTTCATAAAACTAAAAGCTCTGAAACCACTCCCAGGGTCAAATATTACAGCATCAACAATGGAGATAAACATCAGCTTTGAGACATATATCTATCTTGAGAAAGTCACAGCCTGGGCTGCCTGTATATTTGAAAGCCTGTACAGAACTTCCCTGGTGTTTTTTGGATTATTACTGTGTTGTGAAGTTGGAGAAGGGGATATGAGGTCATTCAGGGAGAAGAAACCACTGGGAGACAGCAATCCTTGCTGTGACCAATAGTGCAGAAGAGATTATGCTCTTGTTTTCTGTCTTAAGTGGAAGCATCTTCACTTCCAAATTTATTACCTTAATGTCCTGATCTGCAGAGGATTTATACTTGGCAGAAACTCTTATCATTTCCCTTCATCACCCTTAGGTTGTGAAGGAGTGGGTTCAATAACATGTCCATATACTTATCCAGTCTTGCAGGGTACACTGCAGTCACCTGCATGGATGACTACACGCCTGCTTCTCTGTGGCAAGGTGGCTGTTATCCTCACAAATAAGACTGATATTCCTGTTTCTTTTTTCCAGGGCTGAAGACACCACTTCTGTCCTGCTGATAGTGGTGGAATCGGTCATTTATGCTTAGCTGCATCCAGCCTGAGAAACCCAGAAACCAAGAGTTAAAGAGGTGGGAGGAACAGAAGGGGGTTTGTTGAGGTTGGTAGAGAGCCCATAATAAAGCCATTCTGAATTATTTGCTTAACCACAACTGTCTCCATTCTGTATTTACCCAAGACTGCTGAGCCCAGCTATTGTTTATCTAGGTCCCCAGCTGGGCTTGAGTCAAACAAGAGGAAACCATATGCCTCTCCAGGGAGTCCCACAGTGTGTGAGCAACTTGGTCTGGCCTCAGATCCCGCACCCTTCACAGTCTTTGCTCGCTTTCTTTCTCGCTTTCTTTCTCTCTTTCCTTCCTTCCTTCTTTCTCTCTTTCTTTCTCTCTTTCCTTCCTTCCTTCCTTCCTTCCTTCCTTCCTTCCTTCCTTCCTTCCTTCCTTCCTTCCTTCCTTCCTTCCTTCCTTCCTTCCTTCCTTCCTTCCCTCTTTCTTTCCTTCTTTCTTTCTTTTTCTCTCTCTCTCTCACTCTCTCTCCTTCTCTCTCTCTTTCTCTCTTTCTCTCTTTTCTTTTTTTTCCACTATAACCAGAGCCGACGCTGTCATGAACATTCATTTCCCAGTGCTGCCTGTATCATTCCTATGACCCTTGCCAAAGCTGCTCTCATCTCATTTCAAAGACAAAAATAGTAAAATTTTCCAAGCAGATGCCAAAGTGTAAATCTCTTTTTCAGAGGAATTGCTAGAATCCTTGTCCTTTATGACTGCTTCTACTCTGTTATTCCCACACTCCCTAGGGCTTTCCCCCTCTGCTTATGGGGTGGAAAGCAAAAACATCTATAGCAAGGAAACCAATAAACAAACAAAGCTGTTGTAAATGGAGAACACCTCCCCGATCTCTGGATCCTGCCAACAACGTTTTTAAAGTCTCATTGCCATTAATGGAGTCTGGGCCTTACAGGTTGGCTATGCTGGATCATTTGGCTTGCATGCCTTGCTTTCTTTTGGCATGAACAAATCCTTAAAAGCCCAATTCTATTCTCAGAAAGACTGTTCTGAAGCCTGTGGAGCTGCATAGGATTGGTGATGTTGTAAAAAGACCCTGAACTCACCCTGTGGTGACTAGGGAAGAGGGAAGTTCTGTGACCTAAGACACTTCTTTGGGGAGAATGGGAACTTGAACGATAGCTTTCAACACTGAAGCTGGGAGAAAGGAGGGATGAATGCCTTGAATCACTCCTTACCTCTAGCTTTGTATTTCACTTTTTTTTCCCCTTTTTCTTTCTTTTTATTTTTTTCTTTTCTTTTCTTTTTTTTTTTTTTTAATTTCCTGGAGATGCAATCCAGTGTTCAGCTCTCTGTGAAAGGAGTTCAGTACATTTTAAACCTGGTTGTGGAGTTGCCAGTTTCAGTATTACTGAAAATACAAACATAGTCAACATCGAAGTAAGCACAAGCCTGAGGTTCTTAGTCATACCCTGCAAGGCAGTTTCCTGGGATAACCTGTGGAAGGAACCTTTGTTCTGCATTAAGGCAGCATTGCTACATCGACTCAAAATATGAAAGTAAAAATTATCCTCTTTCAGGTTTGCCATCTGGTCCCATTCACATCCACGGCCTGCCAGTGGGCTGGTCTGTGTAGCAATGATTGTCCAGATAAGTTGGAAAGTGAAAACACCAAGTTCTGCTGCTAGTGGTGGCTCCCTGACAGTGCCTGGTCATGGAGAAAAACATCCTTGGGCTGTAGTTTTGTCACTGCTCAGGAATCAGGGCCTCACTGTTCTGCTCACTTCCTGGTGGCATTGGTTTGATCTGGTATTACCGCAGAGGTTTTGCTCTTCTAAGACCATGGATCTGTGCTCTTTCCAAGCAGCTGTGGCAAAAATGGACCACACCTTCCCAGAAGTCAGAGAATGGAAAACTCCCACCAGCAGTGGGAGTTTGGTCTTCAGACAGATCACATCTCTGGTCTGTGACAGTGTGCAGCTTCTTAAGTGACAGTAACAGCAGTGGGTGAGGATGCAGAGCCATGGGAGAGAGCACCACCTCTGTTGGTGATAGCCTGTATTTCTGCCCATATTTCAGTCTGTATTTCTATATACTGGGTGAGACTCCTTCTGTACAAAGTACTGGCATCAAACATCATGAAAACATTTGTTAGATGCACTTTGAGAAGAGTATTTGTTTGTTGCTGCTCCTCCACTGCCTCTTCTGTTTGGTCTGACTGTTTTATGCTAGAGCCAAAAAGTAACAGGCTCATGACTCTTTCAATGAGGATTGAAGATTCAGAGTATTTCCGTTAAAACACTGTAAGACAGAACAACAATAAGAAACACAAATAATGCCCTGGCAGAGAAACACAGGGAGGTATTTTATTGAATTCCTTTGTTTAAATCATGTCTTCAATCCATCCCACTCTCACTAAACTGCCTTAATCTGAAAATGTCCTGCCAGCCCATCCTGTTCCCATTCTGCACCCTACAGCAAGAGCAGCCAACAGAAGGGCCCCACTTGCCATGCAGTTAGTGATTGCTTTATCCTAAATTACTTTCACATTGCCATTAATGGCCACATCCAGCTGCTTGGAATTGTTTCAGTATTACCTTCCTGAATAATGTTTGTTAGCTCAACAAAAAGTATTTTTTTCAAAACTTCAATCCAGCTGTTTGGAATCAGGCTTATGTATAGGAAAAATGCTACAGATTTGTTTTTGTTTTTGTTTTTTTTAATTATTCTATCAAAACAAAAAGCTAATGCCCCATCTAAATGACTCCAGTCCCATCAGTGAAACTGGTAGAATGTGAATTTTGGCAAACAATTCCTAAATTACAGACATAACATTCAATTTCACAGTAAAAACTGGATTTTTTTAAATTGACCTGGGGTTCAAGCTATGCATATGCAATTACAGGTTGTTCAGAAGCTTATGATCAAAAGCTTTGCATCTCAAACATAGAGATTTCCATTGCAAAACCACTCTTGAGCTCCTACTCCATTTGCATTGCATAAAAATGGAAAGGAAAATTATGGTTTCAAGAGTGGGTGAAAATGGCAAATCTAATAGTGGAAATATGTGTGGAATTGGGATCCCAAACCATTTTTCAGAAGATTTTGGTCACCAATATTTGATGTTTAAATAAATGTAAATCCTGTAGTTGGACACATTCAAGATAAGTTACACTTTAACCGACTTGGGAAAGGTGAGATGCAACATACTGGGGAAAATGCTTTGATAAAACTGTGTATGTTTGTGAATTCTGAAGGCTGGAGGAAAAGAGATCAAGAATTTTTAATAATAAAAAATGATTCAGACCCTGGAGTCATGATTATATTGGCCAACTTCAATACTTCATGTTGGGTCCATCCTTGGAAAAGGTCTGTCATGGCCTAAACAGCATTTCAGACTTTCCAGAGCTCTCAGAATCTGCATTGACCTGAGTTGGGATGTAGCTGGAAGCTGTTTCTGTGGCATTTCAGTAATGTAAGGAAGAGAATTACTGCCTCTACAGATAGAATGATGTTTCAACCCAAACCCACATTGCTGCTCGTGGACTCCAGCTTGTCAGCATCTGGCTGGTGGAGGGGGCCTTCTCTTTGTAATCTGGTCAGGAATGATGGTAGTACCATGGAATGGTTTGGGTTGGCAGGCACGTTGAAGATCACCTCATTCCAACCTCTTGCCATAGGCTGGGACACCTCCCTCCAGACCAGGTTGCTCACAGCCCCGTCCAGCCTGGCCTGGAGCGCTTCCAGAGACGGCATCCATAACCTCACGGGGCAACCTGTGTGTGTCTCACCACCCTCACAGTAAAGAATTTCTTCCTAATATCATGTCTAAATCTACCCTCTTCCAGTTTAAAACCATTTCCCCTTGTCCTGTCACTAACTCCCTTCAGGTACTGAACAGGAATCTCCTTGGAGCCTTCTCTTCTTCAGGCTGAAGAGCCCCATCTCTCTCAGCTTGTCCCCAGAGCAGAGGTGCTCCAGCCCTCTGATCATTCTCATGGCCCTCTTCTGGATCCACACCAACAGCTTTATGTCCTTCTTGTGTGGGGGCTCCAGAACTGGACACAGTACTCCAGGATAGTCTCATGAGAGCAGAGCAGAGGAGCAGAATCACCTCCCTCACCCTGCTGGTCACACTTTTCTGGATGAGATCCATGATATTGTTGGTCTTCTGGGCTGTGAGTGCACATTGCCAGCTCTCACTGAGTCAGCACCCCCAAATCCTTCTCCTCAGGCCTGCTTTCAAGCCATTCTCTGCCCAGCCTGTATCTGTGCTTGAGATTGCCCTAACCCAGATGTAGGACCTTGCACTTGGCCTTGTTGAACTCCAGAATCTTGGCATGGTCAGTAAGTGGTAGGTGAGACCCAAGGTCATTTTTGAATTGTTCCTTGCTGATTCCCGAGTGCAGAGAGGTGGCTGGTGAGCCAGCTGGAGGATGGAAATCTTTCCAATAGGAAATAATGAACCTGTTGAGGAGGGTTGACCTGATAGACCTGAGACAGTGAGAAAAGGTTTCTGTTTACACAGACACTGACCCTTGGAGAAACAGCACACTGCTGCTGTAATTAAAATGCCCTGCCATAAAGGGCCTTCCCTGGCTCTGAAGCTATTGTACCTCTTAATTCAGAGCAGTGACGTGCAGCATTTTCCTGACATTCATCTCTCATCTGAGGTTCCCTCTTCTTCAGTCTCATCTATTTTTTTTCTCCTTTTAATGCTCTCCTTCCTGGTCTCTGTTTTTAATATGTAAGCTGTTGTGACAAGGAAGTGGAGGATAATTTCGAAGTTTGACAGTGGATTGCTCTTAAGGGTTTCTGTAACAATGCGTAAAATCTCATTGACTTATTTTGTAATTGTGTTTATTCTGTGAGAGCCCAAAGCATTTAAAAACATACAGAAACAAATGAAAGTGTAGCATATTAAAAATGTGCTTTTAGTCTTCTAGCCTAGCTCTCTCTGATAAATATAATTTTTTCATCATGAGAATGGTAAAGAAGATTCTTAAAGTGCATTTGGGAGAAGGGCTCATTCAGCTCATACAGTGGAATTCTGTCTAGCTTCAGCTGATGACACGCCTAGGAGCTGGCAGAGCAGAGATTTTCTAAAGAAGATAAATGATCTTTTGGACAAAATTCCAGTTCTCCTGCTTAAATATTTGATATTGTATAGTGCAGGTCTCAGCCTTGCTTCACTACAGCATTCCCACCAACAGTAATTTCAGAGAAGAACCTGTTTCTTATCAGATGAAAAAATAAATACAAGCCAGGCCAAGTCACGAGGTCACAGATGAGACAAGAGTTATCTGCAGGACAAGCAACCAGCAGTTGGAGGTTGCAAAGGACTTCCAGCCATCGGAATGGGCTCCCACTGGCAGGAGTCAATGGTATGTCAATCTACAGAAAAGCTTCCTTCCATAACACGTGTGTGTTTAAGGGAAGGATCCCTCCAGGGTTTCTGCTCCTTCTATGTCTGACTTTCAGCTGTGTAACCTTCCAAATACAAAGCAAAGATATTACTCTCTGGGAAAGTGTCAGCTCCTTTGGCCACACACTGACAATCAGCCGTTGTGTGCCCGTTCACTGATCCAAACTGCACTGAAAGAAAGACTGCAAACTGGGCAGTTCAAACATCTGGGCTTTGCTAGTGCAATTCCACAGGCTAAACAGATTCTGAGTTAAAACTGAAGTGTATGGAGTGAAATTAGGTCTGCAAAGGGAAGTTTCTGCAGCTTAAAGCAACTCAAGGCTTAGTGACATGTGCAGACTAGGACAGAATATTATAAAAAAGTGGCAATGATTTTATATATACAGAGACAAAAATCCACATTTTGAGTTTCTTTTCATTTCGTGGATTCTGCTGCTTAAGCAAGAAAACAAATTGTTTGTATAACTTATTTCAGGGAGGCAGCGTTGCTTAATGCTTAAAAACCAGAACTGATTATTTTTCTTCCGGGCTTTGTCACTTGCATCAGAGTATTATCTGAGGGAGGTCATCAGTTTTGCTATGAAATTTCCATACCATTAGGATGAAGATAATATCTTACGGGATGCTGGAGTGGAATTAGTTAATATTCAAAAAAACCTTGAAGCTTTTTGTTGGCTTAGATCTTAATAAAGCCATTGCCTGCAACACAAAGTTTGCATTCTGAAATCAATTCAAAACAGGGCATAAATTCCACATTCTTTTCAAAATGTGATGGCAAATGATTGAGAGCTTTTCCAGGGTGGTTCATGTCATCTGAACATTGTGTGGAGCTTTTGTTTGTTTTTTCTTCCTTCTCCCTTTATAAGAAATCTTTAAATTTGGATTCTTACTGAAAAATGTCCATGGCAGGGTAGTTTATTACTGTTGCCTGGCAGCTCTCAAAACTTTCACAGATGTCTATCCATCAATTTTTTACATTCAATTTTTATTCCTGCATTTTTTCTCTGTAACAAAATTGTGCCAAGATTTATTTCTTTATTGAATCTGAATTTTTGGAAAACAAGGCAGCGGACAGTGACAGTTGTGTGCTCTATTATTGTATCTCTGTAGCTGAAATGGCAGATCTCTGGTCCTATATGGGAACACATCTTATTCTACAAGCTTTATTGGGGTAGGGGGGAAACAAAAAAAAAACAAAACAAAACACAAAAAAAATCAAAACTAGCAAAAACAATAAAAAATGCTGTTGTTAGCCACAAATTTCACTTGGGAGATTCTGTTTAGATATAAGGAAAAACACTTTTCCCAGGAGGGTACAGACCTGGTCTCCAGAGTGGTTGGGGATCTCTGCTCATGACCATTTCCAAAATTTAGGTAAAATCACAGCCAATCTCGAAGAATCAGAGAATCATAGAATAGAGTGGGTTAGAAGTGACCATACAGCTCCTTCAGTTCCAACTCCCTGCTATGGGCTGGGTGCCCCCAGCTCCGGCTGCCCAGGACCCATCCATGGCCTGGGGCAGCTCCAGGAATGGGGCACCCACAGCTCTGGTCAGTGCTGGGGCCTCACTGCCCTTTGAGTAATGAATTTCTTCCTTACATCTGACCTAAATCTCCCCTCTCTTAGTCTAAAAACATTCCCCCTTGTCCTATCACTATCAGATAATGTAGAAAGTCGCTCTCACTCCTGCTTATAACGTCCCATTAAGTACTGGAAGGCTGTGATAAGGTTTCCCTGGAGCCTTCTCTTCTCCAGACTAAACAAGCCCAGCTCCCTCAGCCTCCTTTGTAGAGGAGCTGCTCCAGCCCTCTGAGCATCTTCATGGATAAAATAGTCCAAACTAGCACATCAGTTTGCTTTATTAGCTGTTAGCTGGCTAAAACACTGTCCACCTCCCCATCCTCCTGATCAGCCCTCACAATTTCTGTCTTTGCTGGCCTCTTGGTCTTTATGCTGACAGCATGTACACAGGGCAACATCCAACTTCTCTGCAAAAGAATAAAGAAATAGGGCTTGTGACTGCTGATCACCACATGCATAAACAAGACAGAAAGAAAACTTTGAGCCTCAGGTTTGTTTCCTCCAGTAACAGTGGAGTGTCTGCTACCCATCTGGTTCTGCACATTGTCCACTGTCTTAACCTCTCCCTCCTTCTCGCATGCCTCCTCAGCTGTTCTCACAAGGGCTGGGGACTCCTGGCACCTTTTGGAGGCTCCTTCCTCACCCAGGGTATCCATGATTGCTGAACATCCCTCTCACACATTATCTCCGAGCATGTTCTAGAAGGATGCTGCATGAAGGGAAAGACTTGCAGTCACTATGGAAGTGACTTTTTCTACTGGATGATCTTGTAGGTCTTTTCCAACCTTGGTGTTTCTGTGATTCTGTAAAGTGCATGTGCTGATATGCCATAATGTGCTTTATCGGTGGTTTTTGTATGCCAGAAACACAGCAGGTGGCAAACAGCATATGTAACTAAGACTATGATTTGTTGAGAAAGAATCCTACATACTCTGACTTTCCTGGGTGGAGAGCTTGGCAGTCATCACATAATTCTGTTCCAGCTTGAGTTTCCTTCACTTCTGCCTCATGAGAAGGAGGCCACTGGAGAGCTGCCCTTGACAAACCTTGTCTCTTCTTGCACCTCCACAACGCTCCTTGTGTTTAGTCTGGGGCTTGCTGTAACTAAGCAGCACTAGGTAACTTAATAATTATGGTAACCTGAAAGAATGCCAGACTGAGAACCCCTCTGTGCCAGGCAAAGTGTCTCTGCTGCTGAATGGACTCATGATGTTGTACACTCCCTCAATTCCCTTTACAGCACCTCTAAGTCTGATAAAAGCTGCTGATTCCTGTTTAATGGATACCATTGGTTACTAACAAGCTCACTTGCCTCTTAAAAAGCCAACATCAGTCTCAGGAGATCTAATTTAGGAAGCACATGTAAGGCAAGGGTGTCCTACAAGTGCATCTGAGGTGGAGCAGCACCTGGCAGTACTGCAGGCTGCTTGGCTGCCAGAGCTCAGAGTGTTGTTATTCATAATCCAGCTCACGAGTCAAGCTACCAGAGGCTCTTCTCAAACTCTGCACCACTTGAGTGTTGTGGAGGGCAGCCTGCATCTACAGCAGGCATTATTTCTTCCTGAGCGGTTTGAAGGTTCCCTGATGGCAGCAGCCAGCAGCAGAGACTTGTGCTGGAACAGAAAGAGCTGCACACTGCAGACAGAAGGACTCTGGCCAAAGACTTGTGCTATGAAGCTCTTGTACTGCGTCAGCTCACCCTACTCAGTTTAGCCCATTGGATCTGTGTCAGACACTGTGGTCTCTTTTCTCTGTGGGTCACCTCTTGCCTTGGATGGCTTTCTCAAAGCATTGGTACTGACCCGAGGGCTCAGGGATTCTGTGTTAGCTCCAGTTTGTCTAACCCAACATTGCCATGAGGCTGCTACACAAACGCTTTGTTAGAGGATTGCACAGGACTCTGGAGCTCAAATATTTTGACCCTTTGTTTTCAAACTGTTCCAGCAGAGGCAAGGATGAAGGCTGTGGAGAAGATTGACTGTCTTTATGGTTTTACCACTGGTATAGTGCAAATGTATATGAGCTGATCCACAAAGATCACCAGGGCACATGACTGTGTGCTTCTACTCTCTGCCCATAGCCGCCTGTGATGTGAGCTAGCTCCAGTTTTGAGTGAGCACACAGCCTTTCCTCAACTCCTCCCACATCCATTTCAAACTTATCACTTCCAGTCTGCAATTAGGTAAAAGAATTCTTCTATGTCCTGCTGTTTGTAGGAGTGACAAGTTTGTGCGAGAAGATCACAAAAGTGTGACATCCCTGCTCATGAAAGTCTTTGTGGTATGAAAGAAATGCAATTAGAGGGGATCTTGTGTGTCCTGAGACAATCAGGAGATATGACAGCAGACAGCTTCACCCTCTTCAATGTGGTCTTCCTTAAACTATGTTTTTACTTCAGATTTGGGTTGCCAATAACTCATTCAAACAATGATCTAATGCCTATGTGAATGTTTGTAAAACCTCACTGCTCTGGCAGGTTGAGTGCTTGCCAAAAAGCAATCACATGTAATTAGAGAGAAGGAATTTGAATTTACTGGCCTTTCACTGCAGCATATTTTCCATTTGTGCTCGTACCATTTTAACCTTCTAATTAACTGAGATTGTGCTCCATCTTGGGGTATACATGAATTTATCCTGTTTTCAAAGGAATATTCTTTTAAATAGGACTGGCAAAAGTCTGCCTGAAAACAGCCAGGGATGTGGATATAAGAAGCCTGTGTGTAAAAACAGGAATGAGGTATCCTTTGTTCTCGTGCACCTGAGACACCTAGCAATTTTGACATGGAAACTTCAATGAGAAAACTGCCTTTGGAATTTCTCCAGCATGCTGGAAATGCCCTGTATCTCCTTGTCGAGTTCTGGAGAACTGGACTTGTTCTTCAGTTCCCTGTACAGTGGACAGAACTGCTGGGACACTTGTAACTACAAACACAGCAGGAATGCCTCAGAAAGGCTCCCTCAAACTGGTCAGTAAGCAAAAACACAAGGGATGAGGAAAGTTCAGTGCACAGTTCTCCAATGTCCCGATAGCATCTGCAACAGTGGTAACATTGGTCAGTCTCTGGCAATATGCAAAATATGGAGCTGTAAAAATGGCTTCAGATGAACAAATTTATGGCTTATCACCCCACTGAATACACGGTGGGCTTCAGCTTGACTGCAGAACTGGTTTGAGGGAAAAGAACAGGATTGGAAAGCTGGAAGAAGGAGGGAGAAGTTAAGATGATGGACAGCTTGCTGAACTAGAGTGGACAACAAACACTCCACTGGTACTGGAGAAACCAAACCTGGGGCTCAAAGTGTTCTTTCTGTCTTGTTTATGCATGTGATCATCAGGAGTCACAGAATCACAGAATCACAGAATGGCCAGGGTTGGAAGGAACCTCAAGGATCATGAACCTCCAATCCCCCTGCCACATGCAGGGCCACCAACCTCTACACTTCATAGCACCCCAGGCTGCCCAGGGCCCCATCCAACCTGGCCTTGAACACCTCCAGGGATGGACGGGGCATCCACAGCCTCTCTGGGCAGCTGTTCAGCACCTCACCACTCTCATAGTAAAGAACTTCCCCCTGACATCCAACCTAAATCTTCCCTCCCTCAACTTCAAACCATGTCCCCTTGCCCTGCTGTTATCTACCCTTTCAAAGAGTTGATTCCCCTCCTGTTTACAGGCTTTGTTCTCTAGCAGAGAAGTTGGATGTTGCCCTGTATACGTGCTGAAGCTGTCAGCATAAAGACAAAGAGGCCAGCAAGGACAAATATTGTAAGGGTAGATGAAAGGATAAATCTGTGCATTCAAGAGTGAGTCAATATGTAGTAAACATGCCTGGTCATTTGATGGTTTCGTAGACATAGCACTGAATTTGGTCTTGATGGACCTTATCTCTCTTTCAGGCATTGGCTGTATTGGCTATGTTAGGGAGAGATACAGGTGCATGGAGAATTCAAGTTGGATGAAAGACATCTTTTCCAGCAGGTGTCCAAAAGCACGTTGCCCACTATGCTGTCAGCTATAACCCATGCATAGTAAACACCAGGCCAGGAACATCTGAGCTACCGCTCCTTTCTTCTGCAAGTGCAGAAGCTGGAGCAACTCCTCTATGAGGACAGCTTGAGAGAGCTGTGGCTTTTCAGACTGCAGAAGAGAAGGCTCCAGGGCAATCTTATAGCAGCCTTCAATTGCCTGAATGGGCCCTACAGGAAAGCTGGGGAGGGACTTTTTATACGGGCATGTAGCAACATGACGAGGGGAAATGTCTTTAAACTGGATATGTTAGATTTAAACAAGATATTAGGAAGAAATTCTTTACTGTGAGGGTGGTGAGACACTGGCACAGGTTGTCCAGAGAGGTTGTGGATGCTTCCACTCTGGAAGGACTCAAGGCCAGGCTGCATGGGGCTTTGAGCAACCTGGTCTAGAGAGAGGTGTCTCTGCCTATAGCAGGGGGTTGGAATGAGGTGATCTTAAAGGTTCTCTCCAACCCAAGCCATTCCATGATTCTATGATTCTATGAAGACCAGAAGTATTCCTGTTTTGGTAGACTCTGCATCTCATTTCAAGACTGGACAGTCACACAGTGGCAGATACAGAATTGTGGCATAATCTGCTCTTCATCTTTTCCTACTGGCAGAACCTACGGCTGTTTGAACTCAGCATAGGATGCTGAATTATCACCTCCTCCATGGCATGCAGGCCAGGACTGTGGATTTGCAGGAGGAAGTTCTCTTGGATGTCAGCATCTCTCAGGTCAGTGGGATTCTGAGTCCTTTGGTGGATTTATCCAGAGAACTAAAGCCATATTTTAAAGCATTGGGCTTTCCAGACCTGAGTAATTTTGTGTCACCCAGTCACATAAATACATGTAAAAGATGACTAACTGTGAATTTTCCCAGTCTGTGCTATCTACAGAGACTGTGATGGTTTCATGATGACAAAGAGACCGTTGGGTGTCCCAAACTCACAAAGTTGTCTGAACTGATGGGGCTCAGGACTCCGTTGCAGACAAATGACATATACCAAAGGAGAAAGATTTTCCCTTGTGTGAGAGAAGAGAGGTAAATTCTGTTCTCCAGAGACCACTGGGCCAAATTTCTAGACAACAAACATTGCAGTGAAGAACCTGACCTAGTTTGAATAATTAGAGGTAATTGTCATCTCCTTCCAAAATGACAAAAACCATAATCACCAGCAGATGCTTAGCTCAGTCCCTCACACACACACACACACACACACACACACACAAAAAAAAAAAAAAAAAAAAAAAAAAAAGTCTGGAAACCCATAGTGGGGTGGAGAGTATTGTCTCAGAGGCACTAATTTACAGGAATGGTCAGGAATTTTCCTTAGGGTTTTTTCCAGTACATGGTCAGCTGCTCAGCCTACGGTGCTGGCTCAAGTTCATGGACTGGGCATCTTTCCAGAAAATCTGTAAATATGCTGGAAGTACAAACGAGGCTGACACTGAAGAATTAGGGCACAATTCAAGCTGGAACAATTTTGAGGTGAGGAACCTACAGCCACTAATGGAATCACAAAGCACCATGGGTTCCAGACCCTTCACGCTAGCATTCTGCAATCCCTAAACTAGTCTGGAGCCTCCTAAAGTTCTTGTGAAGGCTCTGAGAGACATCTGTGCAATCTGTAGCAATAGGTGATTGAAGCTGCCTGCTAAGTGTGCTGCTGGGAAACCGGGAAGGCCCTGAATTTTACTGGAAACCCCCAAAGAAATCTGGAGCCCTGTGTTCTGTAAGGTGAATGCAGAAACTTTTGATTTGAAAGATTTATTTATTTATTTATTTTCCCCAGTCTGTTTTGTTGGAAAGGAGTGAACTCTCAAGTTCTGATGGTTGTTAGAGAGGGCCAGCTGGGAAGGAATGCAGGAAGTTGGGGTGCACTCCCAGTCCTGTCTGTGCATCCCAGCTATCTGTGAACCAACTACCTGACAAGCCATATCAAAGTCCTCCCTGCACACAGCTGTTACATCAGAGCAATGGGGGAGACTGCTGAAATAAGAAGGTCTTTGCATCTCTCCTTTGCATCTCTCTGCAGCCTTAATCTGCAGAGTCCTAACACTCTACTATCCTGTCTTGCTTCTGAGCCTCGTGATAGTGCTGACTTACCTTCTGCTGCACCCAGAGATGCTATCAACACCAATTCCACCTTTCAGGGCATGAGCTAATTCCGTTTATTGTGAGCCTGTGAGGTTGGCTACACTTGCATAAGGCTACAGGAAGCTTCTTCAGATCATGTTACATTTCCTCTGCAAGTAGGCAGAGCCTTGAAGAAAGGAGTCAGTATCTGATGAGGCAAGAATACTAGTGGGAAGAAGGGGATATGTGGCACTACCTGAAATATTCCAGCTTAGCTGGGCACCCGAATGGGCACAACTGCTCGGTTTAAGTAGAAATGAGTGTCCCTGCAAGAGTCTGTGCTCACCAGAGAATTTGTCTGGAGCGCTAGTTCCCATATGTTGACTGCATGTGATAACTGAGTGGTTTGTAATTAAGTGAAATTTAGGAAAAGGAACGCTTCAAGATGATGTGAAGGTAACTGGCTGAGGGGAAATGAAAGGTTTGCTGGTATGATGGTATAAAGCAGTGCTGAAACTGAAAAGATGAGCAAGGAGCAAGCCTTTACAATACTCAGAAACCAAGGCTCCCCGATGTATTTTCCCTTCTGTGTCATTAGAGAAAAGTACTGCAGAGCTGAGAAACCCATGGAAGTGGTCACAGCCAGGAGTTGTTCTTCCACCCAAGTAGAGCTGGGACAGATGTGCTTTCTGTTGAAAATGCTCTAACAAAGCATTAACATCATCATTTCTCCACAGTGACTGTCAGAACACTTGGAGCATTTTATAACACATTAGTATGCATCTATTCCTGTATAACCTTCTGCAATGGGACTAATAATCAAGGATCGTGCTTCTAAACCAATGACTCTCTTGGGAATGTGTCTGGGGCTCCGCAGCCTTTGAAGCAGGCAGTAATGTGGAAACAGTGACACCAGTGTCACTCCCACAGAGTAAAGGATCTCCCATCTGGGCATAGGCGTGGAGCCCTTCAACCAAAAAAGGGTGAAAAATGAATTATAGCACCTTTTGGGAGAGACCAGTATCCCCATGATGTGTTTGGAATCTGTTCTCATGGTATAACTGCAGTACTACTGCCACTGCAGGACGAAAGGGCCCAGAGAATTTCCACAGTGTGTGGTGATTGCAGCTCATAAAAGAGGAGGTGAAGAAGCCTCCAGTCACACAAACAAGGTCAGTACAGAGGCACTTCCCAAGTTCTGCAAAGAAATCCACTGATAGTTTTTTGCAGGCTGCAGAGACCGTGGCTCTCCTAAATCCTTTGGGCCGTATTGCTTCCTTGATCTTCTTGATGGTGAACTGACCAAGAGAATATTCCATGCTGTATGGTATCATGCCCAACAACAAAAGCACGGGGGGGAGAAGAGGAGGCTCTTGTTACGAAAATGTTTCCCCGAGAAAGAGGTATGCATACTGAGGCCCAGCTTCCCAAGAAGTGGATGAGCATCTCTTGCTGATGGGAGATAAACAATTTGTTCTTTACTCCTTTTGCTGCTGCACAGTCTTTGCTTTTCTTTCACTGAACTGTTTCTGTCTCAAACCCACAAGTTTTCCCTCCCCTTTAATTCCCCCCCCCCCCCCCCCCCCCCCCCCCCCCGTCTTTTTGTTCCCCTCTGTCCTGCTGAGAAGAGGATGTAAAAGATGGGCTGTGTGTTTATCAGTGTTAAACAACAACAGACTCCCCTCATCTGTCACAGGCTTCCCCTGGCTGGCTGTGGTGGGGTTACTCAGCCCCACACATATCCCTGCTCTTTTTTTTCTTGTTTACCACACAGGGGACCAAGGGAAAACTGCTATCCTGAACAACGCACCACAGACAGTGGATATATATATTGCCTGGATAGCACCCTCTGTTATCTTTAACCTACAGTGGCAATCACCTTGGATTGATTCTGATGCCTTTTCCTCTAAATACTACCCTGCATGTTTTTCTCTGCATTGTCAGACTTGGTTTAGGCACTGTGCGATAAGCTGGTGTAAAGCCTTGGATCCCACTGCCGCTGTGCTCCAGAGAGACAACAGCAAGAGCCAGAAGTTGTCTAGCCATGAATTTTTCCAAGGGCATGACTGAAGATCCCTTATCACTGCTGATGCCTCCCTGGTTTAGTGACTCTCAGCCAGGTGCTCTGCTCTGTCTTAGCTGTGCACACTCCCAGATTTTCCATGGGCTGGTTATTGAACTGCCTGTTTGGGCTGCCTGCTCAAAATTGCCTGGGAGAGGGTAGGCTGCTCCCTAAGGAAGGAGGGCTGTCAGATGAGAAGGACAGCACAGCCACTGGGGCAAGAATCTAACCAGTCAGCATCCAACCAAGGACCAGCCAGGGTCAGCTCAGCATCCAGAACACCAAAGACACAGCTGAAGACATGCTCACCTTGTACATAACTCAGACAGGGCTGAGCTGAAATGGAAGGGTGTGGGTGGGGGCCTCAGCTGAAGCTGGACAGGGTCATCAAGGCATATTCATGTTCTCAAGATCACAGAATCACAGAATTGCCAGGGTTGGAAGGGACCTCAAGGATCATGAATCTCCAACCCCACTGCCACACGCAGGGCCACCAACCATCCCACCTAATGCTAGAGCAGGCTGCCCAGGGTCCCATCCAGTCTGGCCTTGAACACCTCCAGGGACGGGGCATCCACAACCTCCCTGAGCAGCCTGTTCCAGCACCTCACCACTCTCTCTGTAAAGAATTTCCCCCTGACGTCCAACCTAAATCTCCCTTCCCTCAGCTTAAAACCATTTCCCCTTGTCCTGCTGTCACTCACCCTTTCAAAGAGTTGACTCCCCTCCTGTTTGTAGGCTCCCTTTAGGTACTGAAAGGCTGCAATGAGGTCACCCCACAGCCTTCTTTTCTCCAGGCTGAACAAGCCCAGCTCCCTCAGCCTGTCCTCATAGGGGAGGTGCTCCAGTCCCCTGATCATCTTTGTGGCCCTCCTCTGGACCCTCTCCAACAGCTCCCTGTCTTTCTCGTACTGGGGGCTCCACACTTGGACACAGTACTCCAGATGGGGCCTCACAAGAGCAGAGTAGAGGGGAACAATCACCTCTCTGTCCCTGCTGGCCACCCCTCTTTTGATGGAGCCCAGGATCCCATTTGCCTTCCGAGCCGCAAGGGCGCAGTGCTGGCTCATGTTAAGTTTTTCATCTACCAAGACCCCCAGGTCCTTCTCCACAGGGCTGCTCTCAAGGACCGCTCCTTCCAGTCTGTAGGGATGCCTGGGATTCCTCCGGCCCAAGTGCAAAACTCTGCACTTTGCCATGTTGAACCTCATCAGGTTCACCCGGGCCCACCTTTCCAGCCTCTCGAGGTCCCTCGAGCCCCTTGAGCATCCCATCCTTCAACCGTGTCAACCACACCACTCAGCTTGGTGTCGTCAGCAAACTTGCTGAGGGTGCACTCGAGTCCATCATCGATGTCATTGATAAAGATGTTAAAGAGCACCGGTCCCAAGACAGACCCCTGGGGGACGCCGCACGTTACCAGCCTCCACCTGGACATAGAGCCACTGATGACCACCCTCTGTCTGTGGCCTTTCAACCAGTTTCTTATCCATCGAGTGGTCCACCCATCAAATCCACATCCCTCCGGTTTGGAGATAAGGATGTGGTGGGGGACCATGTCAAAGGCCTTGCTCAAGTCCAGGTAAATGACATCAGTTGCCTTTCCCTTGTCCACCGATGCCGTCACTCCATCATAAAAGGCCACCAGATTGGTCAAGCATGACCTTCCTCTGGTGAAGCCGTGCTGGCTGTCACGGATCACACGCCCTTTCCTCATGTGATCAAGCATGTCATCCAGGATGATCTGTTCCATGATTTTCCCAGGCACAGAGGTGAGACTCACCGGCCTGTAGTTCCCGGGGTCCTCCTTGCTCCCTTTCTTGTAAATGGGAGTGACGTGACCCTTCCTCCAGTCATCCGGGGGACCACACCAGACAGCCACGACTTTTCAAATATGATGGAGAGCGGCTCGGCAACCACCTCAGCCAGCTCCTTCAGAACCCTGGGATGCACGCCATCCAGCCCCTTAGACTTGTACACATTCCGTCTCATGAGGCGGTCTCGGACCTGCTCTGCCCTCACAGCGGGGGGGGATTTACCACCCCAATCCCCACCCAGAGGTGTAGGGATGCAGGGCTCAGGGACGGAAGGAGTACTGGAGTCCTGGCCGCCAGTGAAGACTGAGGCAAAGAACTCATTCAGTACCTCAGCCTTCTCTCCGTCCGTTGAAACCAGTTCTCCTTTTACATTTACCAAAGGAGGTACTGTCGCTTTGGCCTGTCTCTTCTGGCTAATGTACCTATAGAAAGTCTTCCTGTTGTTGACAGTAATGTACAGGCCACACAATAAAATGTGACTTTCAACAATGGACATTTCAACAATGTCCATTTCTCTGCTGCTGCCTCCTGCCAGGTCTTCCCAGGCCAGACTCAGGGCCTCATCCCCTTTAAAATCTGCTTTTGAAGCGTCTCTGCCCAGAAAAGGTGCTGAGACAATGCCAGACTTCAGCAAACGGCTCTGAGCAGTCACACAGGGCTGGCAGGTTACTTTCACTGGAACAATCTATTGCCTCTTTAGAGTGCTTCTATCCCAGACATCCTCCTCTGGTCTCGCTGCCAGCATTGTAATGAAAAATTGCTATTCTATTATGTCTGCTTCCAATTGAGAACCTCTAGGAAAGATCTCGTGCTCTCCAGCTCTTTGCTGCTGAAATTAGCTCTGCATTCTGCAGAAATGTCAAGACTGGAGGCTAGCATCTAGCAGTAGGAAGAGTTACTGATGCTGTACAGACAAGACGTATTGGAGAGCTGATAGTCCAAAATGTTTCATAGTAACTCAGCAAAAAGGAGGTACTCCATGAAAGCAACTAAGCAATCCTGCATAGGATGGCACAACTGAGGGTCTGGCACAACTTGGGGTCTGGCACAACTGAGAAAGGGTTAAGCTGTGGCATAGCATTCAGTATAGCTGAAGAATGCTCGAGTGAGCACTGTGCAACCAGAAAGATAGTTTTAAGTTACTCACAAAGCTTTCTAATTAATTACAATTGGGGAGATGCAAAAAATGGTGTGTTTTATTCTGTAAGTGCTGAACATTCCACAATTGCTGTGTTTAATAAATACAGCAGGGGCTCCTAGGAGACTGAATGGGGCTGAATGAATGAAGTATGTGAGACATCTGAAACCTATTAGTTGGAGCAAACTGTTGGAGAGGCAGGAATTCTTCTCTTTTAAAAAATATTTATACATTTTGCTTTAATGTCAGGCCAACATCTTATGTGGGGTTATGTTCCAGTGGAAGGAAAGGTGTGTCAGGGGGAAATGCAGGGGGAGGGGAGGTACATTTTTGGTTCAGTCCCAAAAGAAGCATAAGGGCTGTGTGTCTTTTGTAGCATACTTTCCTCTCTGAAGTGAACTCAGCACATGGAAACATAAGGCCGACATTGCCCCAGGCTTAATGGAGAAAGAAAGTCTTGGGGCTCAGATTGTTGTGGCGTGCATTTTGAACAGCGGCTGGGCTTGACAGACCTGGAGCCCCTTGCCTGGGGCACCAGCAGAACTGCAGGACTCATGGGGTTAAGATTATGGATGCTATCACATTGAGTTTGGTTAATCTAGTTGTGATAGTTTGAGAAGAACCCGAGTCCACAACCAATGTCTTCTCCAACACGTGGACAGCTCCACAAAGTCAGATGAGTGTCTAGCACCAGCAGGGGTGACACCACATCTGTTGCTCTTCTGTTCAGTTCTTCCTAATGGGAGATATCTACACAGGCTTCTCCTTCTAGGGCAGAAATTAGATTATCTACTTATTTAAACAGAGAAGACAGATGGGAAAAAAACAGATCGTGCTCCCAAAGAACAAGTAGGGCTAGCTGCTCCTGAGGATTTCACATCATTTTCACACATTTCCACATCACATGAGGAATCACATTTCACCTGCATAACATGCAATATACAGATGTCTCTGGAAAAAGGTTCTGCAGAGAAATAGTTGACAGCACTCTCCATGCTCAGCTTCAATTTGGACATATTTTAAGCTGGACAAAGTAGCTCACACCTCCCAGAGCCACATTTTGTTCTAATTGGCTCAGGACTGAGGACCAGTTGCATTGTGAGTTTACTTGAACTGTATCATGCTCTAACTTATGGTTTGGGCTGAAATTTGGGGAGACTGTGCCTTGTAGTTAATGAGATGGTTGTTTCTCACAGAGTCCTTTCTAGAATCTTCATGGGGTCAGTTTTCTTAGATTTGATTTCTGGTATCAGATTTTGGGGGAGAGGAGATGTGGGAAATGCAGGTATTCATGAGTCAGAAAGGGAGAGAGTGAAGCAGATGTTACCAGAACCCCTTAAACACCTTTATGTCCTCAAGATGCTTCAGGAGACATTCAGGTTGGACATTAGGAACAATTTCTTCTCCAAAACAGTGGTCAGGAGCTGGAATGGGCTTCATGGGCTTCCCAGAAAGGTAGTGGAGTCACCACCCCTGAAGGTGTTCAAGGAACGTGTAGTTGTGGCACGGAGGGACGTGGTTTAGTGGGAAAATATTGGTGGTAGGTGGACGGTTGGACTGGATGGTCATGGTGGTTTTCCAGCCTTGGTGATTCTATGATTCCACGCTTCTATGAAATTTAGGTGGAATTTTTCCTATTGGATGCTATGTTATGGACTGCTACCTAGCTGGAACTTGCAAAAACTGGTAGCCATCTTCCAGCCTCCTGTTGCTTCACCTGAAACTGTTTCTCAGGCATGCATACATCTGTTATTTTTAAACTTAAAAAATGTTAAGGGCTGTCTTGTGTTTGTTCACAGCTGACATTTCTCACCCATGCTATATCCCTAACATGCCAGGTGCGAGGTATCCGCAAAGTCAGACCAAGAGATCAAATACTCCTGCAGCTGCGTAGGTGAAGTTTCCTCCATGACTTGAGGATGTCACCACTCTGTGTTCACAAACACTGCTTTGATGATTTGGCTGATGATATTACAGAGACAAACAGTGCACTTAGTTTTAATGATTTCCAAGGTTATGGTTTCCAAGACGTGGAGTGACATTTAAGCACATGTGTACTTGTGTATAAACTTTGGATAACACCTTACGATTGTTTCAGAAAGGTCCACGTTATGGAAATATTTTCCAGGTGATCAAGGATGTGTAAATTATTTCACTTTTCAGTGGCTCCTCGTGATCTTTATTCAGACCAATTTTATTTCATTTGGCACAATTCCATACTTGAATTCTTTCATGCTTCCTAAATCTAAAAAGTAAAGTTTTAGGAAACTGAAAATTGCAGATGTCTATCTTTTTAATCTTCCAAAATCTATTAGACTATAGGGTATCTTTTCACTGCACAGGAAACAGATGTTCTTGCAGTGGCAACATGTGGGAGGCATCATTAAATTTGTTTAGTTTAGGGTGTCTTGGAAATGCAGTTGTGCTTTGTGGTAGCAATTTGTGGTCACCTTTTATATATGACCTCTGATCTCACTGAATTTAGAGTGGTGCCAGTCACAAATTTCAGTTGAGTTTCTTTTCACCATCAGTGCCCATCTCTTAGACAAAGTTTTAGAAAATAATTTCTGAGCAGGATTTTATATCTTTTTCTATTTCTGAAAACATGACTGTGAGATGGGGTGGGTTATGACTGTTTCTCGTTTTAGTAAGGAGATAGTGTAACGTATCTCAGAGTCTATGAATGGATTTAACTCTTTCTAGAGCTGTATTGGGTAAATCATTCTTTTGACTGTACTTCTCTGTGATGTCTGTGCACAATCAATAAGAGGATCTTACTGGAATTCAATCTGGTCATTTTTGTGTACCTGCAATTCTTATATATATATTTATATATATGCTTTCACTAAAAACACCAAGGAAAGCGCCAGTGCTATATCCAAAATTCCTTGATTGTCTTCCATATTGCAGGTTCAGAGTTTATGTTTGTGTATGAGTGGATGATTTACCACTTCTTCCAGGCTGCCCTGTGTGGGTTAGGCGGGCTAGAATCATTGCCAGTAGATGTCTGGCTCCTCTTCAACACTGAGGACAGTGAACCTATTGTCAAGTTCCAAGTCCCAAGACGGGGTGAAACTTTTCTCTGGCAGGTAGAAGTCAATGCTTTCCATCCTTCCCGTTCTCCAGAGGCTGTACTTACCTCAGTGGTGAGGTTGAATACTGTTGTATTTTACCAGCAGTCAGGGTCAGAGGGTCTACAAGTTGATGTGTAGCACATAAGAGTCTGTCTAACCTGCTCATTTTTATTAACACCACACCACATGATCACTTGATAGCACAGCTTTTCCAAGCTGGAGGACTGCATCTGTTTGTCTGAAGCTCTCTCTCTGTTGAAGCCTCCACTCTATCAGGAACAACTGCTCTGATTGCTGCTGGTATGTGGCACATCACCAGCAAATGCAAGAATGTAGAAAGGACGTGAGATCAACTTTAGGCCTCTTTCTTCTTCCATATCTACGACATTTCATAATCCTAGACTCTGTCTCTTTAAGTCCACCATGGAATACTGAAACATATCACATAACCCATAAGCTGTCAGGTGTGGGATTTTTTTTTTTTTTTGGTTGGTTTGGTTGTGTGGGTCTTTTTTTTTTTTAATTTTAATTTCAAGTTCCACATTGAAATAAAATGGAGGGGAAGCACACCCATCTAGTGTATCAACTACTTCATTTTTTGTTGTCTGCAAATCTGCTGAAGGTGCTCTATATCCTATCATCCATGTCATTAATGATGACATTCAACATTAATTGCTCCAGCATTGACCCTTGGGATATGACTGGCATCCAGTCTTTGTACTGGCATCCAGACTTTGTACTGCTGACTGCATACCTTGAGCCTTGCAGTTCAGCCACTTTTCAAGGTTCCTCATTTCCTGTTTATCTACAGTGCAGCTAACTAGATACAACAGTGGGGCATATAGCAGTGCCATTCACTAGGAACTCTCCTGAGATTGATTAGCATAAACTTATGTTGACATGGCACAAAGAACAATATGTGAGAAGAAAGAAAATACTGCAAAAGAAGTTGACTGAATTTCAAATTTTATGACACAACGTGAAAAGGCATGTACCCGGATGGATGCCCCGTCCCTGGAAGTGTTCAAGGCCAGATTGGATGGGGCCCTGGGCAGCCTGGTCTAGCATTAAATGAGAATGTCAGTGGCATGTGGCATGGGGGTTGGAGATTCATGATCCTTGAAGTCCCTTCCAACCCTGGCCATTCTGTGATTCTGTGATTCTGTGTACCTTATGAACTTTAGATGCAAACTGGCACTGACACTCAGCAAGTGAAAACAGTGGAAAGAGTTAAAGATCTTTATGAAGCAGTCACTCAATAAAGGACCTTTAGCTGAAGATGAAGCAGGGTGACACATTCAGTCAGAAAAGATGTGCAAGGTTGCATAGGCTATCACTTATTCCAGCCTTGGCAGATACTTTGTGCAGTACGATATGGTCAGTTGGTTGTTTCTGGCAGTCCTGGCTATGCGGCTAGTAGCTGCTTTCAGGTTTGTTTTCATAGGGATATTCCTGGCCAGTTGTCATGACTTACCTAGTTTTTCTGGATTCCAACTTCCCCCATTTCTCTGGCATGTCTCAACTGTACTGAGTACAGGTTTTTTTTGTTTTGTTTTGTTTTGTTTTGTTTTTTTGTGCTCTTCTTGTGTTCTCAGTACCTCCTCCATGGGTCAGCCTGAGTTTGATTCTTGCCCTTCCTTCTGGGGAATAACTGAGTCTGTGACCACAGGAGCTGGAATTTGCATCAGAAGAAAGAGTCCAAAAGCTGGCATAAGCCATGACCAGAAATGCAGTCTTCTTGGGCTGTGGAAAACTTCTGCTCACTTGCTGTGCAAATAGTAAATTCAGTCTCCCTTGCTTCTTAGTTTAGTCTGAATACAGAGGCTGAAATACCGTGAGAATGGTTTGTTTTATTTCCAACTTACCGGAAACCAGAGACTCCTGGGAGATTTCCAAGGCAGTTGTTAAACCCAAGTGGATTTTGTTGCTCTGTTGCATGTGAACCTGAAACTCTTGATTCCTCCAGCAGTGAGTGTCCAGACTCCTCCTCCTGCATCACTCTAATCCAATTGCTCTGTGTTCATTCCTTTAATTTCATTTGTATTCATCTTACAGTAGCTAGACATTTCTCTGGTTTCTCTCCAAGACTGCGAACCATATTAAATTTTCTAATAATGTGGAGAGAAATGACACCCAAAGTATTTTGTCTCTTCTATGCTTTTGCTTGGAATGAAGGCAATTCATCTGCTTTGATGGGATGGTTTTCATGGACCCTTATTACATCATTATGCTATACAGTCATCAGATTTTCTATAACTCTCTGCTCCTGCCCAAGCTGCTGTCATAGCTCACTGTTTAACGATCTTGTTGCTATATAGGTAGGGGTGACAGAGATATCCTGAATTAACACTGGAAATCTTCTATCATTTGACTTGGAGGGGGGGGGGAGTGGATTATTTAAAATAATTAAAATAAAATATCTGTGGAAAGGTTGAATTTCCCTTTGCTAACACCCTGGCAAAGCTGTTCAGGGGGTGACCCAGTGGATCGGCAGCACAGTACCTGCAGGCGTGGAAGCTGTCAGCCAGATTGGCTCACCCCCACTACAAGAGCTGCCAGGACAGCACAGCTCTGCCCCAAGGAGACAGTGCAGAGGCTGACTGTGAACTGCCTGCCAGGTCCTACTCAACCAGGAGTTGAAATATGGAAGAGTAATACAAGACATGAGGAAGTGGCAAAGGGAATCAGAGTTCTGGCCTGTAGCTTTTTTTTTCTTTCTTTCCCAGTTTGCAACATTTTGGAGTACCCCATGCTGAAGCAGGATGAATTTCCTATTTCCTCTGTGCCCAGTTTCCAACCGCAGGGGTAGTGCCTACATGCTCACAGACCGTACTGCAGCTGAAACTCAGAACACATCAGACTGCAGTTCATAGTTCATCATATTTCTCAAATTTGCAGTATACACAACTGAATGTTATCTTATTATTCTCTCCTAATTACTGAAGTTATTTCAAATCAAAATCAAGATGCATCAGTGACAGACAACCAAGCTGAGCACGCACACTGCTGCAGAGATTGTTCAAAGCCACGATACCTGCAGCTGCTTCTCTTGCAGCCACAATAGACTGATCTTCAGCTGAGCTGTGAACAGATGTGAGCACATTGCTTGCAAGTCAGTTTGCCATGTCACAGTGCTGCACTGGACAAGAAGAAGCATCTCTGTGTTTTTTCCCAAGCACTGAGGGAGAAATTCCTGGAGTAACCCCAACAGACCCAAGCGAATAGGGTGAGGAAGTGGTCAAGAGCTTGGAAGCAGCCCTGGGCTCCGGAGTGCAGAGCAGCCCTGAGCTCGGCACCGTGGCAGCTGTCCACATGGAACACGATGGCTTTGTAGAACTGCACCTCTGCAAGTGCTCAGTTCCAGGAATGTTCTAGGAAGTGGGCAAAATCCTACCGGTTTTGGCAAAAGCTGGAAAATACCATCTTCCCTTGAGAGTCCATGCAGTCTCTCACAATGTCAGTGTGACACAGCAGCCCCTGACGTCTGGGTAATGTTTACAGTCAGGAGGCCCACTTTCCCCAGTTTAACCTGTGTGCTTTCCTCTCTTTATCCACTTCCCTCCCGTCCAACCAAGCCTCTTTCCCTGCAGCCAGCGGAAAACAGACTCTTCTCATTTCAAAATAAACACCATTCTGTCCAATGTGGGAGGAAAGAAAGAAGGAGGAGAGCATGGGACTTAGTTGTAAAAGGAGCATAGTCAGAGAGGGCTGCACATCCTGGTTCAGCAGTGCTGGAGTGATGCAGTGCATTAGAATACCAAAGAGGTCAACAGGTCTGGGATGGAACTTGAGTCCTTTTCTAGCTCCTACATTATTAGGCGTGTTTATTGAGGGAATTTTCTCCCTTTTTACTTGGGCAGATGCACTGTACAATCAGTGCTGAGCATTCATTCAGCTCGTTCCACTGCATTTCTTTGTAGTGATGGGGAAACCATGAACGATTACATAAGAGCCTTTTGAACCAATGCTGTAGAAGGAATAAAACAAAAAGGAAGGAAAAGAGGATGGTGAGGATGAAAGGTTTCTCAGGAGATACATGCAGTGGGATGGTAGTGAGCAGAAATCTCAAAGAATATTTTGGATGCATGAGTTTTCTCTCCGTGTTAGTCTAGGTTTCAGAAAGATTAAACCAGTGCTGTTACCTTTGCTTCTTTACATTCTTTCTTCCTGTTGAATGCCCATGCTCATCCACTTCACCAAGCAGCTGGAATCTCAGCCATACAGGAGAGGCTGGCTGCTAACTAAGAATTTGTAATGAGGGATATTCCTAAATCTATAATCAAACAGGCATATTTGAAGCCCTCCGCGCCCCACATATGCACTCTTCTGCTGTGCTGGTGACATGTCTGCCTGATTGCCTTTGTACCTTTGTAAAGCTACTGGCCCATGATTTTACTTCACTGCATATAACTGCTTTTTCCATTGGGTCTTTGAATGCAAATTCTTGCCCAACTGTAACCCCAAAAGACAGTATTTCATGCGTTCTGTGTTAAAAGCAACAACAATTCATGAAGCATTTAGAGAGCATGACTCTTCTGGGGTTCCACCCCTCCAGCCATAGTTGATTTAGCCTTCAGAATTTCTTATCCATGGGATGTCTTCAAAAGTTGTCCTCTTGGCCCTCTCTGAGGGGTCTGCCTATCCTGGAAGGAGGTCTCCCTGTTTACATTCTGCTGCAGACAAGGGCCCATGCAGGCTGGATTGTATTTAGTGGGGCTTTTGAACGGAAAACAATGCTGCTATGATGAAGGAGGTCAGCAAATGCAGAATGCCCAGATGTGAGGAGTAGGAGGGGAAGGGAGAACAGGCTGGTCTTATAACTTCATATCCAAATGGTCATCCTGAACTCCAGTGTGCTAAGTTTCCTTCCGCTCCCCCCACCCCAAACAGCCCAGACATTTATGTCATATGGAGTTTCATCTAGAGTTCACATCTTGCTAATGCAAGTGACCTTAAAACAGACTGCCTTGCTGCCAGGAACTGCAAGGAGTATGTCCCATCTGGGTGTGGAGAAAAAAAAAGCCCTGAACAGCCCTGAGCTTTGTGATCAAAGTTTAGTGGGTCAAACCAGGAACTGTGTCTGGGGTCTTTGCTGGGTGCTCTGGCACACTGCTCATCCAGCTCACTGTTAACTCTCTGTGTATTTCCTACCATCTTCCCTTTCCCACTGCTGCATGCACACTGCCAGCAGGGACCTGGTCCCATCTCTTCCCTGTAGCTCCGGGGCACCCCCAGAGGAGGAGGTGCTTCAGGTGCTTCAGGTGCTTCAGGTGCTGTGTTAAAGAGGTTGCACAGGAGAGCAGAACCACTCAGACTCAGAGATGTGAAGTTTGCCATGCTGAAACTGAGGCTGAGGACCATAAAAGAGTGTGAGAAGGAGATTGACTGGTGGTGCCAGTCCCTATCGGCCCTGAGATCTGGGCGCATAACTGAGGCATCGTATGGAGCACGTCACCCCCACCTGCTGCTCACCAATGTGGAGGAAATAATTAATGGTGTTAAGGTTGGAGGCAGCCTGGGTTGCAGTGACCACGCTCTGGTTGAGTTTGTGATCTTGAGAACTGTGGGCCTGGTGAAGAGTGGCATCAGGACCCTGAACTTTGGGAGAGAAAACTTTAAGCTGTTCAATGGACTGTTGGCCGAGATCCCCTGGGATGCTGTCTTTAAAAACAAAAATGCTGAAGAGAGCTGGTTACTCTTCAAGGATACCTTCCTAAGAGCGCGAGAACTCTCTGTCCCACTGAACAAGAAAGCGGGCAGAGGAGGGAGGAAGCTGGCGTGGTTCAGGAAGGACCTGCTGAGGGAGCAGAGGGCGAAGAAAGGTGCGTACAAACTCTGGAAACAAGGGCCGGTGAGTCTCACCTCTGTGCCTGGGAAAATCATGGAACAGATCATCCTGGATGACATGCTTGATCACATGAGGAAAGGGCATGTGATCCGTGACAGCCAGCACGGCTTCACCAGAGGAAGGTCATGCTTGACCAATCTGGTGGCCTTTTATGATGGAGTGACGACATCGGTGGACAAGGGAAAGGCGACCGATGTCATTTACCTGGACTTGAGCAAGGCCTTTGACATGGTCCCCCACTACATCCTTATCTCCAAACCAGAGGGATGTGGATGTGATGGGTGGACCACTCGATGGATAAGAAACTGGTTGAAAGGCCGCAGACAGAGGGTGGTCATCAATGGCTCTATGTCCAGGTGGAGGCCGGTAACGTGCGGCGTCCCCCAGGGGTCTGTCTTGGGACCGGTGCTCTTTAACATCTTTATCAATGACATCGATGATGGAATTGAGTGCACCCTCAGCAAGTTTGCTGACAACACCAAGCTGAGTGGTGCGGTTGACACGGTTGAAGGACGGGATGCCATTCAGAGGGACCTCGAGAGGCTGGAAAGGTGGGCCCGGGTGAACCTGATGAGGTTCAACATGGCAAAGTGCAGGGTTTTGCACTTGGGCCGGAGGAATCCCAGGCATCCCTACAGACTGGAAGGAGCGGTCCTTGAGAGCAGCCCTGTGGAGAAGGACCTGGGGGTCTTGGTAGATGAAAAACTTAACATGAGCCAGCACTGTGCCCTTGCTGCTCGGAAGGCAAATGGGATCCTGGGCTCCATCAAAAGAGGGGTGGCCAGCAGGGACAGAGAGGTGATTGTTCCCCTCTACTCTGCTCTTGTGAGGCCCCATCTGGAGTACTGTGTCCAAGTGTGGAGCCCCCAGTACAAGAAAGACAGGGAGCTGTTGGAGAGGGTCCAGAGGAGGGCCACAAAGATGATCAGGGGACTGGAGCACCTCCCCTATGAGGACAGGCTGAGGGAGCTGGGCTTGTTCAGCCTGGAGAAAAGAAGGCTGTGGGGTGACCTCATTGCAGCCTTTCAGTACCTAAAGGGAGCCTACAAACAGGAGGGGAATCAACTCTTTGAAAGGGTGAGTGACAGCAGGACAAGGGGAAATGGTTTTAAGCTGAGGGAAGGGAGATTTAGGTTGGACGTCAGGGGGAAATTCTTTACAGAGAGAGTGGTGAGGTGCTGGAACAGGCTGCTCAGGGAGGTTGTGGATGCCCCGTCCTTGGAGGTGTTCAAGGCCAGATTGGATGGGGCCCTGGGCAGCCTGCTCTAGCATTAGGTGGGATGGTTGGTGGCCCTGCGTGTGGCAGGGGGGTTGGAGATTCATAATCCTTGAGGTCCCTTCCAACTCTGGCAATTCTGTAATTCTGTAATTCTGTAATTCTGTAATTCTGAAACTCAACAGGTTGAATCTATCCCAAAGGACCAATCCCGTCCTTCAGCAGTTCATCCTTCCAGACTTCATCCCTGTAACGAAGACCCAAGAGCCGTTTATGAAGTTACATCTACTTTTTATATGGAGAAGGGTTTATCTTTTCCCATTACTTCCCCCATATCCACACTCTTGTTTGACCATGTTTGATCAAGTCCTTTTTCAGTGAGGGAGATGTTCCAGATGCCCTCCTTGTTTCTGAGCAAAGAAGACAGTCCTCTTCCCTGTGCACCAAAGGTTGTCAGCAAATGGGCTGTGAGACAGAGAATACATGAAGGGCTTTGAGGAATCCAACCATAGGGGCTGAAATTGTTTAAGAGAAAGATGAGACAAAATATTTAAGAGCATATGGGGCTTCTTGAGTGGTCCATCATCACCCATCCATGCCTGTAAAAACCCAAACAGTCCCAGAAGTAGTTATAGAGACCTGGGAAGGAGCCAAGAGCTCTTGCTGGAAGCTTATCTTTCCCTTAAAAATATCTGATGTCTGTGGCTATGGACATGGTATTGTCCTCATAAAATACAATAACAAGAAAACAAGTATTGCTATTCACAGCTCAGTAACAAGCCATAAAAAAGGCACTGGAAAAGTAAGAATATTTATTAAAATAGAACCATGTGTTTCACATAGTCCCGTCTTCATAAGCTTGTGAACATCACACTGATGTTTATGTTCTCCTCTGGTGTGTGAGGGTTTTTTTCCATCCCTGTGCCTGTTAATGATTATATAGAGGGAGCCTGAATGAACTCATGTCTCCAGTGAGTAGGACCAGGAAACTCTGTAAACTCTGGGTGATATGCAGCTGCAAAAGAGACCATTCTGCAGAATGGCCTTGCTGGTGTCTCTGGAAAAAGTCAAGGACACACACTGAAAGGAGATGGGGAAAGAGAAGATTTCACAGTGAAAAAAAGAGGAGAAAATTGTCCTCTGGCTCATTACAGAAAATGTGAATTCAAGCTCTGGACTGAGAGTCTACCCTGGAGATGTGCTCTAAGGCTCGCGGAGCAATCCCTGACTCATCCAGTGACGCTACGTATGCCCCCGCGGCTATGTATGCATGGCTTAAGCACATTACTTTGTTGCTGCATCTGGACCCACAGCAGATTCAGAAGGTCTGTGGGATCTCTGCCACCTCTTAGTTGTTATGTTACATCTGAAAGAACTCCATGGCCTACTGATTTTATTTTTATTTTTTTACTGTTTCCACAAGGTAAAGTTGGTCAATTCTTATGGTTTATATTAATTGTGATCAAAGTGGCTTACTGACATGTAGTTATCCATATAAATTCAAATTCAACATCACCAATAGCACAGCATCTTTGCAATAAATATGTATTATACATGCACATTCATTTTGTTGATATACTTTCCTTATGCAGCACAATAACACCAGCTTCTGAGGCTGTTGTGCAGTCCTAGCTTCAGCCTTCTCAGCAGCTTGCTGTGAATGTTTTCCTTATCATCAACAGCTCCTTTCAAAGCTCCTCTGCCTTATGTACATCCAAGTCTTTTCAAAATGTGTTCATTAACAGCACACATGCCAATCACCAGGTTTCACAGATACTTCTGCCAGGTCTTGCCATGATCCAGACTAGTAAAACAGACTGCCAAAGAGACTGTGGATTCACAGCCTTTGGAGATACTCACAGTCTCTGGGTGATCCTGCTTCAGTCAGGGGAGTTGGAACTGGTGACCTCCAGAGGTGACTTCCAGCCCAGTCTGTTCTATCATTCTGTCATTCTGCTTCATTTAAACACTTGAAGGAGGAATAAGGCTCAGAAAATATGGGTTAGCTAGCTCTGTGTCCCCAGCTCAGATGGCTTTGCTTTGGGATCCATATGTTCTCAGAATGGTTTCTAAATCTTAATCTTGATATTCCAAACTGCAAGAAAAACCTAACTAGTCTGCTGGACTCTCTCCAGTAGATCCATGTCTCTCTGGTGCTGGAAGATCCAAAACTGGTCACAGTTCTCCAGCTGTGTCCTCATCAGTGCTGAGCAGGGAAGAAGGATCACCTTTGATCCCTCCAAATGCAACTGATGATACCATTAGCTTTCTTTGCTAAAAGGGTATGCTGTTGACTTTTGTTCAAGTTGGTATCTATCAGATCCCTCAGGTCCTTGTCTGCAAAGCTGCTTTCCAGATGTCAGGGCTGCACTGCTGGAGCTGGTTTCTTGATACTTTTTTATCCTGTGTCAGGTAGAAGAGTCTATTTTTCTTGCTGGGCTTTCAGTGCACGCACTATGATCACCACTGCTGTTTTCCTTGTACTTGTAAATGTCTCGTCTGTTTAGAAAAGGTGACTTTTGGGCTGTGTCAAATCCCTTAAACAGAGTAGGAAATGTGACCTATTGTGCTGGTGAGTTTTTAGGGAAACCAGGAAGCTAAACTGAAGTGGCAGTTTCAGACTAGACTACTGCGAACTTTGCCAGTAAGCAGTAGTTGGCTGTTAGGGAGTAAAATATTGTAATAACCTTTACTCCCTTGTTTTCTTTTTCTATACCACTGGTGCACTCTATAGCCTTTTGACCATTTCTGTGTCTTTTTCCCACCTGTGCAAAAATAGTCCATACCCAAGGAAGTGATGAAGTTACCATCCCTGGAGGTGTTGAAGAAATGTGGAGCTGTGGCACTCAGAGACAGTGAGCACGGTGGGGATGGGTTGGGGTGGGACTTGATGATCTTAAAGGGCTTTTCCAACCTTAATGATTCTATGATTCCATAAAAGTATCACCGGACTCCTCTGCTGCACTATTGCAATCCGCAAAAATCAAGTTCTGTTCCTCTTAATGTCTTTGTTTTTGTCTTCCTCTTAACCAAGTTCAGTTTTGTGTAGGTGAAGTTCTGTGACTAGGATGGAGGGCTTGCCTTGCTTGGGGCACATTTGCTCCCTTTCCAATCACTAAGACCAACTTCTATTATTTTCTTAAAGACTTGGCCACTTCTAACATAAAAATCTAGACTGTTCTTTTTCCTAATACCCAGTGCCAAAACTTCACATAAACAATATTGGTATGAGATGTGAGACTGCTAGAATTTCAAACCCTTAACTGTATCTTTTTGCAAATGAATTCAACAATGTCTTGAGTCTTTGCATCTAAACTGGGTATCTCTGCTGGAAGATGAGCCTAGACCTTGTTCCTTTACAGCATGGAACATTTAGTGCGGAACATTTATTGTGTTTGCAGTTGTCACTGTAATGCTGAAAAAAGGAAAAGACTAAAGCGATTTGAAAAGGAGGAAACTAAAGCTTGTTAGCATCATATAGGAAGTCACATCTTTTACACAGACTGACTGCAGAAACCTGAAACTTGCAGAGCGTTATCTCACTGACACCACCTTCTCTGTACTTTACTCGAACAGTGTTCTTGTTTTAATAAAAGAGAGGATCTTCAAGTGAGATCAAATTTTTGCTTTAACCTTAAATGAAACCAATGTTTTTTCCAGTCCTACTGTATAGAGGGCATCAATACATCCATATTCTTGAGAGCTTGGCTTTGTACACAAAGCTGCAGTAAAGTGGTGGAATTAATTTTAAGATGACTGGAAAATGCTTGTAGATAGTTATTTTGATATACAAACTCCCAGGTCACATTTTATTATTGCCTCCTTTGGCTTCTTTTGCATCACTTAGAAAAGCGGTTTTGAATAGATGCTTTTAACCAGAATAAAACACAGTCTGGATGGCACAAACATCAAGTTCCATACGAACATGGGGAAGAACTTATTTACAGTAAGGTGACAGAGCCCCTGCACAAGGAGATGGTTTCCTTCCCATGTGAGTTCCATTGCGCAGGACAGTCACCTGCTCTTCTTTGTAGAATCCTGATGTTTTCTTCATTCTGAACACCATGACAGAATGAGTTCCAGTGCACCCTTGCAGATACAAAGACGTGTGTTGCGAACACCCAGCTCACGGGAGGCACTGGGTGACTTTGCTACCCTTGAGAAGAGTAGATCAGCAAAACTTGAGTAGATGAGCAAAACTTGAGAATTTCAGACACACTAGGAATTTTAAGTCACTCTCAGAGAAGTTATGGTGTTACCTGCCTCTGAAGAGTTGTACCATGTACCCTTGCCTAGGAAAACAGGGAGAAGTGAATACAAGAGTTCAAAAGTTGCAAATAGAAATGAAGAGTGATCTTTCTAGAAAGGACACGAGTTCTTGGAGTGCAGTTGACTGAAGAGTTGCTTGAAGAGTTTGAAGCTAACATCAATTATTGTGAGCTACTGAATCTCGATGGCTCTGACTGGGGCTTTCTGCTGGTACTAAGGGCAGTCACTCTTGGCAGTGAGGAGGTTGGGCTTTTTGTTTTCAGTAGTTTCAGTAGACAGCAACCATATTAAACAAGTCTTTTGAGTCTGTTATTTCTTTGTCTCACACTAATGCAATACTGAGTTCTCTGTGAATTATAGGAGTTTAAAGAGAAATATGTTAATCACCTGGATCTGTGTATATGGGCAAGACAAAGTGGCTCATGTTGTAAGGTCAAAGTCAACATAGTAAGGTGCCATCAAGAATATCTTAGAAGTCAAATCTCAAAAGGGTGACATAAATAACAAGCTGTTCAAATGTACACTTTTAGGATGTCATCTTCAGTGGGACACACCATAGAACAAGGCAAAGAAGGGTCACAAGTATCAAAGGTGTGTCTGGGGGGTTCTGTGTTGGTGGATTTTGAGGCATGTTGTATAACAGTGAAAACATCACTGATATATGATTAGCTTCAATTTACAACCCATTCTTCTCATCTTTTAATAAATGATTAACCCTAATAATATCTCAAAGTATAGCAGATAATGTACTTGTAATGGAGTTAACTAGATCAATCTATGCCTGTGACAGGGGGACAGTAGGTCCCTGGCCCCCACATGGCCCCACAAAATGGGAAGGGAAAAGGAAAAGGGATAGGGAGATGGGAGCTGGGCTCAAAGAAGGAAGAAAAAAAAAAACAGCAGCAATGATCTATGGAGGAAAACTTATTTTACTATGATATCGGAATGCAAGATAACACAATATAATACAATCTAATTGAAATTGAGACTAATAAATCAAATAAGATAGGAGAGAGAGAGTTCCTGAGACCGAGTCAAACCTGAAAAGCTTGGAACGGCTAGGAAAGCACCTCCAGCACTCACTGCCAGGCAGTAGAGACTGCCCCACCCGGAAGGGTCAGATCCCATGACTTCCGTAATATATAGGGATAGGTACCTGGAATTGGAGCATTAACACTTTAACAGTGCACTACATGATGTTATGATGTGGAATACTGAAAACCAAAAAACATAAAACCATGACAGTACTGGATTTCCATAGCACATAAGTGAACAAATGCACTGAAGGTAAGTGCTGAAATGACTGAAGAGTTCTTCATCGTTGTGTATGTGACTAATTATTTTTTTAACCTTTTACTTGACAGATGGTAACAGTGTTCTGTCCACTAGTCATTTCCTTCAGGCACAGCCACTGGCTAGAAAAGGAATCTTTTATTATAAAATACAATTTCCTGTACCAGAAAGCTGAAGTTCAGCACAAGCCTTTTGCCGTATGATGTAGTGAAAGAAAATACATCATGAGATGGAAATAGAAAGCAATGGTACTAATAAAAAGAAGACTACTTCTGCACAGGAAAAAAGTTTGATCACACCTAGCAATGCTGCAAACTACATTCTTTCTCATGGTCCAGAATGTCACCACCTACAGGACAAAACCAAGACTTTGTTTCTGAAGCATGAATAGTCAGCTTTTTGTCACCAATGTTTTGCTGAATCTGAGTGAAGATGTTGGGGTTTAACACTGATGGGCAACCAAACTGAGGAACACCATACTGCTCTCTTAGTCTCTCTCCTCAAAAGGACAGGGAGAGCAAATATGATGAGAAAAACATGTGGTTTGAGGTAAGGACAGAGAAGTTGCTCACCAGTTACCATTATGGGCAATACAGAGTCTGTCTTCACCATGGGATAAGCCAAAGTCACACTAAGAGTAGGAACAAATTTGTTTTCTATAGTTGAGTCTCCCAAATACACAAGTCAAAGTTCAGTTTGATTCTGATACTGCCACAGGAAGGGGCATTGGCTGGATGTCGTCTGCTCGGTGAGGTGTGCATGTCTGATTTGATAGAGTAATTAAAAGACAGCTTCCCAATAGATGTTGATCATGTCACCCATCTCCCTAAGAAGACATGTCTTTCATAGAATCACAAGGTTGGAAAGGACCTGCAAGATCATCCAGTCCAACCATCCTCCCATCACCACTGCTACCACAAGCACTAAACCGTATCTTGTAGCTCCTCATCCAGATGCCTCTTGAACACTGCCAGGGACGGTGACTCCACCACCTCCCTGGGCAGCCATTCCAGTGCCTGACCACTCTCTGAGAGAAGTTATTCTTCCTTAAGTCTAACCTAAACCTTCTCTGGTACAACTTGAGGCCATTTCCTTGGCTCCTGTTTGTTGCCTGGGAGAAGAGGCCAAACCCTTCCTCAACACAACCTCTCTTCAGGTAGTTATAGAGAGCAATGAAGTCTCCCCTGAGCTTCCTCTTCTCCAGGCTGAATAATCCCAGCTCCTTCATCTGCTCCTCATAAGACTTGTGCTCCAGACCCCTCACCAGCTTTGTTGGTGAGGATCCCAAAACTGAACACAATACTCGGGGTGCCGCCTCACCAGAGCTGAGTACAGGGGATGATCACCTCCCTGCTCCTGCCGGCCACACTATTTCTAATGCAGGCCAGGATGGTGCTGGCCCTCTTGGCCACCTGGGCACACTGTCGGCTCATGTTCAGCTGAGCATCAACCAACACCCCCAGGTCCCTTTCCTCTTCACAGTCATCCAGCCACTCAGCCCCAAGCCTGTAGCGTTGCATGAGGTTATTGTGGCCAAAATGCAGGACCCGGCACTTGGCCTTGTTGAACCTCATCCGACCTCAGCCCAGAGATCCAGCTTATCTGCAGATCCAGCATATCCCTATGAAGGGCCTCCTTACCCTCAGGCAGATCGACCCTACCTCCCAACTTGGTGTCATCTGCAAATTTACTAAGGGTACACTCAATCCCCTTATCGAGATCATCAATAAAGATAGTGAACAAGATGTGCCCAGTACCGACCCCTGGGGGACACCACTTGAAATGGGTCACCAACTGGACTTAACTCCATTAACCACTACTTGCTGGGCACGGCCCTCCAGCCAGTTCCTTACCCAAAGAAGGGCATACCTGTACAGACCACGGGCAGCCAGTTTCCCCAGGAGAACACTGTGAGAAACCATGTCAAAGGCTTTGCTGAAGTCTAGGTAGACTACACCAACAGCCTTTCCCTGGTCACCCAGTCGTAGAAGGAGATGAGGTTGGTCAAGCACAACCTGCCTTTCATGAACATGATGGTTGGGCCTGAGCCCCTGAACGCCATGCACATAGCGTGTGATTCACCCAAGATGATTTACTCCATAACTTTCCCTGCTACCGAGGTCAGGCTGACAGGCCTGTAGTTCCCCAGATCCTTCTTGTAGGTGGGAGTCACATCAGCAAGCCTCCAATCCTCTGGGACCTCTCCAGATGAACAGGTGTGCTGGCAGATGGCAGAGAATGGCTCGGCAGTCATCCCCGCCAGCTCCCTCAGCACCCAATACACCTCACCCATGGACATGAGACAGTCTTTGTGACACTTGTAGCAGAAACTACTATTTTCTTCCCTCTAAAAACCACATGCATCAGAAAAGATGATACTAGGGCACGTGCTTCAGAAACAGAAAATTAGTATGAGTCTGAGATGGACAGAGTGAGGACTCTATGCACAGCTCATAGCTACTTATGTACCCAGTACACAGCATAGACTTTTGATATAGGTGTGCAAGCATCAGTGTGAATGATTGGATAGAAAACAAGATCGTTATATGAAATATTTTTATTCCTGTTTGGGACTGGAGCATTCAAAGGAAATGATCAAAAATAAAAAAAGAGCATCAGCGTTCAAAGAATAAAAGGTTGAAGGTGTAAAGGAGGCAACAATTATTATTACCTTGTTAATAAAGTCTCCTAGAAAGTGACTTAAATAACTGTATTGTGCTTGATTTCTTATGAGTGTGTGGTAGCACTGTATTACCAGACATGCTTACTCTGCAGCATCCATTAAAACAACACAACCACACCTGTAGGAAGATAGGGAGCTTTGGGGATATTCACTGATACTATCTGAACCACTAACCTTTACCTTGTCATTAAGCTTCTCCCACAGATTTTCACTGTAGGTAATACAAAGAGCAATACAGGCCATAAATTAAACTTGTGCTATTCAGGAAGTAAAAATCAATCCTCATCCTGTCCCTTCAGGCTTTAATTCCCTGTCTTAGTGAAAATCCTGAACATTCACCAAAAGTGGAGACCCATGAGACTGGTGTCAGCACAGCACACCACACCTTCCATGGCACAGCTCCTCGGCCTCCACCAGCTGCACCAGTCCTTAGGTCAACAGGCAATGCCTGGATCATGTCAGACATCAGACAGAGACATCACGAACTGCCTGTATTGAGAGCATAAGTCACGTAGGTGTTGGCAGTGAGGAAAATTTACTTCTACTGTTAGTTCACAGCTGGCACTATGAACGAGCTAAGAAGAAAGAAGGTGTTTTGCAGCTCCCAAGGAAGAAAAAGCTAAACTATTAGCTCAAATCTATATAAATTAAAAGGAAACAGATTTACTACTGGTGCTTGGTTTATTCTTTCATTGCACTAGCATGGAAAAGAGACCCTGCAGGCGACAGACTAAAGACATTCAGGTTACTATGGTCAAATAATGACATCAGCTGATAGACTAACTTATAACAGAGGGTGATGGTGACTCACACAGGGCCCTGACAAGCACAGTCTGCCAATGAATCAAAAGAATGAAAAGGAAAATGTATTTCCATGGATCCTGAAATATTAATAATATCCATGAGAAGACAAAATAATGATGCAACTCCCAGTAGAAAAAGAATGCTCTTCTGCCAGACAGCCCAAGACATTTGCTGTGCACGTTGCTTATGATGATGCTAAAGACTGCACTGATTGCACTAAGTGTTCAAGACAGGAATTCTGTACACTTACACTACCTAGCCATTTGTAAATGGCTATTGTCATTTAAAGACTGGTGGACAAAAATTCTTCTTATCACTTTTGGACTTCCTGTGCTCTTCAACAATTCTTTTCGAATATATTGTGAAGATTTCACATTCTTCTTAGGCAACAAGGAGAGGCTTACAGCCAAGCAGACTCTTGTGTGGGTCTACACACACATCTGTTGTAGTCCAACCAGATACACTGCTAGCACCCTGGTGTGGACCAAGGCAATGAACATTTGTTCAGCCAGTTACCATCTTCAGGGGATAAATGAGGTCAAAAACCTGTTTACATGTCACTGTCTGTTCTGGGTCAGGAAAACAACATAAGCATCTGGATATTATCCATGCGCATAATATCCAAATAGTAGTTTTCAGGGCAGGGAACAGTTCCCATTAGTTTACTAATGTGAGCAGTGGCACTTCCACCTTCTTATAGCATAACATGAAGTGGGTGGCAGAAACAGGCTTTGCTTTTGCATTCGAAGTATTGCAGTTTACTGCAGAGACAATACAGGGCTGAATTTGCTACTTGGGTTTTGTTTTCTGTGGCACTGGTCAGTAAGCCTGCCTCTCCCAGCTTGCGTGTTGCCTTTGTCATCTCACAATGATCAAAGTGCAGAGGCAGTTTTGTCCATTGATATACATCTTGAACAAGAAGTGAAGAATAGCCTCGTGCTTTTAGCAGAGCTTGTGCAGTATTTGAGAAGGTATGATATGAAATAAAATGGTTAAAAGCTATTAAAGGGCATCATCCCATCACTTGATAGCGGGTAGAGGTCTCAAGAGTCATTGCTACAGGGGACAATCTATTCAAGGAAGAATAATGCTGTTTTAGCAAAATGTTTTGCAGAACTGCAAAAATTCATAAACATAAGAGCACTGTACTTATTTGTTTCTAAATCTCTCTATAGATGTTTGCTCTCTACTCAGCTGAGAGCTCTAATGCTTGGTCAGCGTTAGGACAGCTTCTTTTTGGTGACACTTGTGGAATTTGATGGGTTAAGATGGGATGATGCATTTGAAACAACCATTTTCAGTCCAAAGAAAGATGCTGGGAATATTCCTCCCAGCCCTTCACTCACATCAGTTTCTGCTCTGCCCTTCTTTTCAGAGTACAGAAAGATCACTTGTTTGAACAGAGCAGAACCAAACATAGGCAAATTTTGAAGATCAAAATTCAGAGGTTCATGGTCCCAGTCAACATGTAGTTGTTTTGTCTACTGAGAAAGGAAAACAAAATCTGATATAGCATCATACATTGGCAGGGACTGTAAAAGATGACTTCACAGGTCTTTCCACCTGTTGAGTAGTGTTGAGTAGGTAATTTAAAACATCATACATGGGGCAGCTTTTATTCTCCGAATGAATAGCTAATTAAACTAACTGCTTTCATCTTCTTGTTGGGGATGCTTGTCACTTGCCTTTCTGCAATCCGTAAGGAGGTGCGTTCAGTCTGGCAGTGGGAAGGAACAAACTGTGAGCAAGCATCTCATTTGAGAAATACTCATCAGTCACGCAAACCCATGGTGCCTTCAAAGCTGGTGGTGAGAGGAGCAACCAGCCCATGACATACACAGGATACCTTATGAGTCTGTGGTTATCTCCATTCCACTTCCAACAGGTAGATGTCTTTGGGACTGCAGAATGGTGTGATATTCCCTATAGCACAAACATTATTAAATATCTAAAATTCTGCCTCTCCAACATGAGTGCAGTTCATGAAGGGGACATCACATGGTAGCAGAGAGACAATAGCAGAGATCATAACATGGTAGTAAACAGGACCTGGGTCCAGATCAGAAAGCAGTTTTATTCACTCTCCAGAAATTCTAGTAGGACACAGTTTTGTCAACACTTCTTACCTACTCAATCCCCCAAAACTGACACTTTGGTTATTGGTTATGTCCTGGGCTGTCATTACTATTTTAGTTCCTACTTAAAAACCTAGCACTTTGTTCAGAGTCCATTATCTCTTGTCTTTCCGTAACAATGTCTCAGTGTCCACCTTCCTGCTTGAACTAATGAAATACTGAACCAACTCATTTGTTTTTGAAAGCATAGACACTTGAGCACAAGTTTTCTTAGTTTTCTCATTTTTGCTTCATCATTGAGTCCTAAGATTGAGTTCTCATCGGAGGGCTATGGGAAAATGCCAAGTCTTCTCTCTTGTTCTACTTGTGTCCATTGCATATTGGCCTTTCATTGTTCATCTCTGAGAAAACCTGTTATTCTCCTATTAGGTAGCAGTAGGAAGTAACAGGATCCTCCTCCCTTTGCTTGCTCCTCACTGAACAAACTCATTTTACTCAATCTCTCCTCATACGTCATGCACTCTGACTCTCTTACAATTGAAAGTGGGAAGTCTTGCCCTCCGCTCCCCTCCTGAACCTCTCCAGTCCCTGTGGGTTCATTCTTTTGCTATATCTCCTTGAGCCAACTGCCCGCTCTAAACTTGGACTGAACACAATGTTAATGAATATGGTTTTTTCTTTTTTTTTTCTTTTTTTTTTTTCTTTTTTTTTCCCTGAAAGGAGATAAAAGGATGTTCTCTCCCAAGAGGAATGACTCCAAACTGTGCCTTGCTCATGTCTGAGCTCAAAAATCTGTGAATGTGCTTGAAAGGCAAGCACAGAGCTCTGGTTGATTTTCATCTTCAAGGTAAGCCAACTATGGCTTTATCACACTGATAATCCTATCAAGTGAGTCATATGAATAGATACCATAGGTTTCCCTAAAATTATCATTGTGGCTTTTTTTCACTTGAAATTAATTCATGTGAAATGTGTGGATTTTGGCCCCTCCACTGGGGAAGTACACTCATTCAGTGACTCACTGATTGCTGATGTCCTAAAGAAAATCCCCCTTTCTTAATCTGAAAATTGTTCTTAGGCTTTGTCTGGCAGATTCAAGTAGTAAGCAGCTGAAAATCCTGCATGCAGTATTGAGCAGAAGTTCCTGGGATCTGAGGAGTTTGTCCAGTGTTCCCCATCTGTTCTGGCACTGTTGCCAAGTTAAACTTCTGTGCTACAGATTACACAAAGGAGAGAAAAGAACTACAAATGAAAAGGTTTGAAAGCGAGGGACTTGGAATTCAGACAAGGGAAAGGTGGGCCTCTTTGGAGCTAGCACAGATAGCTGCAGTGGGGACACCTCTCTACATTCAAACATCTGCTAGGAGAGTGAGGAGGGATGACCCTTCCAAGTCTGCAAATCCCTCACCCCACAAATGAGGGCTGCATGCATGCTCCAGCCCACCTGAGGGCAACAAGAAAGGTGTTTGTATCCCTCATTTGAATTTCACAGGAAATGGAGGGATCACCTTACTCCTGGCAGGAGAAAGACGCAATGTTCATTCTAAATCAGGCAGCTCCCATGTCAAAAGTTCCACAGTGAAATCCCACTGCACTCACTGCATGGCTTTTTATGAATAAAACCTTAATAAATGTCCAGTGCTTGATTTTCACAGCAGACTTGCCTGGCTTTGATCTACACTTGCCTAGGCTCAGCAAGGCTGCTGCCGCCTGCCAAGCTAAAGAGAAAAAAGTTACTTTCCTTAGGTTTAAATAAAAGTGTGTTTTTCTAAGATATCTTGGCTGTTTAGTTGTGTGTGATGCATCATGCCTCAGCCCCATCCCTTCTCTCCCAATCCAGAGTGCACACTGAAACAATTTCCCTGTGGTTTCTCTCCGTGGTGGAGTTGATTTCCTAGAAAACAAAAGGAATGTTGCAACTGTGATCACAAGCTCCAAGATTGCAGATCTTACACACAGACGGGAGCCATGGTCTGAGCAGAACACTGATAGCAACTTATCATGAGTGGATACTTTTTGTTTGAGTTTTAGTGTTGGCTCCAGCAAAGTAGATGAGTCTGCTCAGATCAATATGCATCCCAACTTCCACAGGAACATCACTGTCCTGTTACATAAGTGCCTTGTGTGCAAAATTAAGGAATATTTGTACAGCCCTGGGAAAGGCAGAAAGCAGTGATGATCTGACTGCCTCTTGCCCCTCTGTCCCCAACTCCAGTAGCAATGTCCCTCAACCCTCCCAAGGTCAGCACTTAAGATTCCTGTGACTGCCAATGGCAACCCCATCATGGCCTGAATCTGACCCAGTGCCATCTGAATACCTCTGATTGAACCTCCAAGTCTCAGGTTGGGAGGTAGACAGTTAATCCAAATTTAACTCTTGTAATGCTAATAGAATCAAGGATGCATCTAACTAGCACTTATGTGGTGACTCACAGCCCAGCTGCACTAGGGCTGTCTCCTAGCCAGCAGATACTCCCCAGGTGCCGTCCCGATCCGATCGTGTTGCAGAGTGAATATGCTGAAACTATGCAAGCAGAGCAAGGATTGGCCTGCTGCAGGAACATGGCCACTTAAGGCTCTATTAATGTCTGTGGGTCATACAAAGTAATAGTGGTTTCAGGTTGGAATTGCATGCACTGAGAACAGAGGATTGTTCCTGTCCTGCATGTTTAGAAGAAAGTTGTCCTTTCCTGCCCAACCTCAATCATGGTCATAATATCTGGAAAATGTGACCCAAAAGCCAAAGGAAGTAAGTGCACGTTCTGCTTTTGGAAATCAATGAAACAAAGGACTGCTTTAACTATTAAAATGCATATTGCATGAACTGCAGCAGGACTCTGCAGATCCTGCATGGGAACTGTGGGCAATGGTAAGGCTGACGGCTGACATTACTGTCCTGAGCATTTCTACACAGGTTTGACTCCTCTCCTATCTTCTCCCACTGCTTCTAGCACCTGCAGTAATATCTCCCACCAATGCCACAAGTGACTGGTTTGCTCAGTGCACCCAAAGGTCGTTGTCAGTCCCGTTCCCCACTTCTCCACTGCCTGTCACTCAGTATGCTGGGAGTCAGATGCTCTTCTCATGCCTGTGGCTCCCTTTGCAACACACCAAACAAAACCTGCCTTTCTAGAAATACCAAACAATGATTAATGATAAGGAGGGTCCAGCGGGGACTTCTGCAAAAACAGATACTTCTCCTATAAGCTGAGCTATAAACCTTCTGAATACTTGGTGAAGATCTTAATGAGAGTCATTTGTAGGTTTTTTTTTTCAGAGAAAACCAAAGTCGTTTCTGTGGAGGCAGCTCTTCGAGGGATCACCCCAGGCTATGATGGTTGGATCTGGAGACTCTACAGCCCTGTTTCTTGCCTGGGTGTCATATACCTTGGTTCATTTATGTACCGAGCATAAGGAATATTGTGAAATATTAAGGTCCAAAGTTTTCCTTTATGAAAAGCAAGAGATCAAAGAAAAACAATGGACTGACACTTGAAGCCAATGATCGCCTAAGAAGTAAGGATGAAGAAAAGGCAGATGTATTTAATGCTTTTTTGCCTCGGTCTTTAGTAGTAATGACAGATCTTGTCCTACATAGACCTCAGAGCTGGAGGACCATGAATGTGGGAGAAATAACTTGCCATCTGTGGTCACCAAAATAAAAAAGGACTACTTGTATCAGCTGAATGTTTATAAGTCCATGGGGCCTAATGGGATTCACTCGTGGTACTGAAGAAGTTAGCAGATACACAGCTGGACTACTCACAACAATTTAGCAGAGGTCTTGGGAGTCTGGGGAGGTTCCCACTGCTTGGAAGGTAGCCAATGTTGTGCCCACCTACAGAAAAGAGTATGAGAGAAGACACCAGAAGCTACAAACTATTATTTCAATCTCGGTCCATGGAAAAGTTATGGAGAAGAATCTGAGAGCTTACTGAAAGGCAATAAAGGACTAAGTCTGTTACCAGGTATAGTCAGCATGGGTTCATGAAAGTTTTATGCTTTTGCAATTTGATTTCTTTCCATCATAAGGTCACCAGCTTAGAGGATGAAGGTAAGTCAGTGGACATAATCTTTCTCAGTTTTAGTAAGGCTTTTGATACCATCTTTCACAGCATCCTTCTGGACAAATTGTCCAACTGTGAGATAAATAGATTCATGCTACACTGGATAATGAACTGGCTCAGTGGTAGAGCTCCAAGGATCACAGTGAATGAGGTTACATCTGGCTGAAGGCCAGTCATTAGCAGGTTTCCCAGGGCTCGTTTCTAGGGCCAGTCCTGTTCAACATTTTTTATCAATGATCTGGAAGCAGGAATAGAATGTATCATCAACAAGTTTTCTGATGATATCACAGAATCACAGAATGGCCAGGGTTGGAAGGGACCTCAAGGATCATGATACTAAAATAGGAGCTGCTATTGATTCCCTGGAGGGATCAAGAAGTCTTGCAGAGGAACTGAGATATATTGGAGTAGTAGACAATCAACAACAGCATGTAGTAACAAAAATGTCACAGTTTCATCTGGGATAGAATTAATTTTCTTCATATTAACTGGTACGGTGTAATGCTGGACACAGGTACAGACTGGGAAACAAGTGCCTGGAGAGCAGCTCAGCTCAAAGGGATTTGGGAATGTTGCTTGGCAGCAGGCTTGACATGAGCCAGCAGTGCGCCCTGGCAGCCAAGAGGACAAACCACAGTTTGGGATGCATTAAATTCAACACAGCCAGCTGGTCAAAGGAGGCGATTCTTCCACTATACTTAGTGCTGGTGTGGCCTCATCTTAAACACTGTCTATATGGTTCTGCTCTTCACAATATAGGAAGAATGTTAGTATACCTGAAAGCATCCAGAGGAAGGCAATAGAGCGTTACAAGGACTGGAAAGCATGTCCTGTGAGGAGAAGCTGAGGACTCTTGGTTTGTCCGGTCTGGAGAGAAGAAGGCTGAGAGTCTACCACATTAATCTCCACAACTTCCTGAGGAGGGCAAATGGAAAAGGAAGTGCTGGTTGCTTCTCCCTGATGACCAATAGTAGAACATGAGGGAACAGCAGAAAGCTGTGCCAGGTAAATTCAAACTAGACATTAGGAAAAATTACTTTACCGTGATGGAGGTCAAACTGGAACAGGCTTACTAGCAAGGTGGGTGTGCTATGCCGGTCAGGGTTCAGGAGGCACTTGTATGATGTCCTCATTAAATCTGCTTTACATTTTGGTTAGCCCTGAACTAGTCAGCCAGTTGGACTTGATGGTCTTTGTAGGTCCATTCCAACTGAAATAACTATTCTAGTCAATGCACTGTTGTAGAGTTTTGCAGTATTCTAGGAAATGAAGGCCACTGCTATTTCCCACTGTCAGTAGATGGGCTAACATCAGCTGTCACTGACCTAGGCAGATGTCTGTCTTCTACTGACCCCTATTGATCCAAGAGTGATGCAAGAAAATTTCTAAGGGAACCAGTAAATTCTATGCAGCAGAGATCAGTGACATGGCAAAGGCAGGGAACTGACACATCATTTAACTCTTCCCATCACACAATAAACTAGTCTGGCATTAATTGTGGGCAGCTGTATATAGTATACAGCTCAGTTTGCCTGTTTATTCAAGACCTTAGGACAGGAATCAGCTATCCTTTCCACTGACTCTTTGTCATTATGGGCTTCATGTCATTAATCCTCTTCCCTTGATGCTCACATAGAACCTTTTTAAATAGATGTTTTAGGCAAACAAAAATTACTGGACTCTGTTAAGGGTGAGGTAGTGAAATGATCTGGCATGTATTATTTGGAATACCAAATAGGATGATAAAATTTTTCTGATGTTTCTTTTGTTGACAAATCTAAGTAAGTAAAATGATTCTGGTAGGATGATTTCCCTGAGGAAACCTTTGTCTGAAATTGTTCCTCACAATCTTTAAATCCTTCATATAGTGCTAATAGCTTCCACTTTTGATCTCTGTTTGTTTGAAATGAAACTGGATGTGAAGTTTCTGGAAATCTCCTGCATTTATTTTTGATTCCTATTCACTTCAGAATCACGTTTCAAAAGAAACATGATCATACCCCCATTTGGGAGCATGATATCTTGTAGCACAGAGAGATGACACAATTATGTCTCAGCGCAAAAGATGGAGCTTGTTTCCTGGACTAGATCTTGAGCACATGTAAAACAGTTATAATGTAGAACACCAGGAAGAGCATCAAAAATATGCTGACTACATAATACTATGTGGGACTTGTACTCTTATGGAAGGCTGAGAAAGCTATGGGTAAACAATAAAAAGTAATTTAAAAAGTGTCTGTAGTTTCTGTGAGCAGCACATGCCGCTTTCCCATGTGGCAGCCTTGCAGACTGCCCATGGGCCATTCGCCCAGACTGTCAGACATTCTGCTAACTTGCCAGGTTTATTTGTACGAGCACACACCGCTGCATGGCTCCTGCTATGCCAGAGCCTGAATTGCAGTTACTGCTTTGTACTACCAGAAACTTGGCCTGGAAGACCAGCCTGGTGCTCTATTAGCTTGCAGTAAAGCACATACAGGGTTTGTGTCTTTCCCTTCTGATACCTAGATCACTTAAGATGGCCTATTTTTGGACAGGTCTTGTTCTTGGAGGCACAAGACTCTGGACATGCCATGCAGCATCCTGCTCGAACTATTATACACCATCCCCCTTAAATATAATCTCTGATTTCTTCATTTCAAAGCTGGAGTGAGCAGCTGTGGGCCTGCCAGGACACAGCCTAGCAGGGAGCGTGGAGCAGCAGCATAAATCCCACATTCCCTGACCTCAGTTCTCAGCAAGAATCCGAATGTAAGAGTCTGATTTTGATTGTTTTACATGACATCATGCTTAAGAATTGTTGCTGTCCTGACAGCAACTGTGTCATCTTGCAAGAAGCAAGATGTACTAATTTTAGATTACCTTCCATGAAGTCAAAAATGGAAAAGTTAAAGCAACCATAGCTCAGCTTTGCTATATGTTTTTGACATTCACTAATAATAATCTCCTACTTGTTTATGCAGAAGTACAGGAAAGGAGTGTGATAATGTGTAGCATCAGAACTGACACCAGTGACAGAGACAGAAAAAGCCAAGTTCACTTCCCTCATTACACATTTATTCCTAAGGTCCCAATGCCATGTGTTGCCCAGAGGAGAAGCCACAAGGTAGCAAGTCAGGTATGTAAAAAAAAAAAAAAGAGGATTAACAACTTTCTAGGTGACATTAAACATCCTCCCCTCTGCATTTTAATGATTATAGTGACAATAATTAATGATGATTTCATGTTATTTTTCCACAGGGTCATTTCTGCAAAGGAGACCCACTGGTTCTGTGCTGGGCCTCTGAAAACAATGGGCTCCAAATCATGTAGCTATGGAAAAATACAGCAGTGCCAGCCCTGGTTCCAAGGTCTTTCATCTCTTGCTGACAAACTACTGCTACAAATGTGCTACTTCATACCCAACTTTGGTGTCAGTCTGAGCATCAGACCAGCATGGAGAAGGATGAGGAACTCAGCAAGTTCATTGCCTCTGTCTTCACTGGCAGTCAGGCTTCCAACATCTTTCATGTTCTGAACTTCTAGGTAGGGTTGTGGGAGAGCACAATCCCTCCCCTGTAAGAGCAGAGCAAATTTGAGACCACCTGATGAGATTGAACATGTACAAGTCTATGGAGTCCAATGATATGCATCCCAGTGTCCTCGAGGAACTGGCTGATGCAGCTGCCAAGCCATATTCCATCATATTTGAAAAGTCGTGGCTGTCAGGTGAAGTCCCCAGAAACTGGAAAAAGGAAATATCACTCCCATTCATAAGAAAGGACAAAGGGAAGATCAAGGAAACTACAGGTCAGTGAGTCGCAGCTCTGTGCCTGGGAAGATCACAGAGCTGATCCTGCTGAAAGGGATGTCAAAGCACATGCGAAATCAGGAGGTGATCCAAGACAACCAGCACAGCTTCATGGTCCTCTGTGATGGAATGACGTCGTCTTCAGTAGACAAAAGAAGAGCAGCTGATGTAATCTACTTGAAATACTTGAAATTATACTCATTAAATGAGATGTCAGTGCAGTTTGATAGGAAGTGTGGAAATAGTTTAACGAGTACTTTCATAGATTAATAGTTATTTTCCATATATGAGATATAACAAAGTAAAACAGATGGTAGTTTGCAGTGCATAATATAAAGCATATTTATTTCCTGAATGGTTCATGTGTGGCTTTAATAAGAGGAAATTCTATTTTTTGTGTTAATGTCTATCTGAAGAACTTGCATTACTTACATATTCTAATGCTGAGTACCACAGCACAAAGATTCACAGGTAGCTGAGATAGAAAGTAAAACATCTGGAAACAGTATAGATCAGATAATTTTATGAAAACGTGATTTGAATATCTTTATAGTTATATATTTATATATATAAAGAATGTGAGTAGGACTCTACATTTTACTTTGATTAGGTGATTAAAAATGCCAGGAAAATAATGTTTCACTGCATTTTACAGTCTGTCTTTTTCTTTCTGTACTTACTAAGCTATGCAGGCTCTATACCAGCATAGCCACCTCTCAGCCTTTCCTAAGCATCTCTTGATGATGTTCACTGTGAAAAGCAGTGAAAAGCCAGAAATCCTGTGCTTAATTGCACAGTTAAGTGGAAAGAGACAAATATGACACAAAACTGTCTATTAAAAGGTGATCTATTGCAATTGGTTTGTAAAGGAAAAAGATGAAGTTAAATTTCAGAAAAGAGGATATGGACATATGTACTGAGAGTTCTACCAACACCCACATGAGAAACTTCTGGAGAGCTTCACATGATGAGACCCAGAGCTCACATTAAGACATGAGCATCCTAGAAAGGTATGATGAAAATCTGAAGACCGAACTGGGAATATTTCCTTCTCTTCAAGGCAGCAGGAATGCAACAATATTTATTAGACAATTTTTACAGGCAGAAAAGGAAAGTTTTCTGTGGGTATGATTTGGAAATCATAAAGGCCACACTATAAAAGATCTCTAAATTAGGTTAGTTGGGCAGGGAGCCTTAGTTAAAACAGCTTCTTCTGTACTTACCCTATAGAAACATTGCTACAGATAGATACGCTATGTGATGTATACTTATCCGTCTACAGATCTTCATTCCTATGGAGATGCTCCCTGTGGCTGTTTGAAACCACACAAGGGCAACTGTTTCTTGTTTGATTACCAAGAGTAGCGTTCTGTGGGCTGGTTGGGGGTACATTTTACCATCCTACTTTGCCCCACACTCCAGTTTCTCCCTGGCAATTTAGTGGACCATGAAACAATTCAGCGGAGAAAAAGCAGCAGTTTCACCACAGCCACAGGCACCAGCTCTTGTTTCCCAGGGGGCTGGGACACAACCCGATACTGCCTGAAAGAAAGATGACATTCCTCCAGTGCTGTCTTCCCTCCCATTCCCAGCTTGAGGCTTGATATAAAATTATACTGGGCACAAACTTTAGAGGAAGATTACACATTTAGATACTCACTATGCCTTGGACCAGGTAGATCCAAGAACAGTTTGGGTGAGCACACTGTTGTGCACAAACAGTCAGCTACCCAGAGGGAAAGCAGATGGAGAGCCAGACAAAACGTACACAAGTGTTTGTAACTTCATGTGGCCAGCAACAACCATTTGATGGCAGGGAAATAAAGAACTGTTGGAGGCTTGAATGAGACTTTGAAGGAGATCTTGCTGCTATGTCTGAATCCTGGAACTTGCTGTGTCTTAATCAGATGCAGCTGTGCTGAAAAGCCTCAGTCTAGAAAATCAGAGAGAGCTAAAAGCATCGTGTTCATAAGGATCTGAACACATTGAATGGATAAAATGCTTCTTAACCATTCAATGTGGACTGTAGAAAGAAAAAGTTTATTCCCTTGCAGGTCGGTCATTTGCAGATCTGTGTCCAACTGCAGCCCTGAGAGAGAAGTTTGAAAGAAAGGAGAGCAAATGAACCTGGGAAATGTTAATTAAATGTGCTCGCTCAGATTCATGTTACATATGAGTTAACAGAGGAAATGGAATGAGAAGGATCGTGGCAGAGGTGAGACACAACACAGCATCTATTCCAAGCACAAAGAACAGTTCTCACTAGCCCAGATACGCTAGACTGTATATCCAACTAAATCCTAACTGGAATTACAAATGCTTATCAAACAACAAACAAACAAAAAAAAACCTGTGGCTGAGTTCACACCTAGAAAGGAAACAAGAAAATGTTTCCATTTTAGTATCACCTGCTTTGGACATTTCAAAGCCTACTTTTTAAAATATTCCGTGGTCAAAAGTCACAGATATATTTCTGGGAACTTCTGCAAATATAACAAAGACCCTGTGTGTACTTTTATGTGCCAAATACCTTTAAATACCCAATACTTATGTAAACATTGTCATGAAGACAATGCAGAAGTTAGGAAGCCTTAAACTAGAGTGGAATGACAAGAAGAACATTTTGCATCAACTGTTGTCACCAACTTGCTGTCCTTCAGTGAGGAAAATGTATTTTCTTGTGCTCCCACTGCTGTGCCACTCTGTTTGAGGGCCCACTTCTGCTCTTCTCAATCAGGAAAAGTTCACATTTATTTTAACAGGAAAAAGTATCGCAGAATTAGGCCCAGGAAATAGTTTTTGTATCTTGTTGAGCTCTACAAAACACTGCAGACTTGGTGGTGGAGCCACATTCCTTGAAATGCTCCATTATTGGCTGCTGGTGAAAATGAGGTCTGCCTTTTCCCTATAAGTCTCCACAAGTTTGTTGTTAATTAGGCTGAGCATCATTCTGACTTCTATAAAGCTAGCAGGGGGTTGATTAGGAAAATAGAAAAGAACAAAGACGGCAGTGAGGATGTTTCAAAGAGGGACAGGAGGAGAAGGACTGAATTTCCCTGTCAGCTTGGATTTGCCTCGGAATTTCTGCACCCCTGTGAAATGAGCGGTGTTTGAGCCCTCATCTGCTGCGTGTAAAAAGGTAACTGAGCTCTGAGCCACATGGCAGGACAACGTGGAAGCTTCCTCACGCGTGTGCCGTGCACAGCCTTTTGGGGTCCATTTGGTGCAGACTTATCTGAACACCTTTGACCTGACAAACAGCTTGATGTGAGGTTTCCGGGGAGACTTTGGCCATCCATGTGTGCGGACTGCACTTCCTTCTGATGGTGTGCAGCAGCACGGAGCAGAGACAGTTCAAAGAGGAGGAGGAACATGTGCATTGTATTTTCTGTATAAAGAAAAGACATCAGTAATGGTTCCTAAGCAAGAGACAGAGAAATTATTTTTGCACAGAGCCAAAGAGCAGAATTAGACTCAGATCTGACATTCAAACAAAGGTTGTTGTACATTTATTGTTTATTAACCTTGAGGAAGTGCTTGTAACTTCAAAGAATTTCTCTTTTGGAGCCAAGGTAAATTCTGAGTGTGAAGGTCCTAGGCTGTGTCATCAATCCTTCAAGCCCCCTCATTTTATATTAGCTGTGCAAGAGAACGATCAGCAAGAAAATTGTTTTACTTGAAACCTTTTTATTTTTTCTGCTCGCCTTAGCACACGATCGCTTTTCAAAAAAGAGATGAAGAACCAGTCCCAAATTGAAAAAGATTTTTTTTTCTTTTTTTTTTTAACAAACCTTTTGATGTGAAGTCACTGTTACTAATGCCCCTCTACCTCCTGCAGCTCCAGCCTAAATTTGGGACAAGGAGTCACTTCGTCCAGCTGAACTGAAAGCACTCACTAATTAAGTGAGCCAAGGAGCCTTGCGCTCACGAGGAACGGCTAGGTGATAACCACGTCTGCATGCAAACGCTAAATCCAACCTCCCCCCCCCCCCCCCAGCCCCTCCTTGAAGTTAAAAACTTTTGGCTCAAGAATGCGGTAGGGTTGTCCTCCTGCTACTCCCACTCCTCCTGCACCCCTTCCTCCGCCACAAGGCCCTCCCCCTGCTCAATTTGGATTAGGCTGTACCTTTTCTTCTCTCCTTCAAGGGTGAGGGTTTTATTCCCTTCTTTTCTGCCCAGATCTCCACTAAACAAAGGAGCTCTGGGCACATCACCAGTTCCAGGACGTAAAGGTATTTAAACAGTTTCAGACTAAATCCCGACCTGCATAGCTAAGATCTGATTTCTTTCTATCTGTAATCGCAATTCTTTGTTTGCCTAACTGTATTTTACGGTGTTTTGCACATTTTTGGGGGGCTTAATTTAATTTGCACACTCAAAGACATGGCTTTTTGAGATGCCTTTCCCGATTCCTTCCAAACTTGCAGCTAAGTTTTAAGTCTGATTTAGTGATTGATTCTCTCTTTGCTTTGTCAGGGCAAATTCTTACAAGTGGCGCTTGATGGAATTTCTCAGCGCTCAAAGGAACTTTTGAGCCTTTCTTAAAATTCTCTTTTGATGGTGTAAAATGACTTTTCCTTACTCTCAGTAAGGACTGTGTTAATGCTCTCATGGTATGTGCCTATGTATCGATCATTTGTCATGCTTCTCAGTTCTCTGTGAGGAAATGGAGTTCCTTCAGTTTAAGTTTCTGCATGAAAGCTGGAAACCTCTCGAAGTGTAAAAAATGTGGGTTTTTTTATGACTTCTTTTCCATGTGTGTGCCACCTATAGAGCTCTGGGAGAAAAGTAAACGCTCTCCCTTTTGTCCTGCGGAAGATAATCACATCCCAGCCTTCGGCGCAGGCATGTGCAGCAAGGCAGCAGCAGAGCTCGCAGGGCTGCTGCAGGAAGGGCCGTTTCTTTGTCTCTGCCTTTGCTCCCAGCCCTGCCTTTTCCTTCCTACTCCGTCTTTCTCATTCACTGCATTTGAAATATTAAGAGCCTGAAAAATGCATGCCTTCAAGAGTTAAACTCCCAGCTAGAACATTGCTCTGAAGCTGGGAGTGTTTATTATATTATTATTACTGTTATTTTGGGTATTCTTTTGTTAGTTTTTGGTTGGTTGGTTGTTGTTTGTTTTTTTTGTTTGTTTGTTTTGCTTTGTTTTTTTTTTTTGTTTTTGTTTTTGTTTTTGTTTTTTGTTTTTTTTGTTCAGGCTCATTCTGGGCTGTGCCTGCTGTGGGACTGGGCTGGAGCAGGAACGGGCTGCTGTGGGACGGCTGGGGGGGCGGGCAGGGGGAGTTGAGGGGCCCCGTCTCTCCCAGATATTTCCACTCTGGGTGGAGAAGGGAGGCCGGTGGGACCCCTCCCTGGAGAAGCACACGTCGGAATCCGGAGGGGAGAGCTGGGACCCCGGCCCCGGAGCGTGGGGGTGGGAAACGGAGGAGCTGAGCGCTCATTTGGACGTGCCAGCGCGGGGCCGGGAGATGTGGGGAATGGGAGGGGCAGCGCGGGATGGGGGAGGAATACGAAGGCGAAGGATCGGGGGTGCAGTCTGGGGATCTGCGGTGCGCTCCGCTCAGCCCCGCGCCTCTCTTTGCTCGCCCCGACCCCGCCTCGCCGCCCCGACCGCTCCTCGCGGCTCGGCCCGGGCCGTGCTCACGGCGCTCAGGCGGCCCCGAGGCCCGACAGCGGTCCTCCGGGGGCTGAGCCGTGCCGGGAGCTGCGCCCCAGACCATAGGGCGTTCTCCTGTGCTCTCAGTGCCGCATCAGACTCGGATGACGGCAAGGACTGAAACAGAGCTGCTCCAGAGACCGCTGTGCCTCATGAACTCAGTGCCCCCTGGCAGGAGGTGACCTCTGCCCGCCCCTCGGGGCACAGTCCCCAGCACTGCTCTGCTGGCCCAGGGCGGCGTCCTCAGCTGCCCACAGGACCTCGTGCCTCCCCACATCGCTGCACCCCACAGGAGGAAGCATGGTTCTGGTCATCAGGACCGCTCCACACAGGCTTGCACGGGGCAGAAAATCTCATGGGGCTGCTTTGGTGCGATTCAGGGCAAAACCCTGGCGCTGGGCCCTGCCCGATGTGCGTGCTCAGGTGAGGCCTGTAGCCCAGAAGAGCTGGCCCTGCTGTTCTCACCCCAAGGTGTGTTGGCAGCCATGGGCTTTGCCCCTACACACCTCCCAGCACGCCCAGCCCACCGCCTTTTTCTCTGTCCCTTCACCGTCATGGAAACCAGGCTTAGCTTAATGCACTGTCTTCATCCTCTAGCCTCAGACAACAATATTACATCCCCCTCCAGCCTTCAGTGAGGCTTTTGCCTACCTCAGCACTGACATACGTGCCCCTCTGATGTGTTTCCACCATTCGCTCTGACTGCTCAAAATACCAAGTATCTGGAGGTTTTTTTCAAGCAACTGATCTTTATTCCATGCCCTGGCCTGGCTAGAATACAATATAGTGGGGCCTGAGAAGTTGATCCCTGGTCTCTTCTTGCTTCATAGCTTTGCATCTCTTATTGCTCCTCTGAACTTAGCTACCGTGCCAAATTCAGTAGCATAACCTGATACCAGGGGATTCCAGGGCAGGTGCTCTGTGGTCACTCTTCATTTCCCTACCAGAAGGGCATGAAAATGGATGCAAGGGCAGAATCATGAACCTTAGAGATCATTTGGTTCCTACCTCTTGGGAAAGGAGGGCTTTGGCAATGATACGGTGGGAAATGACATTGTAAGCATGTTGGCTGCATGTACAAGGAGCCACACTCAGTGTGACTGTATGACTTCACTGTATTAACTCTGGGGAGGGGCAGCCTGGGGTGAATTTTAAAAATGTGGAAGCTCTTGAGAACACTTGTTTGTTTCTCTTTCTTCTGTCTTTGATTCTAGAAAGCGAACGGCAGGAAGGCACCTTGGCATTTAAGGGCTGCTGCCAAAATCCATTCTCCACCAAGGCAGCAGGGACTCTCCAGCTGGAAGAAGATTTCAGGGCAGCCAGGAACCGTGGAATCCGTGCCATCATGGGGGTATTGTGGCTGGCCAGGTTCATGCTGGGATGTACAGCAGTTTTGTATGTGGAACAAGCCCAGGGTCAATATGAAGGGGACTTGCAGACAGACAGATTTGCAGGCTATGAGGAAAGACAGCCAGCAAACAGAGTGAGAAGAAGAGGCCAAGACACTTTACGAGGGTACGTTTAATGTTCATTTCTATTTTATAAAGCAGAACTTGGTTTATTATTATAGCACATAGTAACATGCCTACAGAATTGCTTTTCTGCCCTTTCCTTGCGCTCAGGAAGGAATCTGCTTTGCAGACAGTGTAGGAGGACAGCTCTTGCCACGGGGAATAGCAAAGCAGGCAGAGAACCCAGGCTGCTGTGTGAATAGAGTGCTGTGCACTGAGCTCTTCTGCTTTGATCAGGGGGTCACAGCAATTTTGGGCTCATGCATGAGTACTGGGAGGAGTCATCAACATCTTGCCTGCAGGTGGGAGGAGTATTGGACATTTACCTGGAGGGATGGCTCTGGCTGGTCTTTCTGTCACCAGTGAGGATGTTGTTGACTGGGTGTGTGACCTCTGTCATGCTGCCAATTGATGTGGGCTATACTGTTGGCTGCTTTTACATTGATAGTTGTTCTCTCTATCATTGCTAATGGGCAAGGGTACACACTAAGTTATCTGTTGTGAAGTAAAGTTGGGGCTTGTGGCCCCACCTGTAAAAAAAATGGGTGTGAGAGCTGGATCCGTGAGGATTTTCCACTTGAGGAGGGAGACAGGGCTCAGCTAAAGAATACTCAAGCTTGTGCTGGAGCTCAGCTGTATTTGCTTGCTCTCAAGATGGTTCCTGGCTCTAGAATTGATTCTGGGTTATTTTAAGTCTGCCTGGCTGTAGTTCTTGGAAAGCGTTTCTGTGTTAGTGGGCAGAAACAGAGCAGAACGTGATACACGCGCAAAGTTTGGAGGGTGCCAGAGTCCTCCAGAACTTGCTGGGAAATTCTTATTGAATGGGTTGGAGCGCCATGCTTTCAGCCCAGACAATCAAACGTACATGTTTGGGCTGGAGCTGGAACCCAGAGCTTGGCAGTGGAGCTGCAACAGGCAGGGCCACGGTGCTTGCAGCATTTGCTCATGGAATTCAAAAGTGCATGGCCACTTGCTTCTGCTGTGGTGGATTTGGAAATGATGTACAACAGCTCTTCTAGGGGTTTGGTCTTCTCAAAACTAGATACCAAAAGTGGCCATTAGCTCCCTCATAGAGCAGGGCTACCCTGTGTCTCCCCAATAAAATCTGAAAGGACCTTTACTGTGATTCTTTCAGATATCTTTGAGTCCATTCAGATAAAACATTCCAAATCTTTATGATTGAAGGGATGGAGGACATTTCTTGCAAAGGATAAGATGACAGTCTGCCAGATCAGAGACTGTGGCTACCCAGGGCTAGAGGTGATCACAATTTTCATAATGCAGATAGAAAGAAATGGAGTTAGTTCATGTGTTCATTAATTATCCTATCATGTGTAGCCCTGTGAGAAACAAGGAAGAGCAGAGCACAGAAGTGATATTTGCATTCCTCACAGGATCTCAGGGAAGGTCACTAGAAGCCAGTGATCTTATGAAACTCAGGGACTTAGGTAACCAGACACTGTTTTCAAAAATGACTTACAGCTTGAATTCTCCTAACTTTCAGTGGGCCTGAAGCATACAAATGCCATATGCTTTAAAAAATGGAGCCTGAGTTCCCAAGTTAAAAATGACTTCTGAAAACTTTTCTCTGAAGCCTCAGACATTGGTTGGCCAACACTGAAGTAAAGCAATACTAAATTATCTGTTGTGTAAGCAACTGAAGGCCACACAGTAAGTTTGAGGCAGGATCAGGAACAGGCCTGGCTCCAAATCCCCTGCTGAGAGCTAAGGACCACACCACTGGTTCTTTGGTTTTCCCTCTGCTTTCCTAATGTCCTCTGAAGCAATTGCTGTAGGAAGAGAAAAACTCCACTGGGGAACGTGCAAGATCTGTTTAAAGACATCTCAGCAAATGTACGTTAGACGGAGATTCATTGTTTCTTGGCCCTTGGGAGGACAGTTTGTTGTTGAGAGAATGATGGTGGGCAATGCAGGGAGCACTGCCAAAGCACAGTAGCTGGGCTCGTGCCTCGGGCACTTCCCATGCTCTGTGTCTAGTGACCCTGAGAGTATCCCGTGTTCTGAGAGAGATACACCAATTTCAGTTCAGCCTTCATTTGAGATATCTTTGTTTCTAAGACTCTTTAATTCTGAGACTTTCAGAATTAAAATACAATGAAGCTGAACTGCATTACATAGAGTTCAGCTGGTGGCTTCCCTTTCTCAGCCTGATGATTGTGTAAGACCTGGGCTGCCAACCCAGCCTGGTTGCTCTCTATTTTTGGTGACAGCGTTCAAAAATTTGTAGACCAGTACTGAATGGAAGGAAAGAGGCAAAAAGATTTTGTGGGTCTTTGGTCAGATCTAATGATGATGGTACAGTACATAGTCCTGAGTTCTTCTTCCTCTTCTCTTTTGTAGAAGCCTTCTACTTGAGCCTTCAGAATTGTCCGTATCCTTGACTTCTTACTCATTGAAAGAATTCATTTTGTCAATGCAAGTTAATAAAATCTATTTTCCTTTTATACGTATGCTTGATATCTCCTATCCTGCCAGATCTTAAAAGCTTTTTATAATATTAACATGCCATGAACAGATCATTTTGTGTATGACAGAAAGTGTTTTTGCTCCCAAAGTGGAATATGGCAGACAAATGTATGCATGAGAGAACTTAAAGCAACCTACTTCAGCAAACTAGAGCTGGTTCTTCCATCCCTGAATGTGTTTAAAAAACATCTGGATGTGGTGCTCAGAGATGTGATTTAGCAGAGGATTGTTAGATTTAGGGAAGTATGGTTAGGCTGACATTGGACTTGACGATCTTGAAGGTCTTTTCCAACCTGAGCAATTTTATGATTCTATGATTCTCTGATACTTATTCTACCAATTAATCCATTGTGCCCCTCTTTTTGTCCTGAGTGAATGGAACTATGGATTTTCTCCATCTCTACATTTTGTTTGATTTAAATTTGGGCAGGAGATTAGGATCGAACCTGAATTGGACAAAGAATTGTGACCCAGGTGTCTTCCACTTATTTCCAACTTGCCATATGGGGAATGCTTACCAGTTCTGGAGGAATCAAATAAGCAAGCATGTTTGGTGTTTCTTCCTGCTGCTGCACGTAGAACACATTCCTACGAGTAATTCCCTGTGGGTTTCCCAGGAAAGCCTTGTGTAAACCCAAGCAGCACTGGATATCTGCTCTGCTTTGGTGCCCAGTGGCTTTATATGAAGCCATCATCAATTAGTATGTAGGTCACTTCAAAAGTAACACCTCCTATTTATTTCCATTGAAACAAGATACAGAGAGCACAAAAACACCGTTTGATAGAGCAAATACTCAGCTACAAAACACTATTTTGCAGCACAGTCAGCACCATTAGCTGTGCATTTTCACCAGCAATGAACAAGAGCTGCATGCCGTGCTTGTACAAATCTGCACCAGTGGAGGTGACCCACTGCTGCTGTCGCCACTGCTGAAATGCAGGATTGTGTGTGGTTCTATTAGAAAATGGTGCTGTTTCCTTCCCAATCTTCTTTAATAAGGGGAAAGTATTAAACAAATGCAAAGAACAGAATAAATGCAAGTAAACAAGTGCATTATTCACCAATGCCTTTACAAATAGCAAATAATGAAATAATGTGGAGCAATAAATCGCAGCCAAAGCTGTGATTTAATCTGTCCTTAAACCCATTAAAGTGGAGGCAATTTAGAATTAGTGTCTCCTGAAAGGAACAGCACTGACAAATCCATTTGTGAAGTAGGATTTGAATAGGATTATTAGTTTAATGAACTACTGAACAGTTTCCAAGAGCAAGAATGTGTTTAACAAAGAGGAAAGAAAAGATGATTAGTCTGCAGCCAGCTGAGCTGTTTGCTGGCAGTGTGATTTCCTGTAAGTTCATGGCTGCCTGTTTTTTTCAAGCCTGAATAAAGGCTCAGCTATAGCTTGACTTTAAACAAAACTAATTATGTCAAGCCCATTAATTAGGAAATGGCCACTGCAATTGAGAAGATGGATGAAGACGGAATGCTTCAGAAAGAAGGACATGCATTGTATCTCTTCTATTGCTCTGATTTATGCAAAAAGACAGAGAAGCATTTCAGTGAGTTGTGGGGAATAGAGAGGAAGGACACTGTGACTGCAGAAGATGGGAGGAATTGATGGGGTGTGGATAAGCTAAATTCTCCGCTCACCCCAGCTTTGAAGCTCAAGTACAGTGTTTGTGGGGGGAGCTACAGGCTGTGATTCTGTGATGTGGCAGCCACTTAAATTTATGTTGACACTGTGATGATGTTTAATGTCAGAGGGAGTTGGGCGCAGTGTAGACCAGCTTCACTGCTTTTCCAATTCACTGAGATGTGCACAGAGCAGGTGATTTTCAGCAGCACTTCAATCTGACTTGATCCCTAACACTGCAGTTCCACAAGATCTTAGTACAGTAATTATGAGCTGTTATCAGCTCTCTTGTCCTTGCATAATGGGATCTCACCATCACACCGCTCCCTCTTTTGCATTACTGTTGCCATTGCTTTCCTAATCTGTGTTGCTGCTGGAATGCTTATGGAGAAGATGATGCCCAACTGGAGTGAGCAGCCAGAGATGAGCAGAACACATGGCTGTCCCGTTCAGAGGCAAAACCAGTCTGCATCAACCTGGAGTCCTGGTAGGAGCAGAGCACAGTGAAACCACAGCCAAGTCCCATGTGTCTTGTGGCATCTGCAGTTCTGTAAGTGGGGATTATTAACTCTCCTATTTACTCAGCAAAAATATCAGTCCGTATACAGATACCCTGTGTGACGAACACCAGGATTGATTTTTTTTACCAGAATCAACTGTCATTTTTTCCCCGCTGATACTTCAGGTTTATTAGAAACAAGCCTTTATAAAGAGCTGGTCCTTGAAAAAAGCAACTTGTTTGTGTGTCTCGTGATTATGGGCCTGATTCTGCCTTTGGTAAGGTTTAGGATAATACTTTCATTGATTTTATGAAAAGGAATTTGGCTTAAATGGGAGTCAGCAAATCTTTCCTGTGCCATTACCATCCCAGTCCTAGTGTAAGTTTGTGAGCTGTTGTCCCAGAGTCCCAGAGTCCTTTAAATGTAGAAGCTCAACTTTGAGTCTTTATTAAGGAAAAAAATATATATTGACCTCAAAGTGGTAGAAAATTCCCTTGAAAGTGAATTCCTGTTTTGAGCAGGAATCATGATTACTGAGAAGCACTGAAAGCTAAAATGTCCCATTTCTGAATTTTACAGTTTATGCAGTCAGACTCCCACTTACTGAGTGTGTGTGTTGTTTCTGATAAAAACCCCGAACCAGAGTGATAGAAACACTTCATTAAGTAGATTTGTGGGATATTTAACCAACTTCAACAAAAGAAACTACATGCATGTATGCAAAGAGTTGTTGTTTGAAAGAAGCTGTGTTGCTTATGGTTGTCCACACATCAAGTATGGTTTTCCTTACAAGCCCCTGAATTGCATGTCCATGCAAAGGACTCTCCATCTTCGAGGAGGCAGCTTTGGGGCATCTCCATGTAGCAACAAGGAAGAACATGGCAGGGAAGAGCATGGCCAAATTCTAGCAAAGTTTTCTTGCTTTCTGCCATTGTACTCCTGCGCTGGGCAGGACGTAAATCTCTCAGCTCCAAAGCCTGATAAAAATGAGTTTAAGATGGCAATACATCAGCTGTGTGGCACCTCAATAAAAGTGTGGCTGGAGCTTCTTTCACTGAGCTCCACTCGCTCCTTGAGAACATCTTGACAGCATTCAGATCCTTATACTCTACGCATGTAAACCTTCATATTTAGTCATGAAGCCGAAAGAGAAATACTGCAACCAACAGAAGGAACAGTGTTAAGGCAACAGCTTCTGATTTAGGATTCTCATTCCTAAATTTTCTTTATGTGTTGATTTATGTTTTGAAACGGTTTATCTTGAGCTTCTGTCCAAGGCTGTTTGCTCTTGTTATTGGCAGGAAACATTAAGGCAAGTATTGGCATGGTAAAAGATTGTCTGGCATAAAGTGTAGCATATATAGGGTCTTGTTTGGAATTTTTAAGAAATGGATGTGAAGTTTGATTTATTTCAGAATGTGAAAGAAAAAAAAAGGATGGGAGAGTCAGTAACGCTGCTTTCCAAATTAAAGTGTTGTACAGTTCCTGGAAATCAGTTGCACTTTCAGTCTCTTTCAAAGGAAAGTCTACTCTGTGGTTTCTTGCCAACATAGAGAACTTAAGCAAATTTGCACAAATAAGAGCAGACTTCCCTACCATCATTCATACAAAATGCTTGAAGATCTGAATAAAGGGAAAAAACAAAATTACTGACAAAGAAAAGATATATAATGAAAGATGTAGGAGACACACATTGCAAAAAAAAAGGTTGTTAACATTATTGGTCTTGAAGTTGCCACTAACTGTAGATGTATATAGTCTTGTGAAAGCAAGGCTTTCTTTGCATTTTTCTTGTTTTCCTTTTTATGAAACTGAAAAACAATGGGAGAATCTTGGATCTTGTGGCTCATTGTGCTGAAAATTATGGGAACTAAACTCCCAGCATACAGTAATTAACCACTAATGCCCTTTATGTAAATGAGATGACTAAGTTTCTTTTTTTTTTAGACGTCAGAACATTTATGTCAAAACAGAGAGGCCAACAGACAAAGGAAAGTTTTGACAACTTGAAATAAGTCATTAAAAATGTAAAATCATTAATTTTGGCTTTCAAATTGACAACAGAGCTAACTCATTAAAGAAAAAAATGAGACACGGGGTTTTTTGATAGGAGAGGAGGACTAATTTTTGATGTAATTACTGTCATGAGCAAAATAAAACTTGTGTTCTCTAGTTAAGTAAGGTAAAAAGGAAACAAATGAAACGAGGCTTAGAGACATCTGTATGTAATCTTTAAAGCAATGTATTTCAAGTGGGCTGTTCCCAAAGCAATAGGAGCTGCCCTCCTAATTAGTTTGAAATTCAAAATTCAAAGTTGAAAACTGCCTTGAGAGCAGAGCAGTTCTGGCACACAGTTTAAAGGCCCACTCAAGCCTTTTCGGGCAGAGCCCATCATAAATTTGAATTAACTTTTTTATTCAGCCAAATCAATTTAATGTCTGGGAATGATGAACGGGGGAATTTAATTTTTTTCTACTGCGCTAGGAATATAAACATACACTGACAGGATGAGATGTACTGATTTTAAAATCTCAGAGAAGGCTGTGATTGGAAGCAAGAAATCCCATCTCACCCTTCAGAAGATACCTTTTAGAGTTCACCCAAGAAAGCATCTCTGGAATCACAGCGCTTCCTTCAATTTATAAATTACTTTTGAAGGCAAAGAATTTTCTGATAAATGTTTTGTTGCTGCATTTTAATGCTGTTTCAATTTCAACCCAAAGATAATTAAATATGTATTAAAAAGTGTAAGAGTGGAAGAGTGGGAAAAAAAAGTTAATTTCTCACCATTTTTTAATATAATAATGAAAACAGTAAACATGAATATTTTTATTTTAAGCTACATAATTGCTTACTTAAAAGGTATATATTCTGATAGTGTGTGCTTCCTAATTTAAGCATCAAGGCTATGTTTAATCATCCATTCTCTAGGAAAAATAACTAAAACATAAAAACATACATTAAAATAATTGTTTAAATTAATACTTCCTCTTGTTAACTAAAATAACCAAGAAAAATACAGTCTCTCTTCACTTAAATCAATGTTTCTTGGTGACAGCACATCCTTGGTTCTGAGAGGAGGAGCAGTGATGCATGCTTGTTCCTCTTCGTAGAGCGCCTATTTCCTTAAAGATGTCTGCTGTTGAGAATCAAAGTACAAGGGATAATTTCATTTGCCCAAAGAACTTTCCATGGCTCTTTATATTTGCTCTGCTGTTTGGCACTATGTTCCATCCCCATTTCTCCTCTAAAATTTCTTCGACATACCCTTCCCAGATTACTCTACATCCTCTCTCACCTTTTTTAATTCATTGAATCTCCTGGCTCCTCTCTTCTATCCTTTGCTCAAAGAATAAATTCTCCTCAAAAGAAGCTGCAACACAGACAAGCCATTCGCTTCCAATCTCTATCGTGGTCATTTTAAGCAGATACCATCATTTCTGTGTTGCTCAACAAACAAGAGGTTGGTCCCATCCCAGGACTAAGTGACTGTGCTGTCACCTCTGAGCAATCTCCAGTTCTGTTGCTAGAGTATTTGGCAGCTGAATTCAGGTGCTTGAAAGTTTCAGTTCTCTTTGTGGATTTAATGTTGAGATATTCCAAGTACCAGCTGGGTCTGGGCTCAAGCAGAGGGCAGGCTGGTATTGTTAAGGAGCACAGATGAGGGAAGTGCTCAGTGATAGCACTAGAGTTTGCTCAGGAGGAAGTCGTGTGCCAGTTCACAACCACTTTTTGGAGGTAGGATTGAGGTTTTTGGAACTGAAGTAAGGGGACCTCCAGGGGCCAGAGAGAGTAACGGTCTCCAGCAGGAATATGAGGGAATCATAAGTCTGGGATTTCAGTAGCTCAGATTTAAATAGTTCTGTTGTCACAGATGAGCATCTCCTTCTTGGGCAGGTCCCACACAGGGTCAGCTACCTGCTTTTTGTGTCTTGGTCCATGCATGTCACCCCAGGGCAGAGAACTTTGCTGACTGTGCCAGACAGCATGAAGCAGCCCCATCCTGGGCTCATCTCATTGACACAGTGGTGGTCTCAGTTTGGGTATTCCTGATAGCCACAGGAAAGTGATCTGTAGCTCTGCTCAGTAAGCAACTTCAGTATGTTCTGAATTGTCACTACTTTCATGCCTACAGTCTTACCCAGCAGAATAAATGCTCTTTCAAAGTGCATAACTTGTGCTGATGTTAACAAAAAGACTAAAGGTGCATTTCTGCACCTTTAAAACTGGTTTCTTAGTACCAAATATGAGTGACATCACTGGGACAAACTTACTCCTAAAAGCTAAGTATAGGATATGCTGTTTTGGAGAACAAGAGAATGATTTCTCTGGTAGGAGCAGTTAAGCACCTGTAGTCACTATCCTTACATTAAATGGGGTTGCCTGGTATATTTCTTCTTCTGTGTATTTGTTGATGATAAAGACATCTGGCTTCTCTAGTCGCATTGCTCTTCTTTTTAGTTTGCTAATTACTTATCAAACTGTCCATCACAAGAACATGCATAGACTAGACTTGGGATAATATTCAGTGAATGTACAGATAGCCCACTCCTAGACTTACAAAACAGTAAACCACTAGAAGTACTTACAATGTATATGAGGGGTTGGGTAAGTCAAGAACTCCGCTCAAGATCCCTAGCTGTGCTTTAGGCCAGAGATCCAAATGTCAGCACAGTTTCAGGTTTATTCTTGCCCCATTACACAATCCCAAATCCCTGTAGATGGAGAGATACACAGACAAAAACCACTATCACATTTGGCAGTAATTATTGTCCCCCTAGTGATCTCCACTGCCTGCAGTGGTGTTCCCACTTATTGTGTGAGATGATCCCTGGGGCCCAACAAAGAATCAGGCTAAGATCAATACCAGAAAGAATTCTGAATCATAGGGAAGATTTCCTATGATTCAGTGGAGAGGCAAGATCATCTTCCTTGGAAAAGCCACAAGCTTCAATCTTACACAACTAGAGAACGCAGTAATGGTATTGATGCAAATTCCTCTTATTTGACTTTGCGCAGGCATGAACTCCATGACAAGAAAATAAGTTGCAAGGACAAATACTCTAAAAAGAGTTTCCATATCTCATATGTAAAATAGATGATCTGTGGAGAGCAGATGCCCTTTCTTTCTGCAATATCAAATAAATATTTACCAGCTTGGAATTAGCTAAATTCTCACTGAGCTGCTGAATTTACAGCAAAGAGTAACTCAAAATGGTTTGTGGATATCTAGGGTAGTCTTTGTGCCAATGTCCATTCCTAAAACTGAACAAACAGAAGTTTTGAGAATTGTCCAAATCTGTTTCCAAGTGGTTTGATTTCACCATAAATATTTCTTAAATGAATTTTGAAAGACAAATAAAAACTAAATGTAACACCTAAGAAGGGCAGCAGCTATTTATTCATCCCATATAAGATGTCAGAATTGTTCCACCCCAAAGTGGATGCATTGTGGAGCAGAAGAGAGATTTTATAGCCTGTTGGGATACCCAGAAAACGCCAAGAGAAGAGGTGAAGGAAAACTAAGGAGTCTGGGCAAGCTTGATGGACTTCTAAATGAAGTTGTGGTGCTAACCACAAGATAACAAGGTGTTAAGAGGAGTCTAAAGAAGTTCAAAGAATAGACATTTGCCAATTATTGCATACATAGAAATTAAATCTATCTTAGGACATCCTTGACTGAAAATGTAGAATTGAGGGCCATTCTGGGGGAAATAATTTCTTATGTTTATATTGTTCTATATGCATCCATTTTTGGTCACTGCTTGAGAAAATGTACTATATATGGACCACAGACAGATGCCATATGACTGTATTTACAAATAGACATTGGTTGTATGTTGTGAAATTAAACTGCTGTTTAGCAGTCTTTCTAAGGAGCTGATAAGCAAAGTCTGGGGACTGATAGGTGCAATGTTGTTCTGAATTCATCTCAGAGATCTGTTCCATGAATACTTACAAGAGTTTTCTCGGATCACTAGCATCCAAGATAAATAGGCTCAGAGTGCCATGGAGGTTGGCGGATGTGATTGCCAGGCCACTGTCCATCATTTTTTGGCAGTCCTGGCTAACTGGGGATGTCCCGGTGGATTGGAAACTGGCAAATGTGACGCCCATCTTCAAAAAGGGCCGGAAAGATGATCCTGGTAGCTACAGGCCTATCAGTCTCACCTCGGTGCCTGGGAAGGTCATGGAACGAATAATCTCGGGAACCATCATGGACCAATTAAAGGTCAGCCAGGGGATCAGGCCCAGTCAGCATGGGTTTATGAATGGTAGATCCTGTCTGACAAACCTGGTTTCATTCTATGACAAAGTGACCCGCTTAGAGGATGAGGGTCAGGCTCTTGATGTGGTCTACCTGGACTTCAGACACTGTCACCCATAACATTCTTGTGGAGAAGCTGGCTGCCCGTGGTCTGGCTGGGTGTACGCTCTGCTGGGTGAAGCACTGGCTGGATGGCCGGGCGCAAAGAGTCGTGGTCAATGGAGTTGAATCTAGTTGGTGGCCAGTCACGAGCGGTGTCCCCCAAGGCTCAGTACTGGGGCCGCTTCTGTTTAACATCTTCATTGATGCTCTTGATGAGGGGATTGAGTGCACCCTCAGTAAGTCTGCAGGTGACACCAAGCTGGGAGGGAGTGTTGATCTGCCAGAGGGGAGAAGGGCACTGCAGAGGGATCTGGACAGACTGGATCAATGGGCCAAGGTTAACGGCATGAGTTTCAGTAGGGCCAAGTGTGGGGTCCTCCATTTTGGTCACAACAACCCCAGGCAACCCTACAGGTTTGGGGAGGTGTGGCTGGAGAGCCGCCTGACGGAAAGGGACCTTGGTGTTCTGACAGACAGTCGGCTGAACAGTGTGCCCTGGTGGCCAGGAAGGCCAATGGCATCCTGGCTTGGATGAGGAATGGTGTGGTGAGCAGGACCAGGGAAGTCATCCTGCCCCTGTACTCGGCATTGGTGAGGCCTCACCTTGAGTAATGTGTTCAGTTTTGGGCACCTCAGTACAGAAAAGACGTGGAGGTACTGGAGCAGGTCCAGAGAAGGGCAATGAGGCTAGTGAAGGGCTTGGAAAATCAGCCCTATGAGGGGAGGCTGAGGGAGCTGGGGCTGTTTAGTCTGGGGAAGAGGTGGCTGACGGGAGACCTTATTACTCTCTTCCAGTACCTGAAAGGTGCTTACTGTGAGAGCGGGGTAGGTGTCTTCTCACTGGTGACAGGTGACAAGACGAGGGGAAATGGCCTCAGGTTGTGCCAAGGTAAGTTTAGGTTGGACATTAGGAAACACTTCTTTACAGAAAGGGTGGTTAAACATTGGAATAGGCTCCCCAGGGAGGTGGTTGAGTCACCGTCCCTGGATGTGTTTAAGAGCCGTTCGGATGTGGTGCTTGGAGATATGATTTAGCAGAGGGTTGTTAGAGTTAGGGTACTGTGGTTAGGCTGCGGTTGGACCTGATGATCCTTGAGGTCCCTTCCAACCTGAGTAATTCTATGATTCTGAGTGAGAGTTCAAGATGCAGACAGATCACTAAAAAGTCTTCTTCCACACTGGGCAGAGGCAGTCATTCTGAAAAGAAACTGGGAACTGGAGGCCTTTCAGGGCTATGTTTAGTGCATGGAAACAAGGAAATAGCTGAGCAGTTTGCAAGGACAGCTGTAAGCAGTCACAAAGGTCATCAGCTTCGAGTCCAAGGAGGCCTCCCTCCACATTCCCCTTATCCCTCTGGAACAGTATTCCACATTTGGCCACAGCATTACCTAGAGGAGAGGGGAATAGTTTCCCTGGACCTGCTGTCTGTTCTCCTCCTAATCTGTCCCAGGATGTCCGCCGCTTCTGTTGTGGATTTCTCATAGGATCGATCTGTTCAGCAGGAGGAATGCGTGAGCAGGTTAACCATGTAGAACTTCTTCCATTGCTGCCCCTGGAGACCCACTGTGTGAGTAGGTGCTGTCTCAAAATGCAAGTAGTATGTTCCCCAGGAGACAGTTGATAGAGTTTAGTGCCTGCACAGTTCTGCTTAAGAATGATGTTGAACTAAACTTTCACTGATGTATCTGATCAGGGATAGATGGTCTGAACACAGTTTACTTTGCATTGGTAATGAACCCTTATGAGCACTTTTAATCTGTGGGCAGTCAGCACGTGCTAAGGTGCAATGCCAAGTTCATTTAACTGTCCCAGGAAGCTTGTATACAGGGGCATGTGTGTATGCTGTGAAACATCTAGAAAAACATCTCTCCACCTCCTCTCTTCCTGCAGTCACACCCTTCAGGTTCTAGGCCTACATTTGGTTGCATTCTTGTGACCACATTCCATGCTACCCATTTAGTATCATGAGGAAATCTTTTACCTCTTGGTCATTATATTTGTGGTTTGATAGTTAAGTTGTGCAGCTCCTCAGTCTGAGATCATTAAACTTGCAAGAGATGTAAAGTATTGCTGTCTCTGTCCCCACCAGGAGACTCAAAGTAGTGCAGAAAGTCATTGCTCAGCACAGCATATCTTGGCTGGACCATTTAGTTCAGACTCTTTTTCACTGAACAGGGAATAATCTTGGAAAGTAGTTCTCAGGAGGCTGCCACAGCACTGAGGATCTGTTGATCTGTTTCCACCCAGCAGGAAAAAGATTTAGGCTGTGTCAGGGAGGGAAATGATTCATGGCCTGACCTTGGAAAGCTGAATGCATTTGTTTCTTCAGTTACATTATGGATCTGGAGAACAACTTCTGTTCAGCTTTATCTTAAGTTCATATCCTCCTGTTTGGAGAGCTCTTAAGTCAGTCGTCTTTGAAGACTGTCTTTTAGAGCTATTTAAAAATGATGATAGTGAGCCAAGCACTGTGGCAAACAAGACAGAGTGACCAATATCCTTTTTTCCTGTGAAGGTCCTGTGATCTGGAGAGGGTAAAGAACAAATGAAATCATTCAGAGTGGATGGATATAGCTCTGCAGCTACATGGGAAGGTGTTAGGATTAAATGTATATATACTGCAGAGATTCTGCTTTAATTTGTCCATAACCATATTCCTGGGAGATTTTGGCTTCAATAGGAGCCCTGTGCAATTGCGCTTTTGGAAATGCAGCATCACTTTTGGTGGTACCCCAGGGTATACCATGGAGATGTTACTGGTAATGCAACAGTCAGTGAGTGCAGGGCAGATAACAAGTCTTTCACAACCATTTACAGTGGTTTACATTATCATTTGTTTTCCTGGAAAGATGGTGAGGCCATCAAGGAGAATGTTTGAGCAGCAGGGAACAATCCATGTGCAGACCAGAGCAGCTTTGAGAATTACCCCAGCCCTGGCAGTCCACCAATTTTCATTCACTTCTGTCTTCCTCTAATTTAAGGAATGGAAATACCACTTCTGAAAGCCAGCAACAACGTGAGGCACACTGATTACCCATGACAAGGGAGACAAATGCTGGGCTGCTGTGCCTGCTGTCTGGAAAGCACACATTGCATGTAGTCAAGGCTTCATTAGCTTTGGGTCTTACTGGGTGGCAGAAGTGCTACTCGCAGGACATTGCACAAAGCAGTCCTTCCATTACAGTGCAGGGCCTTCTGAAGAAGACAGACTTCACACTGGGTATTCTTTCTCCTAAGGCTGAAGGAGTGTGCAAAGATCTGCATGCATCCATGTGTGTTAAGAACATAGCTGTGGGTTAAGCAGGAAGTTCAGGGTAGCTGTACTTAGTTTTTGGCTAGATTTGAGTCTGCAAAACATTCTTAGCCCAAACTTCACATGCTGTGCTGTCTGCCCTCTTCTACCTTTAACAATGAATACAGTTCTCCTGGGGTCACACTAGGCATCTGACAATAATTGGCAAACTGAGCCCTTTTTGCCTGCTTGCATCACTAGTAGGTAACAATTCAGTGCTCTAGGCTGTAGTTCTCAGGCTGTAAACAGGAACAGCCTCACGCCACTTGTGTTCTGTCCCCACTAGCAAATTGGCATCCTGAGCCTGTGGACATTTTTGTGGTGTAAACTGTCTCCCAGTGCTTGCTCATGCTTCTGTGCTTGCTTTCCCAGTTCTCAGATGTAGTCACTGCCGGCAGGCAGGACTTGGTGCCATCAGTTGAAATTCATGCTTATCTCTGTAATCCTATTGTTTATTTAAAGTGAACAAAGAAGATACTATGGCCAGCATTGCTCTTCCCTCTGTCCTTTCTTAGCATCATCCTTTAATCCATATTAATTTTCATTAAAATAATTCTCTTTAACATCTTTTTAGCCTTTTCTTTGTCTGCACAGGCTCTGTTACTTCCATGGCTCTAATACCCAAAGGAAAAGTCACAAGGCTATTGGCACTATAGCCAGTATAGTTATGTCTCTCCAGGACTGCATCATGTCTGGATAAGACCCCCTTGCTACTATTAGCTACCAGAGATAAAGCTGAAATGAGGAAAGCTAAAAAAATCTCTTCATTCTTAATTTAGGACTCTAAAATATCTGTGGGTTTCAATTACCAGCTATAATAAGAATGTTGTGTACAAATTTGCTGAACTTGAATGAATTTTCCTCTAGCTTTCACCTTCTTGTTAGTTGAAGCACTTCACTATGAGCGGTGGTTGCTGTCATCTGAACAAGTAAATGAGATGCTTTTTATTTATACCCTCTCGCTGAGGAGGACGTGTATTGCCAGCTTGTGTTTTCCAGGATCAAGATAACTGCTATTCCTTTCAACATGCATTTTTTTTTGTCACAACTTTGCTGATGGAGTTACTTTTTCCTATAAAACACAATGCTCCTTACTGAGGTCTTGCTTTGGAATCCAATTTCATTCTCCCTCCAGGTAATTTCTGTGGCACCATTAATTTCAATGAATTCTCCCCAGGTTTTGATTTGAAATTCTGCTATTTTTTAGCATGTGCTTGTAAAGGTTCAGTCTTCAAGAAACAGTGGTGAACTTGTAGCTTAACTTACTGTGTAACAGAGTGCCCAGAACTTCTGCCAGGATCTCTGCAGAGGGTTTGCTGAAGTCTTTAAGAAAACTGTCTTATCTTTACCTTTGCACATTTGGTACTTGCCACACCTCATGTTGAATTTAATTCAACTTCCAGTTTCTTTTGTTTTAGTCTATGAGGCTGATGCAGGATTTCTCTTCCTTCCATGATTTTGATCCAAAAACTCCTAGTATTTTGTCTGATAAAATAACTATATAATATTCTTTAACCTTCACATAAGCTTGAAGTAGGCTGAGGCCTGGGTGTCCAATTCATGAGTGTGCTGAGAGCAGTGGCTCCATTCTGTGCATAACTGTTCACATCTATGTGCTGAAAATGAGGACCAGCAGACACATTCAGATGTAAGTCAAACTGCGGTGTTTGGTGCCTGGCCATGTAGTCTCCCTGCCAATTGCATCAAAAGTGCTATATCATTAAAGATCATCCATTCATCTCTTCTGTATCCTGAGGACTTGAGAGCTGAAACTTACAGACCACCATCTGCTCAAAGTGAACTCTGCCTTCCGAGTTAATATCAACCAAAGATGTATATCTACTTCTACTGATATTTACAACTGAGTATCAGTGGCAGCACTGGCTGGCTTTGTACTTTTTCCAACCTAATGCAATCGGGAACTGAAGCCCAAAATGTTCCCCCATCTGCAGGGCACTTAAATCCATGGCAACAGAATCAATTCTGCATTCAGGGACCCCTTTTATCTGCTCATCACAGGAGAAGCAACAGATGCCCAGCCTCTTGGAAAAAAAGTAAGCCCATTTGAAGTCAAAATACAGATTTATTCTCCACCTTCAATTGTAACAACAAATTTGATAGTGTTATAGCAGAGACTTTGATTTTGCACTTTGGGTTTGGGGAGAGAGGCTCCAGAGAGCACCAGGCAAATGCAGCACATGTAGACAGTTGCCACAGTTTCTGCACAGGTCATTGTGTGCTCTGGGAACACCAGAACTGAAAAGGAGAGCGGCACACAACTTTGCACAGAAAGTCATTTAATATTTGTGCTGCTCATCTTGTAGCCACCATGGAAAGCAGAAGCTAAGATTGCTTTTACATGGAACACCACAGAATCTCATAATTGCAGAGGTTGGAAGGGACCTCAAGAGAGATAATTGAGTCCAGTCCCCTGCTAACGCAGTTCCCTACAGTAGGTCACACAGGTAGGTGCCCAGACAGGTCTTGAATATCTCCAGAGAAGGAGACTCCACCACCTCTATGGGCAGCCTGTTCCTGTGCTCCATCACTCTCACAGTAAAAAAGTTCTTCCTTGTGTTTGTATAGAACTTACTTGGTTTCAGTTTTTGCCTATTGCCACTTATTCTGTTGCAGCACACCACTGAAGAGTCTGGCCCACCTTCAAAACTTGACTCCCACACTTGAGATATATAAAATGGTGATGAGATTTCCCTTCCTCAGCCTTCTCTTCTCCAGGCTGGAGAGTCCCAGCCCTCAGTCTTTTTTCACATGGGAGATGCTCCGTGCCTTCAATCATCTTTGTGGCCCTCCATAGTCTTTTTGAAGTGAGGAGCCCGGCACTGGGCACAGTGCTCCAGCTGTGCTTCCCCAGAGAGCAGAGGGGAGCAGCACCTCCGTTGCCCTGCTGGCCACACTCTGTGCAGTGCACCCCAGGGTCCCATTGGCTTCTTGGCCACCAGAGCACACTGCTGGCTCGTGGCCACCTGTTGGCTACCAAGACACCCAGGTCCTTCTCTGCAGAGCTCCCTTCAGTAGGGCAGCCCTCAATCTGTACTGATGCATGTAATTATTCATCCCCAGGAGCATGACCCTACCTACACTCACTCTTGTTGAAGCTCATCATACTCCTCTCTGCCCCTCTCCATCCCATCCAGCTCTCACTGAATGGCAGCACAGCCTTCTGCAGTGTCAGCCACTCTTCCCAGCTTTGTTCTATCAGAATCCATCTTCATCATTGATGGAGATATTCAATAGAGAGATTTTGAGAGTTTATTCTCAGCCCAAATTGGCTGTTTTGTTGTTCTTGTAAACTCTACCCAATTGCTTTTTCCCTTTGGAGAACATCCTGTTTCTTACACTTGGAAAGGTACACCGTCAGCATTTCTGCTACACGTGTGCCATAAATCTGTTGCATGTCTGCTACACATCTGCTGGTTATGTCCTGCATATGTGCTGCACTTCTGCCATGTCCCTGTTTTGTGTCTGCTGTGCTTCTGCTGTACATTTGCTGGATGTGCACTGTACATCTTCACTGTGACTGTAGTGAACATGTTGTGTTTCTGCGGTGTTTGATTTGTGTCCAGTGTATGACTGCTATGCATCTGCTGTTATCTTTTTGTTTAGTGTGTGTTTTATGCAGGTATGTTGTATGCTTCATGATTACTGCATGTTTTCTCTTTCTCAGTATCTACTGTACATGTCTGCAGTCATGCTGAAGATGTAAAACTCGTGTATGCCTGGGTGGCTTATTCTGGAACACACTAGCCTCTCTCAGCCATAGGTCTGTTGTTGCAAACTACTACAAGTTCTTGCCAGAATACAGACTGGTACCTGGGAGATGGACCCTACAGGGTGCTACTGAGATGGGCTGTTTTTCTCAGGGTGCCCAGCCATCCCAGCAGCCTCTGCCACCCCTACAGAACTTTGGGGATTGAAACCAGCGGAAGAAAACCTTCAGAAATCCCCATTACTCAGGCAAAACTTCCAGGAGACAGACAAGGATAAGTTCAGGAAAACACAGAGTGGTGTAGAATGATGGCACCTACTGTAATGTAGTGTTCTGGGCTCCACCAGCAGAGGGGTGGCCAGCAGGGACAGGGAGGTGATTGTCCCCCTTTGCTCTGCTCTTGTGAGGCCCCAGCTGCAGTACTGTGTCCAGGTCTGGAGCCCCCAGTACAAGAAAGACAGGGAGCTGTTGGAGAGGGTCCAGAGGAGAGCCACAAAGATGATCAGGGGACTGGAGCACCTCCCCTATGAGGACAGGCTGAAGGAGCTGGGCTTGTTCATCCTGGAGAAAAGAAGGCTGCGGGGTGACCTCACTGCAGCCTTTCAGTACCTAAAGGGAGCCTACAGAGGGGAGGGGAATCAACTCTTTGAAAGGGTCGATAACTGCAGGACAAGGGGAAATGGTTTTAAGTTGAGGGAAGAAAAATTTAGGTTGGATGTCAGGGAGAAGTTCTTTACTATGAGAGCGGTGAGGTGCTGGAACAGCTGCCCAGAGAGGCTGTGAATGCCCTGTCCATCCCTGGAGGTGTTCAAGGCCAGGTTGGATGGGGCCCTGGGCAGCCTGGGGTGCTATGAAGTGTGGAGGTTGGTGGCCCTGCATGTGGCAGGGGGTTTGGAGGTTCATGATCCTTGAGGTCACTTCCAAACCTGGCCATTCTGTGATTCTGTGAGACCTCAGGATTTGAGGATGAACTAGCAAGAGAAGCCTTGCAGTAAGCACTTCATGGCATGGTAGGAAGGTAGAGGCACAGTCACAATGTCTACAAGGCCACAGGCAATGTTTGGGATGCTGTTATGAAGCAGTGAAGGGATGCTGAGACAATATGTGTCTTACGTGTTTTCTTTGCTGGTGGCAGAATACCAGAGGGTCCAGTTTGCTATCTAAATTCACATCAGGAGCAACACATAATATTTCTCAGCAGTGATTTGGTACAAGGAAAACAGCACAGACGTCTGTGCTCTGCTGGGTAATGCTGTGCAGGTGGTACAACAAATACCAACAGCCTGGCTTTTGTGAGAACAAACCAGGTCCATCCAGAGACTAATGTTGTTTGAGATGCTTAACACGTTCAGAAACAGCTAGAGAGGCAGTGTTCTTAGTGTTGCTCCTGCAAGGTGACTGGTGATACTGAGCTGCTATTTTTTTCCTGAAAGCTATCCTTGGTATTTCATTTTTTCTGTGCTTTCTCACTGAGTCACTTCAAGGAATATATTGGCATGCAGGGTACTCTGGCCTCCATGAGAAGTGGAAGCAGATGCTCAGATTCTTATTTTAGGTCTTGAAATCCTTTTATCTATTAAGGTCACTTTTTTTTCCTAAATGTATCCAAAGCATATACAATCTACACAGGGTTTTGACAGCATTTGGTTTTAATAGGAGGTGAGGGTTCAGTTGTGCAGTTTGCTAGAACAATGAAACATGAGCAGTGCAGGCATTTCTGTTCCTGGTTTTAAATGTAGGTGTTCTGATTCTGGTTTTGAAGTAGTAGTCTCATGAAAAGTACTGGAAAGGACCATGTCCAGGCTGAAGGCTGCTTTCAGCAAAGACTCTGAAAAAGGACAAACTAGGGTTTGTTCTCAGATGTTATTTCCTCACAGCTGCCATCTGCAGCAACACAGACCAGCAGCAGAGCTGTTACAGAGCACTAGGGAAATGAGGAGAGACTGTTATCTGGAAAATGAAATGAACTCGCTGGTCAAGCTGAGGTGAATGGACTGGTTTCCAGAATGAAAATTAAAAAAATAAAGCAACCAATGCTTTTGTAGTTTTTAAAAATCAGATATTGGTGTTGCTCCACTCAGCGCATCCATAAATTTGCTCCTGTGCTGAGGCACAGCTTAGCTAGAGGTATTTCTACCAGTAGACAAGATATATATGCAGTTGTGAAAGTGTATTTCACATTGAAATGGATTACAGTGGACATAGAATCGTGGAATCACGAAACAGTTGAGGTAGGAAGGGACCTTGGGAGGGCCCCTGATCCAACCCCTGCTCAAGAAGGATCACCTGGAGTAGGATGCCCAGAGGACCATGTCTGGATGGCTTCTGAAGACCTCCAAGGATGGAGGCTGTGGTCAACCTGCTCCAACATTCTGTCACTGTCACAGTGATGAAGTGTTTCCTGGTGTTCAAACTTCAGTGTTTCATAATCATTCCAAACTGCATAGCAGAAGCTGCCTAATGTGATTCGATAACACCACCATCTCTGTGCAGTGATGATGGTAGCTACTAATTGTCAATCACCACCCCCAAGCTACCTACTGAATTGGTTGACATGAAGCTTGATTTATTCAAATGAGAATGAGGATAGTATGATGGATGCCAAACAATATAAATCTGGGGCAATATCCTGATTAGATGACCATGGTTGGTGTTAGAGCATGCATAGGTCTATGAGTGGAAGAGACTTCATTAATAAATCCAGCAGTGAAATACAGAACAAGATCCCTTAGCTGAAAGTAGAAGCTAGGTGAATTCAGATCCTAAATACAGCAGCCTTAACAGGGAGGATTACTTCTTACTGGTATTCTACCACAGTCTATCTTTCAGTAGTGATTTTAGCTCAAATTCTCATGCCTCTCTAAAAGTCGTGATATCTCATGGGTTGCACAAGAGTCTGGATGAACTCTCTACTTATCTGTTTACTGGCTTCCCCCAAGTGTTTCGTCCTTTGTTAGAAATCTTGTAAGGGGCTGCATTCTCATAACTCCACAAAGTTACAGGAGTATGGGCATCGCATGAATTTGTGGATTTCATGTTTTCTTCAGGGAGATTTTCTGGGGAAGTCTGCTAGTTCATTTGTGGATGTGTAGCATGGCACAGCATGGTGCAGATACCAAGCTGAAGTATATGCTTGGGTTGGGTTTCATGTCTTCTTTGCTATGTGGCATTGCTTAAACTGTCAAAAAACATTTGAAAATGAAGAAGCTATGGCCAGCTTGTCTGGTTGGCAGTTCTGAATGCACATAAGTTTGCCACTCAGAATAAAAGAGCAGGATTTTGTCCATGCTGAGCATATGCAGCACTGCTGAGTTCTATGCACAAGGAACAGATGCCCTTGCTCTGTTCAGATGATCAAGACTTCACTTGCCTGTGGTTTTTGGGGTTGTTTGGTATCTAGGAGCCTCTGTTCCCATGTGAAAAGGTCACGAACTGTCTGTATCTAACTTTGTGGCTATGGCCCCATTCCTTACCTAGGATTCTACCTGCCTGCTCTGCCTTATCAGAGTAGACCTGACTGTGCCTCAGTTCTTCACTCTTCCATGTCATCCTAAGAGGGTCATGCTAGGCATCTGGGACTCTGATTTTACATAGTCTGACAGCCTGGAGTTACAAGAGTGGGTCTGGTTTCAGCTAGTATGGCTGCTGTGAACAAATCGCTCCACCATGAACAGTCTGCAGAAAAAAATGTATAAGGACATTTAGTCCCCATGCAGGGGACGGAGCGTCTCCATACCCCATGCAGGTATAGAGTTGCTTAGCTACATAGGTAGCTGCCATCCTTTGGGCTTGCCCTCTCCTGCCAGCCTGATGGACTTCAGGCAGCACCCGAGTCTCCTTTGTGCCTCTCAGTTTGGAAGAGGCACTTTCCTTGGACAGTTTCCTTCTTCCTACTCCTCAGGGAAACTGACACCAGGTACAATTGATTGAACTTATATAGGGTTAGAACTGGTCACACCTGTGTCTGGTCACACCTGTGTCTGTACCACAGGTCTCTCCTCTGGCCTCCAAATGCTTTTAACTTGGCATGCATTTCTACTTGTCCTACTCAGCCGAGCTCTTACTCAGCATCCCCCTCTGGAGTCCACCAGCCCACCAGCCTTAGCTCCCAGTAGGACCTTGAGACCCTGCTGTTCTGGTCAGCTTAGCACGCTTCTCACCTGATATGTTGATTGTGCTCCAAGATCCTAGCAATCCCCACATCCACAGGTACTATCCGCACCACATACTGTCTCCAACCATGCATGGACTACCTATGTTGGATCTGAGGAAAAGAAGTGGTTTAGGTTTTAGATCTTTAGTGGCCTTTCCCTCAGAGGACCAGGATGGGGCCAGACTTGCTCTCATGCTCAGGTCCCTCTCTTACTGATGTGAGAAACTTCCAGATCTGCTCTAGGCAAATCAGTCTCCCTGGTGGATCATAGAAGAACTCTGCCATGATACTTGACTATTAATCCACAACCTAGATTTCATTGTTCATGACACAGGGTGTTAACAACCATACATTTTGTGTAAGTCATCAGATGAACAGAAAGCCAGTCTGTAAAAACACTTTCTGTGCAGCATGAGTTTTGAGCTCCATGACCCTAGCACAGTGCATTGTAGCTGAAATGATGGCAGTCACTTCTCCCTCTGCCCCTTTGCACAAATGTGTAGCTAACTGGGGCTTTCTGAACAGGAAGGTTGGAAGTCAGTTATTAAAATTTTGTATGGTGACTCCATTCAGTGGGAATTAAACAAGGCTTATTTAAGCTTGGAGCGAGGGAGTGGATTTTGGCAGAAATAATGTCATTTAAGAGACTATTCAACTGTTCACATGCACCAATAATATGTACAGAATATCCAGTGGCACTCTTCAGAAACAAAGGAAAAAATTGTTTTTAATTTTCAGACCCAATGTCTGTGGCTCAAGGTTCCACTCCTACTGCTGCCCTGGCTGGAAAACGCTGCCTGGAGGGAACCAGTGCATTGTCCGTGAGTATCCATTTTCCTGTTAAGGGCACCAACGGAACTCACTGCCACGTGGGAAGGAAAACATAGCTCATGCTTCAGCAGATGACAAAACATTGCATAATCCACAAGGATAGAAGCAGTAATTGTTGGGTGTTCATGTCTCTACTACTTTTTTTTAAAGCAGGGTTGTTGCAGTCGGTCCTATTTAGTGCATGGCCTTTTATCTTCTGCTAAGCTGCTGCTGTTCCTTGTTGCTTGACAGCTTGTGTGTTTGCTCATCGGAACAATTTTAGTGACTCCTGAGAAAGTAATTTTAGAGTCTTTAGTCAGATGAAATAATTTGGCTGCTAGGACAAGAGCTAGATGCTGCCATTGTAAGTATGTTATCATGTGAAACTGTCCACAAGCAGGAATTTGTGTCTTTCTTTCAGTGTCCTGTTTCTAAAGCAGAATGCTGACTTGTGTAGATCACACCTCTGTTTCAACAGGTAGCTGTCCTGTTTGGAATAGAGCATTATTATACTCTCAAGTGCTGATACACACCTATATAATTCATTAAGGGGCCTAGGACCTGTAGCTGGTGATCTCACTTCTGTAGATTAAGGCATAAGCTATAGGGAGATGAAGGGGTCTGCCCTTCAGAGGATGCTCCCATGGGATAAAGAAATGAGATTCTTATTGGAAACAAAAGGCATTGTTATGCCTGTGTTTGATCATGCTACATACTGAAGCACAGTAAGCACATACTGCAAATGAATGGTGTCCTGCAGATATTAACCACATCCTGGACATACCAAATAGCAGAAAAAACTCTGAGATGCTTGGATTTGCCCATATCTTAGCTTTCTGAAAGAACCTTCTATATTAGAGCACATTTGGAATGCTTTTTTTGCAAAACTTCCTAAAAATAATGGACAGTGGGATATTTCTAGCTGTGGAAAACCATAGGCCCCTCTTCTGGCATCTCTGACATAATGTTCGCAAGTTATTTCACTGAAATAACTGAGCTGAAAACTCAGTTGCCTTAGTGAGAAATGCCTTGTGTTTCCTAGTAGGTAGTTGTCCAGGATCTGAAATGCACAAACCTGAGCCCAGAGCTGCAAATCTTCTGCTTTTAGAAGTAATGGTGTCTAGTGCATCACAAGTCATGGGGTCAGTTTATATGTCCTTGCACACACTGAGTAACCAGTGCCATAGTATGGCAAGCGACTCACTGAAAATCAGCAGTAAGTAACGACTCCAGAGTTAAGTGCATTTGACTTCACCCTTGGTGATGGAAAGATAGATTGGTGAGATACAATGTTCTGCATATTCTCCTTTACCTATGGGAAGAGATGAGCAAACTCAAAAAATCATCACCTTAGGAAGTCTACCTCCCTTCAGAGAGCAGACACCCCATGAAGCACACAGGGCTTCAGTTTAATTCTGATTGAAGCGAAGGGTTAAGGAACTGACAGCCAAATAGCTGCTCAGTGGCATGCAGGGTTAGTAACATTGAGGGTTGTCTGCTGACTTCTCTCATAGCTGTAAAACGTGCCATCTGGGCTGGAGGTCCTCAGGGAATTCTGCCTTGTGATTATATTTATAAAACACACAGAGATGAGTTTCACGGGACTCTAATAAAATCTGCTTACACAGGTGAAACAATATCAGCTGTCAGCTGTGTTCTTGGCTCCTATGGCATGGGAAGGGGAAGAGATTAACAGGAGTTCCAGACAAGAAAGGATGATGTGAAGGCATCGTGTAAATGCATCTCTGACTGACTCAGCTAAGCCTTCATTCAGCTGGAGCTGCATCGCAGTAACAGTCTGCTTGCTCCAAGCCAAATGATGGACTGCAGAGTGCTTCATGGGAACACCAACATTTTAAGGAAACCTATCTCACTGTGAATGTCACAGTGAGTGCAGACATTTTGGCAGGGAAAGATTCCACATTTTCTTCTGGGGTGAAAATACGGTAACAGAGCCAGCCACAGTGTGTGATAAAAGGAAGACATCTTTAGGATCATAGACAGGGTTGGAAGGGACCATGCAGTCCATTCAGTTCAGACTCACTGTGCCATGAGCTGGGTGCCAGACTGGCCTTGGATACCTCCAGGGTTGGGGCATCCCAGCTGCTCTGGGCAGCCAGGAAGGAACTCATGCCCTGTGAATGAATGGATCCTTCTCTGCCAATGTCCACACCAGGGTCCTCAAAATGTGCCCCAGATTCCTCCCCAGGTAATTCTTCAAACAAGGTGAATTCACAACCTTTTGACAGCCAAAACAGTGCCTGTAAGCTCACACTAGCATGTTGTGCTAATCACTGTCTCCTCTTCCTCTAGCAATTTGCAGGAATTCTTGTGGTGATGGATTTTGTTCACGGCCAAACATGTGTACATGCTCCAATGGACAGCTCTCTCCCAACTGTGGCTCAGCTGGAGGTAAGAAAATAGTGGTGGTGATTCTCCTCCCTCTGGAGTATTTATGTGATTTCATAAAAATTTTGCAGTCACAATAAGCTAGCAGGTCCTAAACTGACTTGGGCAGTATTCACAAAATCTTTTATTTATTTTGACTTATGCTTTTTTGGTATGAGAAATCATACAGGATAAAGCTCAGAAACTGAATTTCACAGCAGCAAATAGCAGCGCTCCATCCACTCCTGACCGCTCCTTGAAGTGGGATTAAATCTGTCGCTGTTTTTGTTTACCAAATAATTATCTTTTCCAATGTTAAATTCATTCATGTTTTGCTTAGGCTGTGATTTGAATGTCAGGGAGAGTCACTCAGTGTTTTTAGTGAACTGCAGTGACACGAAGTTAACGTGCTGGCAGAGTTGGGAATGCAGAAATTCCATTGCCACTTTTTCTGCCTTTTTCTCTCCTCTCAGGCTTTCAGGACAAAAACCTGAAAAGCTCGGGGAGGAACTTATGTGGCTGAGGTTTTTGAAAAATACTGCACAGAAACAAACTGTGGAGGACTCTGAAGAGTGACAGTCAAATATCCAGCAGGCAATTCCCATAACCCTCTGGTAATTCTTTCAGAACATATTCAAGATGAGATTCTGTGTGCAAATGCTCCATTATTCTACGGCACATGGTTCTGCACAGAAGGCACCCCTCCTGTTTGAGTCTGAATCATACAACCATAGAATTGTAGAATGGTTTGGGTTGGAAGGGACCTTGAAGATCACCTTGTTCCAACCTCCTGCTGTAGGCAGGGACACCTCCCACTAAGCCAGGGTGCTCACAGCCCCATCCAGCCTGGCCTTGAATGCTTCTAGGGTGTGGGCATCCACAACCTCTCTGGGCAACCTGTGCCAGTGTCTCACCACCCTCACAGGAAAGAATTTCTTCCTAATATCATGTCTAAATCTACCCTCTTCCAGTTTAAAGCCATTTCCCCTGTTAGCTGGTGGCCTTGTGTATTCACTGGTGTGGACTTTCTGTTCCTCTGTGCAACTTTTCCTACCATGTTGTATGATTGAAATGGATCTGGGATTTATGGTAGATAGCAGGCTGAATAGGAGTCAGTAGTCATTGTGGCAGTGAGTAAAACCAGTCACTGCAACCTAGACGAAGGAAATCATGATGAAAAAGTCAAAGATAGGTGTTGTCCTCTCTGTTATCTGCTTAGTGGGACTATAGCTGGAACATTGCATCGGGGCTGCCATTTCAAGAAGGATGTGTAGCAAATGAGGATAGATCAGCAGCAAGCTGGAGTGTGTGTCCTCAAAAGTGAAGCTGGTGGAACTGAGCTGATTTAGTCGAAGAAGGATCTGTAATTTCTGGAAGCTATGGAGGAAGTACAGTCAAACTTTTAGTGGTGGTGGCAGCCAATGTTACAAAGCCTACTGGCCACAGGTTGCAGCTTGGGATGTTTGGACAGTACACAAAAGTTCTTTTCACCAGAGGGTGGTGCAGTACTTGGACAGGTCACCAGAGGTGTGGGAGATTGCCTTCCTTGGGTGGTTTCAACCGTTGGCCAGAAAAAGTCACAGCCATTGTGGCCATGGGGAAGCTGGATGGAGCCATCCAGCAAGCCCTGTAACCAGCCTGTGTGTGTCTGTGCACGACTTTTTGAAAGAGTAGCTTACACTGAGTTTTGAACTGCGATACCTACCAAGCAGCTGATAAAAAGCAGACAAAATCATCTGATTCCTTCATAGGACTCAGAGGCCGGAAAGATGTGGTTATCAAGTACTCTTGCCCATCCAGAGGAGCCAGTGAGGCCTGTATTCATTGTGGCCTTCCAGTATTTGGGATGGGGAGCTTATCAACAGGAAGAAGGCCGACTTGTCTACACTCTGATAGTGATAGGAGAAGGAGGAATGGCTTTAAACTAAAGGAGGGGAGATTATATTGGATGTCATGCAGAAATTCTTCACTCAGAGGGCAGTGAGGCCCCGGCACTGCCCAGAGCTGTGGGTGCCCCATTCCTGGAGCTGCCCCAGGCCATGGATGGGCCCCAAGCAGCCTGAGCTGGGGGAACCCAGCCCATAGCAGGTGTAGGGTTGAGGGGGCTGTGAGGTCCCTCCCAAGCACAGACATGCTGAAATTCTGAGTCTATGGTCTATGTGTGCAGCTAGTGGCACAGTGTTTTAAGAATGCTGATTATTTTTTCCAGGGCTCTATGCAAGATGCAGAATTCAGTGGGATTTTAGAGCATCTTTTAGGTCTCATGGCAATTGCTGGAAACAACGCAGTAATTTATTTTCCATTATTGCCCATCTATAGGCATGCTATTGTTAATAAAGTGTCTTGCAGGCATCTGACTGAAGGCCACAGACCTAGCCCCGTCAAACCTCAAAACCACATTCAAAGCATGACACAAAGAAGGAAATTCTCAGTATCTGATCCCAGAGTGCCACATTGCCCTTCAACCCTGCAGATGTCCCCAGAAAGTGCTCAGCACTGAAGCCTATGTGAGCACTGCTCTGCAGACCTCACCATTGCTCTGCTGACAGGAAGGTGCTGGAGACACAAAAGTTTCTGGAATGAGTGTCCAGATGTTAGCAATCACAGAGGAATGCAAGGAATGCTGTTAGCAGTATATACATTTGGGCACAGACTTGGCATTCCACTGTGCCTGAGGTGGATTTCAGCAGGCACTCAGGGTTAGGGGGTAGGGTTGGTTTCTCTGCAGAGGCTTCATCAAATCTGGCATTCATTGAGGGGATGTTTGTATCTACATTTATCATGAATGCTTCAGGGAGGTAAAATAGTCAAACAGTGCATTCCAGAGGCAATAAAAGCTGCTCTGCCTCTCTCTGTCATAACAAAAAGTTTGGTTTCTTACTTGAGGTATTTAAAGAGTAATTTGCAAGTGACTGTTTAGATAGTAGCAATCTGTTAGCAGACATAAAGCTTGTCTGCAAATTGCACTGCTGATGGCTGGCAGATCAGCCACAACCACTGATCCTTTAAAATAAAGTAACACTGATCCAATGCAATGGGAAGAGTTAATTAGGGTGAACTGTCATTCTCTTTTTCCTAGAAATTTTGTCTCTGCTATCTTGGAAAATCCCAACAAAGTGTAGCAGGCCTTTCAGTTCTTGGCTGAATTATGTTCACTCCAAATCTAGCAGACCTCTCAGTGCCAGCACTGCAGATAAATGAGATAGTGATGGGATCTCAGGGCCTTTGGGATCACTGCAGAAGTAAGGCGATCACTGCCAATTAGTTGGAAAATTTCTGGATGAGTGTCAGGGCGTTATGTCTGTACTCCAAACTCCTAAATTTTCTCAGCTTCATTAAATCTTAGCCCTTGCTGAATGCATTGAATGCAAAGCAAAGCAGACTGTATAGGGAAAAGCTCTGACAGATGGACAGCGGACAGACAGACATTTCCTAGCTACCTCTTTCTGGGTGGGTCTCCAGATTTGTGGCATGTAATTGCTTTCCCAGCACTGATTAATTGTAGTGAGGGATGTAGGGTTAGAACATGCTGGAAACAGAGCTGTTTCCCAGAGAGACTGGTCTCATGTCTGACAATCTGGGCAATGCTTTGAAGCCTTAAGCTTAGTTTCTTTAATGATTAAGTTTCATCTAAATTTGGCCTCATCTCTGGCCATAGAGCAATAGGAAGGACTGTAGACATTATAACTAATTCAAACCATACTAGAAATGCATGAATTAAATGTAAAGCACATGTGCTTAGCATTTTGAATGCAAAGCTCCAAGACTTCTCACTCCACTCCTTCTTCCTGTCAGGCCTTCTATGAACAAAGCATGAACCGTGTAATAATCCTTATTGGACACTTATGATTCCTGCTGCCTTTTGGGCAGATGTTTCACTTGCACTGCCCCCAGCTCTTCTCTTTTGAAGCTGTTGTTACACGTAGAGACAAGACACAAACCTCATCTGAGCATCTCCTTACACGTACACACTCTTGTTCCACCTTCTTCAAGCTGCCAAGTCATAGGACAATAGAACTGTTAGAGTTGGAAGGGATACTTAAAGGTCATTTAGTCCAACTCCCCTGCAGTGATCGGGGTCATCCACAGCTCATTCAGGTTGCTTACAGTCTGGTCCAGCCTGGCCTTGACTGTCTCCAAGAATGGGCATCCATCACATCACTGGGCAACCTGTTTCTGTGTCTCACCGCCCTTGTTGTAAAGACTTTTTCCTTATACCCAAATTAAATCTCCCCCCTTTTAGTCTGAAACCACTTCCCCGTGTCCTGTCACAACAGACCCCACTAAATAGTCTGTCCTGTTCCTTCTTACAGCCCCTTTCGATACTGAAGGCAGCACTCAGGTCTCTGCAGAGCCTTCTCTTCTGGGGGCTGGACAGCCCCAGCTCCATCAGCCCCTCCCATCCTGGCAGGCAGGAACTGTGATGTATATGCTGAAAAACAGTTTTCACTTAACTTGCTGTAACCTGAAGCACTTACAATTTGCGTTGTCATTTTTGACAAAGAAAGAATGCGTTGTTCCAGGCATTTCTGTAACAAATGAGAGCTGTTTGACCTGTATTTGTAAGTTAGTGTTTAGTAATAAACCTCCCTTTTGGGGCTCTTCTACTTTAATATCACATTCCTTAAATATTGTATAGTAATGAAGCAGTTAAAACTAGTACTGGCGATGTGTCTCCCTCAGTGTAAAACTGCCTGATTCTTCTGTATTACTATTGTTTTCCTACAGTGTATTATTCATATTCACGGCTCCATAATCTACAGTGGAAGCTGAACTTTAACATAGAAAGAATAGATAATGCATGCTTTCCATTGCAGATTTGTTAAAAAACCCACTCTTGTAGATGGAACTCATTAATAAGGCCACATGGTTATTGGAAAAAGAAGAGAAATACCTTAAAAATTTATGGTTTTCCTTCACAGAATAAAATTCTTCTCCCAAGCCCTCTCAGCATTTAACATGCTTGTAATAAGAAAACATTTTAAAGATTAAATAACCCAGAATGAGAAAAGCTTGGAAATAGAGCAAAAATTCTAAAATAATGATTAAAGGGTACACAAATATTTGAAATGTGTAATATCCCAGAAGATAGAGAAACAGGAGTAAATATGCCCTTACTCTCAGTCACATGAGCTGCATCCTTTAAAAAAGACAAAACTTCAGATGTTTAATCAGGGGAGACCCTGTAATGAAGGAAGGTTGTAGTGCCTCTGGCTTCCATAGAACGATGTCTATTTCTGTTAAAGACTGCTTGCCATAAGAGAGCAATCCTACCCTGTCCTGTGTGACATGGCCTTGAAGTGTCACCTCTCCTACACTGCTCATAGTGTTATGTGACTGTCTGTAGCATTCATGTCTTGTCTCTGTCTCAACGGTGCAATGCTTCCATCTGTAGTACAGTCCAAATGTCTTGTGTCCAGGGAATACAGAACAGACTAAGTGTTCATAGTTGTAACAAGCTCTGAAATAATGTTACCTCAGTAAAAGTACAAGCCTTTTACCCACTGTGGGCACATATTCTGTAGCGAGACTTCAGCAGTGACTTCATTTAACTTGAAGGAATATTTAACATCACCTGTGCACTGAGGGGAGAAGAGATTAAGAAAGTTACACGTGAGGTGTGCACCTCCTGCCATGGGCTGGTTTTTGCACTGTCTTGTAATACTTCTCTGCTCTTCTCCACAGTCCAAACCTGCAATGTCAGATGCATGAACGGTGGAAGCTGCAATGAGGAATCTTGCCTCTGCCAGAAAGGTTACACCGGAACGTACTGTGGGCAGCGTAAGTACTTGCAACATCAGCTATATGTATGCACAGTGAGCAGAAGGACAAAGCTAGATTTGTACAGCCTCATAAATAGAGAGGTCACCTTGCGTGTGCTGATGTGCTGGTTGCAGTGTAGACTTTGATGTCCTCACTGCATTCTGCTCTCCATTGGAGTCTCAGCTCACTCTCATTGGGACGCGGGTTACATTTGTTCTGCCTGGTGTGGCTGGGAGAAGAGTCAGCACTGTCACTGCAGCCATCTTTCTGGTTCCCCACAGCTGTAGATCCAAACTGCCCTGCGGTGTGTATCCAGCACTGCCCATCGTGCACTGCTGACTGCAAAGTCATGACCTGCCTTGACTTGCACCTTGCTCCCCAGACATGAGTTTGAGGGAGCTCATATCAAAGATGTGGCCTTTGAGTGCACATCTCTTGGCTCTCAGCCTGAGTACCCCATGCTAGGAAGGGCAGGTGCAGCCTTTGCTGATCGTCCCCTGTTGTTTTACAGTGGACCACACTAGCTGGAGTTACGTATTATTTCTCTGTAAATATTTTTAGAACATATTTTTTGAAAAACAGCTTATTCTCTGGGAAAAGTCTTCCTGTGGGAAACCTTCATTTTAGCTCAAATGAAGTCTGCTTTCAATTAGAAGAGGAAAAACCTTTTAAAAAAGGCAAAAATGTTTTGGTTATAAAGTGTACTTGTTACATTTTGAAGATCTAAATTTTTAGTTCTGCTTATGTGACAGCACTGATTTTTTATAAAGAAGCCCCAATGTGGTCACTGAAAGAAACTTCACAATAATTTATAACTTGATCTTCTGTTTTGTCAAAGTACCTCTACTTTTCATAGGGAAAAACTGCATTTTTTTTCCCCAGTGCCCTATGATAGGATTTGGCAGTTAAATGATTGCTTGTGCATATTGTAGAATAAACAACCAAAGAACTTATGTGCTGTCTGTAATAAGCAGCTAGGAAGCAAGTATGCAGAACAATATTAAAAGAATCTCTGATCAAATGGAATTTTACAGGCAAATTTCAAATCCATGTATGAATGTGAGAACTGCTGAGGTTCTCGGTGAAATCTATGAGAATTTTCTTTAGGACAGACAAAAGACCATATTTTCCCTAAGCTTATCCTCAGCTACAACTGATTCATTTTTGCTGGAACGTTCCAAAAAGTTCAGCTGAAGACAGACATACCATATGGAAAATTTCATTCTGAACAGTTAAAGCTTGGGAAAATTGTAAGTAACAGCAAACCAGAGCTTATACTGGAGTGTGCTAAGCAACCTTTATTAAGTGCTGCTACCAGCTCCACCTATAATATCCTCAGTAGAGTTTTCATAACGGTTCACATATTGGCAGCACATCACTGGCAGGGTGGGACCCCACTGGCAGCATTCCAGCCAAGCAGATTTCAGCTTCCTCAGCTCTGAAATGGGTGTAACTTTTGAAAGCTGTGATATGCAGCAGCACCTGGTCTCTGTTGCCTGGCACTTGGCACTAAGCTAGTGATGGCCACGCTCAGTGCTGTACAAGATTGCTGTGGGTCTCACTTTTCAGATGAGATTATGTGTCATCTTCAGTGTGCCAGTGGTGTTAGGTAACTGAGTAGCTTGAAGGGTGAAAATCTGTATAGGAACTTTAGGAAATACCTTAGCAGCCCTAACTAGTCCCAACAAGTGCTGAGATTTTAATAGCTCTGTGGGATCCTGTCCCTCTCAGCCTCTCATTGACTCTCTCTACAGCACTTATCTTGTGCTGCAGATGACTGCTGACTTCCATCTTGTATTCACACACAACAGAATGCCAGCTAGTGTGGGTGTACTGAAGAAGGTAGGTGAAGAAGAAGACAGGTGTTTCCGTTTTGGGAGCTGGTGATACCACACACTCTATACAGCAGAATTTGGATTGTTGAAGAAACCAAATTTCCTGACTTTTCTCAGGCTTGTGTTCTTTACCTACTGCTCGCAAAGGGACTTCCCACTCCCACTCTGATCACAGAACCTGCCAGAGAGTCTGATGGAACAAAAGGATGCTTACTTTAATCTTGAGCTTCCAGGACCTGCAGTCCTCTTCCTCCTCGTGCCTTTGGCTTTCAGTTTGGTGCTGTAGCTTGAGCAATAGTGATCTCAAAGGCATAGAAGTGGTCCCTTACTGCCTGAGGTTGTTGAGAACAAACTCCTGTAGGATCACATGACACATGACAGAAAATGAAAGCAAGCTTGTCCATGGCACCAGAAGAGGATTTCTGGAGCAGACAGACTCTGGAGAAGATGCAGCCTCTGATTTTTTTTTTTTAACCAGCCCAAGGAAAGAAGCTGTCTGTAGGAGGGATGAGCCCCTCTTCCCACACAGTGGCTCTCACAAGGGTCCCAGCTCCATCTAGTTCACTTCTTCAGCCTCTGTGGAGGAAAGACAGGGCACAGAGACCCTTTGGATCCACAGTACTTCACAGGAGTTTTGCTGTACCATGAGTGTATCAGAGACAACTGTATAGCTCCTTTGAAATAGCAAGACTTAAAAGCATTCATTTTCAAAACAGTTGAGAGCATTTCATTTACAGAGGAGTTCCTACCAGCTGAGCTTTATACATGTCTCCATCAGTTCTCTCTGGAAGGTTATTTTTCTCCTGCAGAGCATCATCTCTTGATGTCACTGAATGAACTCATCCTACCATAGTGTTAGGAAATGATGAGTTGATGCCAGTGCCTCCTAGAATGGGCACTGACACTGTGCCAGAATGTTTGATCCATCCATTCATGTGCTCCTGATGCACATGCTGTCACTGTTGCAGTCAGAACAATAGGTTTGGTTTGTGGTCCTGCAGGGTGAGCACCCAACAGCTCACATGGCATACCTGACTGCCACTTGTTTCTTGACCCTGCTTTCCACCACCACTTTCATTTTCTGCCTCAGTCTCCTTGTAGATAAACTTGTTTCCAATAAGCCTTGTCCTATTTGTCTCAGTTTTGTCTCTTCTGTACCCAAATTTGCTATTTCTGATATTATTATTGATGCAATCTCAGCCTTGCATGCTATTGCCAATACAGTTACCCAAATACTGCTGGCCTTGTAAGACCTCTAAAACTCCCTCAGAAGTCCCCAGTCAAGTTATTTGCAAGGTTTGGCAAGTGCCCACGATTTCACCTCACCTCCCAATAAAACCCAGCCAATGCTTGCAGCACAACCTGTAACTTTCTTCAACAGCTCACATTCTTACCTGTCACAACCAGCAACTGCTCACATCATGCAGGTTTTTCAGCTAGTAAAGCCTAATCAGTGACATAAGTGTTCTGCCTTACTTCCATCATGTTGACAGGAGATTTTCAACTAAGAATAGCAGGGCTAATCTGAAGTCAAAGAATATTTGTTTGCTGCCATATCACACTGGCCTCTGGTTCTTCCTTGTTTCACATGTGTGGGATGCAATGGCTGACTGGTCTCTTCTCACATTTTATTGTCTTCCGGTTTTCCTCTCCTTAGATTTAAATTGCCTTTATGCAGTTTCTCATTTGTATAAATTCATCTTGACCTTGACATTTAAATCCCAGTGCTGACCTGAATGAACTTGAGATTCCAGAGCACAGGAAATCCTGTCAAGTGAAATGGGAGTTTGTAGCCTTTTTATAAATGGTTTCACTCATAAACAGGAAATCATTTTCGAGGGGAAAGAAAAAGAAAAGATCACGCATTTCTCGATATGTTCACTACATGGAAGAGGTGAATAACACAAAGTAGGTGGTAGATATCCTGAGTTCTTCCAGCACTACACAGTTACACTGTCATTTCCCTGAGAGCAGAAATCACTGATTTCCATTTCTATTTCTAAACAGCTGTCTGTGAAAATAGCTGTCAGAACGGAGGTCGTTGCATTGGACCAAATCGTTGTGCTTGTGTTTATGGATTTACTGGCCCCCAGTGTGAGAGAGGTAAGGAACATCTTCATATTATCACTGACTGAGCGTAGGAGTTCTGTATTCAGGTATGTATGCTAGGGATACTTGATTCTAAGTGAATTTCTTCTCAGTTTCCTAGCCTGATGATACAGTCTCTAATTCTGGGATTAAATTGAGTCTGAAAAAGTTTTACTGCAGGCATTAAAAATGTCTCATGAGGAAGACTTCATCTCTTCCACTTGCATAGCTGATGATATAGAATTCTTCCATTATATTCAGTATGAAGATGGTGATTGTTTTTTATATATAGTTACAGTTTTTATTAACTTGTCTTATTTGAGAGATGATGTTCCTCAAATACATCCTTACAACCTCAGAAAATCCTGTGGTGCTGAGATCCACTGAGTAATGAAGTTTTTCTCCTAATCAATGTAAATGTTCCCTCATCTTGGTTGGTTCTTCCTTTGTTCAAGAGTGGTGGCCAATGACACCAACTCATACTGCCATTCTAGTGGGAGAGCAGGCCTGACTCAAGTTTATTGGGCATGGTTGACGTTGGACCTGATGTTCTTAGAGGTCTTTTCCAACCTTCATCATTCTGTGATTCTAATAACAGCCTCATGTCCAAAGCACTCTCTCAGATCTCTGCTTATCAAGTGTGAAGTATTTAAAGTGCCTGCTGTTCTGTTTCTGTGGATACTCCTCACCCACGTGTGGCCTCCTGTGGTAGTGTTAAACATGAAAATATCCCTGTGCTCAGAACAAAAATTGCGTTTTTCTCTTGGGCATTTTCCTGCTTCTTGTCTCGATCACCAAGGCGTGGATTAGAAATACCAGAAAGCCCTTTACCACAGCATCCTCATAAAGGAAGGTGACACTATCAGCCCCTTCCTAAACACTGAGAGAGGGGAGAAAATGGGCTAGAACTGGCTCTGGTCTTGTTCAACATCTACATTGGTGACTTGGATGAAGCCAGTTTGCTGATGGTACAATGCTGGGAGGAGTGGCTGACTCTGCAGAAAACTGAGCTGCCATTCAGTGAAAACTGTACAGGATGGAGAACGGCAGAGAGGAACCCAATGAGCTTCAACAAGAGTAGGTAGGATCGTGCTCCTGAGGATGAATAGCCACATGCATCAGTACATGTTAGGGGCTGCCTTACTGGAAGGGAGCTCTGTGGAGGAGGACCTGGGTGTCCTGGTAGTCAACAGGTGAACCATGAGCCAGCAGTGTGCTCTGGTGGCCAAGAAGCCAATGGGACCCTGGGGTGCACTGCACAGAGCGTGGCCAGCAGGGCAAGGGAGGTGCTGCTCCCCTTTGCTCGGCTGGAGCACTGCGCCCAGTGCCGGGCTCCTCACTTCAAAAAAGACAGGGAACTGCTGGAGAGAGCCCAGTGGAGGGCTGCAGAGATGGGAGGGGCATAGAGCATCTCCTGGTGGGGACAGGCTTAGAGCCATGGGGCTGATCGCCTGGAGATGAGAAAGCTGAGAGGGGATCTCATCACTGTTTATAAATATCTGAAGTGTGCAAGTCAAGAGGATGGGGCCAGGGCACTGGGCATGAACTGGAACATGAAGTTCCATCTGAATGTGAGGAAGAACTTCTTTACTGCGAAGTGGCAGAGCCCTGGCTCTCAGCTGCCCAGAGAGTTGGTGGGGTCTCCTTCTCTGCCAATATTAAAGACCTGTCTGGACACATTTCTGTTTATCTGCTATAGGGAATTGCTTTGGTAGGGTTTGGACTTGATCTCCAGAGGTCCCTTCTATCCCCTACAGTTCTGTGATTCTGTGAAAAGAAATGTACGCTAAAACTTTTAATGTGCCAGTGTGATACATTGATTCTGGCCAAGCACTCACCCTGCATCTTGTTCACCTCCCTCTCCCTTTGGATGGGGAGAAGGTAGAAGGAAGGTGAGAAGACTCATATATTGTGAAAGTGTGAGTTTAATAAGGAAAACAAAAACTGAATGTGGAAGCAAAGGAAAATAAGATATTCATTCACTGCTTCCCATTGACAGAAAGATGTCCAACCACTTCCTGAGGGTGAGGGTCAGGGGGCTGGGGAGAAAGCATTGACGCTGTGTAAGTGCTATTCATCAACAGCTAAAACATCAGTGGCTTCTCCAGCTAATTTTGCTGCCTATCTTGAACCAGATTTCCAAGGTTCACTGAGGCTGCTCAGAAGTGGAACTGCTTCTCATTGCAGCAGCTGTGGAAGAGTGATGTCCAAAGAACACATGCAGTTAGGGGACCAAAAGCTTTTGCTGGTTTAAGGACTTGGACAGCTTGCAGGAACTCTGCCAGGCATGAACAGGCTGCAGTTCATCAGGCAAGCACTCAGTTCCCATGGCATAAGGACCATTTCTGCAGTCTCCTGCATCCTTCAATATAGAATCAAACTTCTGCAATAAGTCCCTCAATTTGACATGGTCTTTCTGCTGCAAGACACCATTCCTTTGGGCTGAAGGAGGTGAATACTGCGTACCCTCAAAAATGAAAACTAACGATGTCACCAGAGCTAACAACTGTTGATTTTCAAATGAACAAGGACTCAAAACCCAGAAAGTCGATTTTCTAACATCTGCAAGTTACTATTATGATTTGGTACAATACTTATTTGAAAATCTTGAAAACTACAACCAGAATATCAGGTTTTCAGTGAACGAGCTTTATTTTAAATAACAACATTACAAAGAGAAGCATTAGCCAGCTCTGTTTTATTTTGAACCTCATGCAGTTTGATGCTAGCTGCTCATCCACTATGAATACCAGCAGCTTCACAAAGAGTTGCAGCTTTCATAGAATCACAGAATCATAGAACGGGCTGTGTTGAAAAGGACCGCAGTGATCATCTGGTTCGAACCCCCTGCTATATGCAGGGTCGCCAACCAGCAGATCAGGCTGCCCAGAGCCACATCCAGCCTGGCCTTGAATGCCTGCAGGGATGGGGCATCCACAACCTCCTTGGGCAACCTGTTCCAGTGCCTCACCACCCTGTGTGTGAAAAACTTCCTCCTAATATCCAACCTAAACCTCCCCTGTCTCAGTTTAAAAGCATTCCCCCTAGTCCTATCACTGTCCACCCTTGTAAAAGCCATTCCCCTCCTTTTTATAAACTCTCTTCAGATATTGGAAGGCCACAATAAGGAGTCAGAAGTCTGGCTCACAGTGAAAGGTGACTTCGCTGCGTTTCATCCAGCCAGCACGTGCTGAGTGGCTCTGTTAGCTTTACAGTGTGTAAAGCAGTGTGACTGTGGCTGAGGTGTTGGCTCTGAGATACAAAATTTCACCCTTTCCTCTTGGCTTAGGTGGACACAGAATCACAGAATCATAGAATCACCAAGGTTGGAAAAGACATACGAGATCATCCAGTCCAACCATCCACCGATCTCAATAGTTCTCACTAAACCATGTCTCTCAACACCAAGTCCAAACGTTCCTTGAACACCTCTAGGGTCGGTGACTCCACCATCTCTCTGGGCAGCCATTCCAGTGCCTGACCACTCTTTCAGAGAAGTAATATTTCCTAACATCCAGCCTGAATCTCTCCTGGCGCAGCTCGAAGCCATGCCCTCTAGTTCTATCACCAGTTACATGAGAGAAGAGGACATCTCACAACATTGCTCAGATAATAATGTTTGGCGAAGGGCTGGAGTGGCACAGAGCAGAAATGAAACTGAAACACCAAGCTGATGTGCAGACTCCCAGGATTAAAATCAGGGCGCCCTGGAGACATTCCGCTTTTCTAGCCTGTCACTTTCCCAACACTGGGATAATTCAGTTTAACTCTCTGTTCAAGGATTGGTCTGTTCTTGCCTTTAATATTTTTTTTCCAAGTTGGGGATTTTTGGCAACATGATTTAGAGGGTGAGATAGGAATAACAGTTGGTTTCTGGTAGCCCAGGCATCAGTTAGTCCTGTTTGAACAGCAGCCAGCAGAAACAGGCAGAACTCAGCATAGCTGTGCAATGTTTCCTGGGTTGTAGAAGTATGTACCCAACTTCATGGTGCAGGTGCCACATAAAAGGCCTCTGCTGTAGTTTGAGCTTCACATTTATTGGATGCCAAGCATGGAAAGCTCTGCAAAAGCCTCCACACATCTTTACTTAAGTAACGTTTCATTATTCCAGTCTCCTCCTTTCTACTATACTGCAAACTGTATTCTTTAATCCCTCCCTTTGCCTTTCTCAAGCACACACACATTGCATTAGTTATGGAAAGATATTATGACAAAAACCTTCCCTCTTGAAGACTCTACCTTGCAGGCTCTCTTCCACACAAATCCTGAACCTGAGCTCCAGAACTGTCTGTAGAGCCACTTGCTTTTTCCTTAACTCACAGTGATCTAAAGTTGGTGTGGACACTGACTGTGTTTGAAAAGAAACCTACACATTTCTTAAAGACATTTCTGGACACAGCAATGCCAGGATAGGCTTAAAAATCCAAAGGACTTCACTCTGTGCTTGGTAGGAGAAGGAATAAGACTGGGGGTGGGAGAGGCAGGCAAAATGGGACTGAGTCCAGGCAAACTTCGGAGACATCTTGTAATGTATAAAATTCTTTAAATAAAGAGAGCATTTTTAAAAAGCCTATAGAGATTTGGTTTGGTCCAGACTTGTACTAAGAGACAAAACAAGCTCTCCAGCTGTGTATACACAGGTCTTCTCTGCCAAGACAAACAGAGCACTCATTTGGCTAGAGGATGTTAAAAGTTACACTTCTCAAAGATGCTTCTGGCTGGGAAGGCTGGGAATTTGCAGCCAGGTGAGGTGGCTGTGACTGACTTACTGGTAATCAGTAGTGTGACAGTGAAGAACTTAACCCTTCCAAGGAGAGGCTGAATACCTGCTCTATTGCTGGGCACATTAAGTCCTTAAGCACCAGACTTACTGGAGACATGATCACCATTTAATTTCTGTTCGGTTTCACCTTTTAAGTCAGTGATGGTATGTGACATATTTACAAGCATCCTTGGAAGTCTCCAGTAACAAGGAGACAGGTTTGAAAGCAGCATGGATCATGCATAGCTCTCAGTTTAGCTCTGAGTCTCATCCCATACATACAAAACAGAACCTGGAACCTACTGATTTTGTATGTAGGAAATCCAAGTTTCAGCCCAAGGCTCCATGTTGATGCTCTCCTAGCATGGCTCTATACATGGTTGAGTTCTATAGAAATACTTAAGATTCCTACCATGTCTCCAGAGGGAGAAGGCTTCAATTAATACCAGTTACTTTCTAATGAGATATTGTTCACCTTTCTCCTTTGCACTTGGGGTATCTACTGTGATGCTTCTCTAGAGAGATCTGTTGGTAGTTACTGAACACAGCTCTCTGCTATTATTTATTGACTAAGTAACCCTAGTATCCTTAAATATACTTCCAGAGTACAAAATGGGAGATTGTCCTGGCTAAAGACTACAAAGAAAATACCCAGTCTTTAATTGCCTTCAGAAATAGTAACATACTATTTACAGTGATTTCCCTCAGTTCTGAGCTGTGAGATGTCTACTTACATAAATGGCTAGCAGCCTGCAGAAGACAGGATGTGCTGTAGGCTGCATCTCTCCATCTCTTCCAGTTCATTGTTGAAATGGAGCAGTTGGTTTGATTCACAGCTGGATGATGCAGAGGTTTTATGTTCTGAACAAGGTCTGCTGCTCTATCCTGGGTCAGGACACCGCTTATGCTTGGTGAGGCAGTTCATTACATATCCATCCTCTGTGTTTCTCAATAAAATAGCAGCCATTTAGCTGCAGCATGGGAATTGTGAGGAGTCACCAAAGGGTTCCAGAAGTGCTGATAAGTCACCCATTGACACTGATAAGAGAACAATTGAGGTAGGACCCTGTGGTGAGATAAAGCCAGCTGAGCATTTGCTCCTGTCCATGTTTCCAGATAAGCTGCCTCCAGGCTGGAACCATGGTGTTAAATAAACCATAAGGCGCCTCAGATTGAACAGCTATGTTAAGAGATGGGTCTGTTAAGAAGGATAGGCTCAGACCAGTGCATATTATTGTGAATGGCTTCTGGACCAAGAGCTGGTTTGTCTCCAGCCAGCATCAGCACTCTGTATTTGACTATGCTTTTGCAGGTGGAGATGTCGCCTCAACCTAAGAAAAAAACAAAAACAAAACCACTGCTTTTAGCTTGAAATAAAATCCACCAAAAAACCCTCATTATCAAAATTCACTGATATCCAAAAGGTAAAGTGTAGCAGAAACAGCCCAGATGATGCCTAATGTAGCAGTGCCACTTACTGCTGACTGCTTGGCCTGGCGTGCTGTTGAAGTGTTGGAAGGCCTGCTCTATCTGCCCTCTGCCCATCAGCATCCTGACCAAAGAGCTCTGCAGGAGGACCCCCTGCATTCAGCACGGGCATAGCCCAGAATCCCAAGGAATTCCCTTTACCCAGGAGAAATCTCTCAGTGCTTTATAGAAGATAAAGCACCAGTCTTTCTCAGGGACATTTCTTGTCAAGGACATCTGAATGAAACGGTGTAATTACTTCAGGAATATCCTTTGGTCAAACATATTTGATAGCCTGAGGGCTGTACCCTCACCAGCTGTGCACATACTGGCAGAAGTGACTGTTTGGCAGCAGCTCAGAGGGAATGCTCATCAGAAGAGAAACTTTTCTTTTAGAACGTTACAGTCTGTGAAAGCAGAGACCTGAGTCCTTCTGCTCAGTCAAGGTGAAGGAACTGAAAGCTGACACAAAACCAGTACAAAATGGAAAAAAGAGAAAGATATTCTTAACAAGGAGTTCCAGCTGGTTGTATTGCACAGGAATGAGTCCAGCCCCTCCTGTGCTAAATCTCCTCTCTTTAGACTCCTGGGGGGTTGATACTTCCAACTGAGCACAACAGCTCACGAAACTGTATAGGTGGTGGAGTGATAGCAGTGCTGGAGGGCAGGATTCACTGACCAAATGCAGATGTTTCCTTTAGGTGATCAGTTCTGCCTCAGATGTTAGCACTTTGGATTTCTCAACATTTATCCAAGTGAATCCCATCCTTGAGAATCCCATCTCATGGGAATCCCATCTTCATCTTCAGAGTAAGAGGGAATATGCAGTAAGATTTCCTACAGAGTCCTTGGTTGTCATACAGTGGCTTATCTGATGCTGGATTTAAACCTTTAAAGCCCAAAGCAGTATAACTATAGTTGTCTGTAGAGTTCTGCCTGCTGCAGAGTACAGCATTGTCCCCTTATCTCAGACTGTTGTTTGTACAGAAGGCAATGCTATATAATGATACTGAACACACAGCTCCATTTGTCCAGCTAACATCTGTGCCAAAACATTTGGATTCTCAGAAAGGATCGTTAACATTGGACAAATGCAGCTCTATTGTCTCTAGCACCAACAGTGGAATGGCCATTAGCTGTTCCTGTGCACTGTGAGGGTCTAATTCCATAAAAGACTTGGGGTGTAACTTTAGACAGGCATGCATCAAATATGTACCCATCTGTGTTGGTGAACAGAACGCATGCAAAACGCATAGGTCTATCAGATTACAGACTTTTTTTGGGCTTTTAATTTGCTTTTATTTTGTGCTATGAAACATAAAATGAGATAATTTAATTTTTAAATTGTTAAGAAACTGGATTTCTCAACACCAAGCAGCAGCTTCTGCTGCTGTACACACAAGGTTGCATGTTCAACAGCTCAAAGCTCCAGTAAGAAGCTGCTTTGTAATGGGAGCAAGTCAACTACTTTCACACTTCATTCAGGAAATGCTCTGCTTCAGAAGTAAACACCGTAATAGCAAAGTACTCAAGGAATCTTAACATCATTTCCTCCCTCTGCTTGACATGTAGGGTGACATGAAATCACATTAAATTGATTTAGGAGGGGAAGACTTAGTGTAGAAGAAAATGAATCTGTGAGGAGAGAGATTAGTTCTATTTAATGGTTTCCTTTAGAGTTTTCTTTGAAAAGAAAAGGAAACATTGTGATGTTATTTCTTTGATTTTACCCTCTTTCAAGAAGGAAACGAAATTGTTGCAAAAAATGCCGTTTATCTTGAGTGAAGGAGTGGAAGCTTCTCCTGTGTTAGAAGGATGAGGTTTCATTTATGGGATTCTTTCCCATCCAAATGGTGAAGTCATCACCGTAGATGCCATTTGCTACCTCTCATTAAAGCATTCTGGAGCCTTGCATATCTGTTGTCAGTTCCCATGTTCCAGACAGAGGGTAGTACAAAGGAAGCCTGCAGTTTGGGATGTGTCAGAGATGCCAGGGAAGGTGTGCATTTGTGCAGATGAGAATTTCTCTGCCCAGAATGCTCCATGCTCTGTCTCAAGAGACTTTGTGTTTTGCCTCCCAAAGATGAGGCTGTACACGTTGTGTATGGCTGTTGTGTCCTTGGACAGTTCAGAGATGTTGGAGAGGGTCTAGAGGAGAACCACAAAGATGATCAGGGGACTGGAGCACCTCCCCTACGAGGACAGGCTGAAGGAGCTGGGCTTGTTCATCCTGGAGAAAAGAAGGCTGCGGGGTGACCTCACTGCAGCCTTTCAGTACCTAAAGGGAGCCTACAGAGGGGAGGGGAATCAACTCTTTGAAAGGGTCAATAACTGCAGGACAAGGGGAAATGGTTTTAAGTTGAGGGAAGAAAAATTTAGGTTGGATGTCAGGGAGAAGTTCTTTACTATGAGAGCGGTGAGGTGCTGGAACAGCTGCCCAGAGAGGCTGTGAATGCCCCGTCCATCCCTGGAGGTGTTCAAGGCCAGGTTGGATGGGGCCCTGGGCAGCCTGGGGTGCTATGAAGTGTGGAGGTTGGTGGCCCTGCATGTGGCAGGGGGATTGGAGGTTCATGATCCTTGAGGTTCCTTCCAACCCTGGCCATTCTTTGATTCTGTGATTCTGTGACAGTGTCTAATGTATGCTGGGCTGAGAAATGTAAAACACAATATTGCTGCTATCCTGATAGTTAACTCCGTCCCAGACTTCATGAAGACCCAGAAATTGATAATGTCATGTATAAGAATAATAGCAAACTTAGAACTGGCACACACAGTCTGAGTTCTGGCTCATCATTAGTCAGCACATGAAAATCAATCCATACTCCTGCACACAATATTGCAGTGCTAAAAAGAGTAAGGATTTGAGCCACAGGAAGCCCTCGGCATCAATATCCATGGATCCATAGCAAGTAGCTCCTGTTCTTTTAGTCCTCGTTGCAGGACTGCTCTCTTTCCAAAACGAAATCCAGTACTGGGTTGGAATGAAGTGAAAACGCTTCTTAACAGCACCTTCTCAACATGTCTTACAACAATACATTGTCATTTACAAGGGACTCTTATTTCTCCTTTTCTTTTTTTTTTTTACAAACATAAGAAGTCAACCATTGAGCGTGGAGATAAAAAGGAGAGCAGGACAGGAGTGTTAAAAGATTGCCATGTTTGTACAAGTTGAATCAATTATGAAGGGTATATCTGATGTGTGTTGGCCTTGATCGCATGGTGTAGTCATGACCAGTCTCTGCAACAGGTCTTGAGGTGAAGCCACAGCTACTTGTGGAAGGAAGGGCCACACCATCTCCTAGTAAACAAGACATAGCGCTTAGGGAAAAGAGCACCACTCAATGCATTTTGCTACTGACAGTGGGCCTGTTTTTGTCTTGCATTTCCATTATTTTTCATATGTCGAGGCAAAACTTTATATTTAACATGTACATAACATGAGGATCTCCGAAATCTCAGGGGGGATTTCTGATCTGTACAACGTGTCTGTGTCTGTAGGTTCTTCAAAGCTTCCAAAAGACTTTGATGTCTTTTTTTGTTTGTTTTGAGTCTGCAAACAGTGGGTTCCTCACAACTGATACCATTCTAGTCCTGGAAGAAACCTCCATTAACAAGAAGTAAGACTGATGCAAGTCCCGAGATGAGCACGATTTGTGTATGCTTCATCAATTTCTCAAAGACCTTTTCTGTATAGGACAACAATTCCTCTCATCCTTCTAATTTCTAAGCATATTGTTTGTGACAATTAATGTCAACTAATCTAACTGCCACTTTTATATATTATTATTATTTATATATTATTCCAGATAGAAGAGTTCCTGGAGGAGCGTGTGGATTTCCGTAACTGCAGGTGCTTGATAGCAAGCAATACAAAATCTGGTAGAGTCAGTCTTGTCTAAGGGAAGGAAGAATCCAAAATGATCTCATACATTCCCTCCAGCTGTAGCTTTTCTAGTGACAAGACACCCCATGCTGTATATAACCAGAATATGTGCTCTGTCTTGTAACATACAGATGGATGTTCAAGAATCTTTCACTTTGGATGGCACGTTAATCCACACAGATTATCAGATGGTGGGAATATTGCAGAATACTCCACTATTCTTGCATGTAGGGTCTCTCCAACCATGAGAAGAGTTATTGAGTGAATTATTCTCAGCTTTTCTGCTTTCTCATCAGAACATTTGCTTCTTTTTTTCTTCAACATTTCCAGTTTAATTTGGAGTCTTATAAGAAAAGCAGCAGCTATACAGGGTGTGTCTGATCCCCTTAGCATCAGTGTGAAAGTCCTAACAGGAAGCAGCCAGCAATAAACATGTTCCCTTTGCTCACTCCTTTCTAACTTAGGTCATAATCCGTCCAAAATTCTGCTTTTAGTAGAATAGCCAGGAGCCAGTGTCCACATTGCATACCTTCAGCTGAAAACTAACCCAAAGATCAGGCATGCCAGGCATGCCATCATGCTAACAAAGGGGACCACGGAAACTTCGTGGACATTTAGTGATCCCCAAGATAACGTAGAAGGTCTTTTAATTAGGTTTGTTCAGCTGAGACGATGCAGCACTTTGAGGGGATAAGCAAGGATGTGAACCTAGCACAGTGGAGATGGTGAAAGATTGATGAAGGACAGGGAGAGGTTTCCTTCCTGTTGTGCTGTTCTTGTCTCTGCGTTGGAATGGATTTTAGTAAGACAGATGGAGCACTCTGCTTTGATCCGTGTTTGGAAGGGGTAGGAGAAATATCATTTCATGTATACTGTGGGGCAGTCTTTGCTTTTGTTCTAGGCACACACTGTACCTTTGCCTTGCTGATATCCCTTGTTGGTTCAGAAAAACACTGAGCATGGATGGAGTAAGCTGCACTCATACAAGACACTGAATTGAAATTCACTTTGCATGACCCTCCACTGGAATCCCGTGAGCTGAAAGGTTGTTCTAGGGTTTCATATATCTTATACTTTTCTTGGGTTACAGCTCTCTGGGATAGGGAAAAAAAAAAAACAAAACAATGGGAAACAGTGGCTGCCTTGGCTTGTTTCTGTCATCAAAGCTGTCTGAATGGTTGAGTCACTGAGATGTGAGTCTACCTACACCTAATGAGTGACTCTTCCACTTAATTCCAGATGAAATTTGAAATTACTTCAAGCAAAAAATCAGATCGACAAATGCTACTGGCAGTGGTTAAGATTTATTCCTTTTCCCAAATAAGCCTTTATTAAAAAATTTCCATTAGGAAGACTGGTAATCTGGATGGTGAGACATAAAACAGAACTCAAAGCTGAGAGATGTGATTGTGTTCCTTCTACTCTGCTTGCCTCCAGAGGTGAGGCATGGACTCCAGTTTTGCCATATGAAGCATTTCTCTACATTAAGTACCTAAATTAAGTACTTTATTAAGCAAATTTAGTCCAGACAACAAAGATTGTGCTGACCTCTACTTCTCTAACTTGTAGTATGCTTTATGCAGAACAATCTGGTAGAGATATCACCATGGGTGGAGTTTGACTCTGGACACAGCTGCAGCTTACTATTTTGTCCTTGTGGACAGGCTTCTTTGATAAGCTAGCTACAGTCCTGAGAAACCACATTTCCCTCTGCAGAAAGCCATGCCATGGTTGGCTGATAGCACTGGTGGGATGTAGACACATCCCAATTTGCTGCATGGCCATTAGGGCATTAGGGTACAGTCCTTAATGAGGTGATCACACAGTACTTTTCTCCCCATGGGGGGGCAGTGTAGCTATCTAATACTGCTATTTTCCACATAGTGTTTGGTAAGAGGCTCAGTTCAGCTGTGCACCAGAGGACGATGGAATGGCATAGGTTGGGGCCTCCCATTCTGTAGCTGTCACCTCATTGCCTGCTGTAGGTTAGGCAGGAAGGTGACTTCCTATCTTCTGACCTTTTGTCTGACCTTTAGGATGCAGTGTGTCCAGATGTCCAACAGAGTATTCTGATGCTTTTGAACCTTCTGATCAGTGCATTTGGAAGCAGAGCACCTCTGGAGCAGAAGGTGCAGAGCTTGTGAAATGCCCTGGTTTCTCACACAGCTAAATCCACACCACAGTCTCTGCTGAATGGATCTAAACACGTGGCACATTGGAACAAAGCACCAGGCCAGCAGGGCTCCCTAGTGCAGAATGGATCTGGCAGCTACCAGCCACTTGGCAGGACATGACATCAGAAATGGTCCTTGTGGGAAGAAAGTGGCAAGAAGATAAATGCTTGGTTCCACATTTCACTCAGATCTGGTGAGTCTCCTGCAAGGGCCACAAGCAGCCTCTGCTAGCTGACTGAGTGCAATGCACAACACATCGCAAAAAACATGAATTGCTGCAGCTCCAGTGCCCTGAGATCAATCCAAGGGTGATGGGCATCAACACTGTCGTCTGCAAACCTGTGAAGAGAAAATGCAGAGTGGCAGGAGAGGCATTGCTTGGCTCATGTGTAGTCAAGGCCCTTGGGCAGTTCTACAAATGGGTGCTCAGCTCACAGTTGCACAGGAGATCCAGACTTGTCCAGGCCAGCATGGTCCGCAAACCACACTTGTGCAGCAGTGTGTTGTCCTGCTCCTCGAGAGCTTAAGAAACTAGAAGGAAATCCAGGAACCCTGCAAGAAAGCCAAACCTTTCCTTTATGTGGGGCAGGATATGAATGAAGGCTGGACAAACTGAACTGGTCTCAGGTTCTCTCCTCACCGTTTCACCCCCAGCACTAACCCTTGTCTCCTTTCCTAAGAGGAGATGTACTGAAAGTCCACTCAAGAAAGTGTCTTTTTAATTCAAAATGAATGGATGAAGCAACTACTTCCTCATGGGGCGACCAGAAAAAATATGTTTTGGGATTTAAAAAAAAAAAAAAAGAGGACTTAAAATTTTTCTCAGCTTAATTTTGAATAATCTAATCCCAATCATCAATAAATTGGACTCCAACCCAAGGACACAAGGACTGGACAGGGTGAATTCCACACACTTTTCTACAATTTGAGTGGTTTGCAGAGCAGTAAATTGGCTTTTTATTGGGTAAGCCAGATGTGGTTTTTTTCCTCTGAAAGTCCACAGTCATTGAAGAAGTAACACTCAGAGCATGTGATTTTGTCCTGCTGGAAACAAGGTGTTGTACAATAACAGATTGGGGTATATCTGATCACCTTATTCTGATACCTCTCAATGACTTACACAAGGCACTAGAAAGCAGTGCCAGGGCTGTTACATCTTCAGTGCTTCATCAGGACAGTGGATGATTTTGTGGTCTTGGCCTTTGAGCTGCCTTCCATGTTTCCTACTGAGCTGCTTCCACTCCGTGAGCAGTTACTGGGGCTGGCAGTGTGTTTCTAGCCTAGGAGAATACTACTGGTTTATCTCTTACTGAGCTGAGCTCTGAGCACGCATTTTCTTCCAATCTGAAAGTTAAGGTTATCCTTTTTGCACGTTTTTCATAATCTGCCTAATAGGTAGATCATTTCTCCACTGAATGCAGAGAAAAGCCAAAGCCTGTTGCAGTGTACTGCGATAAGAAGATGCTAAGGAGAATGCAACATTTTTACTTTCACTGACTGAGTTTGAAAGAAGATAATGTTATTTGTTTCTGCTTGGTCATTCCTGAGACTTCTTCCTTCCTTCTATTTCAAGATATTTCAGTTGTAGATAAGCTTCTTCCAACGATCACCTTCCCCCCCTCTTAGCATAAGCCATGCACTGCATTGCTGCTTTTCATATACAGAAACTTTGCTGAAGGAGCAGCAGTTAGCTGCAGCTCATACAATGGTAATGTTGAGACAAGAACTGTTAAACCAGCCAGACTATTACAAGTCCTCACTCTGTTGTGTTCTCAGTCATTTTTCCAAGCTCACTGTACAGCAGGATAGAATCATAGAATCATAGGTAGGAAAGTTTACAATATGGAGAAGAGTCCCAACCTATTTCACACAGAGGGGTGGTGAGGCACTGGAACAGGTTGCCCAAGGAGGCTGTGGATGCCCCATCCCTGCAGGCATTCAAGGCCCGGCTGGATGTGGCTCTGGGCAGCCTGGCCTGGTGCACATAGCAGGTTGGGTTGGAACTAGATGATCACTGTCCTTTTCAACCCAGGCCATTCTATGATTTTGTGATTCTTTGAAAGTCCTGTGCCACCCCCAGGACCTCTGTGTCTTCATCAGCTGACCCAGCAGGGATTCAGTGCTTCCCTCTCAGGATGGAGAGCACAGAGCATCAGTGCCAGCTCCAACCCACCCACACATTTCTACCACTGCCTGGAGTGATCTGATGGAGATCGCTCCATCAGAGTGATTTCTGCAGAGCTGTTGGAGAAGGGCTGTGCATGGAGTTCTCTCTCAGGTTTCACCAGGCTGAGACTGACGGGAAACTGTAAGAATAGGACGGGAAAATGTTAAAAAGGTCTCTCCTTACTATTTCCTTTAAGGGTGTTTTTTCAGCGCATAGAATGTCTGGCCTTATAGACTGCCCTTGCCAGCTTTTTCTTTTTTTTTGCACAAGTCCAAACAGTTAAACATTAGGAATGTGACTGTTTGCATCAGTTAAGGAAATGATGAGGTGGGGAAAGCGTTCCATGGGAAGGAGCCCTGCACAGAGACCCCCACGCTGTTCTCCCTGTGTTGCCCTCTCCCTTCCCACCATGCTGTTGGTGTTGTACACAGCCTGTGAAGCCCAGCAGAGATGCAGAGCTGCACCATGTGCAGAGACCTGTAACTGATGCTCTTCAGTGTGCATTTAGTACAGCAGGAACAATTGCACGCTGTTGGGTAGCCTTGTGCCAGCAGCTTTCAGCCTGCAGTTTGGCTGGTGGCTGTTGCACGCTGGTGCTTCCAGTTTGTGATCTCTCTGTGAGCTGGGCACGAATGGGAAAGAAGTCACACAGTGACAATTAAAAAACAGATGTCAGGCTTGCTATCCCCTGTCCTTGCTCCATGTTATTGGCTGCTGGAGCTTTTAGAGAGCAGCGTGGAACAATGCCAGGGGCTGAGCTTTGTTGCACTGACCTCACTGTGGTGGGCGCTGGAGCTCCCTGTGGATTGCTCACAAGGAGCATTTGTCCTCGCTGCTTGAAGAAGAAGCCTTCGGCAAAAGCAATGTTTGTTAGGAGTAGGAATTTGATTTTTCTCAAAAAAGATCTCTTCTTCCTTGCTGTTCTGTTTGCTTATTTTGTGAAGAAGGATTCACTCAGCCCATGGCCCATCTCACAGGAATGCCAGACAAATAGTGCTGAAGAAGGGACAGTCTGAAAGGCAGAGACACTTCAATTGGTTCGCATTCCTTCTGGAAGCTGCAGGGGGGTCAGGCATGTTTGGCTTTCTAGGATTATGGTTCTAAATAGCAAAGAAAGCAGTATAATTTTTCATGCTCTTGAGTCTTTACCCAGGAATCTGAATTCCCATGGTGAGCAGTGATGCACTCAGTGCTACGGCACAGGGCTGATGGATGTCACAGGAGTGGGAGAGCTCTACTTCTTGGGAAAACTGTCACACAGAATAGTTCAGTATCTGAAGCTACCTTTTTTTTTTTTCCCCCCAAAGGGACAATTAGGACAAATTAAATGGCAGCACGGAGTTAATTTAGAATTTCAATTAAATGCAAAGCAGTAATTTAGATTCTGAAATTAATTTGTAAATATTTCGGGTCCAATTCAGCTGCTATAAAAAGCAATGTAAAGCTGCTTGTAGAGTTACAATTAACATCTGATAAAATGTCCTTATTTACTGCATTTGGTTTGAGGTCTCCTTCAAAGAACTCAAACTGAGTTGCTCAGATTAATATTCCCCTACAAAATAATGGCATTCCATTGAGCTCTGTGTCCCAGAGAGGCATTCCCTACAAAAGATTTCCATTGTCTTCATTTGGTGTTGGGGAAACTTAGCAATAAAGAAGGTGCCTTCCAACTGTTCTACATAAAAGTTTGATCGTCTCAGAGTGGTAGTTTTAAATAGTCTGAAATGGATTATTCTTTTTCATGAGACCAAGCTGTATTTCTGGCAAAAATTACCACCACGGTTGGCAAAGAGTCATGTGTATTTCTTTATTACTGCCTGTAGGAGGTGAGATATGTCCTGGGAAGGTGGCTGAAGTGTTGCAGGCAAAGCCAGGGCAGCACCCCTGAGCAGGGCGGCCCTGGTGCTGGAGTGTGCTGAGCTGGGGGCACTGGAGCCCACTTACTCCACTGTAGTGTCAGACTGTCCCGCGCATCCCAGCAGTAGTCCATACAGCGTGTTTGGGGAAGGAGTAGTCAGCAGCAGCAGCAGCAGTTATTCCTCTGCTTGTATCGTAGGCACGTAATGAGGAAGGTAAAAAATATCTGAAGGGACATTTGCAGGAGGCTGTTTGCAGGTGGAATAGAGGGGCTCAATGCAAACATGCATCCAACAGCGTGGACTCCTATGAACTCCCCAGGGGCTTGTAGTCATCAGGAGTGACCACTCGTTAGCTATACATATTCCTGGTGATCCCCATGACAGCCCCCAAACAGGGAAATTTGGGTGAGGTCAATTCTTCAGAGCACATCTGAGCCATGTGTTGGCTGCAGCATTAGGGAGATGGGAATTACTGCAGTTTCAAGCTGACTGCAGCACCTGCAGAAGTCATAGAACCATAGAATCATAGAATGGCCTGGGTTGAAAAGGACCACAAGACCATCTGGTTCCAACCCCCTGCTATATGCAGGGTCGCCAACCAGCAGATCAGGCTGCCCAGAGCCACATCCAGCCTGGCCTCGAATGCCTGCAGGGATGGGGCATCCACAACTTCCTTGGGCAACCTGTTCCAGTGCCTCACCACCCTGTGTGTGAAAAACTTCCTCCTAATATCCAACCTAAACCTCCCCTGTCTCAGTTTAAAAGCATTCCCCCTAGTCCTATCACTATCCATCCATGTAAACAGCTGTTCCCCATACAGTCCATAGTTTAGGTTTGCTGGTGCTTGAAGCCATACCGTCAGAGTGGGGCTGGGGGGAGGAGAGCATTGAAAACAAGGAGCGAGGTATACGATTTCTTATGGCTAACACAAACACTTTGATGCTGCAGCTCCGATTCCTTGGTGCATTCTGCAGTTGGAGCATTCTCACTCCTTGTGGGCTGCTTGAGATGAGGATGTGAATAGTAACCTAATCTGACTCATGGAGATAAGCAGCCCACGGAGCAATGCACTGAGCATGGTCTGCTTTGAAGTTAATAGCGCGAGAAAGAAGTGAGAGCCATGCACTGATGAAGCTGATGATTGATAGATATTGGGAGGAAACCTGACGTCTGTCCTATAATGAGTATTTGCTGTTTGCTATTTTTTGGAGGAGATAAGCCAGGCGGTGAGCTGGTGTGTTGGTTTTTTTCATGTAGAATTGATTGGTGAAGATCTGGATGTGCATGGCCTTCCTGTGTTGAAAGTCCCTCCTGTAGATTTGGAAAGACTCAGTCTGACTGAAGCTTTTCTTCCTAAAATAAGGCCTGATCCCATATTTCCTGCAGTCCCTTAATGAGAGATTTACCTGCAAGTGGGAAAACCGAGATTCACAGAATCACAGAATCACAGAATGGCCAGGGTTGGAAGGGACCTCAAGGATCATAAAGCTCCAACCCCCCTGCCACATGCAGGGCCACCAACCTCCTCTTTTAACTAGACCAGGCTGCCCAGGGCCCCATCCAATCTGGCCTTGAACACTTCCAGGGACACTTGAACACTTCCTGCCACAGTACACCTCACTGGAAGCAAAGTTTTAGCATTTAGCAGAGTGACAAGACCCACAGAATAGGGACCTACAACATCTTAAGATCTCTTATCATGGTAATACAAAGAATGAGGAAAGAAAGACAAGAGGAACAGTAATCCCATTTTATTCCTGTAACACAGTAAGAGATGCACAGAAAGAACTCCCAAGTATACTGTTGAAGAACTATCCATCACTAAAAGAACAGAACACCACAATATGCAAGTTCTGAAGGAAGCTATTTCTTGGGTCATAATGTTTTGCTGTTACGAATGTAATAGACAGTGTACATTGTACTTGAAGGATGTAGGAATCAAATTTCAACAGATAAAATAAAGCATTTATTACTGTATCAAAAAGTTTTTTACCACAAAGGACATTTTAACACGTGTAATGTTTTCTATATTTCTTTCATGCAACTTTCAAGTAAGAAAAGTGACAGAATTCTTAGCAGAAGTGTTTACTTACACAGATTCACATGTTCTACCAGAGGATGCTGTTGCTGTAAGGCTGGAAGATGGGATCCTATACGTAGACTGTAGGAGGGCTTTAGATGCCTCTTAAGCACATGCATTTCCTTAAAGACAAGCTTGATTGGTGCCTCATTCGATGTTTAGTAATCGGACCCATTAAAATTAGCAACAGATGGCAGCTGGAATGCAGGCAGACCTTCTGTACTCGAGGCTGCAATTTGCTTAGCTGCATTCCCTCCAAGGAAGTGATCCACATATGCAGTTCTATTTTTTGCCAGTTATCTGTTTAAAACTAAGCGTTCCCTTTACCACTGCTCTTTCATCATCAGTCTGCAGGAATTCCTGCTGCAGTGCACCCGACCTGCAGCAGCAGGATGGCGGGACAGGTTCAGGTTTACCCCATGGCAGTGCTGCCCTGCCCCGTTCTCAGCTGTGATCTGACTTGCTAAGTCAGTTGGAGCCCTTTGTAGATGCACACCACAATGACAGCAGACATTTCCATTTAAAGATTAATTGTTACAGGTTATAGAAGAAAGGCAGTGAGTGAGAAATCGGCTCAAAATATGTTGATCTGTTTTCTAGGAATAAATTAGAACCAACTAAAGCATTAAGCTTGGCACGACAGGCAATGTTAATGTGAACCATGTGGGCTGGTATTGTTAAAATTTGAGTCAAAGGCCAAACTATGACTAGCTGGTAATTCACCACTGCAAAGATAGTGCATAGTTCTGTTCTCATGTCTAAACAGAGGTGTTTTTACACACACCTGTCACTGCTTTAACCAGAGTAACTTCAAAACCATTGCCCTTTTATCCTCAGATACCTCCTGTTTACATCTCAGCAACATCCACTTTCCAAACTGCTGTGGACAATTTTATCAGCATTAATTTTTGAGTACTGTTATGCTTTCAGCTGCTTGAAAAATAGAAATGAGAGAGAACCATAAGATGTGATTAAGGAATTCCTGTGGTCATTGGCTCTTTCCTAGAGACAGAGGAGGATTTGTTGTATGTTTCCCATGTAGTTTATGCATACCTGGTGCCAGATGGAACTGAAACACAGATGTACCCCCCCAGTCTTCACTGAGTACATGCAGCAGGAGTGAGGAAGGCTGATCAGCACATGCACTCTCATTCTAAGGCTTGCAGTAATTACTGCATTTCTAGATGATTTTTTACAGCCCAGCCTTTCTGATGTGGTTTCATGCAAGTGCAGGTCTGGCAACGTGATTGTCCTGCAAAAAAGTCCATTGCAGGAAAGTTTCCTGTCTCAAACCATCTACCTGATCTTTGCACATGCATGCTGGGATTTAGAAAGAAAGCAGCTGATCACAAAGGTCATAACCTGAAAACTTGCATGGACAACAAGCTTTGCTCTTTTCAGCACTGATGCTGTACTAACCCATTTCCAGAAACAGAGCTGTAAGTCAATAGATGTGTGTACCACTGCTGCTTATAGCTCTTAGAACCACTTTCCATGTAACTTTTTTTGCATTTCAAATCCAAATGTTTCACTGCAAAGACATCTGTGGGCTAATCTGGTCACTGATGCTGGGATTTTAATTTTGAGTCAATTAGTCCAACATCAAAATTCCCTAAGCAATTCCTCAGGCAGAGATTTGTAGCCTGTTATCTGATATAGAACAGCGTGTTTAACCAACACCTAACTTCCATGATGGCTAATGTGGAATTTTCTGGTGTGACAGTAATATGGTTGTGTCCTTTTTCCAGCCACTGATCAAACATTTACATGCATTCATTTATTCCCAGTGGAAGGAAGAAGTCTAAGAACTTTGTTTCCTGATGAATGCCTGCTGTGCTAATAGCCCCAACCAAGGGTCATGAGAGCCCTGAGAGTGGCAAACCCACTGCCCGTGGTGCAAACAAGCCCCTTCAAAGTCCTTTTGTTTTTAAGGGCTGGGAGTAACTTTGTTGGGGATGGGAAATGAGCTGATTGCTTTTGCAGCATCTGGTTTTAAAGATCTAGTTAAAATTGCCAAGGGACCTTTAAGAGTTAAATAGAAGAAATGAGTCACTATAACATGTGTTACGGAAGGAGGCTGCCTTTACAGAGACTGTCAGAGAGCACAGAAATCCTTTTATAAGCACCATTTACATCAGACAGCATGGAGAAAGTTTGGGGAATTCTCTCTCAGAAGGTTTTGTGGGTGAATCTAGGGCTGGTACTCTGCAAGCCAAGCAGCAGGCTGACAGCAAGACATCTCCATCTCCAAATTGTCGCCAAGAAAAATTTGAGAGAAAATTCTTAGCAGAACTGTGTTGTATATTTGTTGCGACAACTTTGTCTCTCAATTCTATTTCACCATTGACCCAAGGCAGACAGTAGTATGTGTATTCATCTTGGTGCTATAGGAAGGTAAAGCCTAAATCGTTTATTGCTTTAATAGAACAGCCAGCTGAACTGATGGTCTGAGCTTACCACAGTGCTGTCAATCATTCTCAGCAGACAGCTGAGAATCCTGCTGCTAAAGCATGTGACCGTGAGCCCCATCTGCCTTTCACTGCAGGGTGCATGGAAGCTAAGACAAGTCCAGCTTTTCTGTGATGTAAGTTAGTTGGTGGATCTCCCTCTGTCCTGAGATAGGTATAGAAGATGCTGGAGGGAATCGTGACTTAAAGTCCATTGTTCTAAACGAGGAGCACCTTCACGTATGTACTTCCATATACATAACCTTCAGGTGCCTGAAACTGAGAGGATTATGAGCACAGTTCCTTCATCTCTCTCCTTAGGTGATGTGTGATTGTATTGACTGACTGCCTGAGGGCTCATTTATATTTCAGGGTCACAGTAAGCGACCCAGTATCTTGAAACAAGATTGTTTTTATAAATTTTCTTGACCTGGAGGTATGAGATTTGCATTCATTGAGTATGGCAGTGGGACACTGGAGATGAAAGGATGTCCTCGAGGACTGAAATGATATACTTACTTTGCCTGTATGTATGTTTATGTTACTTGGATTGCCAGGCCCTAAGGTTGTCCAAGAAATGCCATCTCCATAAGTGTCTTTGTCCCTAGAGGCCTCAAAGTCCATTCAGTTCCAGTCCCCTTGCCAGGGGCAGGGGCAAATTCCACATCTCCAGGTTGCTCAGAGCTTCATCCATTCTGGCCCTCCACGCTTCCATGGATCAGACATCCACAACTTCTCCGGGCAACTCTTTCCAGTGCCTGAACAGCTTCATAGTTAAGAGTTTCTTCCAAATATCTAATCTCAATCTCCTCTTTTTTTTGTTTAAAGCCATTGCCATTATCTTCTCTCCAGTTAATCTAATTTATATGAAGCTTGATTGTTTCACTGTCGCCAGCAGTCCACAAAACAGCTGAGTTTGCAGCCCTGAAATCTCCCCTTTGCCTGATGTTGCATTTTGAATTAGTTTTGGGCCAGTGCTTGTAGAACACTGACTGAAGAGAATAACTGTAGCTCTTGGGATGAGCCTGGGGAAACCAGGAAGAGCTATTTTGGAGAACCTCCTGGTGGTCTCATGAAACATGGATGAAAGTCAACCACTAAAGAACGTGGTTTAGTGGGGAAATATTGATGGTAGTTGTGGTTGGACTGGATAATCTTGGAGGTCTTTTCCAACCTTGGTGACTCTATGATTCTATGATTCTGTGAGTCTGCACTTGAAAAACTTTGTTGGTAGGATGAGAAATAGATCCAGTCTGATTAGACAGCTGTTTAAACAGACACCTTGCACTTGCATCTTGATCTAACCTGTGGTTGTTTTTATTTTCCCTCAGACTATCGTACCGGTCCCTGCTTTAGCCAAGTAAATAACCAGATGTGTCAGGGCCAGCTCAGCGGGATCGTCTGTACCAAGACCATGTGTTGTGCCACCATTGGCCGGGCATGGGGTCACCCGTGTGAGATGTGCCCTGCCCAGCCTCACCCTTGCCGACGAGGCTTCATTCCCAACATTCGTACTGGAGCCTGCCAAGGTAAATGTCATGAACACATAAGAGGATTTTCTCTTATCCATCCTGATGTGTACTGAAAGCTCAAGTGAAGGTTGACTGCCAGGAGCCGCAGTACAGAGAACGTCTATTTGTGTAAATATATGTGCTATATCTATCCTTATATGTCACAAAGTATCACCGTGGACTTAGCTCTCCCACCTGACAACCACTTCAGTGATATTCTTCATAAGTGAGAAAAACTGTTATGTGTACAGAACCAAGATAAGGGCATCCAAGAATGACACTTTTTTACCTATTGCTAAAGGCCAAAGTTTGCTCCCCTTAATCAAGAAAGTGAATTGGGGGAGAGAAATGTTTGTGCCATGGGCAGCGTGTTCAGGTTTTACCCACGCTGCAAGCAGAAACGTCTTCAGCTGGAAATATTCCATGAGATACAACTGCTTGTGGATTGTGTTGCTTTTAGTTATGTTTCCAAAGGGAACATCTGGAATTATTTGAATAAAAGTGGATATCTCAACTTTATCATTTGATTCCATTTTCTCTGACCTAATATCTGCCTTCCTTGTTCATTTTTCCTCCATAAGACTTGTAAAACTTCTTATATTATAATTTAATTAATGTGCATGTAGGTATTTGGTTTTCTAACATGTTATAATAGTTGTATTCAGGCCTCTGTGTAGATCCCAAATAAACTTATTGGGGATTTTCATTCTGAGACAGTTTCAATATATGGATATTCCTGGTCACATTTAGTTTAAAACACAAGTAAAATAAAATCTAGAATTTTTCATGTGGATCTGTAGCTCCAGTTACTGATCAGATCTTCTGCACACAGAGGTTTGATGGATAGCTTCAGTGCAATTTTTCTCTGCTCAACACTGCTTGCATTTATTAAGGTAATCTTATCTCATTTAAAGGTTCTGTCCATGCTGTAGTTCTCAAATGACATCCCCAGTGCTGCAAGATGAAGTACATCAGGCTAATGTTTCACCAGGCTTAAAACTAAGTTACCACTTAAGCTTTCCATGTATCTTCATTCTGGAGCATTGCTGCTGCTAATGGAGCACATGGTCTTGTATCTGGTGCTTAGTGCTCTATTAACATTAACATTGGGTCTAAACAGAAGTCATATCTCCTTTGAGATCACACGAACAATTAAAACAGGCATAAAAAATGGTTAGAGGTTTTGTTCAATGTCCAGGACACTCAGGCAATAACAGCAGAATGGTCTATTGAGCTCTGATCAGTAAATCTTGTTGGCAGCCTTTGTTTTCCCCACTGGTGGGTTGCAGGGATCTCCATGCAGAGATGCATGAATTCCTTTCTGCATCTGCAACCAAAGTGAGCCTTTATCTGTTGTGACCAAAAAGCCTATTGCATCCAACACCTACATAAACAACTGTCTATAGGATAAAACTGAGAATGCAGAGATCTTTCTTGCTGCCTATCGTAATCTGCATTATATGGCCCCAATCTCTTTGTGTGAGCTTGGCTTATTTATGTGCTGTCACCGTTACTGCAGACAAAACTGGAGTATCAATATCTGCTGCACATGGAAGTGCTGGATCTAGCTGTGAGTGCTGAGAACTTCTTGAGGTGCTTTGGAAAGCAGTGCCCCTTCACAGCTGAGGAGCTCCTGGCTGCAGGCTGAGCGTCCTGGGGCTGGGCTGATGGAACAGCTAACAGTCTGTAGGTTCCCCTCTTTGCCCAGCATCATACTTTGCTCTCTAAAGGCTGCAGGCAAACCATTTCTCATCTTGTACTCAGCTACCAACCTGGAACAAACTCAGCTACTCCCATGAGGGAGCAGCCACACTGATCGTAGCATTGCTGTCCATATGAAGGTTCTTGCTGAGCCTGGGGATTTTGGCTTTGGAAAACACTATTACACTTTTCTCTCCCTTTTTTTTTTTTTTGTGTAGTTATGCCAGCAATCTGTCCATTTTATGTCCTTATAGCTAATGCAACTGGTAGATAATTGCTTTGAAAAATATAAATTCACCTACTTGGAGCAAGGTTTCTTATTTCTTATAGATCTATTCTTCACCATCCTAGGCTGAACCTTCATCTATTTCAATGGCTATAATTTCCAATGTCTTTGCTTTTTTCTTCCTGTAGATGTGGATGAATGTCAAGCCATTCCTGGACTCTGCCAGGGTGGTAACTGCATCAACACAGTGGGTTCTTATGAATGCAAATGCCCTGCAGGACACAAGCAGAGTGAGACCAGCCACAGATGTGAAGGTAAGACTGCAGACATCTGCACAGCTTCACCAGACTGCTCAGCGCTTTGCTCCCAGGTGCTTTCTGAGAACAGAAAAACATGTAAACACCTGAGAATCTCTCAGCAATGCAGGGTATCTCCAAGGCTGGGAAAACAGAGATGCAAGAGAGCCTCCATACCTTGATACCGATTTCCAAGCAGGAATGGGCTCTGCAAGCACCAAGGCAGGTCAGAGAATGCACTGCAGTATGAATTTCTGATCTGCTTCCTGGAGTGCAAAGCAAGGAAATGAGAAACAGATCTCCTCTTAAACTCAAAATAGTTTGCTGGTTGTTTTTTTTTGGTTTTTTTTTGTTTTTTTTTTTTCCTGCAGATGTTTTCTGAAGGCTGTTTTAATTCCAACACGACTCATTGAACAGAAGGGGTCTCTAGCTCAGCCTTCTGCTTAGATCAAGGCTAGCTTCAAAGCTAGATCAGTTTGCTCAGGACCTTTTCTGATGGAGTTTTGAATGCTTGAGACCTGTCCTTTTGGAGTTCTTGTCCCAGGGTGTTGTCACTGTTATAGTGAGGAATAGTTCCCTTATATCCAATTGGTATTTATCTTTTTGCAGCTTGGTGCTTATAGTTCAGTAGAGTAACTGAAAGTCCGGAGTGGAGTCCAACTGGCTCATGGTGATCGAAAAAGACAACCAGAAATAACATCACTGCACTGCAGAAGACCTGATTTCATAGGATGAGGGTGTGGAGCAAATCAGTGCAGTGTTGTTTCACTGACTTGGTGATATTATTCCAACTGATGTGTTGACCAGAACCTGAAATTTGTCCTTGCGTACCAACAAAAATTCAGTGGCAGAGGCAGGAATTGCCTGTCAGAGGCATGGCTACCAGCAGCCTCCTTTAAATCAAGGAGACTGATGCCATCCCAGCCTCTGCTTCTCTTCAAATGAGTTGTAGATGAGAATGACATTTTCAGCATTTCTTTTGGAAATGATGCTCTGTTTCTGGGGCACAGTTTGTGCTTATCTATGCTGTTTAAGTATTAATTGTCTTCTAAAAACACTTCAGTGGTGCACCCAGATGCCTTGCCCAGGTGAGCAGGTGCAGCTCTATTCTGAGCATGTGGGCAAGCTGATCTCTAGTGTCAGCAGTCAGATTACAGTCTGTTGGTAAAGGTCAAGGATCAGTCTAGCAGCTCAGCAGGGCACGATGAAGTGATGCACTGTTCTGCCATTCCCAAGCAAAATATTTTCCAGGGGATAAGTAGTGTTGTTTGGAAATGGCCAAATGACTTGGTTTTCAGAACAGAGGGCTAGTTTTGTTTAGGGTGTGAAAATTTAACTGCATTAAGACTAGTTGTGGTAATTAAAGCAGAACGTTTCCTGGAAGCCCCTGGAACTATCATTTACTCTCTGGCTTAGGATAAGTTGTTCGCTGCTCCACTTGGCTGCATTCAGAACTCACACAGAAAGCAATGTCTTCATCACCTTTTCTACCCCTAAGACACAGAATTCCGCAGTAAAACCCCAAGTAGGCTGTGGATGCCCCATCCCTGCAGGCATTCAAGGCCAGGCTGGGTGTGGCTCTGGGCAGCCTGGGTTGCTGGTTGGCAGCCCTGCACATAGCAGGGGGTTGGAACAAGATGATCATTGTGATCCTTTTCAACCCAGGCCATTCTATCATTCTATTCTGTGATGATTCCAGCAGTGTGCACTTGTGGCCAAAAAGGCCAATAGCATTCTGGGGTGCATTAAAAAGAGCGTGGCCAGCAGGTTGAGGGAGGTGATCCTCCCCCTCTACTCTGCCCTGGTAAGGCCTCATCTGGAGTACTGTGTCCAGTTCTGGGCTCCTCAGTACAAAAAAGACAGGGATCTCTTGGAAAGAGTCCAGCAGAGAGCCACAAAGATGGTGAAGGGCCTGGAGCATCTCCCCTATGAAGAAAGGCTGAGTGATCTGGGTCTGTTTAGCCTTGAGAAGAGAAGACTGAGAGGGGACCTGATCCAGGTCTATAAATATCTAAGGTGTGGGGGGCAAAGTGGCAAGGCCAGACTGTTTTCAGCAGTGTGCGGAGACAGGACAAGGGGAAATGGCCAGAAGCTGGAGCATAGGAAGTTCCGCACCAATGTGCGCAAGAACTTCTTTACAGTGAGGGTGACGGAGCACTGGAACAGGCTGCCCAGGGAGGTGGTGGAGTCTCCTTCTCTGGAGATATTCAAGACCCGCCTGGACGCCTACCTGTGTGACCTGGTGTAGGGATCCTGTGCTTTGGCAGGGGGGTTGGACTCGATGATCTCTGGAGGTCCCTTCCAACCCCTACGATTCTGTGATTCTGTGATTCTGTGTGATTCTATAAAATGTGGGGCACAGACTAAGATTATGTACAGTGAATATATTATCATTCATTGTCACCAATCTGGGCACTCTTGATGCTGTGTTGATAGCCTAGCTCTGGTTCCTTAGGGTCCAATCTCAGCAGCTTCTCTGTCACTGCTCAGAATGTTCCCTGAGAGGTGAGCAGACCTCTATAGGAGGAACATGCTGTCCCCAAATGTTTTGCAGCAGTTCTTGTGCCTTGCCAGGCAGGCTGCGCTTCTCAGAAGTAGAGGAATAAACACTTGTTGCATTTTCCAAACATCTGACAAATGAAAACAATATTAAACTGTTCCTGTCTCAAATATGAAAGCTCATACTGTAATGAAACCCCACTAGCCTGTGTATGCCACTTTAAGGATGGAATGTGTTCATTGTGCTCATGCAACTCAGTCCCACCTAGCTGGGCTTCAGGAATTACACTTGCCTTTCATTCCTCTCCAAGGCTCTGTTGTAATGAAGGCAAGGGATGATGAATGCACTAGAATCCAGATGTTTAACCTGGAATTTGTTTCCAGGTGGCAAAGTTATTTACAGTGGCAGAGCTGTAAGCAGCTAGCTATTAGAAGCAGTCAGCATGCCAGAAACCCACCTTCCTAACACTTTGGGTTTGCAGCATGTGTTTCCTGTGAGGTTGCTCCTAAGAGTCATTTCTCAGGGGGGAAAAACAAAATCACTGTTTCCAAGTGACTGTTCCCATATCCCCACTCTCCTGCAATCCAGACATACACTCTGCTGGTATAATTCTAGCAGTGTTTCTGTCAGTGCATGCCATGTGACTTGGGTTCAGCCCTTCAGAAAAACTTTTCCAAAGTGAGATACAGCTATGGAGGTTAATCTTCCATGGGGGCTGGACAGTCTTTTATGTTGAGAAAACATCTGTGTCAGTGGATTTTTATTGGCAGGATGCCATGAGACTTTCTGAAGTTTGAACAGGAGGGTTTCTTGCAGCTCTCCAGCACCCGTGGACTTGGAAATAGTAGAATCTAAAATAGTCCTTTAACACAGATCTCAGACAACAAACCAGTTCCCCATATCAAATTATGTCCCATGCAATTTGACTAGTCAATGAGCCAAGGCTGGACTATATTAGAACCATGAACCCAACTTTAGTGTGCAAAAAAAATGTTCTCATTGCCTTGGTCTGCCTCACCCATGCTGGCCAGGGACCAGACAAAGCACATATGAAATCAGTTTAGCTGGAATTTTTTATACACGAAGATTAAAAACAATCCATTGTCTGAATCTGTCATCCAGATGCAAGGGGCCTCCGCATGGGTCCTCACTTCCAGATTGCCTGCAAACGCAGTGTGATGCAGCCATAAACAGCTTCCTTTCACTCTCCTTCCTGAACAGCCATAAAAAGAGACATCTCCAGCATCTACAGTGTCTGTTCCATAGCTTATCTTTCCTCAGTTGCTAAAGAGACCACCAAAAGAGTGGTGCTTGCCTATGGCACAACCTGTTGACTTACAGATCTTTCTGTGAGAGCAACATAAACATGAAGGATACTCTAAACTGGCAGGGTTGAGTTTGTTTTTGAAGGCTCGTTTCCCAGACATGAATCACCAGTGTGTCCCAATCATGAAGTCAGAAGAAGAGGATACCTTTGTCTGAGCTGTCACTACTCCATGTGCTTCATGTGAGTCACTACAACTGTGTGAATAGGAGAACGGAGAACTGGCATCTTGTCAGGGGTTTGTCCGACACTAAGTATGAAGTTGTTATTTAGAATGGGAGGGAATGACACAAGACTGTGCCAGGAGAGGTTCAGACTGGACATTATGAAAAATTTCTTAATCATGAAGGTGATTAAACACTGATAAAGGTTTTCTGGAGAGGCACCTGGTGCCCTGTGCCTGTCAGCACTCAAGGGACATTTGGATATTGCCTTCACTCATATAGTTTAACTTTTGGTTAGCCCTGAAGTTGTCAGGCAGTTGGATTTGATGATGGTTGCAGATTTCGTCCAACTGAGCCATCCCATCCCACCCCATCCTCTCCTCTCCTCTCCTCTCCTCTCCTCTCCTCTCCTCTCCTCTCCTCTCCTCTCCTCTCCTCTCCTCTCCTCTCCTCTCCTCTCCTCTCCTCTCCTCTCCTCTCCTCTCCTCTCCTCTCCTCTCCTCTCCCCTCCTCGATATAAAAAGAGCTAGGCCCTGTGTCAAAGAATTTGCAGAAGCTTTGATATGTCAGGAACAGCTTACTTATTAAAGCAGATAGAGCCCCGCATTCCTGTTCTCTGAAATGTCTGTACTACTGTAACAGTCCAAGCAACATTGGACCAGTGTTTTAAATCAAGATAATGACCTCAACCATAAGAAGATATGTCCTTTATCCAGGTGTGCTCCAAAAATAAAACCTCGAAGCTGCAGTTCTCTTTTTGAATCTGTTTGTACTTATTTTGCAGCTGGTGAAAACAGTGAATTCTCAGTTTGCACTGAGACCATCTTGTTTAGGAAGAAGAGATAGTTTTCACTTGTTTTCAGATTCTTCATTTGAGCCAAGCAACCAGGAAATATTAAAGCTAGATTAAATATCTCTGTTAAATTCTTCCATAGTTCCCAGGAGTTTGTGTTTTCTACTTAGAAGATTCCTCCTGGGGAGTGAAGTCAGCAGATGGGATTGTATTTGAGCCAAAGGTCAGAGCCTGTGTCACTGTGTTTGCTGATTAATGATGTCTCCCCCATCAACACAGCAGCATGTAACACCAATCTTCTTTGGGCTGTTTATTGGTGGGAGTATGCTGGAGCAAATAATGTTGTTAGCTTCCCATATTGATATTTATCTCTTAATGCAAATGGCACCTGGAATCAAGGCTCCATTTTCAGTTTCTGAGTCCCCAAAGAGTAAAGATGCTTTTCTTATGCAAGATCGACTGTGCTGATAGGCAAGCTCAGGTCCCAATTTCCCAAGCGTACCAGATGGCTGCAAGACTGGTGTTGAATACACTGGATGAATCTTTGGTCAGCCCTGTAATGAAAATGCTCCATCTGCAAAACAAGAAAACGTGCACACAGAATCAAGTTTGAATTTGAATCTGTACGTCCCCCAAATACAGGGTTGCTCAGTTCTAGAGTTATTTCTGCAATTCATCTCTGATCACAGAATCACAGAATTGCCAGGGTTGGAAGGGACCTCAAGGATCATGAATCTCCAACCCCCCTGCCACACGCAGGGCCACCAACCATCCCACCTAATGCTAGAGCAGACTGCCCAGGGCCCCATCCAATCTGGCCTTGAACACCTCCAGGGACGGGGCATCCACAACCTCCCTGGGCAGCCTGTTCCAGCACCTCACCACTCTCTCTGTAAAGAACTTCCCCCTGACGTCCAACCTAAATCTCCCTTCCCTCAACTTCAAACCATTTCCCCTTGTCCTGCTGTCACTCACCCTTTCAAAGAGTTGACTCCCCTCCTGTTTGTAGGCTCCCTTTAGGTACTGAAAGGCTGCAATGAGGTCACCCCACAGCCTTCTTTTCTCCAGGCTGAACAAGCCCAGCTCCCTCAGCCTGTCCTCATAGGGGAGGTGCTCCAGTCCCCTGATCATCTTTGTGGCCCTCCTCTGGACCCTCTCCAACAGCTCCCTGTCTTTCTTTTACTGGGGGCTCCACACTTGGATGCAGTACTCCAGATGGGGCCTCACAAGAGCAGAGTAGAGGGGAACAATCACCTCTCTGTCCCTGCTGGCCACCCCTCTTTTGATGGAGCCCAGGATCCCATTTGCCTTCCGAGCTGCAAGGGCACAGTGCTGGCTCATGTTAAGTTTTTCATCTATCAGGACCCCCAGGTCCTTCTGTGTAGGGCTGCTCTCAAGGACCGCTCCTTCCAGTCTGTAGGGATGCCTGGGATTCCTCTGGCCCAAGTGCCAAACTCTGCACTTTGCCATGTTGAACCTCATCAGGTTCACCCGGACCCACCTTTCCAGCCTCTCGAGGTCCCTCTGAATGGCATCCCGTCGAAAAAAATTACCTAGCTGACCTGCTTGCCCCTCACTTTCCTAGCTGAGCTGCTGTTTTCTCACTTACCTGCCTTAGTAGCTTGCCCCTCACTTTCCCAGCTGAGCTGCTGGCCCCTCTCATTCCCTACCTGAGCTGCTTCCCCCTAACTTACCTAGCTGAGCTCCTTGCCCCTCGTTACGTACTTGAGCAGTTGTTTTTTCACTTGGCTTCCTTAGTGGTTGTCCCCTCACATACCTACCTCACCTGCTATCCACTCACTTTCCTAGCTTAGCTGCTGTCCCCTCCCTTCCCTAGGTGGGCTGCATGCCCTTCCTTTTCCCTAACTGAGTTCCTGTCCCTTCCCTTCCCTAGCTGAGCAGCTGTCCCCTCCCTTCCCTAGCTGAGCTGCATGCCCTTCCTTTTCCCTAACTGATCTGCTTGCCCCTCTCCTTCTTTTTCTTGGTGCTCTTGCCTTTTCCTGCTACTCGCTCCCTATCTCAACACTTGCCTGCTCTGCTTGCTGCATTGACTGGTTGCTCTCAACTCGGCTCGCAGCTTCTCTCCTTCTGCATGCCCTTCTCTATTCCCTTCTCATGCCCTTCAGGCTTCTGCTCCCCTTGCTGAGCAAGCCCGTGCCCGGTAAAAAACTGTGACTGTTTCAAATAGTGGCTTATTTTTTGCTTTTGGCCACTGTATTCTGAGCCAGCTCAAGGGATCAAGAGTTCCTGAGCTCAGGGCTATGAAACACATAACAAGAAATTTCTGGCACAGGGAGTTGCCCGCTCACTTTCTGGTAGATATAGGCATCTGTGAAACACAGAACACAGAGGAAGAGGAGAGACAAGATCTGAAGGTGGAGAAGGGGTTGCTCTCTTAGCAAGTCCTGAAAACAAAAGCCAGCTTTGGGAAAACCGAAGGACTGCATTTATATTGTGTTTATATGAGAAGGTGAGCAAGGAGGGCAGGTGTTGTCAGTTTACTGCTAAATTGACAGATGGAGGAACTGGAAAAGAGCAGCACCTGCTGAGGTTTGCAGGGAACTAGAAGTGTGCGAGGTCTGAAAGAAGAGTGCGTCTATCAAGCTAACTTCTTAACACCTCTGGAAGAAAACAATTGTGGAGGACACGAGAAAACGCTTCTGAAAATAGTGGTACAAAATGAAGAAAAACGTCACACCTGAAATCAGACACATCTTCCTTATACAAAGATCTTTATTAAGAAATCAGATTATACTTAAGGGAACAATTCCTTTGCTTGTTCTCAAGGGTAGAATCACTGGCTGAATAAATCCTTTCCTTCCATAATTTTAATGGTTCTCTTCCAATAATTTCACTTTTCTTAATAGCACTTCCTCTATTGCATGACAAAATTCCTAGCCCTGTTATCAGTGAAATATGTAATGGCATGTCACCCAAGATGCTTTCCAGTGCCCCAGAAGCAATAACTGTCCTACAACCAAAATTGTTCTAGAACGATAAGGTACAAGATGTAGTAAAGCACACAGACAAAAAGCAGACAAGGAGGTGAAAGGCATTGCATACTGTGTGCAACAAGCTCTGTTTAAATCCATCCAGGACAGATCTTTTTTGACAGTCATCTGCCTCTATAGGAGACAGATTCTGCCAAGGAGGAATAGATCCTTTAATTACAAAGCCCACCTCTTTTTACTCACCCCTTTCTATTTAGCATTTGTAGACTGACACATTAGATGCTACTTATAACCCTAAGGGCTGATCTGCAGTAGTCTTTTTGTCACAACTAATCCACATTTCGAATTTTCTGATGAAGACGAGGCTTTATTTTTTTTACTTGGTTGAATCTCATTCATGTTTTAAAATTGGACGGAGTTTTCCTGTATTATCCATGAGCTGAGAGGGTAGGCCGGCCCATTTTCCTCCCAAATGGAACACGATAGCCATTTTATTAGCGTGTTTTCAATTTTCTTACAAAATGACTACAAAAGAGCTCATTGTTTATATCCATTAAAAGCTCATTTCCATGGAATTAGTATGGCTTGGAGGTCTGTGTTACTCTCCTCTGTGGTTTCTTTGTGCTTTTTGGAAAGGAAGGCCTGAAAGTCCCGTGTGCTGCACGAGAAGAGGGCTGATGAGGCATGACCTCTGCTACGTGACACAGAGATGTTTTCTCCATCAATTCCTGTATTTTTAGCAGATGGGAAGGTTGGGGTTTCAGCATGTCTATGGGCACCCGAGTTGGATGGGCTTTGCGGGCTGCAGCTCTCTTTCTGAAGCTCTGTAGCCTTTGGCTTCCAGCATCTTCAGCATTAAGTGATCGGGCCAAATCCAATCCAGCAATATGGGAGACCGGATCCAAAATCAACGTTTACATTGAATTCTGCCATTGTCTGAAGTGCAGAGTGCAAAGAATATTGCTTTAATTCTTAGCAGAACGTTGGAAAAGTCATGAAGTAGCCAGGATGAAGTTGGAAGAATTCCCTAGCCAGAGCTGGCAGCTGGGTGTTAATGAGAGGTGCACATTTGTGTCCCACTGTGTCAGGCTTCCCCAAGGGCTTCAGCACTGAATGAATCGAAACTCTGAGGCACTTCAGTATAATAATGAAGGTAGATGTGGAGGGAAAGAAGTGAAACAACAACAAAGACTGGAGCTCAGTTTCTCAAAGTACAGGATGTGAAAGTAGCCTTAAGAAACATTAGCTTTTTTTTCCTGGTGATTCTGTTGCTAACACTCATCTCATCTGAGCGAGGATTTTAAATAGAAAGAAAAAAGTTGCAGTTTCATTTAACTTTTTGAATGAACTCTGTTTTTCCTTAAGAATGGAATGCAAGTTGCTGTTGCTCCCCACTATCCCAACACAATACCTTTTCTTGGGTGACTGGCATTCCAAGTACTGATGTCAGCTGGCCTCCAGATCTCTGACACGATGAACTTCAAGGGAGATATGTGGATGTTTTAAATAGTTATTTCTAATAGCACAGTCAGCTTTCACTTTATAAAGGTCTTTCACTTCGAGTGTTCTGCAAATTGTAACCAAACACAGGCCTGTTATTAAATGTCAGGGTGGGCTGTAGTGATAAAATCTCATTCCCTGCCGTGGGGGCCCATGTGGGGGAAATGTTTTCTATAGATTTGCACTGCTGTCTTTCCAGGCTTCAAATCGTGTAATCTGTTGCAGTAACTTTGAATATCAAAAAGATAAAGGAACACTGCAAGGATAGAAGCAATGTCTTTTACTCTGTGTAAAAAAAGGCAGCAGAAATTATACTTTTAGTTACTGAGAAACCAAATAAGAATGCATCTTTCTCTCTTGATATATGATGACATGGACGTGAGAAGCAAGGTCAGGCAACGTGGGAGAACTATGGAGATGCTGGTTGCCATTGTAGGGAGAAAATATGCGTTCAAAGCTCAGTTAGGGCTGAAGCTGACCAGTACTGCGAGGGACAACAAAAAGAGCTTTTAAAATTATGATAACAGCAGAAGAAGGAGCAGAGATAACGTTGGCCCGTTACTCAATGATGGTCACTTCACAAAAAGAGGTGTAGACAAAGCAGAGGTACTTAGTGCCTTCCTCCTCCCTGGAAACCTGAGTCTGAGGATCATGACTGTGGCAACGGTAAACTCCCCCCCAGTTCTGAACTTGTTTGGGATTTGCTGCTCTGGCTGGATGCTCATAATTCTCTGAGTCCTGATGGTTTCATCCCTGGATTTCAAAGAGTTGACTGGTATCATGATGAGACCTATCTCAATTATTCTTCAATGGTCTTGGGAAACTGAAGCAGTTAACTGGAAACTGGCAAATGTTGCTCTAATTTTTAAGAAAAGTAAGGAAGAAAACGCTGATAATTACAGTCCTGTTGGTCTCACTTCAGCGCTTGGAAATTATGGAGAGGTTCATTCTGAAACGTATTAAAAAACACTTGAAAGATGGCACGGCCATTGGTCATAGCCAACATGAATTCTGAGGGGAAGTCCTGTTTAACTAACTTACTTTCCTTTTACAGCAAGGACAGCTACCCATCTAGATGACCCAGAGAAGCCAGCAGATGCTGGTTTTTTTCATATTTTAGCAAAGATTGTGATTACTGTCTATTATAGTATCCATTTGGACAAAATTTCCAGCATGCAGCTGGAGAAGTATGTAATAAAATGGGTGAACAATTGGCCAATGAGTTGAGCACAAAGAATTATATTGTAAAAGGTTACATTGGTCTGGCAGCCACTCACTAGTGGGATTCCCCAAAACTCAAATCTAGGGCCAGTTCTCTTCAAACTTACTGTAAATGATATGAACGTAGGACTCAAACTTGTACTAAGTTTGCAGATGATGCCAAACTGGGAGTAGCTGTTGATCCCCTTGAGGGTGTACAGGCCTTGCAGAGAAGTGTTTACAAATTAGAAGGCTGAGCAATCACCAGTTGTATAGAATTAACAAAAGTAAATCTGGATTCTCCACCAGGGACTGGGTGACCCTGGCTGTGTGTAAAGATGGGGCACAAGAGGATGGAAGGCAGCCTGCAGAAAGGGACCTATGGTTTCTTGCCAAGAGCAAGTTGGGTCTGAGGCAGCAGCATCCCCTGGAGACAAAAGCATTGGGACACCATTCTCAGCGAAAAGGTTTGGGTTTGGATGGTGCTGTGTGGAGCTGGGAGCTGGACTCAAGGATCCCATGGGTCCCTTCCAACTCGGGCTGTGCTGCAATTCCATGAAATTTCTCAGTTACAGCTGTCCCCTTTAACACTCCTTCCAAATTTGACTTAAGTAACTTTCTGAAGTATTACAGCTTGTTCACAGTTATACCAGCTTTCCTAGACCTGTGGCTGAATCTGCAGAAGACCAACATTTATTTGAAAACTGTAAACAGATTATTTCTGTACGTTCAGTATTGTCAGAACAGAAGTGCACATCCATGTCAAATCCATTCCTGCCAAGTCACATGAATCCAAACTTAGATTCCAATGTTTTCAATTTTAAAATTATACTTTAAACATTTTAACTTAGGTCTTTGAAACAAGAGAGGTTACATTTATTAGATCTTCCATACTCGTCCTTGTTTAAGGAGAACAAACAGAGTCACACACAGCTTAAATCACATTTCAAGTGTCAGATGGCAATCAGTCACATCACACAAAGCTCTTTTTTTTTTTTTCAATTTGTTGCATCTCTCATGGGATCTTCAGACTTCCCCATGTATTGAAGTTTCCCATAGGGCAGCACTGCCGTAGTAGCACTCATGCTTGAGAGCACTTAAATACTCCATGAGGGAAGCTGTCCCTTGGAATTAATTTTAAATATTTTGCTGTGATTGTTATCTATTTGTGTATCTCTGCAGCTAAGAACATACAGCTCGATTCTTGCAGAAAATCATTACATTGATGTTGGAGCCATTGCTTCTACTTCCTTTGGGAGATGAAATACAAATTCAATCTGAGATTTCACACCGAAGGAAAGAAGGAGTGTTCTGTAAGCCTCTCAGATCTCTAAGCCTCTCAGATCACACCCCTCTCTACAGGATCAGTCCTTTATGAATAAGGAGAGGTTCAGTCTGGAGATGGTGTCTGGATGCAGGACTCGAGTGGATGCTGAGTTTGAGGACAGCCCTAAACTGGAGGAGCTGCTGACTCCCTCAGAGGCAGAGAGGCCTTGCAGAGACCCTGACACACGGCAGGGCTGGGCAATCCTCAGCAGCACGAAGTCCAGCCAGAGCAAGGGCAATAAATTGTAATTATCTGATGGCCATCACTGTCCCACACTGCAGGCAAAGGCCAGTGGTAGTGGAGTCACCGGGCCTGAGAGGCAAGGACTGAAGGCTCCTGGCAGGCAGTCTAATTTTAGAGCCAATGATGAAGTTTATGACAGTGTTTCTGAAGGACTGAGGACAATACTAATTCCATGACAGTCACCTCTGTGCTGTCGGGTTTCATGCCCCCCTCATCCCAGTTTGGCTCCCAATAACAGTTGCACTGGTTCTGTGAAACCTCTGCAGTCACCCCTCCCACTTGGTACAGGCATTACTTAGATATGAACCTTGGATGAATTTCCCAGGTCCCTCTCCAGTGGAGATACATCTATCCAGGGGAATCCACAGTAGCTGGAGGGATAGGAATTGCTGCCAAAGAAGGGCCTTATTTTTCATGGTAGAGAAGTTCATGTGAAACTACACATCTGAGCTGTCCTGAAAGTACATTTAGATGTTGTGCTGAGGGCATGATTTAGTGAGAAATATTGGTGATAGATGAACGGTTGGACTGGATGATCTTAGAGGTCTTTTCCAACCTTGGTGGTTCTGTGGTTCTGTGATGGAGCACCTTGGGGAGGAGTAAATTACTAGTTGCCTGCATACACTTTGATTCTAGCTTATGTGACCATTGGTTTATACTTATCTGCCAGACCAGTGTGCTCAAACTGAGAGAACTGAATCCTCCTCCTCAGACTGAAATCATTGTGGAGGTTAAGCTGATACCCATTACACTGACTGGAGTAAAGCCATTCCAAAGGAAGGTTTTAGAGATCAGCTTGCAAAGCAGAAAGACCTGTAAAACAGTGAAGAAAATAACAACTTTGAAGCTTGAATTCATGTTTGGTTTCTAATTTTGGTTTGCATGTTACAGAAAAGTTTTCAAACCCCCGATTTGGAGAACAGGACAAGTAGAATGCTGATGAGTGCCTTGGCAGGACCTGGCAAAACACAAAGCCCCAGAAGCATGCTGAGATGTTGAAATGAAATCACTTCCAGTCTGTTCTCCGTATCAACGCTTGGCCTTGTGCAGAGGTTTGCCCAGCTTTGCAAGGGTGTTGCAGTCATGGGTGCATTTACCTCTGAGCTGCACGGGCATTAATTAACAGCCTCCTGAAACACAGCATTGGCTTGGTGGACTCTCTAATGAAAAATCTGACTCTTGATATCAGTGGTCCAATCCTTAATTGTTCAGCCACAGCTAAATAATTATGTGTAGGAAGTAGTTTTGACAGAGCCTGTGTGGACCAGTGGGACAGAGTTATGAGCTTTCCCTTAGGAAAAGAAAACATGTTCAGGTGGGATTGATGGTTGGTTGGAAAATGTTGGTGGTTGTGGAGCTGTTTGCTTGGAGGCAGAATTCCTTATATGGAATCCAGCTGCTATAACAGGAAGGAGACATGGGCAAGGAACAAAGAGAAGAGTCCAGCTTTGCAGTGATACGTGGGTGGGAAAAACTCAGGAGCTGTCTGTCAGAGAAGGGGAGGCTTCATTTGCAGATTCAAGGCAAGACCAGACAGGGAATTGAAGTCTAAATTGATTATTCCTCTCTCATGATCAGGTGGGATCTCCAGAGGAAGGAATCCAACACCTTCCTAAGGCTTTTCTCACTGAGAAGGTAAATTTCTGGTGGCCTCAGAGTGTGCCCAGATGAGACTGACTTTTACAGACATTAAAGGAGATGAGCTGAATTCAACCTGCATATTGGAGAACCCTTTCCCTAGATACCAAAACAAAGGTTTAATTACCAGTGTTGTAAAGCTACCTACTTGACTCCAGCCTGAATTTCACCTTTCATCTTTTCTTTCTGAGATTGTAGGGCATTGTGATGTCAGAATCGTTTTTGTGTTTCTTATCCCCACTGTTTCCTGCATAGATATCAAACTGAGTTCTGCAAATACCTTAATGTCAAACAGGTTTTTCCAGGGTTGAATCATTCCCTTGGACTCAGAACCACTCCATGTAATTAATATCCTGCTGTAAGAGCTGGCCCCACGCAGAACTGTGTGATGTCTTTCAGAGGTAACATCACCCACGTGCTCCTGCTCTGTATTTCTCCCATGTCTTCAGTCCTGCATTAGCATCACTAGCCACTGCATGGCACTGTGAGATTAGAGTCAGACATTTCCTTTCTAACTCATGTTTTTCTCAGTTTCACACTGGACAGAAAGAAGCTTAGTAGCCTTCTGAGTAGCCTACACCCACTTCATACAGAAATTGTTTATCCAGTTCTGAAATGCATCGCTGTAGCTCATACATATCCAAGTGGCCATGAGTTCCTGGTGACCCCCCATTTCCCTTACAGCATGTTTATGCTGCTTTCATCATTGAAGTCTGCCAGTTCATCTCTTCTAAAGGCATCCTCCATTTCCACTCCCAGATGAGAGGACTTTAGAGAATCATAGAATCCTTAAAGTTGGGAGGGACCTTTAAAGGCCATCTAGCCCACCTCCCCTGCAAGGAGCAGGGACAGCACCGTTCCATCAGGTTGCCCAGGGCCTGATCCAGCCTTGCCTTAAAAGTCTCCAGGGATGGCACACATTGATTTCTGCTTGTTTTTCTGCATGTTTGTCTTTGCCTACAGTAATTCTACCCTCCACACATGGTAACACCACAGCTGGTGCAAGGCTGTTGTGCTGTTCACATCAAAAAAGACCCCTCGAAGGATCAGACTTTGACCTAAGCTGCACTTAAAGTGCATATAAAGCCCTCAGTTCACTTGCAAAACTGATAGGTTTAAAATACAATAAAAAAAGGTGTTTATCAGAAAGTGTTTATTTTACCAATCACTAAGAGTTTGGGTTGGTGTTTTTTTTCTTTTCTTTTTTTTTTTGCTTTTTTTTTTGTTTGTTTTGTTCTGTTTTTTGTTTTTGGTTTTTTTTTTGTTTTTTTTTTTGCCACTGTAAAAATCTCTCCGGAAAATATTTCTTTTTTTACTCATCCCCTGGACCATAACCACCAGCTGATTGTTTTGAGTGCACTGATTGGTGGTTGGATCTACTTCTACCTCACCTTCCAGCAGAGATTTCAGTTGGCAGTAGAGGCAAATCTCCAGCCTTGATTCCAGTCAGTCGCCCCAGAATCGTATCGCGACCCCGTACATTTAACAACACTGACATTTTGGCCAAAATGTGTGGAAAACAGCTTACTAATTGCAAAACTACTAATTTGGAAGTCTTTCCCCATTGGTTTTCCTCAAATCCCAGGTGATAGCTACACCCAGAAGTCACAATCTGCTTCTCTTTGCTTGTATTTTGCACCTTGTCCTCACACTGTTCTGTTTCTGTTTGGTGTTTGTTAAGCTGTAGCCTTTGACCTTTTTCCACGGTTTTCCATTTGTTTTTAAGCAGAATTTTCACAAGGTTATGAAGCTCTTCAAATAGTGCAGAGGAAATAGTGACTCCAAGAATATCCACAGAGTTCTACTTGAGCTGGTCTGGACTGGAAGGTTGGGAAAACTGCACAGAAAGCTGTAGTTTCTCAACTTGCCAGCATGGATTAGAATGTAACTCTGAGCAAGATTTCAGAACTAGATGCTTAGTTTTGGGATTGAGGCTCAGAAAGCCGGCTGTTGTGCCTGCCTGTAATGCCATTACTTTCCATGGTGATGTGGTTTAACCCCATAGGCAGCTGTGCACCCCACAGCTACTTGCTCACTCTTCCCCCAGTGGGATAGAGGAGAAAGTCATAAAGGTGTGAGAAATCAGAAAGGTGTGAGAGCTCATGGGTTAAGACAAAGCAAAAGCTGTGTGTGCAAGCAAAGCAAGGAATTCATTCACTGCTTCCCATTACCAAGCAGATGTCCATCCGCTTTCAGAGAAGTGATACTCATCACAGGTAATGGTTTCTCAGGAAGACAAACAGGATGCCATCACTCCAGATATCCTTCTCTATCTCCTTCTTGTCCCCTCACCTTTGTTGCTGAGCATATGTTTCTGTCCTAACTTCCTTTGAGCTTAACATTTTAAATCAGCCTATCCAAAAACCTATGTTGGGAGGAGAGAAAGGCACATGCCTTCATGAAGCTCTCTGAAGAACTCTTTGGAGGGGTCTTGTTTTCTCAATGGATCCACTGCTGGGAGTCAACTCAGGGTTTCAAGCATCCCATGGCAGTCCTTAACGCAGCAGCTGTCCTATGTGATCTCAGCTCTGGTCCGGAATCCTTGCTGCAGGTAGGAAATGGTTTGCAAGGAAACATAACCCCTGTTGGTTTGTTCTTTTCTAGATGTGGATGAGTGTGGCGCAATCTCTGGCGTGTGTGATGGTGGAGAGTGTACCAACACAGCAGGCAGCTACGTGTGCACATGTCCACGTGGTTTCATGACCAGCCACGATGGATCCCGCTGCATTGGTAAGACACTAACTATCCCTGAAACCCAGACCCCACATCTCGACAGTGATTTACAGATCATTCCAAAAGGACACATTGTTCATGCAGTAGCTTTGTTGCTCTCCTCCTTGGCTTCTGTGGACCAGAGCTTTTGCTGTTTCCCAGACACAGAAACTAACTTGCACTGCAGTGCTATGGGGGTCCTGCTGGAGACACTGAAAGGAGGACTGAGGTAGAAGGTGTCTGGATAGGACAGTGGTCAATGTGAATCACAGAATTGTAGGGGTTTGAAGGGACCTCCAGAGATTAAGTCCAACTCCCCTGCCAAAGAAGGCTCCCTAGAGCAGGTCAAGAAGGATCCTTGTGCTCCCACCCCTTTTCTACCACATTAGATGCCAGCCAGATACATCACTGCTCTCCCTGCAACTGAATTTGCAGGCACAGTGTGTGGTTGTGGTCAGCACAAGGCGCAGTGTGTAGGTCCAAGAGAACACCTACCTGAGAACAGCTGCCTTCCTGGAGCAAAGAGGGGCATGGTTGTGGGGAACATCCTGCAACTGCACATTCATCCTTTTGCTTCGCAGAGGTAAAGGAGCAGGAGAGCTTGCTCTAGAGGTTTGCATAACCAGTGCAAATAAATGGTGACTTTTATAATCTTCTCCTTCTTCCTGCTCAGACCATAGGTAACAGCTCATAAATTTCTACTGTCTTAAGCTAATTGTCAGTAGGGCTTAGAACCCACTTGGCCTCGTCTCATGGAATTCAGACTCTCAAAACTGAGTTGCTTTGCACTGAGCTTGCTGTCCGGTTTCCTTCCGTATTCAGTGGAGAGAAGGAGGTGCTTCCCAAGCATGGGACAGGGCACTGGAGGCATGCATTCCTGCACATATGCTGAGCCTGTCAGCTCACAGAGCTGCTGTGAAAGCTCTTACACATTATCCTATAGCCCACCTTCCAACCATGATATTCAGTTACTGGCAACAAAATGACTTCCAGGCCTGTATGGAAATCACTGTCTTGCAGTCCTCATCCTGTAGACTACATGAAGGACTTGGTTGGGCCAGTGTGCGCCGCTTGACAAACTCAGACATACACGTTCACTTAGTCTCAGTTTGGCTCTATTTTGGCTCTATTTCAAAGCTTTCCAGAACTGGCTCGAGTCCAGGCAAGCTTTCTCCAGGCTTACAGGCTGTTTTGCCTTCAGACTACAGAACCTGGAATGTATCTTGCATGTTTAACAGATCAAAATTCCTTTCCAAGCCTTCTAAATATTTGATGGTCCATTTCTCTTTGTAATAGACAACAGTTTCTATAACAAATAGATCAGCTCTCTGTTTACTTGCTCTCAGCAGGGGCCCTCACTTCAGTCAAAATGAATCCCAGGGTTTGTCTCACTGTTCAACAAGTTAATTTGCCTTTAGAAAGGCAAGGATGCAAGGACGCATAAAGAGAAACTGTTAGAAGAAAAGCAAGCATCATTGTTAGTGCAGTGGAAAGTGCTAGGTACGGCTTTCTTTCAAAAGACTTGGAAATTAATACAGAGAAAAAAAAAAAAAAAAAAAGGAATTTTCAAGCTCTTTTATATCCCCAGAATCTGCAATAAAAATTAATCATGTTCCAGTTCCAGAAAGAAGAAGTCATAAAGTATAACGTATGAGTCACCTTGTTTGGGCACCTGATTTTAACAAGAATGGAATTCCTTTTCTCGCTGTTTCCCAGGCCCTGCCATGAGCCCTGCAGGGTGTGATGGCTGCATGATGAGTCAAAGGAACATTTCTCCACTTTCCTTGAAACCGAGTGCTTCAAGAAAGGAAAACTAAATAAAATTAGAAAGCCAACATTTAAAAATAGCGCAGTGCTTAGTTAGCTGCAGCAAACTGTAACCGTGCCTAAAGTCAGTGCATCATGCTGCAGCCATTTCCCTGAGCTAGCGTGCTGTCACATTTTGGGATAGGCAGTATTTTTTCTGGCAAAATGCAGTTACTATAAAGTGCTGTTGCCCCAGGATCCATATTTCACAAACCCTGTTTATATCAGTTGAGGGGGTTTTAATGCTCATTTTGAGAGTTTAAACCCGTGAATTACGTTCTATGATATCAATCAAAGAAATTGTAAAATTGAAGGTTAATAAATAATGTGGCTACTGTTAGAACAGCATCAGGAGAGAGCAGAAGAGGCTACTACCACATGTGGCCCATATATCGTGGGGCACCCACATTGCCTATGCTGTGACTTTATAGTGGCAACCTCAGTATATCCCCATCCTTTTCCTCTCCCTTTTTAGTAAAGTAAACATCTTTTTATTGCATTTGAATAATGTCCTGTAGTTTCTGCAGCTGAAACAGCAAGACAGTGAGCTTGAGTTGATCCCAAATCTCATTAGCTGCCTTCCTCAGTGAGAATACAAACAGTGGCGTAGCTGGAGAAAGTCCATCATGGTTTGAAATGAACATTCATTGAATGATTCACCCACCTGTGCTTGACAGAAGGAATCCAGTTCCACATGCGTTCATAACAGTTTCATTCATCTAAAAGACAGGCTCACTGTTTTGCAGGCAGCAGCAGAATCTGCTCTAGCAGGCTGTGAGCTTAAAAGCATAGGTTTCAAATGAGAAAAAGACTTCCAGATGCATTTCCAGTCATGTACATCATGTCCCGTTGTTCACTGCAAGTCAGCACTCCAGCACATTGCAAGTCAGCACTCCTGCACATTGCTTTCTTTGCTCTTTTTTTCCCAATAATGCATCAAAGCTCTGACAGAGAGATTTGTGTCTTATCTTTCCTTGGGTAACATCAGCACATTTACTGCCTCACGTTCCAGTTAGGGATAGATTTTGTTTATTTTGCAAATTCCTGAGCTTGCAGGAGGTTGTGAGGATGTTGCTGCAGGCCTCACCTGACTGGGGAACCCCTCTGACTGCTTTGTCATTGTCCAGGAAGGGAAAGAGAAATAGGAAATATGAGGAGATACTATTTATAAGGCCAAGAAATGGCGACAGGGAAGCAGTGTGAGGGACATGGTCTCAAAATGGTTGATAAGGAGCAGGAGAGAACATGATAAGGAGCTGGAGAGACCACGAACAGAGCCCTGAACAACTCCCAGCAATTCCTAAGGTGTTAAGGGAGGTGGGGATGACTCATAGCAGGTTTGCTTTGAGATGTTCTTGTCTTCAATCTCAGCACTGCACCATGCATATGGTTATCCATGTTTACTTGAGAAGCTGCACCCATTGCTCTTCCCTCTACTACCAGCTCCCATAACGGTAGTGTTGGTGCTGCACCCACCTCTGCAGTTGCACTGCCCTGTGCCACTGCCAGTACCTCCTAGTGATGGTTTCAGCTCCATTGGCAGAGCTGTGTAAACTCCTTGGCCTGGTGCTCTGACTTTTTTACTATTCCACAAATGATTTCCATGAACTACTCATGACTAAGCCAAGCAGAATTTTGTATGTACATCAAGGGAACCCCATGCTCTGTGCAATTCCTTTGCACATACTTCTGTCTCTTCTGTTGAACCCCAATGAGATGTCTGAAAACCTAAAAAAAAAAAGTGCACTGATTCATGGCAGATCTTGTGCCCACCACAGAGATGATGTTCCCGTAGAAAGGGGTGATGTTGACTTGCCATGATGAATGTCCCCATACAGTGCAGGTTGTGGTATTCAGCTTGTTACAGGCATCAGGGCACACCTGTACCTCTGAGATACTCACAGCCACGAGTGCAGACCCTGGCAGACACCAGCAGGCAACTCCATCTCAGACTTGTTCCTGTCCCATAACAATGTACAGGCCAGACTCCATCTCCTGCTCCTAGTAAAGCCTTTTTTAATGAGCCTGGTTCTGAATCAGAGACAAATTCAGAATCAGAGACAAGCAACAAATCTGTGGCTGTGTCCCCTACTTCTGCGCACTGTGTAATCTCCTGTGGAATTTTACTTCCTTTCTCACCTGCAGTGTTATCTGACGTACTGACATCCTTGTGTCATGTTCCCTTATCAGCTGTAATGGGCAGAATAGAAGCGTGCTGGCTTTGTGCTTGCACCTCCAGCATGTGGGTGGTCCTGCAGAGGTCACAGAGGGACTGCAGGGACCCACTGTTCTTTCCATCCACCCCTGCCTCTGCCCAAGGCAGCTCCAGATGGGTTTTCAATTAGCTCTGGCCTTCATTTCTGAGAGAGATTATTACAAATTGCAGCAAAGACAGCTGAATTTAATAAACATTTGTCCAGATGAGTAAGGGCTTTACCATTCCCTCCATTACACAAACTAGTGTGACCTCCCTGCCTTGTCAAACCTGTCAGCAAATGTCTGTCTGCAGGAAACGAAGTTGCATTCTCCAAATCACTTCTTGCTCATTAGCTGGCTGGCTGTCACCTTGTATCACTGACTTTATGACAGCAATCATCCCACAAAAGAAAAGAAGGCTGGGTGGGATCTCTCCTCTCTAATACCCAAAGGATTTATTCCAAGCTAGGACAGTCAGATTTAGAAATCCATCTAAGCTCTGTCTTAAGCAACTTGTTAAGCTGAACTCACACTAGTGATTTGAGGTGGAGGGGTTCATGCAGATTTTCCAAATGATCCCACTCTTCTTCCCTAGTTTGTTCAGAGATCAGCAGCTTTTTGGACTATGTGTGATGTTAAGCCACCTGTCAAGGTGCTGTGGAAACACAACCTTCTTCTGCACTCAAGCAGCTGCTGCCAAAACCTTCAAAGGCATGGGCATTGCTCTGGTACTCTTGTCACTTGCCAGAGATCAAGGACTTGGGGTGGCTCAAACATCATATAGTTTCATTTGGATTAGCAGCTAATCCTGTGTTGCATTCAATCCTCTTGCTCAAATTTCCCTTCTCCAAGTCTGTTTGTCCTTCTGCAAGTCTTTGGTGGATAATGTTTGTGATTAGAGGAATGGTTAATGTTGAGCTCAGTGCTGCAGAATGCTAAGGAAGGACCTGCTGGTTTAGTCACCCTGGCTTTAAATGGGGTCACTGTCCTCTGCAAGTCCCTGAGTTGTGATTAGGGAAGAGATGTAACCACAGGCCACAGATCAAACAGTTCTATGCAATTAATTTCAATTATATTTCAGGAAAACGTCAGCCTGCTGACTAATATCAGTCTAGAGGCACAAACAACAAATCAGACCAGACTTTTCCCCCTCATTAATTTGCTTGAAAAACAAGGACAGGAGACGAATGAGTGGAAGATTCCAGGTTTTCCTACAGGGCTTGGTGCCAGACAAGGCCTGCTAGACATGTGAAAGACCCTCAGTCTCCTGGGTCTTGTCCAGAAGCCACACACACTAAACACCAGTGCCAGGTTTGGTGTCTGTGGCTTTGGCTGGGCTCACAGACTTTGACCACCATCCAGAGCTTGTTCTCGGGCCAGGCAGTGGGAACTGACCCATGACCTGAAACAGGCATCCGCTGGGAACGGGAGGCGATCCGACTGGAGGGGTGTGAGGTTGGAAACAACTGCAGTTGGTTAGAGAGAGGTGCTGGGACCTGGCAGGAGGTAAAGGACGTGGCGTGTGCCAATATAGCCATAGTGGGAAGGGGGGGAGGGCCGTGGTGGAGATGTGCAGGCCCACATGTGCAGGATCGTGGTGGCTGTGGAAAAGTAATTGCTTAGCACAACACTGGGCTAATGCTGGAATGGTTGTACTCTGATCCCTAGCATCACCAGCAGTGTAGGAAATGCTGATTGCCTTGGTCTGTCAGCTCTGTCCTGCAACAAGTGAAAACAGAAGGGAGTATGGTAGTCAAACAAATAGCAGGAGTGGGGAACCCTCATAACAGTAGCACACTGTTCTGGATTGTTTTTATCATAGTAAAGAAATTTTACTGGCAGATATTAAATGAGGAAGATATATCACGCTGGCAACAGCAATGTGGAAGACAAGCTGTGTTCCAGACGACCATGCATATTTTTATGAGGATGGCATCCAGGCTCTTGTTCATTGCTGGAGAAAACACATAGCTTTTGGTGGTGACTGTTGAAAAACAGTCCTTTGTAGCTGAGAATTTGCACAGTTGAATAGTGTTGCTGTAGTTTCTCTTGAAATAAATAGGAGGCATTACTTTCAGAGTGACCTACATGTGTCCTTTTCCAGAGGTTACAACCATTAAGCTACATCACAAGGCTCTCTCTTCCCAGAGAGTATTTCCCCAGATGAATTTGCCTCCTGCTCTGTGCCATTGCCGAGAGAGGAGAGTGTTACTCAGGCCATGCATGAGACTGATGCACTAGGCTCATTAAAAAAGTCTATTCACTGTAGCTGCTATCCTAACTCATCTGAGTTGAACAGAGGGTTTAAAGGATGCTGTAAGCAAAATCAAGTGTTTGGCCCTCTAGGTTTACTAAAGAGCCTTGTCTCCTTGTGTACTTTAGGCATTATAATCAATTAGTTGGTGTTTTCTGCATCCTGTTCTTATCAGGTCATGATTCCTCTGAATTGATTCTAATTCATGTCCTGAAGCCAAACAAGTTTTGCCTTTATATTTCTGCCTGTTGCTGTAACTAGATATTGACTGACTCTCATTCTGCTACTTCGTCTGATTTGGTGATACTTTAATTGCATTAAGGGTGTTTCCAAATACATTGACTTCCATTTTCACCAAGTCTGCTTTGTTTCTAGACTTCACTGGAGGTCTGAATTACTTTTGATGCAGTATTTGAGCCATGAAATGGTAAGGAGAGGCTTTGTCCCAGTCCTTGTTTAGAGGTGATGAGGAGGCTCCGAAGGGTCCCTCAAGCACTGTTTGTGGGGCACTTCCTTCTTAGACCACAGCCTAGAAACTCAAGTGTGAGTTAAAATCAAATGATGATGAGATGAAGTGGAGGATCTCATCTATTTTCTTCTAAGTGAATTCAGCCAAAATCTGCTGGGTCAGCTTGTTCTTCCTGCAGGGTTCAGGACAACAGCCAATGGAGAAAATCCAATGGAAAGGGGTTTGCTCACCTACTGGTTCTTGGTCAGGCTGCTTATAGCATATAGGAAGCTAAATGGGAATGTGAGATCCAATCTGGGAGAAGGAAGCTTGCCCCCAGTCTCAGTGTGCTCTAGATGAAGGTGGTGAACATCAGAATCCGGGAGGATGAGGAAGAACAGAAGTTCAGATTTGGATATTAGACAGCAGGAAAAACTCACCAATGGAAATAGTCCCTTGTGACCTGAGAGTACGGTGAAGTCACCCTCTAAATTGTCTCCTTCTCCTCTTTTTCTCTGCAGACCAACGAGTTGGGACATGTTTCTCTGCTTTGATTGGGGGCCGCTGTGCTGGGGACCTTCCTGGCCAATACACCAAGATGCAGTGCTGTTGTGACTCAGGGCGTTGCTGGGCCATTGGTCAAACTCCAGAAATGTGCCCTGTCCGGGGGTCTGGTAAGTGCAACACAAAGGTTCTCCACCTGCTGCTGGGCCAACTTGTGGCTCTGTTATCCTGGTGACACCCCAGGGATGCGCAGACATGGTGAATTGTCATCATGATACCCAGAGAAATTTGGGTGGGTATGGGAATGATGGATCTTATGCCTGGTGTTCATTTGAAGGTGAGCCAGGTGAGTTCAGCCAAGGCAAGAGTTTATCCCCTTCCTCTTCCCCCTTTGCTGTCTGTGGCTTTCACCATAACACCACAACCAATTGGGCCAAACAACAGTGAGATCAGGCATCAGGAGGCAGTCAGAAGGCACTACGCTGTAGCTATCTATATCTCTCTGCCTTTTTTCCTTTATCACTGGCAAACTCTCCTCTGAGAAGGGCAGAGATTTACGGCCCCAGTCTGGCAGCCTTCTGTGTCTTGTCCTTTCCTGCTTGAAAGAAACTCCTGGTACCAGCTGCCCATCACACCACAGGAATCCAAACACCCTGCAAGCTGTATCTTATCATTTTTTCTAGTGTGTTGGGTATTACAGCCGTCCTCACCAACCTGCTGTGTTCCCGTTAGCACCCACCCTGTCTGCTGTGTGCCTCTACATCCCTTTGCTTCTGTTCTCTGCACTCTGGCAGAGGCAGGAAGGGTTTTATTGCTCTCTTGGACAAGCACTAAGGCAGCTGCTTTGTTTCAGATGAGTACCGCAGGCTTTGCATCGAAGGACTCCCAGTCGTGCCAGGGTTCCCTGGGAGCTTTCCAGGAATTCCTGGATTCGGGCCCAATGGTGTTGGGCCAGGACTCAACGGGCCTGGAGGCATCGGACCAAATGGGGCAAATGGACAAGGCGGAATCCCAGGCCTGCCTGGAATGGGCCCGGGAAGTTCAAGCATCGGTAATTAAAATTACTGTCTTACTGTGCTGTCCTGGTTTGGCTGCCTCTGTCAGAGCATACGCAGCATGTCTGCCTGTGTGCCAGCCCAGTCCTCAGCCGTGTACACATGAGCAGAGCACTAGTGCTGTTAGCCAGATACAGGGTTTATTTTGACACCGAGGGAGTGATGGGATGTGATACTAATGCTGTGCAGAATACTGAGCCCAGAAGGAGATCAAACAGTGTCTCCTGGCAGAGCAAGGAAGCTGAAGCTGGCTCCAGTGCGAAATAACTTTCTAATTACCAAACAGGAATGATGCTCTAACATCACTCCCACCCTCTCTGCTTCCCCTAAACAAACTTTTTTTCCCACTGTGTCAGACACTCTTTTTATACACATCTCTGTATAGCTCCTTGCCAAGAACTGAGGCTTGTAAAAGTGCACTGGATGTCAATAAATATTAATCCCATTCGTGCTTGCTGTGCAATCCTGAGCATGCCCTTAGGGTGGGGATACACTGGGTATCACGGTGCCCACAGAGAGTTCTGATGCAGCTGAGTTTGTGCCTGCAGCACCATGGTGGATTTAGTGATTCTGCTTCAGGGAGAAAATAAAAGGAAGGGAGCTGTAATTCTCTGTCTGATGCCACTTCTGTGCTTTCCAGGGACTGCGACTTTAAATCAGACCATTGACATATGCAAGCATTTCACTAATCTGTGTCTGAACGGACGCTGTATCCCCACCCCATCCAGCTACCGCTGTGAGTGCAACATGGGCTACAAGCAGGATGTGCGTGGAGAGTGCATCGGTGAGTGGAATTTGCTGGATACATACAAACACAGGTCAGCCCCCAGAGTGCCCCAGCACCATGCCTGTTCCTGATACCACCTTGAGCTGATGCCCCAACAGTTCTCATTCTGGACAGTTCCTCACAAGGCTGCATTGGGCTCATGTCAGCTAATGAAATTGGAAGAAGATGGGAAGTATTTATCTGTCCAGCAAGGATGACAGTTTTCCTCTGGTAGCCATTGGCTTAGCTGCTTGACAGTGCTCGAACATCATCCCAGCGTAGAGCAAATCTGTGTTCCCTCTGCTTTGCTCAGTGGGCAGAACTTCCGAAAAGAAATGCAAGAGGATAGATTGTCCAGTCTCCCGACTGTAGATCCCTTTCTCTGACTGCACTCTTTTTACATAATTGTGTACTCAAGCCTGATTGGCCTTATCCTCCAGCAGCTCCAGGTCTGGGCTCCCCAGCACAGTCTGACTGCTTTCTCCCTTGCTGGCCATGCTGTTCATGGGCACAGCAGCTCATAGAAGCTAGACTTTCCTGGAAGCTCTATGTGAGGTCCTTGCATGATGGTGACTCACAGACTTATGCTTTTCTCCTTGCAGATGTAGATGAGTGCTCCAGCAGCCCCTGCGTGCATGGCGACTGTGTGAACACACCTGGCTCCTATCACTGCAAGTGCCACGAAGGCTTCCAGAGCACCCCAACAAAGCAGGCTTGCATCGGTATGTCTTTTCTGTGTGCTGCACCAGTGTCAGCAGGATTATCAGGGAGTTAGGTGTGAAAAGAGAATGTAAAGGGAAACAACAGTGACAAATTCTCAGCACCTAACAACTTCCCAGCTAGGTATGTGATAGCATTCAGATCAACTCAGTTGAGTTGTCAGCAGTGTCTGACAATCTGTCTGGGAAAAACAGTTTCTTCTGCCTTTATCTATCATAGAGTTGGCTAACAGCAATCCAGGAACTTGTGGAGTCCTCTTAAAGCGATTAATTCTACTTTGAGATGATGTTTTCTTTTGATAAAAAACTAGGATTTTGAGTAATTTCTGTATTAATGTAGAAGTAGTGGTTTCTAGCGAAGATTTGTCAGCGTCTTGCAGCAAAGTGGTACTTCAGGTGAGGTGCTATAAAAGAATTATGGGAAGATAATGTCCCATGTGAACAAGAAGAAATGACAAATTACCCTCTTAATGGCTGACCTTTGTTTTTTTTATTTTGCAGTCAATGGTTGGTCCACTTCTTTCGTGACTTAGCACAATGCACAGAGCAGGAATTTCTTACTCTGGCTTCCTCTTATTCCAAGGCTGTGTTTTTGGTATTTTCTTTTTTTTTTTTGTAGCCTATTTCTTGTGCAGCATTACATAGATGGGGTCATATTACAAGGAAAAGCTGCAAGGTGAGGCTAGGAGAAATGTTGAAGTGGAATACAAACAGTAGGTCTTAGTAGGGTTTTCAGGAGATCACCTTATTTCCCTCCAGGGGCATGATATCAAATGTTTCTGATAAAGGGATTTCCAAAGGAACTCCCAATGGCCTGACAATGTGAAAGCCTTTTCCTAATTTCCAATCTAAATCTTTTAGTTGAAAATTAAGCTGAATTCTTCCTGGATGTTTCCTCCTAGCCACAAAAATGAGCTCATCACTGTCTCCTTTTCAGCATGTTTTTATGTGCTGGGAAACTGCAACCTGCAACCCCTCTGATACCATCTCCTGTCTAGACAGCCTCTCAGTCCCTTCTTATAAATAATCACAGAATGGTTGAGTTTAATGTTTCTGATCGTGTCATCATCCTTGTTTTTACGTTGTCAACTTTCTCCATTTTGTCTTTATCTTTTCTAATGCATTGTGCTAAATTGGATGTAGTTCTCTACCTGTCACCTCTCTAGTTGTCAGGAGAAGAAACTATCCCACGCAGCTTACACAGTGCTATTCTGTTGCTATAGCCCAAAGGAGATTTCCTTCTGTTCTAACCATCCCATTTCATCTGTGATTCAGATCCTTTTCTGCCAGGTAACTTCTCCACCTATAACAGAGTTCTACAAAGAGTCTGTATCTCCCATTGGTATGGGGACTGTTGACTTCCCGTAATTTGCTCTTAGAAGGGATCACCCTTTCCTTCCCAGCTTTTGATAAAGGATCAGTATCAGTCCACTACCTGAGATACCCTCTTTGTCTTTCATGTTTAGCCATAGGCATTCAGTATCCTGTCTCCCTGAGGGAGTGCACACCGTGTTCTTGATCTGTGACACAGCAACTTCCCTGCTGCCATACTTGTCAACTACATTGTGTCCAACTTCCTGTCCAACTTCTGTACCCCAGCTTCTGACTGAGGATGTTAGGTTGGGTGTTAGGAAGAGGTTCTTCACCAAGCAGGTGGTTGGGCATGGAAAAAACTCCTCAGGGCAGGGTCACGGCCACTGGAGTTCAGGAAACATTTGGACAACATACTCAGAAATATGGTCTAATTTGTAGGTAGTCCTACAAGTGTGGAGCCAGGAGCTGGATTCAGTGATCTTTATGGATCTTTTCCAGCTTGGAATATTCTGTTCTATTCTCTTCTGCCTGCTGTTTCTTTTGCTAAGGCATTGGGACCACATCTCTGAGGCAGTAAGTAGTAGGACAGAGTCCATGATTTTGAATGGATTTATTGCTGTTACCATGGGCTTAAACAGATCTAGGATAGTTTCAGATGTAAGGAACGCCTGGGGACATAATGTTGATAGAGACATCATGGAAAGCCAGAAGTCCCAGAGCCCAACTCCCAAATGTAGTGCTGCTCCCAGAGCATGCAGAGAGCTTTCTTCGCATCTTCACCTTCTGCAGTTTGTACATAGTGGAAGTATGTGATCCTGGAGAGACTGAGAGCATTTTTCTGGTTTTCTCATGGAGCAGATAAGACTGGAACTGCTCCATAATCCATCTGCCACTAATTTCCTATGTTTATTTCCTTACCAGATATTGATGAGTGCATCATGAATGGAGTGATGTGTAGGAATGGACGCTGCGTTAATACTGATGGCAGCTTCCAGTGTATCTGCAATGCTGGCTTTGAAATCACCCCTGATGGCAAGAATTGTGTTGGTAAGCTGTTTTCTGATATGCTGTCATTCATCACCTTGGTAAGGCTGAGGCTGAAACTATATCCTACATGGGGACTGGTTTTTACTTCAATCTGAACTTCATAGAATCACTGAATCATAGAATGGCTTGGGTTGGAGGGGGCCCCAAGGATCATCAACTTCCTTCCTTCTGGGTAGACACTACCATGACAGAGTGAATGGTGAAAGAAGAGATGTACTAAACAAGGAAAGCATTTTTATAAGGGTGCTAATGCTCCTGGAGTCTTCCTTGGGGTTTTTTGAGATCCAGGACCATGAGTGGGGATGGGTATGCAAGAAAGACATTCTCCATCACCTTGAGAGCTGCTTCCTCCAGCAGCTAATGTACAAGTCCTAGTGCAAGCTGGATCACTGACAAAGGTGCTGAAAGTGGTAGGGATGCATCAGGACAGCTCTTAGAAGAAGTAGCGGTGGGAATTCTGTCTTGATGATTAACATCTGTTGCCATAAGAAGCAATTTGACTACAGGATGGGTGACAGAAGTGTCTGAGCACAGGAGAATCCTGCTGCAGCTCTCAGACTCTGCTCATGTTTTCTGCTTGTCCTCCCCAGATCATGATGAATGTGCCACAACCAACATGTGCCTCAATGGGATGTGTATCAACGAGGATGGCAGCTTCAAATGTATCTGCAAGCCAGGTTTTGTGCTGGCTCCCAATGGGCGCTACTGTGTTGGTACGTACGTCTCTTGGTCTCTGCCTTGCTCTCTTCCCACCTGGCCATCCATGTTGCTGGGGACTTGCAATGGGTCTGAGGCCAAGGGAAGCTGAGAAAAAGCAAGACTGTTGCCATGCATCCCCTTCTCTGCTGCCAGAAATTCCCCTCTTCAGTGGAATGGACTCAAAGGAAAATGTTTTTGCAGCTCCACTGCATCAGTGCAATTTTGAGTTTAAATCCTCTTTCCATGGAAGGTTAAGTAGACCTATGAGACTCTTTATGACATACATAGTGTGAGCTGACAGCAGTCTTCTCCACATTCTCACCAGTCTCTAGAGTGTGTTCCATGAGGATTTGTTTGTCATCTGCCAAAGGCAGAGAGTTCAGGATATGAAGGCAGAGTGGAGAAAGGAAGGAGAACTTAGCACTTCTCTAATACTGCTGTGACACAGGATGAATTCTCTAGCTCACTGCTCTGTTAACGTAGGAGGGAGCAGACCCTGCTGCTCTGAGAGGGACTGAGTCTCAGAAGATGTCCAGCCCACTTTTCCTTTCCTTGAATCATCTGTAGGGTACATGATGCTTCAGACTGACCAACTGACTCCCCTGTAGACTCCAGATCTCCACGCAAAGTAAACCAAAGCCCCTTTCTGTGTCTTCCTGCCCAAGGTTTGCTAACAGCCACTTTTTGGTTCTTTTTCCAGACATTGACGAATGTGAGACACCAGGAATCTGTATGAATGGCTGGTGCATTAACACAGAGGGCTCCTTCCGATGCGAATGCCTTGGAGGCCTGGCTATCGGGGTGGATGGACGAGTCTGTGTGGACACCCACATGCGCAGCACATGTTATGGAGGCATTAAGAAGGGCACGTGTGCCCGTCCCTTTCCGGGGGCAGTCACCAAGTCTGAGTGCTGCTGTGCGAACCCAGATCATGGCTTTGGAGAGCCCTGCCAACCCTGCCCTGCCAAAAACTCTGGTAAGCTCCTTTTCCCATATGGGTTTGCAAAAAGCCAGGAATGTGCTCAGAGACATTGTGAGTCTGTGATGGGTTGTCAGTGAGATGCCCTAGAGAGCCTGGCAGTGGTATGGTAAAGACATGGGCAGGGAGAAAGAGACAACACCTTGCAGTCAGCACATTTAGGTTGGATCGACAAACAAACTTTACACTGATCTCATTGCAGGGATTCTCACAGTTTTGGATTCCTAACTATTCCTAGAAGAGTATCAGATCTAAAATACGTATTGCATAAGTGTAAACAAACTGTTTGGAAGCCCACAAATGATACTGTAACAAGCAAACTATAAATTCAGTGTTTCTCAGCATTAATTTAACTGTACTTAAATTGTCCAGAAAAGCTGATGACTCTACTGTGCTTTCTACGTAGCTGAATTCCAGGCACTCTGCAGCAGTGGCATTGGAATAACAGCTGATGGCAGAGGTACGTGCATCCCACATACTGTATTCTAAATAGACACATCTAAAGTCACTCTCAGGTCTTTCTTTCAGCTGCTTTTAGCTGAGTGTGCATTCATCTGTGTGACTGTGGGAGCATGCGTCATGAGAGACTTAGTGCTGTGGAGGAGAGTTAAAACGTTGTGCATGTGTATGTGAGAGCTGCTGGTGAATAAGTGCAGGGGAGGTTGCATAGCATGGTGGGTGTAAATGCATGCAAGAGCATACCTCTGTGTTAGTAAGAAGTGAGATGTGGGCTTGGGAAGAAGGGGAGAGAGGTATTCTTTGTCTTTTCTCCTCCCTGCAGCACCGTGAGTTAATGTTAAGTAAACATAGTATCATAGAATCTTTCTGAGTTGAAAAGGACCCTCATCTTGTCCAACTCCCCTGCAATGAACAGGGACACTACAGCTCCATAAGGGTGCACCTGTTCCAATGCCTCACCACACTTATTGTAAAAAATTTCTTCCTTACATCCAATCTAAATCTCCCCTCTTTTAGTTTGAAACCATTTCCCCTTGTTCCATCAGTTTGAAACGATATCAAACATCCCTGAGGACTGGATATTGAATCAAGTAGTTGATTTCTGGCACCCTACTGGAACTACATTACTGGGGGTGTGCACACAGAGTTTGACTTTATGCCTTGCTTTGGTAGGAATAAAGAACATGACAGTTACATCCTCTTGCTCATTTCATTCCTATGCCCTCCATCTCCTAGGCTGCAGAACAGGAGGGTTTGCAGTCTCCCAAGGAGTGGAAGCTGAGAATGCATGTTGTGCTGCATAAGACGTGTTGCCAAGGGACTGATCTGCCAACCCTGGGCAGTGCTTGCATTAGCAGGAAGAGCGCAAAGCAGCTGGATAACTACAGCCTTTCAAAACCTTCCAAATGGGAATGAGCCAGAGGCAAATCACTGGTGACTTCTTGGGCTTCCTCCCAGGGCACCGTTTCTTGGCCAAAATTGTTCTCAGGCTGATGATAAGATCCATGCAAGATGCTAGTGTCAGACATGCTCTGGTCAGCCTAGGATTGTCCATAGCCAGGATTATGTATATTGAGCACCTCTCCAGATTTGCAGCTCCCTGTGGATATAACTGAACTCTGACAACATGGAGACTAAGACCAGCAGTGTCTGGTGTCTGGGCAGCCCTGACGTCTGGGCTTACCATGTGGGACTATGGCACTGTGAGGATACTACTATACTAACAAAACTTGCTTTATTCTGTTGGAAGACTGTTTCTTGCTATGGTAGAGTCTCTTTGCCTGGCAACCAGAGCTTTGTTCATAGTAAGCAGGAGGAGCTGCCTGCCTGGATTCTACCCCTCTACCTTGCTTTCTACATGTATAGGACACACGGTTCTTTAGCAGATGTAGCACCCTCCTCTTCAGGACACAGCTCCACTGTGGGGGGAAATAGGAGGTTGGTGATGGCAGACATCTCTGCCTCTCACTGCCAGACCACTGCAGACCTCAGCCCGCTCACCATGCACATGGGTTGCTGTGGCCTATGGTACCCAGTGCACATCACTGCAGAGCTGCCCCAGAATTTTGTAGGCTGGGGAGAGTTTATCCAAGGCAGTTTGGAAGTCTTTGAAACTGAAGTTTTTGTACCTTGCAGGCATTGGCTCATGGCACTAGACTCACCCAGACATAACACACCCCTCATTTCCTTGCCCTGCCACCACCACACACTCTTCAGAGCCCCTGGTCTTCACAGGATGCCAAGCTGTGCCCAGTCAGTTCTTTGTGTGAGCAGAAAGAAAAGAAAATTTACTTGGACCTGATCAGTACATGTTCCAACCTGGCAGCTTTGTGGTCAGGGAGTCTGTGCAAGCGCTCGGCTTGAGCACCATGGCTGGGCTAGGGGCTGCAAGGATTTGGTGCCATTGGAACAGCTTTGCTGTGACCATCTAGACATGGGCATGATCCTTTGCTGGCTCCACTGCCCACAGGGTGCTCTCCAGCATGTCTGGGTAATGTTATCCCCATTTTGCCCTCAGCAGTGGACCCCCACAGCAGGGCTGTATATGCATAAGCAGGTTGTCCATCATGCTCTGTGCTTATCCATTATCCTGCTAGGAGCACCTTCCCAACAGCTTCTTCTTCCCAGTTCTTCCAATGAACAGGACACTTAAATGGTCTGACCTGAGTACCTGGGACAGTGATACTGTCAGGAGACTCAGGAACAAAACAGAGAAACCTAGGCATGCTTGGTGTGGTAATACATCTGGGTTCATCTCTACCCCTTGTCCAGTTCTCTCCTGCTGAGCTCAGAGCTCTGTGCTGGATAAGTGGTGCATCCCCAGCACTAAGTCACACAGCTCCAAAGCATCAAGAGGAGAGCAGTAAAGCTTCCCAGGACCTACTGGTTTATACCAAGGGGTAGGTAAGCTAGGAATGAGGGATTTCTGCAGAGGAGTGACTCAGATGGCCACTGGCATCAATAAGCAATGAGGAATTAGAGTGTGGAAGATTTCTGTGTCTGTGGTTGGCCATGATCCATCTAATTTGTCCTCTTTCACTACACAGACATCAACGAGTGTGCCCTCAACCCTGACATCTGCCCCAATGGCATGTGTGAGAACCTGCGGGGGAGCTACCGCTGCATCTGCAACCTGGGCTACGAGTCTGACCCCACGGGCAAGAACTGTGTGGGTGAGTTTGGGGCAGCCCGGGTTTGGTGTGGCATAGGGAAGCAGCAACTCACTGCTAGGAGAGAGATGGTACAGATGCAGCATATGAAGCTGTGAGGCAGTCACAGACCTTCACAGCACAGCTGCAGAGGATCTTGAGGCAGTACAGCAGCTGATGCCCTGCAATATCCCTACCTTGTCCCAGTGGAAAAGGACAAGGAACTACATGAGAAGTTGGGTGTGTGGGATTTAACACACTTTTCATGTTGCGTTGCTTTAAGGATGGAACTGGATCTCCTTCTCACTATCTCTGAAACCTTGCTTTAGGATTGCTCAGGAGGGGCAGGCCCCTCCGTCACACAATTCAGGCCACCCCAAGTCTGATTGAGGAACACCATATCACCTGCTGTCCACCTTCCATTGACTGGATAAGGAGCTTGGATAGAAGGGAAGGGTAGGTGACCGTAATCACAGGAGTTCTGGTGGAGGAGCCTTCCGAAGTGACCTATTTCAGTCTCCTCCTTGGAGCAAAACTGTCACCAGCACCTGGTGTCAGGCCTGGAAGCACCAGCCCCCAAGAGAGACAAGGGGAGTGAGCTGTAGGAAAGATGCTAGGCTGTGTGTGATGGACTAACCTACCTTAGAAATACCACCCAACTCAGCTAAGTCCCTGAAGAGGTGCATCTCACTGCATAGTGTTGTTGCAAACCACTGAAAGCAGTCAGTGTGTGGAAGATGATTGTTTTGTCTCATCTTCCTTCAGTTTTTGTCTGTAGACCTGTGTGTATTCACTCACATACTTTATATCCTCTATAGTGTTATCTGGGCATTTCTCTGCCTCTCAAACTGCCAGAGCGCTGCAGGAGGGCGCACACTGGTGTTGTAGCTCAGAAATCCTGTCTCTCTGCCCACAGATGTTGATGAATGCACTGTCAACCGTTTGCTGTGTGACAATGGGCTGTGCCGCAACACACCTGGCAGCTACACCTGCACCTGCCCCAAGGGCTTTGTCTTCAGGACTGAGACAGATACCTGTGAAGGTAATGTGACCCTAAGGCAACAGAGAGCATCTGTGTAAAGGATGAGATGTGTCTTGTGATCCTGCCTAAAAGGAGCTCAAGGTTCAAAATGGCTTTGGTTCTCTTTTGACTGCAGTGGTTTGTACTGGAGCAGATCCAGGCTTTGGGATGTTCTTTTTTTTAGGGGGGGGGGGATCTCACTCTTCATTCAAAATAGAAGACATCCAAACCCAAAAGATGCTGGCCTTTTGGTAACAGAAAACTAGAACAATTTCCTCTAGGCTCCCCAAATTGTAGCTTAAGTCTAACCAAAATTACAAGTTTTGAGGGTTTAATTGAAACCTTACAGCATGGAGCATGAGATATTTGTTTCCCAGCCACAAAGCCCCAAAACAGTGGCACTTTACCCATGTGTTTAGACAAAACCCTCATTGTCTGTGACAAATGGCAAGTGCTGTGTAGACTCACGTAGCTTATGAAGGCCATACTCAATGCTATGACTGCTCCACCTTAGCCAGGAGCAGCCTGAGCAAGCGAGTCCATCATTCCCCCATGGTTTTTATCATTAACCTCAATGCATCCATTCCCTCAACCCTGAAGAAGCTCGCTGTAGTGGAGTGTGCTATCAGTGCCTGTTCTCCTTGAGATGATGCATACTTGAGTTGTACGTGTAGAATTTGAATAACCTGGGCTGGTGATCCTCTGTACAGTGAAAATCCCCCTTCTTCATGTTCTTTGCCTCTCATCTCTCCAAGTACCTGGCCCAGAAGTCTGGGTCCTATGGCACTTACCACAGTGACAGTCCCTTTCTTTCTGCAGATATCAATGAGTGCACCTCTAATCCTTGTGTGAACGGTGTCTGCAGGAACAATGCTGGCTCCTTTGCTTGTGAGTGCTCCCCAGGCAGCAAGCTGGATCCCAGCGGCACCATTTGCGTGGGTAAGGATATGGCCTTCTGAAGGCAGATCTGGGACACTGATACCAGCCCTGCCCTGCATCACCTTTTGCAATCCTAGCTTAGGAATGGGGATATCCATTGAGGCTTTCTTTTTCTCACCTTGCATTTATTTGCTTGTTGGTAACAATGAACATCTCTGTCATGAGTCCAGGAAGCCTGAAAAGCTGCAGCTCCCAGCAGTGCTCCAAGCACTGTCACAGAGAAATCCATAAATATACTGCAGCAAGACAAAGAGCAGACATGGGGTCTGAGGAGATCCTACAGGGCATCAGGATGGTGGGTTCTTATTCACCAGATGGATTTGTAGTGTGCTGGGATTAAGGCATGCCAGGATAAAGCGCATCCCTTGTTATCAAGATGGTGAGCTGGTCCTTGCTTCCTAGATGGTCAGCCCTTTGCAGAGCACTGATGTGTGGTGACCTGGGATAGCAAGGCAGAGAGACCCAAAAGAGAAAGAGGATGGAAATAGGAAAAGGGGAGAGACACAGAACTGTTGAAATAGCTGTATCAGAGAGCACAGATATGCTGTTCTGCAACAGTGGTAGGACAAGGCTCTGAGGAAGAGCAGAGTTCGGGTCCATGCTACAAAATCCTTCACTCCACAGCCTGAAAGGTAAAGTGAGGCCAAGAAGCGATAGTCACACACTCAGAAATAGTTTATCCTACTTGCTGCTTGTGGAAAGCTGGCTGTTGTGAAGCTAGCAACCTTGGCCAAAGACCGCTCTTCACTCATGCCTTGCTTTTGCTCCTGCAGACAGCATGAAAGGGACATGCTGGCTGAACATCCAGGATGGACGTTGTGAGGTGAACATCAATGGGGCCACGCTGAAATCAGAGTGCTGTGCTACACTGGGAGCAGCATGGGGAAGCCCCTGTGAGCGCTGTGAGATTGGTAAGGTTCTGCTTGGCAGGAAGGCAGGCTGTAGCCCATTTCTCTGCTAACAATCCTCACGTTTCCTGTTCTCTTGCAGATACTGCCTGTCCCCGGGGCTATGCCAGGATGAAGGGGGTTACTTGTGAAGGTAAAGTGCTGCAGGACACAGAAGACTTTTTAATTGGGAACATAGTCATTATTTATTTGCTGTTTTTATGCATCTTTGAGTTTGGACACAGCCTGACAAGGCTCTGTGATTTTTGTGTTTTCTCTTGTTTTGGCACCTGCTCTGAGCACTGCAGCTGGAATATGGCCAGAATGTAACACCAGTGTGTTCAGACACAGTATTGATGTCTGTGAGCCCTGGTGTTTCTCTGTCAGCACTATGCCAACTGTGGACCTGTGCTACCCTCTGTCTGCTCATCTCTGACACTGTGATACAGCCTTCTTGCAAACATCTCTGTGTGTGGCTGTGGCTGTGCCTAGAGGGTGTTTTTCAATGTGACAAGCCACCAGCCACCAGTTTTTGCCAGTTGGGCAGCTCTAGGCTCTTTCTGGATCCCCAGGAGTCCCTCTATGCCATGCTAGTCGTGACTGTGCCACTCTCATGCCTGCCTTTTGCTTTGCTGCCAACAGATGTGAATGAGTGTGATGTTTTTCCTGGTGTCTGCCCAAATGGTCGCTGTGTGAACACAGCTGGCTCCTTTCGGTGTGAGTGTCCAGAAGGACTGACGCTCGATGGCACTGCTAGGACATGTGTGGGTAAGAACACTTCATCTCATCCAGAATCTTGATCCTCATCAACCATCCCTACTTAGCCCCAACCATCCCCTATCCCAGCTGCCAAACCAAGCAACCCCATCAAAGCAAGTTTGCCACTGCTTCATGTCCTCATATCCAGCCAGTAATGCAGTCACTGTTATTAGGTAGACTTAATGAGTAACCAGTTCTGTGTGCTGCATTTTCAAAGGTCCACTGCTTCTGATCATGGTTGGCTATTACAGTGATTAGACTTTAAATAGATGATGTAACAGTATTAATTAATGACCCTGCCCTGCAGCCTTAGAGAAACTTCTGCCTGCTTTCTTGGCACGCTATGATAACCCCGTGCCCTCCATAGGCCATCTGCATTACTAGTTCCCCTGAAGAGCCCATTCTGTGCCCCAGTACCAGCAGTCACAGACCAGCCACATCCATTCTAATAATCTTTATTAGCATCCCAGCAAAGATGGCCATATCAAAATGGTCCATGTCTGGGTATTGTATGGAGAATGCATTCCAGCCCCAGTCAGAGCTATTTCAAGGACAATGCTAACTGTGCCACAGAGCTGTTGTTCCAGAAAATGGTATCTCTGGCCTTCCCAGAGATCAGGTGCTGCAGGAAGGGACTCAGCTCTGCTCTCTCACCAGATGTGCGTGTGGAACAGTGCTACATGAAGTGGGATGAAGATGAGTGCACAGAGCCTCTGCCGGGCAAGTACCGGATCGACATGTGCTGCTGTTCTGTGGGCTCAGCCTGGGGCATCGATTGCGAAGAATGTCCTAAGATTGGCTCTAATGAGTACAAGGCCATCTGCCCAAGGGGACCTGGCTTTGCCAACCGAGGGGACGTGCTTTCAGGCAGGCCCTTCTACAAAGGTAAGAAGGAAGAGGGGAGCTGCTAATTGTAGGCTGTTCTCAGCTGATCTCAACTACAGCTCAAGGAAGCTGCTCCCTGCTCTGGGACCCTAAGTTCATTGCAGGCATCCCCTCCCTGAAACACTTACTGTTTTACCTTCTTGCACAGATGTGAATGAATGTAAAGTCTTCTCTGGCCTGTGCACTCATGGAACCTGTCGAAACACCATTGGCAGCTTCAGATGTATCTGTGGCAATGGCTTTGCTCTGGATGCTGAGGAAAGAAACTGCACAGGTAAGGGAAGAGCAACCACCCTCTGAACCACTCTTGTCCATCTCAGTGCCATCACTGCCTTGTGGGATGCTCAGCATGGTGGTACCCAGAGGATTCATGGCAATTGTTGTGTGGATGTGCAGAGAAGCCAAGGTCAGGGTCACAATCAGAAGGCTTCTCCATCTTTTGGGAAGAAGGATTGGTTCTGCACCAGAGAATTCTTCACTGCTATCTCTCCCTTCAGGGAGCAGACATCTTTGGTCTGCCTGGGTGGAGTCCAGGGCCATAAAATTCAACATGCAGGACAAGCAGTGCAATGCCAGCTGTAGCAGCGCTTGTAGCCTGTTCTGCCATGACTACCTGCTTTTCATTCCCCACAGATATTGACGAGTGCCGCATCTCACCAGACCTGTGTGGTCATGGCACCTGTGTCAACACGCCGGGCAGCTTTGAGTGTGAGTGCTTCGAAGGCTATGAGAGCGGCTTCATGATGATGAAGAACTGCATGGGTAAGGGCTAATAACAGCACCCTTACTGTTTTTCAATGGAGAAGAAAGTAGCTGGTAGCAGATCTGGTAAAGGTTCACCAAGCTGCTGTCTTTCTCATTCTTCTGGCTGCACCTGGGCACTGCTGATTACAAAAAACAGGACCTGGGCATGCAGAGGTGCTATAAAAAGTTTGATTAGCATTCTGTTCTTTGGTATCAAGCCAAATCTGTACATTGCCTTCTAGGGGTATCACAGGAGTCTCCATGCTGAAGTGATATCTGACAAAGTTGAGTTCTCTGTCTCGCTTAGATTGCAAAGATAGAACTGGGCTGAAGGGCAGCACCTGTGAGAGAGATAAAGGTCTGTGTGTGTGAGCTGAGAGAACCGTAGATGTTCCTGCGATGACAGCAAAGCATACGCAAAGTGAAGTCAGGGGTCCATGTGATGCAGCACAACCTCTCAAGAGCTAGAGCAAGCAAAGGAAAAGGCCACATCCCCAGCTTGAGGCCTGGACCCCTCCAAAGAAGGAAGGCAAAAATACAAATATGTAGCCTCTACTTCCTGACAGATTTTGTACCTTCTGTGGGCTGATAATCCATCAATGATAGTCCTGATAACAGGGGACACAAGTGGCAGCTTTCCCTCAGAGACATCTATTTATCAGGACTTTCTCAACTGGAAGCCAGAGCTTTTGTCCAGCACCTGGGCTGATGGTGCCTTCTGAGCAGGGGATGAAGATTGGCCAGCCAGGCCTCTGGGAATAGTATGTGTCCCAGGGGAGCATCCATGGCTCTTCTTGCCATGACATTGAGTGGGACATCATTGGTCCTGCCCTGCCATGGTGGTCCTGGCCACAATTCCCTCAGCTATGGAAGAACAGAGGTGAGCCCATACTGGGAACTCAGCGAGCCAGAAAGCCAGATTGAGTGTCTAAACATCCATTTTTGAACCTCTTACCTGATTGGTTTTTGATCAACTGCCTTCTGATCTTGTCTGGAACCATTGTCACTAACCCAAGAGCAGAGTCCATGCCTGGTGTTTTCATTCCTGTCATGTGAGGATACCACCCTTATACTTGGGGATTACCTCATGCTCAGTGGAGCTCTGCCAGGCCAGTAGCTTGAACTTAATGGCTTTGAGCTCCAATTCTCATACATATTTGGCTTTTTCTTCCGTGTGACTACTCAGCTCTTTATACTGCTTTTCAGCCTTTTCTTACACAACTATTAATTATTGCCACCGATTGTTTACATATTACATATCCACACTCCTAAACATACACCCATCTCCAGGCATGAGTGATATGGTATGTTCAACTCTTTTGTTTTCATATTCCATTGCAAAATGTTTCTCAACCTGTAGATCTTCTTGTGTAGTACAACCAGAATTGTCCTCCTGTGATTAACCTGGGTTACCTGCCCTAAATGCTGTCACAAATGCTACATTGCTCATTTTAATCCACTTACATGTAGTTAATAAAAGCTCCTGTCAGCTATATTAACGTTAGATCACTGCTGAAATTAGTAGACTTATTATTTCCATTCCTATACATAAATTTATCCATAGACATAAATGATACATACATGACAAATTTTGATCTCTGTACCACTGCTTCGCCTCCTTCTGTCATTGCACATCTTAGAATCACGTGCCATTAAATCAAATGCCTTCTTTAGCATCAGAAGATGGAGATGTCTCCTAAGTGCCATACATTACTCAGCAACAGATCACTCATTTGATAACTTGGGTTTCTTCCAGCTCTGAATCTTGCTGTTTCATCCAATTTTTCTGCAGTTGCCTTCCATTGAATCTTTCCAAAATGACTGTTAACCTGATCTCATTTGTCAGTGATATATAATCAACTGCTGTTGTTTCTACACCTTTCCTTGAGATTGGAATCTGCAGCAGTTTCATAGCAGCTTCATCCCTTGAGGAATGCACTGACTGCCCCAGTGCCTAGTCCCCCACATGTAGCACATACCAAGTCCTTCGTAAGAATTGCTGATAAACCAGCAGCATTCTTCTACCCTGCTCTTTTTCCAGTTATCACTGTCAAGGCTTCCCTTCACTTGTGCCTTTGATCATCCTTTATCCTCAAGTAATTTCTTTCTTCCCATCTGTCAGTTTCTTCTTTGTATTCCATCACTCGTCTATTTTCAATTCAATAATTTTTAGTTTTGCCTTAATAAGTTGCATCAACGACCATTCATCTCCACCAAGTCAGCCAGACTGTGGCTGTCCTCTGTCTCCTGGCATACCGTGTTCCTCCTTTCATCGGCCTAGCTAGACTAACTTGTTTGGGTAACCTAGTCTTAATATTATGCTTTTTCCGCTTTGGCATGGAATTTCAAACCGTATCAATTTGTGGCATGATCCGATACAATTTATTTATGTTTCTTATTTAGTTCTCTGCGTTCTTTCATATGTCTCATTGCTCTGCTATTGGAATGGATCCCTGTCTTTTCATACAATTTATAGCCTGGATTGCAGCATCTCAGGCTGATCACCTTTCTCCCACTTTTCTGAGCTACTGAGTGGGTCAGAGTCCCCACTGATGACTTTCTAACTTTCAGTAATGAGATTTCTGATGTTATTATACAAAGGCATTATACAAATTTCTTCCTTCCTTCCTTCCTTCCTTCCTTCCTTCCTTCCTTCCTTCCTTCCTTCCTTCCTTCCTCCCTTCCTCCCTTCCTCCCTTCCTCCCTTCCTCCCTTCCTCCCTTCCTCCCTTCCTCCCTTCCCTCCCTCCTTCCCTCCCTCCTTCCCTCCTTCCTTCCCTCTTTCCTTCCTTCCTTCCTTCCTTCCTTCCTTCCTTCCTTCCTTCCTTCCTTCCTTCCTTCCTTCCTTCCTTCCTTCCTTCCTTCCTTCCCTCCTTCCCTCCTTCCCTCCTTCCTTCCCTCCTTCCTTCCCTCCTTCCTTCCCTCCTTCCTTCCCTCCTTCCCTCTTTCCTTCCCTCCTTCCCTCCTTCCCTCCTTCCTCCTTTCCTTCCCATGTTTTTAGTTTCCAGCTACCACCAGTGCACCATTCCGTTGGTTCTCTTTGTGGTCTTCGTTTGTTTGCTTGTTTTCTGTTCATTGGTTTGTTTTTTTTTCCTTTTTTTTTTTTCCCTCCTTAATGCATTTATAAACTTTACTGTCTTACTTTTTTTCTTTTTTAGTGCCAGCAGCCAGGTTTTGTCTTAGTTTGGTTGGATCACATCACAGCAGTTTCAGCTTTTTAAGGAATTTCTCCAGTTTCTAGTAAATTCAGTCGCCTTGTACATGTGTAATTTTCTCAGATGTGTACAGATATCTATTTCCTGATCACGTGTGTGATACTGGGGCTGTCTCAAAGGCTGTTGCCAATGGAGTCTGTCTGGTCATCTTCTGTCAGTGATGCATTTTCCAGAGATCTCTCACTATGCTGACAGGACTTTTGGAAATCGACTAAGAGTGGTGGGATGGGAACTAGGAGCTCTCCATCCAGTCCTTGCTGGCTAATCTGCACAAAGCTAATATCTTATTTCCTCCTAATGTCACACTTTACATTTTGCTGAGCTCAATGCAAGAATTGCTATTACACTAAATGCAACCATTAGTCCACTGCACTCACCCAAGTCCTGTTAATTTGGAGATGTGCCTCTGCTTTATGATCTATCTCTGGTGATGAAGCTGTGGTGCGTGGCACCAGCATCACCCATCATCTGAAAAGCCCAGCTGAAGGGATCTGTCAGCCACTTTCCATGTCACCCTCTGCAGATATCAATGAGTGTGAGCGAGACCCACTGCTGTGCCGAGGTGGGATCTGTATGAACACGGATGGCAGCTTTGAATGCATCTGCCCCCCTGGACATGAGCTGACTTCGGAAGGGAACACTTGCGTAGGTAAGATGATGGAAAGCTATGTTACGACCAGAGTCTGGTTAGGATAATGATGTGGGGAGAAGTGAGTGTCATGCTTGGCCTGGGAATGTCCTTCCAATCCCTTGTATGAGTAGAATGCATTCCACCAGGAAGGGCTGAGGTTACTCCCAGGAATTCATTGCGTTTAGGATGTCTCTTATTGTAACTGCTGTTCACTGAAGACTGAGCAATAGGAATGATGCTAAGGAAACGGAAAATCTGAGTTTCCTTCTAACTGCTATATCTCTGTCTTTACCAGTAAATGAAATATCATTCCCTAGACCTGGAGCCGTATGACCTCTACCCATACAGATCTATACACCCTAACTCTTAACCTCCCAAGCAGGTTACACCTCAAGCAGGAGTGGTTCCTAGTCCCTTGTAATCTCTGAAGTGTAGATCCAGTGTGACAAGGTGTCAGGGGCTGTTATGTGTTAAACACCCAATTCGGTTTTAGTTCTCTTTAGGTTGTTTGCATGGCTATAACCTGTAAGCTGTGCAAAAGGCATGTGAGCAAAAGGAACTTGCCCGGTCTGAACTGAGGCTGGGTTCTAGCATGACCAGAAAGGAGTCTGTGGTTCAGGTTTTGGGGAATCATAAACAACACTAAGTAATGATGGGAGAAGACAGCAAATTGGGAGGATTTGCTGGCTCAGAAAGGATGGAAAAATGAAAGAGTGAAATCATACCAGCCCAGAGCTGGTATGGATCTGTAATCCTGACTTGAGGATCAGCCTGCTTTCTCATCTCAGGACAGAAAGTGTTTGAGAGTGTTTCAGGTCAAAAAGCAAGGACAAATCAAGTTTGGAAGCAGTAGTTAGGAGCACCCAGAGCTGGGTGCCAAATGATGCTCAGCATGGCATCAGGATGGCTGGCTGCTCAAAATGTTAATTCTGTCCACCACAGATATCAATGAATGCTCCCTCAGTGACAACCTGTGTCGCAACGGACGCTGCGTCAACGTCATTGGGACCTACCAGTGTGCGTGTGATTCAGGCTTCCAGGCCACGCCAGACAGGCAGGGCTGTGTTGGTGAGTGCTCTGCTTTGCCATATGGTGTGCCAAGACCTCAAAGCTCCTGGCCTTAAACTCCTGAGGTGCTCAGTGGGGTGCCTGAGTGTCAGCTCTGGATGACAGGTGAACTTTTTGCCTGAGCTGCTGCCAGACCAATGCTCTTGACAAAGGGTTCTAATCAACTATTGAGAGTTGACAGTGATACCTTCCTCTGTCATGGGGGAGCTATTCAGTAAGCCCACCACAAAGGCACCTCTCCCACTTTCTCTCTTTCCATACTGGCACTGTGTCTGAGCAGCTCTGCTGCAATGCATGTAGTCTGGATGATGACTCAATCAGATTCTCCTTTCTCCCCCAGATATTGACGAGTGCACCATAACCAATGGTGGCTGTGACACTCACTGCTCCAACTCGGAGGGCAGCTATGAGTGCAGCTGCAGTGAAGGCTATGCACTGATGCCAGACAAGAGATCATGTGCAGGTAAGCACTAAGCCTGGCTCTCATAGATCCTGTCCTGGCGTTCTCTGTGTCCATTGCCCATAGCACTGGCTTCAGGGTGAAAGGTTCTCATTTTTTGGGTGACTTCCAGAGAGGTGATTTCTCTGTACTACTCTTTGCTTTGCACCTCACTTTGGGACCCCCAGTTGTGTAACTACATGACTTGTTACACAGCCCCACCTGTGACTCCCTCCTGCTCCTGCTGCTCCCACAGTATACTTTCCCACACTCTAACATCTATGTTTCAGCAACAGTCTCCTTCTTTCTAGATATTGATGAATGTGAGGATAATCCAGACATCTGTGATGGTGGGCAGTGCACAAACATCCCTGGGGAGTATCGCTGCCTCTGCTTTGATGGCTTCATGGCATCCCTGGACATGAAAACTTGCATTGGTGAGGACAAGGCTGTGCCCTGGGCACATGTCAGCACTAGATCTGTAGGCTGCTGTTGGAAAGAGAGAAAGATGGCAGCAGAAGCTTGCCCAAGGGTCAGAATATGGTTATTGTGGTGGTCAAAGTAAATCCTTCTTCTTCTGCAGATGTGAATGAATGTGATCTTAACCCTAACATCTGCCTGCATGGCGAGTGTGAAAACACAAAGGGCTCCTTTATCTGTCACTGCCAGCTGGGCTACTTTGTCAAGAAGGGAACCACAGGCTGCACAGGTGAGAGCACGCCAGACCTGGAGCTAGGAGTGCTGGTAGGAACCTTCACAAACACCCATAGCAGCTGCCATGGAGGGAACATCTTCCCTTTGATGGGGATACTGTGGGCACCTAGGAATGTACTCTGTGCTGGGAGCCCCTGCTGGGCAGGCAGACATTGGCAGTAGGGAAGATTTCTGACAGGGTAACACTTTCCTATTCTATATCTGAATCAGGGACCTGCCGTTCCTTTTATCTTTATATTCCAGTGGGGAGTACAGATCAGCTCTTCAGTTCAAGGATATGAACCTAGGGCAGCCTCTTGCACAAATCACCTTGTTCTCATTCCCTGGGGATCAGGCTTCCAGGAGCCATCAGTGTCTTGAGCAGTTAGCAGGATGTCACCTGGCTCCCTCGTTGTGTCTTTGGGAAGCTGAGCTCTGTCGTACTCCAGTGTCCTTCCTTTCTGCAGACATTGATGAATGTGAGATTGGGGCCCACAACTGTGACATGCATGCCTCCTGCATCAACGTGCCTGGGAGCTTCAAGTGCAAGTGTCGCACAGGCTGGCTTGGAGATGGGCTGAAGTGCAATGGTGAGTTCTCAGCCTTGAAGAGGATGTTGGTGTGCTCTGTGGGTACCTCTGAGAGTTGGGCTCTGTTGGCATTTGTGCTTACAGTGTTCTTGAAACCCTCTAGATGTGGATTTTTGTAGGTGTGGGATGGAGTCTGCAGGTGTTGCACTGTCAGGCTCTGCAACTATGTCTGGGGAGGACATGGCAATTAGTATGGGAGTGAAGGCATGTATCTGTGGGATGTGGAGTGCGTGGGTGATATTGAGGTGTGTGTTGAATGTCAGACTGACACCATGGCTGTATGGTGGTGTGTTGGTGCATGTTGTAGAATGCGCAGGGATATGTTAGTGTGGGAGGTATGTGGGGTTGTGCTGTGTGTATGGTGCTTATACATGAGTGCAGGGATTTTTTGGATCCAAGTGTATGGTGTGTATAAAAGGTTGTACGGGTGCATGCATGGTATGTGTGCCTGAACTAGGGATGCATGAGGGATATGGATACGTGTGCATGAGTGTTTCTTACTGCCAGATTTTGTTGGCACTGCCAGGGGAGTGTGTAATGGCCATGGAGACACACAGGCTCCGAGTGCCTGGAGGCTACAGTCTCCTGGGCCACTTATGTGTCCACCTGGAGCACATCCCTGGAGTCCCTACACTAGCTCTCCATGCTTAGAGGAAAGGCCAGAGGCAAAAATACTGAGGGGGTGCTTCTCCCTGCCCAGACTTGGACGAGTGTGCCACAGAAGAGCACAAGTGCAACCTGAATGCCAACTGCATCAACACACCGGGCTCCTACCGCTGTGCCTGCCGAGAAGGCTTCAATGGAGATGGCTTCTCTTGTTCAGGTGAGGCCCACAGACCCACTTAGCAGCAGGAATGTGACTTAACTGTCTTGCTTGTCTCATCTCATCTTAACTACCAACCTCTCCTGACATCTGGCTGCCTGTGGGCAGTTCCCCAAACCAGATATCCCCTAAAAGCATCCTGCCCTGCAGAATAACCTGTGAGGTACATTAGGGAGACATCTACCTTCTTCTCAGCAGGTGTTCAGAGAGGTTCAAGACAATTAGAAGTATTGCAGTGCCTTTTCTTTGCAGCCTTCTAGCAGAGGGGAGGGAACAAGCTTGTGGGAATGTCTTGGGCAAAGTGGAGGAAGTTCCTCTCTCTTGGTTAATGCAATTCAATCTCACCTGACTCCCCAGATGTGGATGAGTGTGCAGACAATGTGAACCTGTGTGAGAATGGGCAGTGTCTCAATGCACCTGGGGGTTACCGCTGCGAGTGTGAGATGGGCTTCAATCCCACAGAAGACAGCAAGGCCTGTCAGGGTAAGTAACCAGAGTTTTGTTTGCTGTTTGGAGAGTTGCAAGGTCCTTTGTGGCATTGATCTCTCCCTTGCAAATGCACCATAGCCACCAGATCCACTACTAAGCAAAACTCACCATCGTTTGGTGGTGCAAGGCTCCTGTGTTATTGCAGATATTCAGAAACCTGTCAGTCAGTGCTGGGTACCACACTGCTAGTGAGCAGATCGTTGTGGGCCATACAAAACTGCAGGCTCTGCTCTGACACCAATCTGCTGCTCTCCAGGCTGTCAGGTCCAGGCTGTGAGACCAACTGCAGAATTGTCAGCTCTTCCACTTAGAGGACTTGGTCCCCAGCCTGCAGAGAGCTGGTCTAAGCCAAGGATCCATGCAGGATATGAGCAATCAAATAAATGAGAGTTAGGGGAGAAGGCATACATACCTCATGCATTGTCCTGTTCACTCAGGAGGTGATATCCTTTGGCACTAGAACAGTCATGAGAAGGTGGGTTACCACATCAGTGGCTGGGTAGTGAATGTTTTTCAATGGGAGCAGGAGAAGCCCTTTCTGTCCCTTACCTTGCTAGATCCTAAGTACCCGGCTCTCCTTCTTTTGCAGACATTGATGAATGCACTTTCCAGAATATCTGTGTCTTTGGGACCTGCCAGAACCTGCCTGGCATGTTCCGTTGTGCCTGTGATGATGGCTACGAACTGGACAGAAGTGGAGGAAACTGCACAGGTATAGGACTTCTGTGGGTGCATGGGATGAGGCTCAACACACCATGGTACAGCCTCACCTTGAACACTGTTTGCAGTTCTGGGCTGCAAAGTATAAAAAGGATGTTAAGATACTTAAAAGCATCCAGAGAAGGGCATCAAAGCTGGTAAAAGGCAAGACATATTCTATGAGGAGAGGCTAAGGACATCCAATTTTTTAGGTTAGAGAAAAGGAAGTTAAGAGGTGACCTCACTGTTCGCTACAACTTCCTGAAGAGGGGAAGCAGAGAGTGAGATCCTGATCTCTTCTCCGTGATAACTGATGGCAGGATAAATGGGAACGGTGCAAAGCTGCACCAGGGGAGATTCAGACTGGACATTAGGAAAAACTTCTTTACCATGGAGATGGTCAAACACTGATACAGGCTTCCTAGAGAGTTGTGCCCCATGCCTGTTCAGTGATCAAGAGGCATTCAAATAATGCCTTCTTTAATTTGCTTTGACTTTTGTTTAGCCCTGAATTGGTCAGGCAGTTGGACTTGATGATCTTTGCAGGTCCCTTCTGACTGAGCTGTTCTGTAAGCATATTCTGTGAGCCTTGCAAATATCATGGCTGTGGGAACACATCCTGTACACAGCACACAGAACTTAGGGTAGGGACTGTTGTTTCTGAGGCAGTCTTCAACATTCACAGAATCACAGAATTACAGATTCCTTTCGTTTCAGTCTTTATCATCCTTCCATCTTTTCAGACATCAATGAATGTGCAGACCCCGTGAACTGTATCAACGGCCTGTGCGTCAACACTCCTGGCAGCTACCTGTGCAACTGTCCACAAGACTTCGAGTTGAACCCCACTGGTGTGGGCTGTGTGGGTGAGTGGGGATCTGTAAGCACACCTTCCAACCAAGAGCTTGGTGGTCCTTCTTGTCGGTCCCTCGTGGTCAGAGCTGGCCACTACCAGAGATAGACTTAACTGCAGCAAAAGAAGAGTATCTTCCTCCTGTTAAGCCTGGCCCACCTTGTTTCACTAGTATGGGTACTCTCCTGATTGGAGAGATGTTATTTCTCCCTTGCATACAATTCTTTGCTGGACAGGTTTGCTCACACAGTGCTTTCTTTGTGCAGATACCCGTGTTGGGAACTGCTTCCTCGACACCCAGGATCGTGGAGATGGGGGAATCTCCTGCAGTGCAGAAATTGGAGTTGGTGTCACTCGGGCATCCTGCTGCTGCTCACTGGGTCGTGCCTGGGGCAACCCCTGCGAGCTTTGTCCTCCAGCCAACACAAGTGAGTGGGAAGGCATCTGGGATGAAATTGGGCATGGGCTGAATGGGCAGTATAAGAGGGAGGAGACAGGAAGAGGCTGTGTCCTTATGGTTTCTCAGGGGCCTCAGGTCTGGTATTTGTGATCATCACAATAAAGCAAAGGAAGCTGAGGGAGGAGAGGCTTACCCTGCTGTGCAAGGTTGCATAGGTGGACCAGGGCTGAGAGAAGGTGGGATGGGGAAAAACAGCAAGTTGTGCATGAGAAGTCTAGGTTGGTGTCCTTTGTACCTCAGCACAATAGGCTGGGAGAGGGAAGTGGGTGTGAAATACCTCCTTTCAGGAGTGGGCTGGTAGAGGGAGAGAGTTAAGCTGGCTTGGAGTATGATGAAAGTCGGACCTCTCACCCTGAACCACTGTCACCATCTTCATGGCCTGTTTTTCCTGGAATTCTCCTGTTTTTCCCTCCCTGCCCTCTTTCACATGAGCTCACTTGGCTCAGGACCTCCTGACTGACTTTTCCCACAGCTGAGTACAAAACCCTGTGCCCTGGAGGAGAAGGTTTCCGGCCCAACCCCATCACTGTCATCCTGGAAGGTAAGCCTGCCCAAAGCCCTCCCACTATTTGCTGCACTGCTGGGCCCTCTGAGCTCCAGCCACTGAGCGACAACATCATATATTCTCCTCAAGCATTCTCCAGACACCTGGCAGAGCTGCTTAAGTGCCAGCAGTGGGTGCAGGCAGTGGGTCAGCACAATGGGGGTCCTGAGCTGTGGGTGCTGCTGGGGCTGCAGGTGATGAACACCCCCTATTTTCCCTCCACAGATATCGACGAGTGCCAGGAGCTGCCAGGTCTCTGCCAGGGCGGCAACTGTGTGAACACTTTTGGCAGCTTCCAGTGTGAATGCCCCCTTGGCTACTACCTCAACGAGGACACACGGATCTGTGAAGGTAACTGCACTGTGCCCTGCATGTCTTTGTGCCTGGTGTGTACATCGTGTGTGGATGTGTGTGCGGAGCTGTGGTTCTGTCTGTGCAAGGCCTTTCCTTCATGCTGTAGGAGTGGCTGGCAGAATCTCTTCTTTCTCCATCCTTATCACAAACCCTAGCTCCTTTCCCTGTGCCAGGCCAGCCTGATCCCTGTGCCAGGCTGTATGAACCCTGGTCCAAGCCTGTCCATATCTTGTGCCCAGCCCACCCTCCATTCTGTGTCAGGCCTGTCACTACCTGTGCTCGGTACTTTAACCTTCAGACTCCTCTTTTTGGCAGATATTGATGAGTGCTCTGCTCACATTGGGATCTGTGGCCCTGGGACCTGTTACAACACCCTCGGCAACTACACTTGCGTGTGCCCCCCCGAGTACATGCAAGTCAATGGAGGAAACAACTGCATGGGTATGGCATCATCTGAATCTCTGGGAAGGGCTGTGTCAGTATCCTGGCTGTGCACTGCTCATGGGTGGTATGATGGGCAGCACACTGTGGGCATTGTGGCTGAGTGGAAGGAACAGGAAGTGCTGGGAGCACAGCTGGGGCTCAGGAGGCACAAGTCATTGTCTGGGCTACCTTTGCAGACATGAGGAAGAGCGTGTGCTATCGCAACTACAATGACACGTGTGAGAATGAGCTCTCCTTCAACATGACAAAGAAGATGTGTTGCTGCTCCTACAACATTGGCAAAGCCTGGAACAAACCGTGTGAGCCCTGCCCTACACCAGCCAGCCGTAAGTCAGCCTTCCTGGAAAGGCACATTGGGACCATGGCTGCCCCCAAGCGTTTTGGGATATGAGCACAGTGGGAGTGACAAAATAGTTGGGGAGAAGGGAGAGCATCATGGCTGGCAGGCAGTTCTTGCAGATGTGCACAATGTCAGACAGGCAGCTCTGCATGCTGGAGGAATGCAGGTGACCAAGTTGGTGTCTGCAGAGATGGGGAGGTTTGTGATCTGCTGAGGAGGTGTGGGGGCATGCAGTGGCTTGGGACCTTTACCCTGAGCCATACAGGTGCTTGGTGTACTCACATGCCAGCCCTATGGTTCCTGGCTGAGCACTGTGCGGGTCCCCCTGCTCTCTGTATCCTCTCTGCCATATTTGGGCTTTTTGTTCCTCACTGCCTGCTCACCAGGCATGGCCATGACTGTGATGTTCTCCTTCCAGCCGAGTACCAAATCCTGTGTGGGAACCAGGCCCCTGGCTTTATCATCGACATCCACACAGGGAAGCCCATTGGTGAGTATGCCAGCCCTGCAGTCCCATGCCCTGCAGTACCACAGTGCCTGAGAGCTTGTTTGCTTCCCTTCCCTTAGCAAATTAAGACCTGAGCAGAGAAAAGGCAAGGAAAAAAGTGGCAAACATGATTGGCTTCAAACCTTTCTCCCAAGTGTCCAGTTTGCTCAGAGCTTCCCATGTTTGCACGTCTGTTGGTTTCTGTTTCACCTGGAGAGACAGATGGTCAGTGACCACAGGCAGTAGCCAGCTAGACCCAGAATTCACCTGTTGCTCGTGCTGCCAGCAGCACAGACCTGACAGCCTTAGAGTGCTGAGAGCTGAACTTTTAGGTTTGTGTTTCAATAGATGAAAAGCCAGAGGTCTTGGTGAGAATCCAGGTGTTTGTGGAGTCTACAGATGTTGAGGAGTCCACAGATGTTTTGCAGTCATAAAAGATGGGCTTGCTGGACATTTCTGAGACAGCAGATTAGTTAATCATTGCTTCACCTGGTCATGACAGTGCCAACCTGAACACAGGAGAATGAAGAGGGAGAAAATGAGTTCATCTTCCATCCCCAGGAAGCAAAGCGATGGGGCTGCTGGTGGATTGTGCTGATCACAGCATCAGAGTCAGGGACTCCTGAGCCAGCTCAGTGCTTCATTGCCCTCCTGAGCTCCCCATTTGCAGCCTGGTCCCTGACCCTGAGCAAGTATCCTCATTTCTGCAGAGGTACAATCAGACAAAGCAAAGTGGATGTCCTGGGCAGGCTCCTTTCTAACATGTGCCATACAGGCTTTGCCAGCAATCCCGTATCTCCTATGACATGGAGTCTCGTGTGGCTCTGCTGTGTGCACAGAGCTCTGCAGAATGGCCACAGCCCAGTGCTGTCAACACAACCCAGTATCATTCCTGCAGGAGTTGTTCTGCTGTTTGCCTGCTGGCTCCTTCCTGCTGATCTTCTTTCTAAAATAAACAAGGGCAATGGTATTTCAGTAATGAGGGATGCTTTCCTCCTTTCTGCCTTCCTGGGATGGTGACAGATGTTGTCTGTGTGCAGATATTGATGAGTGCAGCGAGATCCCTGCTATCTGTACCAATGGTGTCTGCATCAACCAAATTGGCAGCTTCCGGTGTGAGTGCCCCATTGGATTCAGCTACAACAACATACTGCTCATCTGTGAAGGTAACTGGCCAGAACTGCTGCCAGGGGAGAGTGGGAGGCTGAGGGGGTTGCAGTGTAGCATTGGCATCTCCTTCACTCATGGTGCATCACAGTCAGGGCAGTCAGCAGAGATGGAACAGAATCTGCATGTTCTCAGCCACACTAATGGTTGGACAAAGATCGCTGATGTTCATGAATCTTCCTGTCTGTTTCTCCTCCTTTGTCCCTTGGCATGGATTATTGGGTTTAAAAGCATTTAAAAGATTTGAGTTGCACCTAAAATATATTATATTATTGGAAGAAAAAAAAAACAAAGAAAAAAAAAAAAAACAAAGAAAAAAAAAACACTGGTTGAAGCAAAACAAGGGTTAAAATTCAGGTGACTCCATTGAGCCTCTCCAGCCCCAGCAGGATGATGCCCCAACTGTCCGTATGCGCTTCTCCCGCAGACATTGATGAATGCAGCAGCGGAGAGAACCTCTGCCAGCGCAATGCTGACTGCATCAACATCCCAGGCAGCTACAGGTGCGAATGCTCGACTGGATACAAGCTGTCACCTAGCGGAGCCTGCGTGGGTAAGATGGGAGCTGCTTGCTGCCTGCTTCAGAGATGAGTGTGGGAGTGCTGGCACTGCTGGGCGCTTTGGTTGGCTCTGCAGAGCACTGGGGTGGGCTCAGGGAAGGATGGGATGAGGGATGCGCCATTCCCTTGTGCTCCTTCCTGGTCTTTTGTCAGTCCTGGGAACCACAACCTGCCCACACTGTGACTGTGGGATACCTCCACTTACGGAATAGTTCTTAGGGACTGTAGGCCCCTGAGGGATGAGGAAAGGTCTCTGGTCACACAGGTGTCTATCACCCAGCAGAAGGCCAGATCCTTCTATTATCTGCTCCTCTTTTTAGTTCTAATGTGGCCCAGAGGATGCAGAAGCAGCAAAGCAGATTTCATTCAGCAACTCATTGAAATCCTTTTTTAGAGATTGCAGATCAGTACATCTTGCTTGCTCTCAGTGAAGCCATCTCTCAGAAACCTGCAGCTTTGTCCTGCTGTGCTTTTGCTCACAGACTCAGCAGTGCCTTCTAGAAGGGCAGCACCTCGGCTTTTTCCTTTTGATCCATCCCTTCTGCTCACCAGCACCCACTGTGCTTTGTCGCAGGTCGCAACGAATGCCAGGAAATCCCCAACGTCTGCAGCCATGGGGACTGTGTTGACACTGAGGGCAGCTACATCTGCATCTGTCACAACGGCTTCAAGGCCACCGGGGAGCAGACCATGTGCATGGGTCAGTGTGGCCACCCCAGTTCTATGCTGCCCTTTTGAGCAAATCACATTTCATGACGGACGTGAGCTTCCTCCAGCACCTGCTGTGTAGTGCCACAGACAGCCAAGGTCAGGGCCACTGTGTCCTCATAATCCCAGGCTGCAAAACCACAGTGGCACTGTGCATCTGGCTGGGCCCTGCTCTCTTCTTCAAGACAGCGGCTCTCAGCCTTTCAGTCAGCAGTGTGTTTTTCCCTGCAGATATTGATGAATGTGACCGACAGCCCTGTGGAAATGGGACATGCAAGAACACAGTTGGGTCCTACAACTGCCTCTGCTTCCCTGGCTTTGAGCTAACACACAATAATGACTGCATGGGTGAGTTGCACATGGATGACAGACTGATGTCATCTGGTAAGAGCTGTGCGGCGTTCCCTGTGTGTCCTGCAGTGGCATACAGGAATTCACTTTTGTGTATCGGGTTGTAGCAGTTACAGGAGTAACTGGTGGATCTTGCCAGGCTGTGACTGCAGGAGTGGTTGTACATGTCACCAGTCAGGGGCACGGGGTGGTTATGGTGGCACGCTGACAATAATGTGCTGTGTGTATTTCTTCCCACTCTGCTCATCATTTCCCTCCCACAGACATTGATGAGTGCTCATCCATGGTGGGACAGGTGTGTCGGAATGGCCAATGCATCAACAGCATCGGCTCCTTCCAGTGCCTGTGCCAAGAGGGCTATGACCGGACTCCCGATGGGAAGAACTGTGTAGGTGAGTTTCCTTCCCAAGGATTTGAGCTGTGTGTTGGCATGGCTGCCACTGGGCAGTGCTGAGAGACATGGTCTCGAGCTGGGAATTCCCATAGGAGGCAACAGACTCTCCAGATCCACTCACAAGGTCCCAGGTCCAATCAAGCCAAAGCACATTTTACTGCCCATGGAAACTGGGCCCACTGTGCCTGCATCTCTGGTCAAGCAACACCAGCTGAGACCTACAGGCAGCAAGGGTGAACATTGCCTTGTCCGTCCTCCTAAAGCATCCAGAATTGTACCTGTGATGCCTTGAGAACTACCTTACAGTCAGGACTGGCTCTGCTGGAGTTGTTGCCAGTACTGTTGTGCAGGGTCAGACAAGCATACTGTGCCCGAGTTACCTGTCTCTGTCACACTGCCTCCTGCAACACATTGTCCTGCAGAGCTGAGCCTGCACTGCCAAGGTGCATGTCTGGAAAATGCTTTCTTTTGTCTTTAGAGCAAAGTAGTGTGCAGCTGCTAGTTGAGGGCCTGCCTGCAGAAAGGCAGTCTGCAACTGGGTTCTCAGAGCTGAGCACTGATGCACTGCTTATTTCCCCTCCTCTGCAGATATCAACGAGTGTGTAAGCCTGCCTGGGACCTGCTCCCCTGGCACTTGCCAGAACCTGGAGGGCTCCTTCCGTTGTATTTGCCCCCCCGGGTATGAAGTGCAGAACGACAATTGCATTGGTAATGTTGCCTCTCTGTCTCCTCTATTTCCAGCACAGCTCATGACCAACTTGGGTGGCTCTCATAGCAACCGTATTCTTCCTGGGTGGGCTGGGCATGTGTCACCACCCCCAAATACCCTCATGAAATAACCGGGCACAGAGCAAGGCCAAGCTGTTCCCAGGATTGGGGAGGGTCAGTGTTTTTGCTGTACCCTGACCACTTCATTGTCCCATTTGCCCTGAAGGTGCGTTCAGGAGTAGGGCTGGGGTTTCTGTCCCCAATAAGTGTGGTGACCTGCAGGCAGCAGAATTCCACAGAGATCACAACTTCAGCTGGTTTTAATGCCATGAAAAAAGGAGTGATCTTTGGCTGCTTTGTAAGTAATACATCTGCAATGCTTCCAGATATCAACGAATGTGAAGAGGAGCCCAACATCTGCCTCTTTGGGACATGCACCAATACTCCTGGCAGCTTCCAGTGTGTCTGCCCCCCAGGCTTTGTGCTGTCTGATAATGGCCGACGGTGCTTTGGTGAGTGCAGCTCTGCCCACAGGATGATGGGGAAGTACAGGACATGGCAGACACAAACACCGTGGATGGAGGCAGGAGCTGGCACAGCTGTCTGCTGTGACCCCTTAGAGGTGTTCTCAAGATTGGTAGGAGTGGGGGTTGGATATTAAGATATCCTGGTTTGCTGCAGGACAACTTCGTGTCTCTGAGCCAAAATTCAGGGGTGGGTGGGCTGCCCATTTCCTCTACAGCAGCACTGCCTGCCTGCAGAGCCATCCAAAACATCAGTATCCTGAAGAAAACCCTTCCTGATGCTGAAGGGCTATAATGCGGAGAGGAGAACAGCATCACCCTTGGATGACTGCAATGCTCTGTGCATTTCCCTGTCCTCCTACAGATACCCGCCAGAGCTTCTGCTTCACTCGCTTTGACAATGGGAAGTGCTCTGTCCCCAAGGCCTTCAACACCACCAAGGCTCGGTGCTGCTGCAGCAAGATGCCAGGAGAAGGCTGGGGAGACCCGTGTGAGCTGTGCCCACAAGAAGGAAATGGTAGGTGGGCTGGGCCCTAGGAGAGATGGCCTCCAACATGAGCAGCACAGGGAAGGTGTGCAGGTTGGTCCAGACATGTAATAGCTGTGTGAGCTGTCCAGCAAAAGAGGCTCCTCCATGTGGGGAGAATCACTCTGACCAGCTTGCAGTTTTCTCTAGGTCTTCAGCAACCACAGTCGGGTTCTTGGGAAATGGATTGCTTAGTTCTGTTTTGGATATGCTCTAAATTCTCAATGTGCCTTTAGATAAAACGAAAGCATCTCAGTGCCTCCGGATCCAAAGCAAGCCTAGGTGTTTCCCAGTGTGCTGGAATTTTATGGACTCATTTGTGCAGCGAGCTGTCAAGCCGTCAGTCATGCCCTAGAAGCAGCAAAAACACATTTTGGCATCTGGGAATGGGTTCATGTCTAATCCCAGCTCACTTTTCTGCTTTCTTCCAGTTGCCTTCCAGGAGCTGTGTCCATATGGCCACGGAGCCATCCCAGGTCCGGGTGACACCCGTGAAGGTATGGTGTGGTCCAGGGACAAGCATTGTGTCCTGTGGGGGGCGAGGTGTGACAGTCTAGAAGCAGCCCTATCTTGGCTATCATGAGAGAAGGATTGAATCCCAGTGGCAGTAAGGGGGGGATGTGCAGTCCCTCCTGAGCTCATGGTTTCTGCTCACTCGTGCAGTCCCCAGCTCTGGCAGGAGGCTGGGATTTCCGGGCCAGCTCTGAGAGGACAGGGGTGTTTCTGGCCATACACTCCCATGTGATTTAACCTTGCCTTGGTTACCACTCTAGATGTGAATGAATGCTCAGAGAACCTGGGTGTCTGCATCAACGGGGCCTGCATTAATACTGATGGTTCCTTCCGCTGCGAGTGCCCGTTTGGGTACAACCTCGACTACACAGGAGTCAACTGTGTGGGTAAGGGCCTGAGTGTTTGTCTTCCTCATGTCAACAGCTATGAGCAAGCACGTGAGTGTGTGTGTGTGGAAAGAAAGATTTTTGAATGCACTTCTACCCTGCCCCTTCCTTTTTTAACCCTGGCTACTGATTTTGCTGAGCCTGTGTGAATGCTTGGCTGCAAGAAGTTACCACCTTACATCTTTCCTATATAAATCATATACGTAACCTGGTCCTATCTTCCTCCAGATACAGATGAATGCTCCATCGGCAACCCCTGTGGGAATGGTACCTGCACCAACGTGGTGGGAGGCTTCGAATGTGCCTGTGATGAGGGCTTTGAGCCCGGGCCCATGATGACATGTGAAGGTAAAGCTGCTGTAGGGCTGCCCCTTCACCCTGCCTTGCAGAACTGCAGATGGGAGAAACCAAGGAAATCCCTTCCTGCCTGCCACTCTCCTGATCTCTTGGTTCCCACAGTGTCCATCCCCCTACCTCCATAGGCACTTGTACAAAAATTGAACTATTGTCTCAGAAAACCACACCCACATCCAGGCCATGTGCATGCCCCCACTTCGTTCACTGCCTGGCTGAGTGAGCAGCAGTCAGGTCAGCATCCCCTTTGGCTTCCTCTGAGGTTGGAGCTCAGGGTGAGTGCTGGAGGCCAATGTGAGGGCAGTAGCTGCCTCACCAAGGATCCAGGATCCTGTCCCCATCAGAGGGGCTCAGTCACCTGTTGTGTATCCCTTTACAACTGCAGACTGTGACAGGAAGCCCTGGTGAAGCACAGAAAGTTGTCATGAGATGAATGCACAGAAGGGAAGTCTGTACTGGGCAGGTTTTTTGACATTACTGTCAGCTGATCCTGCTCGAAGTGCAGAGTCAAGCTCTCTCCTCTCTTCTGCCTTCCAGATATTAATGAGTGTGCATCGAATCCTTTGCTTTGTGCATTCCGCTGCATCAACACCTTTGGCTCCTATGAGTGCACATGTCCATCTGGATATGCCCTCCGAGATGACAGAAGAATGTGCAGAGGTATAAAATCCTCCTTCTGCAGCCATTTGGGGATCTCCTACCCTCTCTCCAGGGTTGTCTGTCTCTGGTGCTAGACAGAAGGCAGGACGTCTGGACTGCTGTCTTCGGGCTCTTGCATCTACACTGGTGTCTACTGTGTGCCAGCCAGCTTCGGCCAAGGCAGCAGGGGTTGGCAGAACAGTGTAGCTTTGAACACCACTTAGCTGTTCCCACAGTGATGCAAGCTGGCAGGATGGTCTCACCAAACTTTTGGTTGCAGATCTGGATGAGTGTGCAGAGGGTCTGCACGACTGCGAGTCTCGAGGAATGCTGTGCAAGAATCTCATTGGCACCTTCATGTGCATCTGCCCACCAGGAATGCAGCGCAGACCTGATGGAGAGGGCTGCACAGGTACCAAGGGCCGGGATGGGAGGGTTTCTCAGTGGGGCTGGACCTGTATGCAGACCTGTAGCTTTTGCTTATGTCCTGTCAAACAAGTCCTTCCTGGGACTTCCCGTGTGTCACACCTTCCAGTCCTATTAGGTGCCTGCACACCCACAGTCTCTGCTCATCGGTAGACCCATATCCAGCCCAGGATGACTCAGCATTACATTTTTCTTGAATTTTTCCATATGTCTGTGTCAGGCCTCTTTGCACTGTGCTGCTTTCAGAAGTGCTGGCCCATGCACACCTGCACAGTGGTAGGGACAGGAGGAATGCAGAGCAGACCCAGCTCCACTCCCACTCTGGCAGCTTGGCCACTTGCAGGTGGAGAATGTGCAAAGCAGGGAAGTTGGGCACTCTGCTTTAGGGGAGGTCCGAGGAACATGGGTATGTTTCTCAGCTGTCCAGGGATGTGGGAGTGTACCTCAAAGGACTGTGTGGACTTGTTTCAAGCTGAGTGGTAGCATGGAAACTCATGGAAAGCTGAAATTTGTCACCGCAGTTCTTTGTGACTTCTCTCCTAGATGAGAATGAGTGCCGCACCAAGCCTGGAATCTGCCCCAACGGCCGCTGCATCAACACAGTGGGAAGTTACCGCTGCGATTGCAATGAAGGTTTTGAAGTCAGTCCCTCTGGCACAGAGTGTATTGGTAATTACCATGGTCTTGATCAGCCACTAGTTAGTGACGCGTGGTGCTTTTCAGGTGCTTCGGGGTTTCTGAATTGAATTTGCCCAAAGTAAGATTTAAAAATGGTGAACCACAAGTTCAGTGAGCTGTGGGGACAGAAGAAAATGCAGACAAGGTTGTTGCTAAGATTTGTTTTATGGACAGTTTGCTGTCCACACTTTACCATGTTGAGTTTTGCCCACAGAAGTAAGGTGCACCTCAAGTGCCTTGTAGGGCACTGAGCCTTGCCACTGCTGTGCCAGGAGAGTTGGGAGGTGAGAAGCTGCCAGGGCAGCGCCAAGGAGACCCCCAGGATCTGGCAGGTTTGGTGAGAAGTGAGTGGGCCAGAACTGGGGCGCAGGACAGGAACAAAAAAGATTCACCTGTTGGACAGAAGTATCCCATGTGAGCTGCATATCCTCATTGAAAACCAGGACTTTATGCATCTCAGAAAGTGGGAGCTATCACCCATGGCACAGGTCACAGTTTCTCTGATGTATATTCAAGTAGTGCCAGGGAACGTTTCTGAGTAAAAGAGATGGCAAAGCCTATGGAAGGACACGTGGCTAGAGACATGGAAGGACAAAGGCTAGAGACAGGGACTAGCCTGGACACCTAGCACCCAGTTGCAGGGAGATGCCTCTTGTGGAATCACCTTTGTCTTTTGTATTACCCAAACCAGACTAGTCTCTGTGCTGGAACTTTCAAAGTCTGGACAGCTTTATCACTTATCATTGCTGCTGGCAGAGTCTTACATCCCGAACTTGTCTTCCCACCCTCTCTATTCAGACACCCGCCAGGGCTTCTGCTTCACTGAAGTACTGCAAACCATGTGCCAGATGTCTTCCACCAACCGCAACCTGGTCACCAAATCTGAGTGCTGCTGTAACAGTGGGCGCAGCTGGGGACCCCAGTGTGAGCTCTGCCCCCTACTTGGAACTGCACAGTACAAGAAAATGTGTCCTCATGGTCCAGGGTACTCCACTGATGGGAGAGGTGAGCTGGGGTTCAAATCACCTTTAGTGCAGAGGGGAGAAAGAAGAAATGTGGTACAAGCAGAACTGCACTGGGAACTGACTGGGGCAGGTCTGCACAGTCCCTGGAGCAGACAAGAAGCCTCTGCAATATTATCTTACAGCTCCCTGCACGTAGCCTCTGGCGCTCAGATAGATCCTGGGTTGCCCTGGCAGAATGCAGTCATAGGAGCATGGGGATAGAGGCAGTACTGGCGTTAACAGTTCCTTCCCTCTCTCCTGCAGACATCGATGAGTGCAAGGTACTGCCCAACCTCTGCAAGAATGGACAGTGCATCAACAGCATTGGCTCCTTCCGCTGCCACTGCAGGCTGGGCTACACAGCAGATATCACAGGCACAGCCTGTGTAGGTGAGTTGGGATAAGGAAACCCATTTCTCTGTACGGCCCTTGGCCTTGGCAGGCCTCCCTCTCTCTGACTTTCCAGCATGCAAAGAGAGGGTCCTATAGCCTCTCTCCTCTCCCAGAGCCTGGCTTCCACCTCTGTCCATATGGTCTTGTGTGACCGTGGCAGGGCTGTGCACACTTTGTCCTCTTACATGGCAGTGCATCAAAGTCATCCCTGCACGGTGCTTAACTCCTCAAAACCCCAAAACCCTTGTCTTGTCCCTCTGACCTCAGGGGTCACAGAGACAGATAGGGAACGTGATTCAGAGATGACAATCTGTGAGCAGCCACACGTTTTGCTGCAGGGTGGCAGGCTTTAGCCAGCCTGAGTGCCACTCAGGTATTGCCATAAAAGCCACTCCTGGAATCACAGCTGCTAGCGTTTGGGAAAGTATGGAAGGGGATGAAGAGGTGCCACACATCCAGTACTGAGATGGTGTTGAGGACTGTGCCAGCAGACAGGTCCTGGATACAGAGTGGAAAAGAGGTCTTAGATCCCAGAAACCGAGCTCTGTGCCCAGGAGGGGAGCTGTGACCTTGAGCACCAAGCCAGGATTTCTCTCTAAACATTTGATTTCTCCAGGTATGTGCCCTCCAACCTGGCTCAAAGTTAAGGGTATTTTCAGAGCCCATTGCTGCTGCTCTTTGCTCAGCCAAGGTGACACAGTACCAAGAAATACAGGGCTGTGCCTGGTATTTGGGAGGAGCTTCCATACATCTCTTCAGCCAGGAGTGAACTGGAGAGGTTGTCAGATCCTCCAGTCACATCACATCCCATGTCTGAGCAGGAAGATGATTACGCTCTTTTCCTTAGGAGGTCTTCTAGATCTCCTGGTGGGAAAAATAGATTTGTTTGGGGCAGGGAGTGTTAGGACCCATGTGACTGCTTAGTTTTGTTGAGCCATGAAACCCAGGATCATCTGCGTTAAGGTTAGCCTGAATGGTCAAGTGTGACATGGGGTCCCATCCAGCAGCACAGCCCATAAACGTTTTGTCCTGTGTCTCTCAACTGCAGATCTGGATGAATGTAACCAGTCCCCTAAACCATGTAACTTCATCTGCAAAAACACAGAGGGCAGCTACCAGTGTTCGTGCCCCAGAGGATACGTTCTGCAAGAAGATGGGAAGATTTGCAAAGGTATTTCCCCAGGAGAAGGAAGCAGCAGAGAATCTGCCTCATCTCTGGCTGCAGAAGTGATCTAAGAATCTGGGAGAGCTGTGATTTGTGGCTTTCTGGAGAGGCTGAGAAAAAAATTTGTGTCTTCCCTATGTGTTGGTATGTAATCAGAGGGGGAGAGGCTGCCTGGACTTGTGATTCTCATGCAGGAACTTTATGTGTGGTGTTCCTGAGGTTGGTCTGTGCCAGGTCCCAATCTTTTCAGTACAGCTGTTTCACCACGTGTACACAGCTGCCATCAACTCAGACAGAGATAAGCTATCTCAGTAGGAGAAACTGAGACGTGTTCTTGTGCTTGTTGCTTTAGACTTGGACGAATGTTCCACCAAGCAGCACAACTGCCAGTTCCTGTGTGTGAACGTTATTGGAGGATTCAACTGCAAATGCCCTCCAGGCTTCACTCAGCACCACTCGTCCTGCATAGGTGAGTAGAGGCATTGGCTGCTGTGCATGCTGAGGCTGTCTTGGGGGGGGTTAGCTTCAGGCCCTCTACAGTCTCTCCAAGTCCTGCAGCTCTGGCTGTGGAATACTGCAGCTCTGCAGAGAGCTGCTGCTGACTTCTCTGCAGTCAGTATCTGATGTTTCTTTCTGTTACCAGTGCCAGGGAGCTGTCCTCAAAGCTGCGCTCCCCCTGGGGTTGGACTTACAATGTTAATGTTTTGCAGACAATAATGAGTGCACGGCTCAGCCCTCTCTGTGTGGAGCCAAAGGGCAGTGTCTGAACACACCAGGCAGCTACAACTGTGAATGTCAGAAGGGATTCTCCCTGGACAGTTCTGGTGTTAACTGTGAAGGTAGGTCTTTCTCTCAGGTGCTTTGACAGAAATGTGTTCGATGTGAAAGAGCTCCTAGTTGACACACAGCATCACACTGCCCTGATCTGCCTGGAGACAGACTTGCTCTTGGACAAGCAGGTTTTGGTACTGCAATCACAGCAGCCAGGAATGGGAAAGGAATGGGCCTGTGTCTCACTATGGGAGAGCTCATGACAGGCAAACCCCACCATGTGCTATGCCAAAGAGAAGCCTGTATTGAACACAGGCAGAATGAAGCAAAACAGAATGGTCCAGGCAGGACCAAGAGGCCTCAGAGCAAAAATCATCCAAGCAGCAGCTGCAAGGGGATATATGTGGGCCTTGGGGCTGATGGTGCTATGCAGGTGCAAGCCACAGAGCAATAATAAGGCAGAACCATTCACCTGCATGAGTACCCTGATGGGTACTGGCTCCCAAGCTTGTACTGTGTACACGTGTGGTCCCTGTGCACCTATGGCCGCCCACGGGACAGGGAGGAGTTGTTTCACCACCCCCTCTGTTACATTCCTGCAGATGTAGATGAGTGTGATGGAAACCACCGGTGCCAGCATGGCTGCCAGAATGTGCTTGGAGGCTACAGATGTGGCTGTCCGCAGGGCTACGTGCAGCACTACCAGTGGAATCAGTGTGTGGGTAAGTGTGGGACAGGGACCCGTATATCATGGGCTGAGGGCTGAGGGATAGATGGCAGCTGGGCCCTGAGTCCCTCTGCAGCCACCCTGACCATTGCTGACACTGATTTTTGGGTTCACATCTGCAGTGCCATCACTATGCTTCCTGCTCTGCCCCAGAAACCTTTGCCCACTAAGTTTCTAACTAGTTTGCTGTCTCTGGTGCAGATGAAAACGAGTGCTCCAGCCCAACTGCCTGTGGCTCTGCCTCCTGCTACAACACTCTGGGAAGTTTCAAGTGCGTCTGTCCATCTGGCTTTGACTTTGACCAGGCCTTTGGGGGGTGCCAGGATGTGGATGAATGCTCAGCTGGCGGCAGCCCCTGTAGTTATGGCTGCTCCAACACAGATGGTGGTTACCTCTGTGGCTGTCCTGGAGGCTACTTCCGAGCAGGACAAGGGTAAGAGCCAAGTCTCTGCTGTAGGGATTTCTTAGATTTGAGGTATACCTGGATAAAGCACATTTGAAATGCATCTAGAGTGATATTAAGAGACTGAGACTTGCCCACCATGGCCCAGCTTGACCAGCAAGACTAGAAGCTGGTTTTCACCCCAGCTCATCTCCAGCCTGCTTCTGGAGCCATGTATGTTTGTATCACGGATGCTTTTAGACTTGGGTGAAACCAGAGCCTGGAAGTGCTTCCTGACAAGGACCCTATGCAGTTTTCACTCACTGCCCCAACCTCACCTTGTAAGTGATCATCTCTCAGCACTGTGAATGCTGAAGTGCAGCTGTTTATCAGGTGCTGTTCCCAAGCTTGTGCTTCACCTCAACTTTGTGAAGCAAAGTGCTTGAGTGCTCTCTACTGCCAGAAAGCAATCTCACACTCCTCTTCTGTGCTCCAAGACACTTTTAAGAAGTGCCTGCTGCTCTGTGTGGAGTATGTAGGTAGCCAGGTACCAGGTGAAGGTGCCCCAGCTCCACCACAGTTCCTCAGCAGCTCAGCCCCTGAAAATGACAACCAAGGTGGGCATGAGCTGCACAATGTGTATTTTGTGGTGTCCACACAGACACCTGTACATTGCCAGGGGATGTTGCAGGTTGTTCTGTGCATGCTGTCCCCAGGCATCCTCTATCACCACTCCTCTGCTGCCTGCCAGAGTCACCAGAACAATCTGGGGGAGCCCTGGAAGCCAGTGAACTCCCATTCCCATGAGCCCTTGGCTTCTCCATTGCCAGACTGTTGCTGTCCCCTCACAGAATCCCCTTGCTAATGCCCATATCCTCTTCCCATGTCCTCTTGCAAATCCTGTGTCCTCTTCCAGCACACTAGTTAGTGCACTTGCTATCAGTGAAGCAGATGCAGCACAGATTCAAACAGATTGAACCTACTGCCTTATTAAAAAAGATGTGGCCTGATAACTCCCCTGGCATGTCCTGACCATAAGGTATTCTGCACAAGCCATGCAAGGCGTGTTCTTCCCTTTGTGTCTGGGTGCCACATGAGGAACGCATGAGTGCAATGCAAAGTTTTCCTTCTCAAAGCATGAATCTGAGATGGAACTCTCTGCTTTTCTGCCACCAGACACTGTATTTCTGGCTTGGGTTTTGGGAAGGGGTCCTACCTTCCTGCCCCTCAAGAAGAGGATGAAGACAATCTGCTCTCCCCTGAAACCTGCTATGAGTGCAAGATAAATGGCTATCCCAAGAGAGGTCGACAGCGACGCAGTGTCAATGGCACCGAGAGGCACAGGGTAAGAAATTCATGACATCCCAGATGGGGTGGAACAAGATAAAAGCTGAGTCGCTTGAGGGTGGCTGCCTGGAGTGGAACCCATACAGCATGCCCATTCCTGTGGGATTGTCTCAATCCAGGCAGATCCACTTTGAAATTAGGTGACACACACTTCTGTGGTCTGGCCATGTTTCCCTGTGAGGGATGCAATTGGGGTAACAGGTTCCACAGTGCCATAGAAGGCTATCAGGCTCCAGAACTGTCAGTCTCCCTACAGCTTCTTCTTGACCTCTGTAAAAGGCTTTCCATGTTCACAGGCCTACTCAGAACAGGTGGGTCTGGGAGGCTCTTCAGGCCTTGAGCAAAATGCCCAAGAATTTCTTGGTGCTTTTCACTGAAGATGAGGGCTGTGGACATGCTGGTTCCGTCTCAAGGATGGAAACAGGGCACCAAGAAACACTTGGAGGACCATAGAAGTGGCACCCATTCCTCAGAGCTGCCTTAGGATGTCACGTGAGGCAGAACCCCCTAAATCAAGTCTTCTCATATCAGGTCATCACCTTTTTCTTGGCATCTGTAAGTAACACGCCTGACTCCTTCCCTAGGATCACACTGTGAATTTGGCCAGCATGGATGTGGAGACTCCTCTGTCCATGATGCTGAACCTCTCTGACCTGGCACACAACGAGCACATCCTGGAGCTTCTGCCAGCTGTGGAGCCCCTGGAGAACCGCGTGCGGTACCTCATCTCCCATGGGAATGAGGATGGCTACTTCCGCATCCACCAAAAAGAAGGGCTCAGCTTCCTGCACCTTGGCCGCAAGAAAATAGTGCCAGGCACCTACCTGCTGGAAATCATGAGCGTGCCCCTGTACCGCAAGAGGGAACTGCAGAAACTAGAGGCCAAGAATGACCTCAACTACTTAGCAGGGGAGCTGGGCCAAGCACTGAGGATGAAGCTCCAGCTCCAGCTCTACTAACAGCCATGAGACCCACCCACCCAACCGACAGTACAGTCCTTAGCCTTGCCATCCACACCTGGAAACATCTGCCTCTTCTCTTGCTGCACCCCCTGCCACCACCTCCCCCACTGCACTGCACAACTGATGGGAAATGTCCCCGTGGGCTCAGCACTCACCTGGGCCATGCAGGGGTATTCCATTCCATGGGGTGCTTGGCTCAAAACCAAGCCACACCACAAAAGAGCTCATGCAAGCTTTGCCAAAGGTTCCCGCTGTGTTAGCAGGGGCGTCCTCCCTGCACTCAGCTCCTTCTGTCTCCTTTAAACAAGGTGCTGTGGATCTCAGCTGGCAGAGGCAGCACCATGGGAAGGTTCTGGTCCTTCACGCTCAGAGCCCATACACCACCCCACATCCCAGTAAATGGGAGGGGATCTGGCGGCGGCTTTGGGAGTTGCTTCAAGGGTGTGATGTCGGTGCCTTTCCCAACAGTTTATTTTTTTCTTTGATTCTGCATTGTCATAATGGTGCTGCACAAGAGCCCTACTTACACTGGCTCCACTGTCTCTCTGTCTTCTCCATGTCCTGTGGTCCTTTTGGGCTGCTCTGTCAAACTGAAAAGCTTGCTAGTGAGTGAGGGGGCATCTCAAGCTGCAAATCTCGTCTTATGAAGCAGCCAGCCCAAAGGACCAGAGCTCCTGCAGGGACCGTAGGGTTTTCACACTGCAGTGTGCTCAACAGTGCATTCCCTCCAAAGATTGGTGCTGGAAGGGGTTCTACAGAGCTCCAGCAAGCCAGGGGTTAATGTGTCCTTACAGAAGTGAATAGGAACTCTGGGAAAAAGCAAATAATTGCACTGGTTAATGCAAATGAACAAACTAAACTGGAAGGGAACATGTCACCAGCCTGGTTCAGAGCATCCATCCTTCCCTTGCCAGTGGGGATGGAGAACCTGGTGCACATCTATGGCACACTGCAGGGGCAGACTTGCTGGCCACCACTGATGAGTGGTTTAAAATCTTTTAAAACCCTCCTCCCAGCAGGAGCAGATAGGGGGGTGGGCTCTGCAGCGTGAGGCAGGGACAGCCCACCCTCGTGGTCAGTCCCTGACCCTGAGCCACCCATCGGTGTGAACCAGGGGGCTGATTTCCCACAGTCAGGAGTGGATATGGAAGCTGCAGGGCACTGCCCTCATTATTGCCTGCACCTTGGTGACAACTGAAAGGCATCCCTCTTAGTGCAGACAAATGAAATGTGCTCCAAAGAGCCTAGAAGGTACAAGTGAAGTGAAAGGAGCTCTCCCCGCTGCCTCCCTTGGCCACGTGGGCTGCCCTGTCCAGGTGGGCTTCTCCCCCACCTCAGGGTGGTCCTTCACACAGAGCTCTGCAGTGCCATGGCCTCGTTCTGTAGGAATCTGTTCTCACTTCTGCATCAACACTGTGCATCGTCAAAGGCACGAAAGGTGCTAACTCACTCTGGTGACACACAGAACTACCTGACAACAAACCAAAGGTGCTTTCAGAAGCTGGTGCTGGTATGGAACTGTCGGCGTTAGTGCACTGTATCCATCCACCCTTCCGTATTTATGTGTAACCACCACAGCCTGATTGCTCCGTGGTGTGAGGAGTGCATATTCTGTAACTTCTTTTTGGTATTTGGGGGTGGGGTGGTTGTTTTCTCCTGGTACGCTTCCACTGCATGGGGTGGGGAAGCGTACCTATGCTGTATTTGGGCTAACGTCAAACTTGAAAACTCTTTTTGTATAATGCAGCTCCAGACTCTGGTTTTGCAAGAGTTCCAGAGCTTGTGACAGGATGGGTGGCCTGATGTTTTTATTATTATTATTATTATTATTATTATTATTTTGGTTTGGTTTGGTTTTCCCAACAGGTGCTTTTTTTAAAAAAAAAAAAAAAAACAACAACAAAACTATTAATAATAATAAATGAGCAGAGATGGGTTTGTGTGTGTGTGTTGAGCCAAAGCTATCACATGAAGAAGCTCAAGGTTTCCTTAATTCCTCTCTGGTGTGGTGTTTTTTGTATTGCCATTTCTTGCTGGATGTTTTTGGAAGCATTGAAACTGAACCCTGTGCCCTTGTCCCACAGAGAGAGATGGCTCTTTGTGGGATTCCTTTTTTGTATCGGAAACAACAGCAACAATAAAATTATTTTGGGTTAAGTGGTTCTGTGCCTTCCTCCCATCTGGGCACGGGGCAGATGCTGACAGTGCCCATTGGCAGCACCCATTGGCAATACCTGTGGGCAGCACCCATTGGCAGTGCCCACTGGCAGTGTCTGTTGGCATTGGCAGCAACCACTGGCAGTGCCCATTGGTAGTGCTTACTGGCAGTGTCTGTTGGTGCTGGTAGCACCCATCTGCAGTGCTTATAAGCAGTACCCTTTAACTGCACCTATTGGCAGTGCTTATTGACAGCTTGTGTGGATGCTGGCAGCACCCACTGACAGCACCTATTGACAGCGCCTGTTGGTGTTGGCAGCAGCCATTGGCAGGGCCTGTAGGCAGCACCCATCTGCAGTGCCTGTTGGCACTGGCAGCACCCATTAGCATCACCCATTGGCAGCACCCATTGGTAGTGCAAGTTGGCAGCGCCCATTGGCAGTGCCTCTTAGCGCCCATTGGCAGTGCCCATTGGCAGTGTCTGTTGGTGTTGGCAGAGTCCATTGGCAACACCTGTGGGCAGTGCCTGTTGGCATTGGCAGCACCCATTGGCAGTGCATTTTAGCAGTGCCCATTGGCAGCACCCATTGGCAGTTCTGGCTGCTGGTTCCTCCTTGGTGCTCTTTGGAGATGGTGCCAACCTGGCAGCTGGGATGTGGGTGGGGGCAGAGGGATGGCTGGTGGAAGAGGCAGCGCACAGGAGGCTGGAGGCAGAGGGGAGGGCTGGAGGCTGCAGAGATCTGTGAGATTCTCAAGGTCAGAGCAGAAACATGCAGGACAGCATCCTAACTTCCATATCCTAACACAGAGATCACATACATATAAATTCAGAGTCTTGTTTGGCCTTCTAAAAATACAGGACTGTGACTGCACAAGCATACAGATAATAACAGCTACAAGGTAAAAGTAGCTGTTGGTAAAACTGGACTTTTGATGAGAGCTGAGAGCTGTACTTTCACTTAGCCCTGTTAGGTGAGCAGCTCTCAGTGTCATCAGATAAAAGCCATATCCCTTTCTCAGACACAGATTCCCCAGGGTCTGGAAGAGCATCCAGCTGTAGTCTGAGGAGCCTCACGGTAAGGGTGGCTGGTAAGGGACACAGGTCTTGGCAGTGTTAGGAAAAGAGAGAGAAAGAATGGGAAAGCTCCTGAGAGAGTATTCATATTCTCATGTGAGGAGAAAGGTGAGAATTAAATCTGTTCTTAAGCGTGGGTCCAGCTGGAACCTTCTTGATTTCCTTCCTCTCCTCTGCTATTTCTCCACCTTTTGCTATGTGCAAACCACATATTGATACAAAAACCCTACATCATTCTTAGGGAGTATTACCTTGTTAGGAGCAGTGCTGACAGGAGTAGAGACCCACAGGAGGAGCTCTTGGGAACCAAAGGGAGGTGCAGGAAGGGCTCAGCCTGGGAATGTCACACCCACTAGGATCGCTACCAGCACACAGCCCGGTCTGGCTGTCCCTGGGGAATTGTCCATGGAAGGAGGCTGCACTACCATGCCTAGAAGGAGAACTGCATGCATTCTGACTGCACTGCAGATCCGGAATGCATGTGGGAGGGGTCCTGCTGCTTCAGAAGCATTTTAGGTTCTTTGCCAACCAAGCCCTGATACTCCTCTTCTTTGTCATTGTTTTGCTGATGGCTGACTGCCTTCTGCCCAGGTCAGCTGTGCAGCCCAGGCTGCCTCACCCCTGCAGCTCTGGGTCCACATGTCAGAGCCCCCATGCTGCCCAGCACACAGAGCTCAGCACTTTCACTGAAGCTCTGATGATGTGATTGCTGCAGTTCATGCCACAGTTTGGAGATCTTTGTAGAGAAACTGGGACCCTCTATTAATCTGCTCTACCTGATTCTGTTTGGAAACCTTGATGTGAGCAGTGCCAGCTCCCAGCCTGCAGCCCATCCCAGCATTCAGCTCACATCCCTGCCCATGTCTTCCTGCACAGCTCCAGAGAACAGGGCAAGGAACCATCAGGGCAGCAATGCCAAGCAGTCTTAGAAATGAAGTTCAGAAGAGAAACCTGGCAGGGTGTGTCTGGGCCACATTGCCTTCCACCAAGAGCAAAAGCCAGACATGAGACAGGCAGGTCCCAGCTCCAGCTTTGCAGATAGCAGCACAGGGCCACCCATGGTCTGCAGGAGATAGCACTGGAGCATCTGCAAGAGTTCAGCAAGGTGCCTCTGCTCCACAGTGCACCAGGAGCAAGTCCTGGTATTCCCACTGAACAGCAAGGTGTGCTCCTACAGACATCCCCATCATTAAAGCTGTTACAGCCTGAGACGTTTAGGGATTCACTGTGTTCTCTTTCCATCCATGCCAGTCAGTTCTTCTTCATCTTGAGGCAGAATCCCACAATCTTCTCATCCAAAAGTTACCAGGTGGTATTGAGAAATGGGAACCTTTGGGTTTTGTCACTCATCACTGGCTGTGTTATCAGATGGCTGGAGATCCCACTGTGTTGCTGATGGTTGGCAGCATTGAGCACGGCACCTCTTGTGCTGTGTGGCACAACATTCCCTACCTCTTAGCAGGACAGCTTTACTCCTGGCGTTCCTGGCCAAGTGAGACTTGCTCTTGATGGTGATGGAGAAATTGCTGCCATGCTTCTCTGTTCTTACTATCACCTCACACTGACCCAAGTCTCCCTTGCAACAGCTGGAACCCCAAACATTTGTCCTGCTCACCACAAAGAGGCCGTAAAGGAGAATCCATGGCCACATGTGTGTACCTCAGCCTTTCAAATGTTTAAACAATATCCACAAGTTTCTCCTTTGATTGCCCTGCACTAAGTTACCCTATGACCACTCCTTCCAGCAGCCTTCCTCTTGGAGGCTGTTCATCACAGTTCTCTCACTGTGCTGCCTTTGCTTAGATGACATTTCAGGCTCTATCATATTCATATCGATAAAAAATTGAAAGCTCATCTCATACATCACGGGCTCCACTCTATCCAGCTTTAACTTCCAAACAACAGGAATGTGGCTATGTCAATGTAATCGTAGAATCATAATGCTGTCAGTCAATATGAACTGAAGTCTGTACAAGTCTTTGTATGTGCGTCCTTAGATACAGTAAATACGTACTTTTATTTAGGTCAGGATGAGCATTCTTGAAACTGCTTAATTAATTAAGTAGAGGAACTCTTAATCACAACACAAATTGTATTTGAAGACAGAAGCATCTTGAAAAAAAAGTGTAGTTAATGAGCATGACTAACATAGCCTGCAGGTAGGGAGATGAGCCCTATCTTTAACTCACCCATTGTAGGCAGAGGGCTGTACCAGGGCAGTGGGTATGTGATAAAAATATGTATAAAAAAGCTTCACAAAAAATCCTGGGGTGTGCTGGCTTTGCAGGAGACCACCTGGCACCCAAAGTTGTGCAACTTTGCAATAAATCAGTATTCACATGTTTGCATTCCAACAATGGATTGTACAGTGGTGAAAATAAAATGTGTATACAGCATGAACATAATTAAATTAATTTGCTCTCTAGTAGCACAGTATCTACAACCCAAGTTCAGTAGGCAAAATTTGGGTAATTTCATTAGAGGTGGGTGGTCTTAGCCTGCAGCTAATCCATTGCTGCTAACATCTGTAGTGACGCAACAATCACATGGACTGTGATTTCTGCTGACCCCCAGTTAGATTAAGATAAATCCACACTCAGAGGTCCACACAAAATCATCACTTGTAGTGAGAATCTGGAAGAAATGCCAGTCCCTGTACATCCAGGACCTCAGTGGCACTGCATGTTTGAGGCACTACCAGTGCCCGTGCACCAGGAGGAAGGTCACAGTGCTGGTCATGGGCAGACTGTGCTGCCAGCTGTCCTAGCTCTCTCTGTGCTCTCCTGAAGACAGCAGCTGCTTTCCAGGTAACAACAGCATGAGAAAGGAGAGCTTCATCCAGGAGTGCATCCTGCAGCTCTGTAGCCAACTCGGAGTCTTTTTGCATCAAGGAGAGGAAAGAACAATTCCTTCAGGCTGGAAATCAAAGAGTAAGTATTAATAGCCAGTGTACAGCAACCTACAAATGCCATGGAGGATTTCGTAGGCTAAGGAACCCAGAATCAAGTTGGTAGGACCAAGTTGTCTGTGTAGAAAGCTAAGTATGGTCATCAGAGTGGCTGCTTGTTTTTAGCACTCAAGAGTAGCAACTACTTCAGCAGTGTTCCCAAAACAGCCTGCATGAGATGCAGAGGAGTCACAGATGCCAGAGGCATGCAGGGTGTCTTCCAACTAGCTGTGTCTTCCAACTAGTGATGCTTGTGTCATGTGATCAGCAGAGCAGTAATGTGCTAACAGAACTGTTTCCATCACAGGCATTTTCAGAAGCAGAGAAGGGAAAGTCATCTCTACATGTGGATTGCTGGGCTACATAAATCCATTGCCTCCATGTGAATTCATTCACAGATCTGATGTGCCTCAGCTTTAGGTTGGTCACTTCACAGAGCTCCTGCAAGAAGGTTTCCAGCCTTGAGTGGGCAAGGAAGTGCCAAGGAAATTGGTGATCTCTGGGCTGAGATCAGCTCTGTAATCTGTGTGAAAGGATCCTAATGGAATGACCAACTGACAAAGCATAAGAACTCTTAGAGAAAGGTGTGTCAAAATGACATACTGCTGTTTATGTCATAAAGTTGTTCCTCATGCTGCAGTTCACTCAGCTCTCGGATCCTCCGAGATAATTAGATAACAATTATGGAGAAAAAAAAAAACAGATAATTTGGGGCACTCCTCTGCTCACTGGGACAAAAACTTGGAACTCAGATATTTCTACTTTCCCATCTGTATGAAGTTATCACAGCACAACTCAACCCTCAGATTCTCATTTCTACACATAGAATAAAGTTGGCTGACCTAATGGACAGCTTCCATGTTTTTCATAAAAGAATCACAGAATCGTTGAGCCTAGAGATGGAAGTGACCAGATGGCAATGAATTTATGTTTACCTACAGTTGTACCATAAACAGCTCGGATTCAGGAATAGCCAAGTGGAAAGGGCAGCACAGGTATCACAGCAGGTCAGATTTCCAAAAAAGTGGCTTTTGAATTGCTCAGCTACTGTGTTTATTTTCTTTTTTTGCAACAATTTCAAATCAGGAATAATAAATGTGTTTGCAACAATTTCTTCCCATTTGCTTCTTATCTCCTTGATTGAAAGTATCTCGTATCCCATCAAAGTGAACTGGCCCTGCAAGAGAAATATTTAAGAGTCATGTTCACAGTGTTTCAATTACAAAAAAGCTTTGATTCTCTTAGCTTCTAGATAGGACATCCTTGTAAGTTTGCATGATGAGCCAAGAGGAATTACAGAGGTCTTAGAAGCAAAATGAGTATCTCAGCCAAGCGAGAGAGCATCATCCAAAACAGCACACAGTAATCTCAGGCTTTTATGTGAATGATGCAGACATTTATAAGTCATAATCCCAGAAAGGTTAAACAACTTGTCCAAGGTCAGATCGTGAGCAATGACAGACCAAAGAACAAAACCTGAGTAATGAGCTGTGCTGTCACACACCAAAAATGTGGCTGTTACATATAAAACACTGTACAGCAGTGACTCATATCAACTTGAACTCCAAATTCTACTGTAAGCCATACTCTGCCAATCCCCTCTTATCAAGTATCTTCTTGGTAGTATTTAATGGGTAGCATATAAATTACACACAGCACTGTGCTTTGAGTAGCACCTCTGTTTGCAAACTGAAAGCTCTGTCAGTACAACATGAGGATATTTATTCAGCAATTCCTTTTCCAAAATGCAAGTAAACAGCCAAGAATTCTTTACTCCTGTAAGAAACAAGTCCCAAATTGATGCATCTTCCTCATAAAGAAGCTAAATAACTGCTGCCTTTAAACTGCTTGCAGGTGTGATATGGCTGCAGTTTCCTTACATTGTCCTGGGTGCTGATGGGCAGCTCCTTGAGGAGGCTGCCTAGGACAAGATGAAGGATGTTGATAGTCTCATCCACACTCTTTCCCAAATTTTTTGGCAGCTGTGCCAAGTGTCTGTGAATATGCTGCGGCAGGAAGATTGCTGAGTTGCACTCCTGTGTCTGGATAATCTTCTGCAGTTACTAAAGAGTGGCAAAAGGCAAGAATGGGTATAGCCAACAACGTCCAGATCAAGCACAAGGCATGCAGAACTCCAGTCTTATCAGAAAGTCTTTTCTCCATCCTATAGGATGGACTCCTACTGCTTGAACAAATAATGGCACATCTATGAGTGCACACGAATGCATGCAACTGCATGATGAAACCAAAACCACTCCTGGGCAAGTAGGGCAGTGAGTTCAGGTCTTGGATCTTCAAAGACTGCCACAGCCATGATGTAACGTGATGAAAAGAAGCAGAATCATACAAAGATTTCACAGCATTTTGTTTGGCCATTTGAAACTACAGTGTTAAATGTGTGTGCAGGTGTATCAGAATGAAGACAATTGGGTACATGGGTCAATCAGACACTCCCAGTCCTTTTCTGTTGTGCATCCACAGGTGTGCAGCCAGCTTGTGTTCTGTCTTTATAATTCCTGTTGGAAAATACAGTGTGTGCAGTAACTTTTGCCTTGACAGAAAACACATGAGGTTATTCATACCCAGTGATGTCTCTGAATGCCATAACAAGCGCCAAATAAAACTACAGAAGGAAGATTTTCAGTAAGTTTTGTACCAAGTAAGCCAATTCCCATGGTTTTGCTGGCTGATTACTTCTTGTTGGACATTTCTTCTTCTTATAATTTCTATGAAAGAGGCAACACCCAGCCCTGTGGGGCAGGATTAGCCAGCTGCATGCTGAACAAATGAGAAGCCACTGCCATTAGACTTAGCAACTTCAATGTTTTTATGCAAGGACAGGAAGAGCAGATCCGAAGAATCAAGGAGGGAGGGAGCACACATCACAGTTCTTGGAGTTTTAGTAGAAATACTGCAGTCTCCATGGTCCATCTAAGAAAATGTAGCCTTTTACTATATGTCAGTATAGAACCATGTAACTTATATCAGCCTGGATGAGCAGGAAGTTGAAAAGCTTAAAACCAGAAGCTTGACAAGCACTTTTTTAAATGCAGTTTTTGCAAATTCAGAATTATACCAGCAATCCTCATGGCTCATTCTTCCCAGAGGCCAATGTGTGAGCTAATGGAAAACCTCACATGCAATCTTTCAGGTAGGCAGTACCTTCTGTCCTGAAAACACAACAGACAAAAACTTGGGAACAACAGTCAAGACAGCAGCTAATCTCCATGGGCTTGTGAGACTAGCAAAAAGTAAAAATGAGAACACTGAATTCCAGTGTAAGAATAGAGAGAATGAAGCAGAAATCCAGGCTTTACCTGGTTAATTAGAAAACTGCTATGTACTGGATAAATGACCTCTTCCTGCCTTATTTTCTAGATTTAATAGAATCATCGAATGGCTTAAATTGGAAAAGACCTTAAAAATCATCTAGTTCCAACATCTCTGCCATAGGCAAGGTTGCCACCCACCAGATCAGGCTGTCTAGGACCCCATCCAACCTTGGGCACCTCCAGGGATGGGGCATCCACAGCTTCTCTGGGCAGCAGTATCAGAACCTCTCCTGATTATCACCAACCATCTGTGTTAGAGCCATCCTAAACTGTCTGTTGCAGTTTAAGGTAAAAAGGTTGGTAATACAGAAAGTTTGCAAAAGGAACCACTGTGCAGCAGAACATAAACAGCACCTAAAACATGAGGATTTATTGATGAAAACATTACCTGCTTTAAAAAAAAATACCAGTCTCAAATTCTTGCCTCTCCTACAGTTCAAGGATGGCTATTTGTCTTGCTATAGAGAAAGAGAAATAAACAATAGTATTATAAGAGCCATTTATGAAATCCCTGTTATTTCCATTCATGGGCTCCATCACACTGAAGCAAGAAATATGCTTCAAGGTCTACTAGAAAGCAGTGAAGTTCCCAAAGCCCAATAAAATGTGAAAGGTCCACACAGGAACTAGAGAAAGCTTCTCTCCTTGAAAAACACAGAATGGAAACCTGAAAATTTCTGCTACTATGTGCCAAAATGGTCAGTGTGCATGAATGCTTGCATGTCTCCAGCTTCCTAGTTTGGGGCTAAATCCTAATGCAAAAAGCAGAGGAGATGAAAAAGTGCTCCTCTTCTGCTAATACCCCTCTAACTCTGCCAGAAGTGGTAGGACGGGTCTTCCTCACTCTAAAACTCTATAAACACCTATAAGCTTGAGACTCAAGAGAAACTCAGTGAACTTTGGTGCATTACCAGCAAAAATTGTAGCTGTACCTCTTAAGTTACAAGGATAAGTCATGCAGAGGAGTTTGCCTGTGGTCACATGAGGAATTGCTTCATTCAAAACCAAGGATTCTTCAGTTTCTTTCAAAGCCAGTCAGAAGCACTTCCCATACCAATGCATTCCTTCCCAGGATCTTGCTTGAGACACTATATCTTCTGCCACAGTAGACAGAAAAGAGTGCTAAGGAGGAAGAAAAGTGACAAATGAATATATTAGTTAGTCCTTCACTGCAGCAGCTGCTCATTGGTTCTTTATCATGGCCTTCTATGATGGACTGATGGCACCTTTGGACAAACTGATGCCATCTACCTGGACTTGTGCCAGGTATGTATACACAATATATATGTATATATATGATGTACCTCTGACTTGGTCCCATATCACATTCTTATCTCTTGGAGATAAACATTGGAGAGATATAGATTTGAAGAGTGGATTATTACATGGATAAAGAATTGGTTGGAAGGTCACAGCCAAAGTGTTGTTGTCATTGGCTCTATGTCCAGGTGGAGTTGACAAGTATTGTCCCCCCAAGAGTCCATCTTGGGACTGGTGCTCTTCAACATTTTTATCAAATACATAGACAGTGGGACTGAGTGCGCTCTCATCAGGTTTGCTTGGTGTCAAGCTGAGTGGTGCAGTTAACACTGTAGAAGGAAGGGGCACCATCCAGAGGGACCTGGACAAGCTTGAATAGTGGGCACATGAGAACCTAATGAGGTTTAATGAGGTCAAATGCAAGGTGTTGCACTGGGATTGATGCAATCCCAGATATGTGTGCCGACCTGGAGAAGAACTCATTGAAATTAGCCCTTGGAGAAGGACTTGGGGGTCCAGATAGTTGAAAAGCTGAAGATGAGCCAGAAGTGCATGGAAGACCTGAGAAAAGTGTTCAGCAGGGCAGGGCGATGATTGTCCCTCCCTACTGTGCTCTTGCGAGGCCCCAGCCGGAGTACTGTGCCCAAGCCTAGGATTCCCAGTACACGAGGGATGGGGAACAGTTGGAGAGGGTCCAGAGGAGGGCCACAAAGATGATCCAAAGGCTGGAACACCTCACCTTAGAAGGCATGTTGAGGAGTTGGTCTTGTTTAGCTTGGAAAAGAGAAGGCTCTGGGGAGACCTCATTGCAGCCTTCCAGCACTTCCTGCCAAGCAGGAGGCAGATTGACTTTTTACATGATCTGATAGTGATATGACAAGGGGGAATGGCTTTAAACTAAAAGAGCGGGGATTTAGGTTAGATGTTAGGAAGAAATTTTTTACTCAAAAGGTGCAAAGGTGCTGGAACAGGTTGCACAGAGAAATCATGAATGCCCCGTCACTGAATGCATCCAAGGCCAGGTTGGATGTGATCCTGGGCAGCCTGATCTGGTGGCTGGGAACCCTTCCCATGGCATCTGGGTTGGAACTAGATGACCTAAGTTCCCCTCCATCCTAAACCATTCTATGATTCTGCAATGGAGAATGAGGACATCTCAGAGCAGAGGACAGGCAAACAAAGAGTGCAAGTCATGTATATGTTTTCAAATTCTACTCTTAAAACTGTTAGTATTGTCAGGACTTGCATGTGTACTCTCTAGACACCCTGAACTGGATTCCTCTTGGAATGACTCCATGTCCCTGGTGTGCACCAGATATTTCCTTAAGTCTTGGTGGCCAGAAGAAGCAAAGCAGCAGATCCTTCCATCTTGACAGCCTGTGGCTCCATCCTCTGGAACACACAGGGTTCCACACTGTGATCAGCCAAGTGACTTGCTTACTCAAATATTTGTCTGATATTGCTCATTGGGCAGAATTACTTGGAAAAGGCACCAGTCCAAATGTTGGTGCTGTGCTAATTAATCCCAACAGCACTGAAATACTCACACATCAGTAATTTACAACTAAAACAACGAGCTGATGTCTTCTGGTGTTGAGGTTACATCACAGAGGACGCAGCAGACGTATGGAAGAGCTATCAATGTGCTGAACTACCATTTGAGTTGCATCTCTTTAACTTCACTGTGCGTGGCAAAAATGCCACATTCCTCAGGGGGTACAGCATGGGGTTCTGCCTGCACAGCAAGACAGCTGTAGTATGAACAGCCATCTCAATTAGTGCTCCGCTGTGGCTGACACTTTCAGGATCTCCCATCAGAACAGATGGCAATCCATTCATCACAAGAGACAGTGCAAATTTCTGCAGGTCTGGAGAATTCAGGAGTCTGGAGTTTTGGATGAACTTTGTCACAGCATCTCTTTGCTGAAAGCACATATTTAAAAGAAATGAAACCAGCATCATTGCCCATCAGACTGAAGAGGACAGCTTCTTCCCATGCTGTGTTTTTCCCTGCCTTGAAAACACATTTGCCCAGATCAAGGCATAACCAGAATAAAAATGTTCTTCCACCAATGATTCACATCTCTCTTACCCTTATCAATGAAACATGTTTGTCACAGGCCCCCAGAATGAGGTGTCTTACCTGCTGCTTGGGATGAAGACTTGAGTCACTAAACTGACACTTTTGACCTCTAGCCAGAAGCAGATGGACAGATTGTACAGCTGGGTTGCTGCTAGAGGCCTGAAAAAGGAGAGCTGATGATTGAAGACAGAAGAGGTGACTGTTGTTATAGCTGAATGTTTACAAGGCTTCAGGTGGTTACTGGATCAGCAAGCTTCAGCAGGTCTGCATTAAAGCTCTGCACATGTGAAGGGGGGTAGCGCAGACATTGCTGTTCAAGTCGTAAATGAGTAATTTGACAGCCTTCAAGATGATTGTGTGTTTTATTTATGAAACTTCAAACATTCTGTTCTCATCTAGTTGGAATTGCAATCCCACTACATAGCACTGTATGTGTGCCAACCTCCAAACCAACACACAAGTGAAGAAAAAACATTACTGATGAACGTGAGATGGGCTGCTACGCCAACCAGTGCTGGGAAGCAGATCCTCTTTGTGCTGTAAGTGCTGGGCTGTGGAGCAGCTGCAGAGGATGAGGACAAGGCTTCCAACCCCCAGCGTCCACCAGGAGGGGCTGTGGGACACCCCCTGCATATGGCCCTGCATATGGCCTCATCCATGGCAGTGACCATGCCAACGTTCTGTGAGGCTGCAAGGAGAGGAGCATGGCTGGGAGCGCTCAGCACTCAGTCCCCTGCTGCCCCCTCGGAGCCCTTGGCCCCCAGAAGGGCCCCCTCCTGCCTGCTGCAGCTGTACCAAAAGCCTGGGCAACAGCACAATGCCAGCAGGCTGCAGAGCAGGGAGGAGGATCCTGGCAGCATGGGTGAGCTTTGGGAACAGGAAATAAGGGCCCTTCTTGTGGGTAGGATCCACGCAGCAGGTTCTCCTCCAGCTCCAGGCCCTGAGATGCCTCCAACCCACCCCATGGTGCTCCACTGAGGTCTTCACCCCAGTCCCCCCCAGCCCCTGTCCCCTGGTTCTTTGCACAGCCTCACACTGCAGCCCCAAGCCTTTTGGTGAACCATGAAAGAAGAAGCATTGCAGCTTCAGAAGACCTGCAGTGCTGCCAGCAACCAGCATGGCTCTGGGAGTGGGGTGAGCGTGGGGCAGAGCACAGCCCCTGGCGTGCTCTGGCTGAAGCTAATGGTGATGGAACCAGCTGACATAAAGACATAATGACTGGTCAGGAAACGAAGCCAAAAGGAAACCTGCATAGGATAAGCAGCACTAAGTGCTGTGCTGGTGTGAAGGGGAACACGGGGCATCAGTGCACACACACACACACAGAGCACTGAAGGAATTTTGGCCATGTCCCATCAAAACTCGCACAGCTGACTTAGTTAACAGTGCAGTTTACTACTAACAGATGACAGGTTCTTTTGGAATGCCAGTGAAGAATTCACTGTCTGCAAAGTGTGTGAGGTTAACCAAGAATAATACAAAGCATGTGCAAAGAACTAAATGTAATACAGCCTGACTACCAGCATCCTAAGGTATGAAACAGCTCCATAGAGATTACTAAGTTTCCTAGGGAAGCATTCAGCATAGCCAAGTGTGCAAACCTTACCCAAGGTGAGTCCCTATGGGGGGAGGAGAGGCTCAGCCCATTGACAGATCCTAGGGATGAGAGATGGCCCATGTCTGACTTTTCTGCAGTGGGATCTTCCTTAATCTTCCCTCCTTCTTGACCCACTTCTATCATAGAATCATAGAATGGCTTGGGTTGGAAGGAATCTAAAAGATCACTGAGATCCAACACCCCTGCCATGGGCTGCTTTCCAACGTTCTTTTCAGGATGACCAGAGCTCCCATCCAACCTGGCCATAAATACCTCCAGGGCTCATGCTCAGTGGGTGTCAGAGGGGTGATCACACCTTGGAAGCAGGCATCCTTTGGGACAGAGGTGTGTTTTGGTATTATAATAAGGGTATAATGAGCAAAGTTCACCCAAGGACAGCTTTTTGTCAAAAAGATGACAGACTTGGGGAAGTAGTTTAGCACCACAAAGTCCCCATCCTAGCACAGTTCTTGAAGTCAGTACATCAGTTCTCACCTTGGGCTGCTTAGGGAACTACTGTGGGTCACAGAACTTGGCTGTGGAGCTCCACTCCACTCCACCTTCTTTGCAGTTTAGTGGCATGGAGGCTGCACTCTGCTCTTGTACACCTGTGAACGACCAGTACCTTAATTTCCAGTGAACAACGCTACACCTTAAGCAATTATCCCACATACTCTACCCTGTGAGTACCCATGCTAAGCTACATGATATTCAGAAGGAATGAGGAGTGTCTTGTGAGGATTATCAGTCACATCAAATGCGTATATATCTTGTGAGTATGGCAGATGAGCTTAGCGTTCCCCCATATTCCAAAATCTAACATCCATGGTAATTATCAAATTAAGGCAGAGAGTGGCGCGTATTAGTTAAATAACAACATGGTGATGCTTCCAGTAGCAGTTGGTGACCATCTGAAAAGAGGGTCCCACTCATGATATTCTTCATCCTTCTTCACTCTTTGCAGGACAGAGTGCACTGCTTCTACAATGTGATGGACAGTCATCAGAGTTTTTTGTCCATTTTCTCAAACCTGCTTCAACAGCCACTTCAGGTCTTCATCATAGCCACCCAACCTGCACAGGCAGCTCAGCCACCTTCGTGTACACCAGCCTTGGTCCCCTCAGCATTGCTGTCCTGCAGGGTAGGGGTGGCCTGGGGGATCACACTGTGCTGCAAGGCTCATTGCTCCCATGGCCACCATGTGCCACTTCCTCCATGTATGTCCCTTGCTCTGTTCCATGCATACCACCAGCCCAAGCAGAACTGCTGGCCCAATATGCAGCCATTGGGTCATAGACATGGGGTGGGCTGGTGCCTGCATGCAGATCTCCCTCCTGCTGGGAGCTGCTCAGGGGGCACAGCAGAACAAGGACAGTGGGCATGGGGAGTGACCTCATCCAGAAGGGCACAAAGCTGTAGGGAGCTGGCCAAGGGGCAGCTGCTGCTTGGGGGTTGCTAGGCATCAGTCAGTAAGTAGCAAGTGATTGTGTTGTGAATATATAAATATATAAATATAGTTTTTATCTCATTCTTGTTTCCATTTTCCTTTTCTGTCTTAGTAAATGGTTTTTAACTCAACCCACAGGTTCTATTTTGTTTTCAGTTCTCTTCCTCATCCCACTAAGGGGGGGAGCGAACGAGTGGCCATGTGATGCCAAGCTGCTGCTGGGTTAAACCACAGCAGTTAGAAATGCTGTATCATACCTCATGGTTTGCATGGTGCAAGATGGCTTAAGACTTGGATGGGAAAACAATTCACTCCAGAAAACGAGCCTAAGGGAGCGGAATTGTCCCTGAGCTTGTGTGCTGTGCAGCAAGTAGGCACTGTGCATGGCAGTTCTGCTAGGCACTGTTTGGATTGTGCTGTGCAAGGGGTTGTTGGGCTGTTAGAGGATGTTCTGAGTGCTGGATGCACTGGACTTTCATTCTCTATCTGAGGTATATTCAAAGGTACACCTCTCTTCTGCCCTGTCTCCAGCCCTATCTGCTGCCTGTACCTTGAACCAGTGCTGTAGCTTTATCTCTAGTCTTGTCTTTGGGTCCTTCTGTTCCTCCTGACTCGATTCTTTGGATGGTTTTTGCACCTCACCTTGTTTGAGCCTGTCAGTGCAACATCCAACTGCCACCAGTCCTGTCCTGCTCTCCTCACCTGGTGCTGTGGGGCTGCTCACTCTTGTTTCCCAGCTCATGCACCTTTGTGGAGCAGCCCCACTTTGGCTGCTTTGTGGCAGTTTTGCTGAACAATGATTGTGCTGAGCAGAGGTCATACAACACAGGGACTGTCTGGACTGTGCAGTGAATGTTTTTTGCAGTACATTCTGTGATGTAGGTTCTTGGCCATGCATCCAGTGGTGTCAAGGAAAGTGCAGAAGCAGGCTCACAGGAGCTGGGTACCAGTGTCCTGTTTCTTTGCTGTCTATGTGATGCCATACTTCTACTACCTCTGTCTGGCCACCTCCAAGAGAGAAGACTGAAGGACTTTCCTATCAGAGCAGGGTGTTATGTAGTGCCCTAAGCAGCCCTTGAGCATCACCCAGCAGTCAGCCCTTGCACCTTCCCCCGTGCCAGTGCTCATATGACTGCCAGCAATGACTGACATGCACCCACACACCCCAGTGCCCGATGGGACGCATCACAGAGCAGAGGAAAAGCTGTGTGGGGTTAGCACAGTGCAGCTTTATTTCCGTGGAGCAGGAGGAAGTTCTCCCCCACGGGTTCAGATCCCATAGCACACAACTTGCCAGCCCACAGCCATACCCCACCACAGCTTTTGCTAGCCAGCCCTGTGGCCAGCTGCAGCACCCCTGCTTAAGAGGCACGGTTCCCACAGTCAGGTTCCCCCGCTATGGGGACAGCCATAGTTCCCCTCACTTACACAGCCCTTCTGCTAGGCAGATGCAGGAGCACGCTCAGGCTGCCCAGGTCCTGCTGGAGCAGCGATATGCAGAGCGAGGCACTGCTGGGTACTGCCAGGCCTGGGCCGGATGAGAGCCACCTCCCAAGTGCTGCGTGGGGATTTTAGATCCCTGCAGGGATCCCCGCGGGGCTGCCAGGCAGGTTTGCAAGTGGCTGCATGACTGCACCTTGCTCAGACCATTTCCACCAGTTTGGCAGGGAGCGGTCATGGTGGTGTAAAGCACAGAGTGGGCTGCAGGGCTGGAGGGCAGAAGGGCGCTGCACATGGGGTTTCCATCTCCCCCTTACTCGTGGGGGGGCACTTTGAGGCTGCCACACAGAGAGGAACAAAGCCAACACTTGGGTCAGGTGCCTATAAACCCCCTCACAAACAAAGCTCAGCTACAGGGAAACACACACACACACACACTGGGCCACGGTCAGCACTCCCCAGAGGACACAGACAGAGGTGACGCGGGAGGCAGGAGGAGGTGGGGGTCCAACACCCGGCCTGGTGCAGGGCAGAGCTGCCCAAACCAGGAGCCGTAGGGGCCGTGGCCGAGGGCAGGTCCTGCCATGCCCTGCCCTGCCGCCTCCTGCCCCTCTCTGCGGCACGCAGCACTGCCCCGGGGCACGGTGGGCAGCGAGACCCGTGGGGAGTCGCATCACCCCTCTGATGCGTCCTGCCGAGAGTGCTGCAGGTTGCGAAGAGAACTGAAAAGTGCTTAGAAAAGAGAGAAATCCCTAGAAAACCCACCCCAGACAAGAGCCCGACCTCGCCTCCCTGCCCACGGCATCCCTGCTGGCCCGGGGCAACACCACAGAGGAAGGGGGGGCCGGGGCCGGGGCCAGCTGGGGTGGGAGGCACTCGGAGCACCCAGGCTCGCCCCATCCCTGCCTTCTACACCAAGGCGTAGTCAAACTGGCCCCTCTCCAACCCCTCCTTGTGGTCAGTCCAGGAGGAGGCAGGCATGCGGCTGTAGGGGTCCAGCAGGATGCGAAAGCAGCGCACCATCAGCATCACCAAGAAGACGAGGAGGAAGATGACAAAGGCAAAGACGGTTTTCTGCTCGGCATCCATGCCTGCAGTGCTGGCTGGGTGCTCAACCAAGGACGGGGACAGCAGTTCATAATCCATCGTCGATGCATCATTCATGGCAGATCTGAGGCACAGGAGCTGCAAAGAGCACGAGGACAGGGAGCATCGGGGCTTGGGCAGCCAGCTCCAGCCTCCTGCTGTGCACCTGGAACACCACCTGTACTGGTCACTCCATAGCCACCAGCACTGCTAAGCTGAGCCAAGGAGCTCAGGATTCACTCCTGTGCAGACCGAGAGCTCCTGGAAGGAGAAGCAGAGATGGAGAGAGAGGAGGAATTGGCCACGGGCTTCAGCTAAAGAGCACCTTAGCTGCTAAATAATTAGAGACGGGAGAGGGCAGGGAAGAGTCTCTGTTGCCAGAACTGCAGTTATGTGCTTGCTGATGCAGCCAGACAAGCAGTCAGTTATCCAAGAGAAAAGCCTGGGGACAGTGATATTTATGGCCAGAGGCTGAATTTGCTACGTATTTTCAGGTAGGAAATGTGGAAATAGTATTTGTTAATTGAAAAGTAATACTTTCAGCTTGAAACTTTTCTTAATTGTTATTGTTTTAAATCCAGCTTCTAAACTGTCAGCATTCACCAGGAGTCATTTTTGCTTTAATCAATTTAAAAATCAGAGGGGTTATTTTTTTTTACTTTTGGCAGCTGAAGAAGTAAGAAAACCAACAGGGGAGGAGGAGTAAATGTAGGGAGGAAGTGCTTTGTAGAAAGTGAGGAAATCTCCCTTATCACCTCAAAGGCACAGGTTCACAAGTGGGTCTACGGTTTTCTGGCAAGCTCAGGAAGCACTGCCACAGTGATGCCACTCAGCAGGGACACAAAGGAATGGGGTGGGTGGCAACTTAGTCTGCTAGTACTGAGCTTGCCTCTCTACATAAATCCCCAGCAACCTTCTGGAGATGCTGTCTGCCTGCCAAGCACAGTGCTGCAGGACCACTTGGGACCACTTGCCCTGAATCACAGGAACATGTAGACTGAGACCTTAGCTGTCAATCTGAGCAGGTTTCTCAGGGCTTTAGCTGTCTGGTCTTGACAATTTCCCAAGATGGGCACAAGCTCAGAATTTGCCCATTCTCCAAGGATGATGTCTCCAGCTGCTGTGTGTCCCTTGAGCTAATGACTGCCTTCAGTTTTGCACCAGGCTTAGAAGGGGCTGAGTCCTGGAGGAGAAGTAGAGCACCTACCTCACTCCAGCTGTGTGGGTGCACTAGCATTGCTGTTGCAGGAGAAGCAGAAGACTGCCTCCCAACAGCCACATCACTGAGCAAAGATCTCCAGGATCCAGCTTCCTTGGGCTAGGGATGAAAAGCAGAAAGACAAATTGACAGAAGTTAAAAGAACAGCAATCATTTAGCAGTCATAAAAAGCAACTAAGACATTCCTGATTTAGCAAATGCTGTGAGTTCTCAGTGTCTCTTAGATCAGCTCCTGGGTAGGAGAATATCTTTACCAATGTCCCCTTGCTCCATTCTGGAGCCTGAGTGCTCTTAGTGTTGTGGAGACTGCAGCAAAAGGTCCCACTAGGAGACATCCAGCCAAGCGTGCCCCTGCCCTCCAGGCAGCAATACTGGGAGCAACTATCAGTGGGAAAAGGCAGCCAGCTATGGACCACAGAATGTTTGACATGGCTCTGACTCATGCTGAACACCTGCTCTCTTTCCTTTATCTGCACCTCCTGGGACACCACAAGGAACAGTGCTTGCAGGCTTTACAAATAATTTCATATCACAAAAACAAAAAAATAAAGGGCAACAGCAGCAGCAAGGTGAGAAAGAGGGGTGTGCTCTGTCCACCTTCCTGAGTCTCAGGACCTGCCTGCTGTCAGTTGCAAGACAGTGACCCAGTGCCCTGTGATCTGTATAGAGGTAAGCTATTCCTGTTTCTGAGCACACTGTGAATGGAAACGGTGATGGCAGCAGAAGGATGCTCTGATATCTGTCACAACTTCCTGCAGCAGAAGTGATCTGCCACTTGTTGGAGATTGGCTGATCCTCATGTGCTGCACTTTTCAGTCCAGCACTGTTTGTGATCAGGGGGTGGAAGGCACTTAATAGACAAATCCCCTTCCTCCTGTCCTTGCTTGAGAAGCCTAAACAGGCAAAAGCAAGATTTGATAGCAAAGAGGCTGAACGGTTGTGGGCACAGACCTGAACAGAGCTGAGCACAACTGCTCTCTGGTCTCTTTTCACCCTATTTATTTGGTACTCTCCCTTCCCAGCATATCTTTTGTGTCTAGGCCAGACATGGAATGTTCTCTTGATAGGCATTTCTACAGCACTGTGCAGTACAGCCTAGTTCTCCCACTGGCACAAAGCACCACCAAAACATGCCTCTCCATAGAGGTGATGAGCCCTGAGCTGGCATCTATGCCGATACTTGGCCAAGTATCTCTAAACTCCAAATACTGACCACTCCAAAACAGCTTTCTCGACACTTCCACTAACACCAGTTTCCCAATTAGATGCCAAGGCTTCATATGTCCTTTGAGGGTGAGTAGGATCTTTACTCTCATTTGTCAGCTACATTATTGCAAGGGAATACCCACTGCACATCTCCAAAGGGAAACTACTAACATCCAATGTCCAGATGAGAGGATGTTTGTCACCCCTAGGATGACTCCATTCAGAAATCCCTTGGATTGTTAAATGCTCATCATGCTGAGGTTTACACCCACCTCCCATATATTCTCAACCAAGCATGGAGTGCTGGAGAGCCCAGCTCAAGCAGTGTGGAGCCTGTGAGTCTGCCAGATATGACCTTTTAGCATTTCAGGAAAGCACCAGCTCTCATGAGGCACCTCTCCAGGACAGCACATGGGGTTGTCATCTCCAATGACGTGTGGCCCTGGCGGGTTCTGGTCCACAGTGCTCTCACAAGAAGTCCCTTTGAAACACAGATATATACCCTGATCTTGGGAAATAATGCTGGTCCAGGACCCAACCATCTGCTGGCAGGTCTATGTAGGAAGACCAGGACTGCTCAGTCAAGCAGTGCCATGAGTAGAGAGAAGCACTTCTCGTACCTTCTCTGTCAGGGATTTTGACAAATATATCATCTGATCTCAATGAGTACAAATTGCAAATATTAGATTTCTCTGGCAGTTCCTGGCCTTCCCTGGTAGCAGCTGCCCAGGCAGTCAGTTAGGCTCCCTCAGGCCTACACTGGCGAGCCTCGGACTCTCCCTTGTTCGTGCTGTGGATTCTCATGGCGTGAGTACTGCATCAGGAGGGCAGAAGGATGGGGGTGAATGAGCTGAGCTGGGAAGTTTTCCAGCTGAGCAGGAAACACATTTCTTAGTCAGTAGAGAATGGCCAGGCTCAGAGCACAGTGCCTTGCAAAACTTGGCTCCTCACACTCTGCAAGGGGTGGTCAGTGGTCCAAAGGTGGATGTGAACCATGAAGATGAGGACAGCGTTGGGAATGAAGCATCCCTGGGGCCTCAAAGTGAGCTGACTTCTTTGCTGGGAAGCTCTTCAGATTAGTCTGATGTTCCCACGGAAAGATGGTGGTCAGACACAGGGTGAGCACAGGAGCAGATGATGGTTCCACGTGACCCAATCAGAGGGGCTGCAAAGATGATTCAGAGCCTGGAGCATCTTCTGCATGAGGAAAGACTGAGAGCCGTGGGACTGTTCAGCCTGGAGAAGAGAAAGCTGAGGGGGGATCTCATCACTGTTTATAAATATCTGAAATGAGTCAAGTTGATGGAGGCGGACTCCTTTTGATGGCGAACAGCAGTAAAACAATGGGCAGCAGGAAGAATCTGGAACACAGGAAGCTCCACGGTAACACAAGGAAGAACTTTATTGTCAGAGTGACAGAGCACAGGAGCAGGCTGCCCAAGAGAGGTGGGGGAGTCTCCTTCCATGGAGACATTCAAGACCCATCTGAACACCAACCTGTGTGACCTATTGAAGGAAACCTGCTTTAGCAGGGGGATTGGACTCGATCTCTAGAGGTCCTTTTCAACACTTTCAATTCTGTGACTTTGTAATACTAAGTGACCTTCCAACAGTTTCTGAAGATCCCAAGCTAGAGTGTCAGATGTTCATGGACCTTTTTGTAATTCAATTTCATAGAGCTGAAGAGAGAGCAAAGCTAAAATGTGTAGGTGGGAACCAGCTGCTGTTCCACAGGAGTCATTCAGCAACGTTATCTTATAACTTCCACACACAGCACAGTCACTTTCTGCATACACACAGAAATTTTTGGCCACAGCTGTCAGAATTCAGACCTTGGTGAAAATAGTTCAGAGATCAAATAAAAAAAAGCAACCAGGCTCCTTATCACAGGCTCCTTCTTTCCCTCTGCCAATTATTCTTCCAGAAATTATATTGCATGAAGCTGTGGGGCTGAAAGTTGCAATAATCCCTGCAGAGAGAGCTCTTCCCAAGTGCTAGCTATCTATTCCAACTCGGTGCTGGGATAACTGGGGCCTTCTGTTATCTGGTCATCTGTGATTGCACAAAGACAGCATCTCAGAGTCCAACCCTGCACCAAGAGCCCTAACTCCATGTCTTGCATTAACATGGCAGAGCATCCCTGCTTTGTGGCTACCAAGAAGCCACAGCTGGCCGAGTGACTTCCACCAGCTGCAGCCCTCCACCAGAGACTTCAGTGGAGATTCATGCTTCCCATGGACACATCTGGGTTAGGAGAGTTCCAATTCATAATCCTTGGTACCAGCAATGCTGAAAACAGGTCCTGCTTCTATATAATCAACTCAAGCACAAATCATGTGTCTGGAGGTGCCCAACTGACTTATAACTGATATCAAAAATGCAGGCAGAAACATGCATATGCAGGAGAAAATACAAGGTTTTCTGCCAAATAGTAGCCCTGTATTAAAGTATTTCTCTCGCATTCAGGATGTGTTGCTTTTTTATTACCATGTGAAGAATCAGATCTTAATTTCCCAAGAAAATGCTGGTAAGATAGTTAAATGAAGGCAGCTGTTATTTAAGGAATATGTGATTGAGTTTTATTAAGATTCATGTTCCCTTAGTAACTAAAAAGAATGCATGAGCAAGGAAATTACTAAATGGGGAGAGAACTCACAAAGGAAGAGGACTGTCAACTATTTAGCAACGCTGCGGGGATATTTTTACGGGTACAAAACACAAATTAAATGTTAATTTGGCAAATGACAAATATCTAATGAAATATTAACCTTAAAAAGAGGCACAGAGTAGTCTTTACAATGCAGGATGCCATCTGGTGTGGAGGGCTCACCCTTCCCACTGGAGACACCTCCAAATGGAGACTGATCCCATGAGTGGGCAGTGGCAGAGGGATGGGATCGTGAAGGATGGCACGACTCAGCCTGCTGGCTGCACTGCCCTCAGACAGTTCCAGTAGCATCAGCTTATTCCACCCTCCCAGTTCTTGCAGGTTTTTGACCAAAAGACAAAAGCAAGAGCTAGCTGCTGTATGGGAAAGCACAAAAGGAATCAGTGGGAAGGAAACGCAGCTGTGGATTCAGGGCCAGAGGCAGTTCACCAAGGTACTAACAACCTTGTCTTAGGGTGCTGGGAGATGAAGACAGCTTTTCAACACTGTAGTTAATATCAAGAATCAGCCAGCCTTGCAAAGTGTGCATTTTAGGGGCAGAAATTGAAAAAAGACCCACATGATTGACACAATGAAGCAGAATTGTACCCGAAATGCTGACCTATTCCAAGAATGGAACTGGAAGATGAGCGCTATTAAGAGTGAAGTGGGGTTTAATTGCACTGTATCATGGATGCGGTCCAACATCCAGGGAGGGACCTCGTTTGCACGCTTTTAAATGAACACAACTTTCTTAGTCCTGTCTTACAACAAAAGAAGACATTTACAATTATATAACAGCAATAAATGTGAGTAATGTCTTAAGCAGAGAAAGCAGAACTAGTTTTGATGGAACAGAGTTCTGACGGGGCTAAATGCTCAAATCCACATGAAGAGAGCAGAACAAAATGTCTGCGCTCAAGGAACGGCATCAAATTCATTAGGATGCTGGTAAAGCAACTCTGCTTTTCAAAGCACAGATCCGCTGTTGCTCCCCATACAAACCTATGTAAGGCAAACTGGAGGAATATCCCAAATACCCAGGGTTCAAGGAGGAATTGGTGTGCAAAATGAGAAGGGCAGGGGAGCAATGCCACATACACCCTCTGCTCAGAGCTGGGAGTTCTCTGCTGCTCTGCAGGAGCCAGGGGTCTCACAGGACTCAGCTCCACATGTTCCCTGTTGTTAATATTCATCCCATTGCCATGCATGGCACACAATCGCCTGTTGCAACCGGAGAGCAAACGCGATCGCCAGGGCGACAGGGAAGCAAGCACCCTTGTGAGGGCTGCGGGCAAAGTGCTTAAGCAAGAGGTCTGCAGGGCCTACCAGCTTCAGAGAGAGACGGAAAGGCTTTACTTGCGGCACTGCAGGACTTTGTCTCTCCCTCCGCAGCCCCACAGCCGTGCTTCCAGGCCCACAGGCCCTTCTCCTCCAGGGCCCTGCTGGGCACACCTCTGGCACTGCGATAGGGAGCTCACAGCACAGCGCAGCAGAATTCTTGGCAGGGCTTGCATTGCCTTTTTCAGTCAATGTTGCTGCTGATTCCCCACAGTAACAAATGAACACTGGGTTACTGCACGGCTGCCAGGATCAACAGAGCTGCTGCCACAGCGGGGCCTGCACAGCCAGGGGCAGCTGGAGATCCCTCTAAGGCGGGGACAAGAGGAGCTGCCTCCTCTCTTCACTCCCTCCCAAAGATTGCATTCAGCTGTCATTCTGCAGTGCTCACCTTTCCTCTGGCGGAAACTTTCTCCCACAGGATCTCCTCCTGTTCCAGCCTAGTTTTGCCCCTCAGGAAGAGAGAATTTGTAGGCTCTGTTTCCAGGAACAAGCACCCGATCCTCTATGGAATCCATCCCACAGGGCTACAGATCATGGCACGGAGACATGCATTACAGGCTTCTGCTCCAAAGCAGTGCCCTGGAATGGGCTGTGGGTCCCTTACAAGCAGTCTGCAGGGATGAGTGGCAGCAGTTTGTTTTCCTTCAGGAGGGCCTCCATCACCAGCGCTGCCAGCACCTCTCCATCACCTGGCTCAGCTCCCAGGTCCCGTGAAGGTCCAAGGAAGACCCCAAGTCTCAGCAAGATCCCCTAACTGCAACAATGGATCCAGATGTCCCCTCATGCTCTAAAGATTGTTCTTAACAATCACCTTCAAGCAACTTCCAGAAGGAATGACACTTCTGTCCTGCAGGACTGTCATGGACTATGCAGATTGAGCCCCTGGGAGGGATGCTCTCTTTGACTCTCCTCTGCCCCATGGGCTGTGCAGGGAGGCACCAAGGTAGGGGCTGAGGAATGTCCATCTGCCCATGGCACAGGGAACCGGGCTGAGGGGGTGTACCCACGGCCATTTGCCTGGGCTGCAGGAGGACCCGGGCTCTTTCTGCCCGCTGCCCCTTGGCTCCAGCCCAGCCCTGCAGCCCTGCATGTCTGTAACCCAAGCCCCCTACAAGGGGGGGGGAGTCTTCTGACTGGCAAGTCTGGGGGAGTCTTCAAAGGCTGGCAAGTCTTCTGTCAACCAGCCCATGGCTAACGGGAAGGCTAGGACCCTGCTGTTTCTCTAGTCCCATGCAGCCACTGTGGAGAGGACTTGCTGGCAAGGCAGCTCTACCTCAGGATTGCTGCTGAGCCCCATGGTAGAGGAAAACAAGCAAAACCTAGGGCATGGAGCATAGGACAGAGCTAATCAGGCCAGGGCAGCAGCACGAAATGCTGAGGGTGAAACACTCTTGCCCCTAGAGGGAGCAGGGACAGTTCTGGGGCTCTGAGGTCTATAGCATCATGTACCCTGTCCCAGTGATGGAGTCTGAACCATACCAAGAGTCAGCCCACCTGGCACAGTGCTAGGCACAGTGCCCCTCACCCAACTGCCCTTTCTCCTGCCAGTTTTCACCATAGAGATGGCCTGCTCTAATCACACTCAAGACAGACAAGCAGAAGGCAACCTCCAGGCAAGAGCCTGAGCTAAGGAGAGATGATTCTTCCCAGACATTGCATTCCCTGGTCTCCGTGGAAGCAGGGCATGGGAAGCTCAGAGAAACACAGTGCTCTGCAGAACTCCCTTCATGTGCCTTCTGTCATCTCAGCACACAGAAATCCCACCACCAAACCAAGCCACCCGGTAAGAAGATAACCCAACAATAAAGCTGTCTGTTACCCATAACAACTGAAAAGCCCAGCATCCTGCTCTCTCCATCTAGACTCAACAGTTTCCATCAGAAGACATACTGGTCTCAACACTAGATGAGCAGAGCTATCCCATCTCCTGAACCCATCACCAGTGAGAGGTCCTTGACAACTAAGCATAAAAACAACTTCCCCCTCCCTTTGCACTTCCTGGCTCTGCAAACCCTCTGTCCTCCCCATAGCATGAACACTTGCGAGGGATTGTGGCATGGACAGTACCTGGATTGCATGGGTCGGGGGGCCCAGCCACTCAGCCACAGCGATTCCCAGCTCCAGCACTTGCCATCTCGAGGGAAGGAGCAGATGCCTCTCTCCTGGAGAGCGCACAGGGAAGGCAACTGCTCTTCACTCACACTGGAGCAGGTTCCTATGGCGATGCAGAATCAATTATAATAAAAGGTGGAGCACAGCTATTGGAGCTCGGAGAAGTTTTGTGAGCTGCCTGCCTGGGAAAGCGATGCTTTAAGAGGAAATGGGGCTGGGGGCTGGGGGCTGGGGACTGGACTTGGCTTAGTGTCCAGCTCCTGAATCCCAGTGTCCCCCTGGATGCTCCATGCTCTCCCAGTGCAGCATGTACAGCGGTCTGCCAGGCACCTACAGGTCTCACCTACACTTCCCAGAAGGCTGTCCAAGGCACTGGGTGCAATCTGAATTACCCAGCTACAAATCTGTCTAGCACAGGCCTTTGCACTCCAACCCTTACCACCATCCCCGTGGAGGGAGCAAATCCCAGCATGGAAAGGTTTTGTACAGCAGCAGCCCTTCCTTTCCCATGCAACAGTCCTTTTGTACAACTCCCTTGCAAAAGCTGCTCCAGAGCACACACCCCTGTGTGCCTATGTCTGTCCCAGAGCCACAGCCCCGCTCCCAGCAGGCTGAGATGAACTGGAGCAAGCTCAGCTTTCCTGCGGGGCAGGCACACCCCTGCCATGCCTGCACTTAATCCAAGCCTGACTTCATGCAGCATCCAGCACATGAAACTGCACCTCCAAGATGCAGTTTAAGTATGAGATGCTGGGTGCACAACTGGCCATGAAGATGTTTAAGGAGTGAAGGATCTGGGACTGCAAAATATCACTACAACCATATATGCACCTTCTCACTCCAGGCTCAAGGAGTCATCCAGGTTCAGCGCCAAGCCTGGCAGCTGAAAGCAAAGTGCTTTCAGGCTTGCAGTGTCACACCCAGCTCACAAGGAAACATGCCGAGGTTTGGGAGAGGTCCAGGAGTGTGAATACGTGCTTGGACCTGAACCAGAAGCCACACTCAGCCTCGCTGCCTGACAGTCTTGTACAAGCTCCTCATGGCTGAGTGTGTGCCACCAGCTCTGCCTGCTGCTGCCTCCCACCTGCACGCCCTTCCCACTTCTCTGGGGAAGTGTACAAGCAAATGATGGCAGTCTTTTCTCTTCTGGAAAAAGGTGACAGGAGCCTTGAAGCCCAGGCAATATGATTTTACTAACACTAGATGGAAAAGGAGAGTGTGAGGGACAGGAGTGGTCAATATAACTGGCAGACCTACTGCAGCAGTGATCATGGGGAGATGATCCACATTCAGTTTTGATGGTCATCCACAGACAAAGGCTGTCTCTCCTTGTTCTGAGTCCTGAGCTAAAAGATATGGGAACAGGGTTGGCAGGAGCTCAACAAGTGAAGAGTGCCTGGCAAACAAATATACGTAGCCGGACCAACAGCATCCCTGAGTTTTTGGCAGAATTTAGCTGTCTGAGCAAGCCCAGAAAGCAGGATTTGGCCATTCCCAGACACCACAAGTGAGAATAGCAGTCAAGTTCTGGAAGCAGGATATCCCTCTGAACGCAGGTTCTCCTATAATTTGTCACTGCTATGGCCAAATGTGGCTCCTGTCATCTGCTGAATAGCAGGGCATTGCACATGTAGATCATCATGGATGAAAATCTTCATGAAAGAAAGAAAGAAAGAAGAGAACTCTGACCTACAGGGACTCCAGGGGAACAAAGGCAGATGTTCAAGCAGGAGACTTAATGGACGGGAAACCAGGGGTGACATCCACTGCTATGTGCTCTGGTGAGAAGTGAATCATCCCTCCTCACTCATGTGCTCAAAAAGGGACATAAAAAGCTGCTGTACTTCTACTGGCTGTTAATGGCACCCAGAAGTATGGATTAGAAGCCCAAGTTGCATGTAGCTGCTGGGAGGTGTTGCAGTCCCTCTCCGCACTGCTTCCTTGTTATGATTTCACAATTTACCCAGTGCAAAAATCTATTCTGTAAAAATTAATCACCAAATCATAAAAGCAAAACCCTCCATGGTTCCACTTCAGCACAGTGCAGCATATTCCCTTCCTGCAATAAATTGTAAATATCCAGAAAAAAAACACAGTATTTCCTGTGCAATCCACCTCAGCTGCTAATTGAAATGCAATTTTGTGGTTGTGTTTGTTTGCTTGTTTTTCAGAGATGCTTGCAGAAAACATTCTCACACTTAATCATCACAGACCACACATTGCCAGGAGCAAAGGGCCACATGAGTGGCCTCCCTGCAATATTAATATTGCTTTGCTAGTCATCTGTCTTTTGGCCAGGACTGGGAGTATGTGAATGAATCATTCCTAAAATCCTTCCTCATAGGCACTCATGGAAGTGTCATAGGAGCCCCTTATGGTCTGTGGTGACACTGGTTGTGGAACTGTGTGACCTGCAAGCCAGAGGAGGTGCTCACACAGGGGTGCCTCAGGACCCCCTTGCTGATGCGTGGCCACTGGCAGAATTGAGGGGCTCTGCACTGTGCAATCCATCCCTGCCCAACTCCCATTATGCCTCACTCCAGCCCAACTCAGTCCAACCCTATTCAACATCCCCACTGGCCCTACAACCATGGTTTTCCTGTGCCTCATGCACTGTGGTTAGCTAAGGAGATCTGCCATATCCTTGCCTAAGGGCTGAACACCACAACCTCTGGCCAGAGCTGGTTGTGCGCCAGCAATGTCCAAATTCACAATAGCAGCTTGTCCTGGAGTGTGGAGCTGAGCTGCTGCTGGGTTAAACCATAGGAGTCCATTTGGTGCCCAGTGTGGGGCTCAATGGGTTGAGATAAAGGCATATCTGACCAGAATGCGTTAAAACAAAATTGTTGTGTTACAGTAGGTCAACAGCCGCTGGCCACAATGCTGATCTTGTTCTTCACAATGTGGTTTTATTTGTTTTCAGGGTTGTTTTTCTTAACTCCTTCCAGGTTTATCATCTCTGGGGGCTGGCCTAAGCTTATTTATAGTTTTGCCAGCTTATATATAGCAGACACTCATGTTATACTGACCATGGATTTAATTTGACATCTGCACTCAGCATAGACATAACTTTTGCATTTCAGGAACCTTATCATGGAAACTCTTAAAAAGAATGCTCTTTACTACAGGCGAATTAAAATAGTTTCTGAAATTTTCTTGCATACCTGGGATGCTCAAGCTAGTATGATCCTATTGCTATGTCTTCTGCATGTGTTTCCAATTTTGGTTAAGAAGCAATTAAAAAATACCACCCAGAGCTCTCCCCTGAGGCTGTGGATGACAGGGTGTATGGGAGGAGATGGGCAGGTACTGTCACTATTATCACCTCCAATGGGTCTGTAATTCACCCCTGAACAAATGTGGAATCCTAAAAAGCAGACAGAATTTTTTTAAAATATATGCTCTGATTCTGGCAATGTTGCACTGAAGATGGAGGACATTAAGGAGGTATCTGCCTTGCCTGGACTCTCAAAGGACCCTGTCTGTTGTGGGGTTGCTAAGGGTAGAACAGCAGGTGCCAATCACTACCACAGCAATGCACTGGTGGCAATATCACACCAACCAGAACTCCCTGATTCCATCCATCAGCTGATTCGCCAGCTGGAGAACCAAGGAGTAATCAGCAAGACTCACTCACTCTTCAGTGGTCCCATACAACCAGTGCAAAGTTTCAGCAGAGATTGGAGGCTGACAGTGGGTTATCACAGCCCAAATGAAGTTACACCTCTTTTAAGCACTGCTGTGTCTGTCATATTAGCCAAAATGAACTGGAGTCAAAGGCAGCCAAGTGGTATGCCACAACTGACATCACTAATGTGATCTTCCCAATCCCTCTGGCAGCTGAGTGCAGGCCTCAGTTTGCTTTTACTTGGAGGGGCATCCTGCACACGTGTATATGGGGCACTTTGGGACATGGTTTAGTGGACATGTTGGTGATGGGCTGGTGGTTGGACTAGGTGATCTTAGAGGTCTTCTCCAACCTTAACAATTCTATGATTCTATAAATGCTACTACTATGAGTCAGTCATCTTATTCTTTAAATACAGAGCAGCCTGGGAGCTCTAACCCTCATAGCAAAACTGCATGTGACCTCCCCAGTTCCATCTAAATACTGTGAATTTTGAGTGAATACAGCCATGGGGTAGATTACATGGAAATTCTACTGGAGGTGATCTATTGAAATGTCCACTTCTTGAGAGAAGACAAAACTCCAGGGTGGAATGAAGTGGATAATCTGTTCCATGATAGTTCTCTAAGCAACACAAGACCAGCAAATCTTAGATTGCTAGCAGTGCCAGGTGAGCTTGATACGCTGACTCTAAGTAAGTAATACAACACTGAGGGGGGAGTGGAGTGCAAACACACACGCAGCCAAGTTCAGTGATAACACTGCAGGTGGGAACTTGATAGTACTGCAGAACAGATAAACATCCTTCTTGTTACACTGAGCCAGCCCTGAGCCAGCAGTATTCCACCTTTCTGTCAAAAATGCATTCCCTGAATAAACTTTACAAAGTGCAGGTATGTTTGATTAGAATCACTAAAGATCCATCTGAAAGAAAGAAAATAAACGGTTAAAGATGGCTTAAGAGGAGAAAGGGGAGGGAAGATATCATCAGAGATTGGTCAACAGCACAACACTGGCTTCTGGGATCAGTTGACAGGCTGAGCCCCACTCCTCCCCCATAGAGATGCCTGTTGGGTAAGATTCATACGCGAGGTTATACTAAGTTCTTCCCTGGGAAACCTAGAATTCTCTATAGACTTGTTCCAACCATTTAACATGGTTGCAGTCATCTGTATTATTTGTGTTCTTGGTTAACTTCATATACTTGCAAACAAAAGAACTTGTATTCCTGCTGCTTTTATAAACTGCACTATTAATTTACCTAACTGTGTGAGTTCTCACTAGGAGCAGCCATATTCCTTAAGAGTGATCATGAGAGTACATTCAGGTGTGACTAGACAATTTGGGAGTGCATTATTTCTGAATCCGCAATCATGATGGATCGTATATTGGACCTGACCAGGCTTGTAGTTCTGAATTCAACATCCCTCAAAATCTAAGCCCAGCTGCCCACAGCCCCTCTGATATCTGAGGACAAGCTGGGATGCAAGGGCATTTATTTATTATATACACCAATGTTCATAAATCCATGGGACCCGATGGGGAGCATCCACGGGTGCTGAGGGAGCTGGCAGAGGTGATGGCTGAACCGCTCTCTATCATCTTTGAGAGGTCTTGAAGAATGGGGGAGGTGCCTGAAGACTGGAGGATAGCCAATGTCACTCCGGTCTTCAAAAAGGGCAAGAAGGAAGATCCAGGTAATTACAGGCCAGTCAGCCTCACCTCTGTCCCTGGAAAGGTGATGGAACAGATTGTGCTGGATGCCATCTCCAGACAACTGGAAGAAAAGGAGGTTATCAGGAGTAGTCAGCACGGGTTCACCAGGGGGAGGTCATGCTTGACCAACCTGGTAGCCTTCTATGATGTTGTCACTGGCTGGGTGGATGGGGGGAGAGCAGTGGATGTAGTCTACCTTGATTTCAGCAAGGCATTTGACACTGTCTCCCACGACATCCTTATAACAAAGCTGAGGAAGTGCGGGATAGATGAGTGGACAGTGAGGTGGGTTGAGAACTGGCTGACTGGCAGAGCACAGAGGGTTGTCATTGGCGGTGCAGAGTCTGGTTGGAGGCCTGTAACCAGCGGTGTTCCCCAGGGGTCGGTGCTGGGTCCGGTCCTGTTCAACATCTTCATCAATGACCTTGATGAGGGGGTAGTGGCCACCCTCAGCAAGTTTGCTGATGACACGAAGTTGGGAGGATTGGCTGACAGACCTGAAGGCTGTGCTGCCATTCAGCGAGACCTGGACAGGCTGGAGAGCTGGGCAGTAAGAAACCAGATGAGGTTTAACAAAAGCAAGTGTAGAGTCTTGCACCTAGGGAGGAATAATTGCATGCACCGGTACAGGTTGGGGGATGACCTGCTGGAGAGGAGCTCTGCGGAGAGGGACCTGGGTATCCCCATGGACAACAGGTTGGCCATGAACCAGCAGTGTGTCCTTGTGGCCAAAAAGGTCAATGGCATTCTGGGGTGCATTAAAAAGAGCGTGGCCAGCAGGTCGAGGGAGGTGATCCTCCCCCTCTATTCTGCCCTGGTAAGGCCTCATCTGGAGTACTGTGTCCAGTTCTGGGCTCCCCAGTACAAAAAAGACAGGGATCTCTTGGAAAGAGTCCAGCAGAGAGCCACAAAGATGGTGAAGGGCCTGGAGCATCTCCCCTATGAAGAAAGGCTGAGTGATCTGGGTCTGTTTAGCCTTGAGAAGAGAAGACTGAGAGGGGACCTGATCCAGGTCTATAAATATCTAAGGTGTGGGGGGCAAAGTGGCAAGGCCAGACTGTTTTCAGCAGTGTGCGGAGACAGGACAAGGGGAAATGGCCAGAAGCTGGAGCATAGGAAGTTCCGCACCAATGTGCGCAAGAACTTCTTTACAGTGAGGGTGACGGAGCACTGGAACAGGCTGCCCAGGGAGGTGGTGGAGTCTCCTTCTCTGGAGATATTCAAGACCTGCCTGGACGCCTACCTGTGTGACCTGGTGTAGGGAACCTGCTTTGGCAGGGGGGTTGGACTCGATGATCTCTAGAGGTCCCTTCCAATCCCTACGATTCTGTGATTCTGTGATTCTGTGATTTTCTACCACAGTTTTTTGCACTTTTAACACAAGAGTGGTTACAGCAATGGAAGGAGAACAACTGAAACAAAACTATCTGGGTCACTGTGTTGTGAAAAGATACTGTGTCCAAGGTAGAGAAGCTGTACAAGTACATATGTAATGCCCACATATCCAAGAGCTGGGCCATTGTACAACATCAGAGCAACTAGCAGGTGGATCAGGTTGCTAGGACTGAAGTGGCTCAGGGGAATTTGGACTAACAGAAGGGTGAATTATGCACATGACACCTCAGGGCATCAGGGAAGAGATGCAACATATAGATGGGCAACAGGTGCCGGGACATTCAAACGCTGGAACACACTTTTAGCAAAAGCCACCTGGTTAGTTGACACATGGGGATTGGCCATCAATTAAAAATCTTATGTTCTGCAGGAGATGGTGTCCCTGTAGTGCACATGCAAAACATATAGCTTAGGACAGTCGGGACTATTCCTGCATCTGGCAAAGGCAAAATTATCCATGAGATTGCTTTTGCTCAAGGACCTGAGTGCATGTGGTGGGTAATGCAGAAGGATGGGGACGTCAGTTGTGTACCTCAATATGATTTGGTATTGGGTGAGGACAGCCAATAATTTGAATTGTATGATGTTAGTTGCTACATAATAATGCATGTCACCACTACTGTTGTTGCTATACAACCTATCAGTGGTACCACAGTGGGTATTACCCAGATTAAAGATGAATATATTATGATGGAATCAGAACTGGTTTCAGTGTGCAGCAGTGTAACAGTGCGCATCACCCCTCCTGCAATGAAGGAATGTTATGACAGATGGAGCCCAAAGTTTTTTACTAAATGAACTCCATGGGCAACTTAGAGACATGGCCTTAGATTATGAGAATGGTATCTGTGTGTACAAAGGCTGCTCCAAAAGTAATACCTCCTGTTTTATGATAATGATCAGGAATGCCCCGTCCCTGGAGGTGTTCAAGGCCAGATTAGATGGGGCCTTGGGCAGGCTGGTCTAGCATTAGGTTGGTGGCCCTGCATGTGGCAGGGGGGTTGGAGATTCATGATCCTTGAGGTCCCTTCCAACCCTGGCAATTCTGTGTTAGAGGTGAATGTTGGTGGGATAACAGTAGAGGCTGAACCCTCCTGCCAATACCCCATTACATTTTGTTGTCATGGGACAGATGACAACAGAGGGGCAGTCTGAAAAAAATGGCATCTGACATGAATGTGTGGATGAAGCAACAGTGTGGAATTGAATTCCTCCATGTGGAGCAAATGACACCCATTGACATTCATAAACACTTACAGAACATTTATGGAGACCGAACAGTGAATGTGAGCACTGTGAGGGATGGCAGGTGCCCCAGTAGTGGTGACAGCAACAGTGGTTCACCTCTGCTGGTGCAGATTTGTATGAGACCAGCTTGGAGCTCTTGTTGATCACTGGTGAAAATGCACAGCTAATGGTGGTGACTCTGTTGAAAAACAGTGTTTTGTAGCTGAGAATTTGTTCTATCAAACAGTGTTATTGTGTTCTTTGGGCCTGTTTTAATTTCCATGGAAATAAATAGGAGGCATTACTTTCAGAGCAACCTACAAAAAGCAGGAAAGGTGATGGTATGGATGGAATGAATTGGAATGTATGGGAAAGTGTGGGACCTAAATGTGACATAAATGATACGGAACAAGGAGTGGATATTGTCTCAGTTTTAGAGTTCTTTTCCTTCATAGCATCTGGTACGACTCTGTTTTGACTTAAGGAAAAAAGCAATGCTGGTTGCAAACTAAATTTCCTATTGCTGCTGAGCAGTGCTGCACAGAGCCAGGGTTCTTTCAGCTTTCCAGCTCCTCATACCATCAGCAAGGGAGATGGGCAGACACGAGTAGCTGGGAGGAGACAGAACCAGGACAGCTGACCTATAGTGTCCAAAGGGATGTTCCATACCACATGACAGCATGGAAAAAAAACTTGTATAACAGTGAAAAATTGGCTGGGGGGGAGCTGCTGCATGGGAACTGGCTGGGCACTGGGAGGCAGGTGGTGAGCAATCACATTGTGCATCATTTGCTTCAGAAATATTATTATTATTATTATTATTTCTCTTTTCCTTTTAATAAATAGCCTTTATCTCAACCTACAAGTTCTACTTTCTTTCCTGATTCTCAGCCTTATCTTGCAGGGAGGGTGGAGTGAGCAAATGGCTGTGTGGTGCTGAGCTGCTGCGGGTTAAACCACAGCATGTCAATGAGCTCCTGCTGATCTTATCTCCTTTAAATTGGTAAGCATTGCTTCTGCAAACACAATTACATTAGTTGAATACTCTCTCTGGTGTTATGGACCACACAGGACTTTTCTGTCTGGGATTGCCTCCAGCAGAGCAAGTTGCTTCTGGGACATCATGTGGTCTTTTTGCAAGAGCCAAAGAGGAGCAGCAGTTGATAGCAGTGTGCCCACAGCTTCCCAAAAGCACAGGAGGTAGAGCATCTGTGAGTAGCAGTGAAGACCCTCACTGGATAGCTTTGGAGTGTTCCCAGACCAGCATAAAAGCATGCCTTACTGCAACAGGGGCAGCAAATGTTACCAGCAGAGACCAGGCAAATCTGCAAGGCTCCCTGACCAGAATAACAGATCCCATGCTGTGGTTGCACATCCAAACTCTGGGTTCAGTGAGGGAGACCTCTCCTTCAGGCAGAGTAGGCAAAGAATGGCTACATGTGCAGCTTCCCCAGCACCAACAATCTGCACAAGTCACCCCTTCAGAGTAAAAACAGGATGGCCAGAATAAATGCCTCACCACATCCATTCATTGAGCTGGTCTAGGCAGGAAATTCAAGCATTAGACTTGACTGCTGATATGGCTGTAGGTGGTCTATGGCTCACACATCTACTAGTATGTAGATGAATTACACCTGCAAGGTGACTTGTTTCAAGGGTTCCCTACCAACTGAGCATTTAAATAACAGAGACACAAGGCAACAGTAAACCTGAACAGTGCTGCACATATCCCTTGGCTGCAGGATAAACTTTGCTGGCTAAAAGTAATGGAGGAGTCTGGAGACAGCTCCCACTTGGCATATCAATTACACCCCATGGATGTCCTTGCCTTTAGATTAAGGCAAAGCAACATGTGCTCCTGCAAACATTATTTTGCTTAATGACAGAAATTATGAATTGTTCACTTCTAAGAAAATTCTGCAAGAACTCTGAAGAACAAACATCGCAGAATCACAGAATGGCTCAGGCTGGCCATGGAAAGATGGGATGAAGATGCACCACATCATGCCCTGATTCAAATTCCATCCAGTGCTTCACAACATGGGATTCACTGTGTATGGAGGGACATAAGATCATATATATTATTCTCTTCCAGTGCTGTATTCTCTTCCTTTGTCCCTGAGAAGAGTCATGTCTGTGCTGGAAGCTTAATTCCAACTAGCCCAACACATTTGCAAAGCACCAGGAGTGGCGGTTGGGACTCACCTACCTGCACTGTGCAGACAGTAAGGGATCTCATTCTGCCAAGACTTGAAGGGCTGGACAATTAAATGAGGTTCAGCCTTTGCATTATCTCACCACTCAGCCAAGCACTTTTGAAAGAAAAAAAAGCTGAGTGTTTCTCTAATAAAAAATCTATTCACCTATGAAATGGAATAAATGGGACCTCTGTACTTTTTTTTTTTTTTAGTGCTGACAAAGTGATATTGTAAAATACTGCAGCAGTAGCAATGGATAAAGCCCTGTGGCATAGAATGAACGTTTTTGTCTTTGAGGACAGTGACTGGAAATGCGCAACTGAAGGCTTCAGTTCAAAGCAAAAACAGTTGCCCATGGCTCAGTGAAAATAATTATTTATTCATGCAGTTTTTACCAACTGAAGATTTTAATTTAACTGCCAATGGTGAAGGACTTAATGAACATCAACTTCTGACTTACTGTGAGACTGAACTGCAACAAACACAGCGCTGCTTCAGAAAGGCAAGACAACTCAGGAAAGTTTGTCACCTCTCAGCTGTCAGATGACAGCGCGCTGAGCTGAGCAGACTGAGGAAAGACTGAGCCAGTTCAAACACACCAGCTCCCCTTTCTTGATGCCCTGATACTAGCAGGGCTCGTGGCACACTCTCATCCCCTTTCCTGGAAAGTACTCAGCACTGGCCTGAACCTTCCTGATGAGGAAATATTTCTCAATATGCCTGGGTGACAGTGAGGGAAGAGTATGTCCTTTCCACTGCTAATCCAGAGTACTTGGGAGCAGCTGAATCCTCTGTAATGGCAGCTAATCAAGCAGAGAATTGCACCTCATCACTCTTTCCTCAGAGCCAACTTCAGCTTTGCAAAGCAATTGTGGATAACATGAAGGATGTTTTATAGTTGACCTATTCTTCCGTACCTGCACATGTTGAGAATTCTCTCCTCAAAGCCTTCTGGCCCCAGTAGCTATCAAGAACTCCCTTAAACATTACAGAAAGAGGGAGAAGAAGCATTGATATCAAAGACTTAAACAGTCTGGTTCATGTTCAGGGAGCAGACCCCTCCAAGCTCCAGATGGATGGGAGTGGGTAAACATTGTAAGGGGTACTGAGGGGTGATCTATGAGACAAGGCAGTGCCAAAGAGCAGTCTGTGTACCTCAGCATCTGGACCATCTATGGGCCAACTGAGAGACCAACAGAGAGCCCTGGCAAGACCCTCTTGATTGAACGGTGCAGGTGCAATGATAGATTTAATATGATATAGTCTACCTAGGCTTCAGCAAAGCCTTCAATACTGTCTCCCACAGTATTCTCCTGGAGAAGTTGTCAGCCCGGGGCTTGGGCAGATACACTCTTTGCTGGCTAAAGAACTGTGTGGATGGCCAGGCCCAGAGAGTAGTGGTGAATGGAGTTACATCTGGCTGGTGACCAGTCACAAGTCGTGTTCCTCAGGGGTTGGTAGTGGGGCGCATCCTGTTCAATATCTTTATTGATGACCTAGACAAGAGCATCAAGTGCACCCTCAGCCAGTTTGCAGATGACACCGAGCTGGCAGAAAGTGTTGATTTGCCTGTGGATAGAAAGGCTCTATAGAGCAATCAGGACAGGCTGGATAGCAGGGCTGAGGCCAATGATGAAGTTCAACAAGACCAAGTGCTGGGTCCTGCACTTTGGCTACAACAACCCCATGCAGTGATACAGGCTTGAGGCAGAGTGGCTGAAAGACTGTGTGGAGGAAACAGCCTTGGGGGTGTTGGTCAGCACTCAGCTAAACATGAGCCAGCGGTGTGCCTGGATGGCCACAAAGGACAATGGCATCCTGGTGTCTATCAGAGATAGCATTGCCAGCAGGAGCAGGGAAGTGATCATTTCTTTGTACTCAGCTCTGGTGAGGCTGCACCTTGAGAACCATTTTCAGTTTTGGGCCCCTCACTATAAGAAAGACATTGAGGCCCCGGAGTGTGTTCAGAGAAGGGCAACAGAGCTGTGAGGGGTCTGAAGCACAAGGCTTATGAGGAGCGGGTGAGGGAGCTGGGATTGTTTAATCTGGAGAAGAAGAGGCCCAGGGGAGACATTATTGCTCTCTACAACTTTCTGAAGGGATCTTGTGGAAAGGTGAGGATCAGCCTCTTCTCCCGTGTAACTCAGCAATAGGGAATGGCCTCAAGTTGTGTCAGGGGACATTCAGGTTGGACATTAGGAAATTCTTCTCCAAGAGAGTGGTCAGGCACTGGAATGGGCTGCCCAGGGAGTGGTAGAGTCACCATCCCTGAAAGTATTCAGGAAATGGTTAGATGTGGTATTGAGAGACACTGTTTATTGGGGAAATATTGGTGATAGGTGGATGGTTGGGCTGGATAATCTTGGTGGTCTTTTCCAACCTTGGTGATTCTATGGTTCTATGCTTCTATCTGTGACAATTCTGGGAACAGGTGGGAACTTTGCAGAAATTGCATGAAGATTCCTATGTTAAATGTGTATAACAAGGTTGATGTAGCTCTGGGGTGTGCATGTTTTGTGGAGAGATCACAATGTACCTAGTGCTGCAGTAAAACGGATTTGGCTTTCTAAACTATCATTTGGTTTGGAGAATTTTCTTGGTTATGATTTTCAGTAACAGCACAGTCCTCCAGGCACAGCTGCACCCACAGCTCGTGACAGTCCTCAGCAGGTCAGAAACAGCATGGTCACAGCCTGCCCCAGGGACAGCCAACGGATGCCAAGGAAGGCACACAGAGATATTGCTCCTGGGAGGTGAAAGGCAAGGCATGGTGCAAAGCAGAGGCAACAAGATCTGCTGCCCTACTCCCTGTGCATTCCCTGTCTGCTCTCATTGGACAAGATAAAAGCACGACAAAGGTCAAAATGATGGTTTGTGGTGAGACAGTCAAAGACACCAAAATGCAGCCTAGAGTTAGCAGCCAGCAATTTAACTAAGATGCCGGTGACCACATATGTGCATGTGGTGTCTTTTATACAGGGCACGAGACACACTGCAGTGATTTTGATACAGAGATCATGGTACACTGAGAAGTCAGCGATACGCATGATTGTTAACCTGAGAAGGCTCAGGTCTGTGCTGTATGCATCCAGCTGCCTTCAGGCTGTGCAGTGCTGCACAAATCCCTTGGTGACAGGAGAAACTGAGACAGCTCGTTGTGACAGAGCTGCTGGGGATGGTGTGGCCTTGTTTCTATCTAACTGCAGCAAGAAGCAACCATGTAAACTGCCTCTTTTATGTACGAGTTGTGACAGCAGCAGGCACAAAAGAGAAAGTTCTTTACTGTGGACACCGCCAAAGGGCCCTTGGGATCTGATGTCTGCCAAAACTATGGTGCCAGGAGCTGCTAGTGGCCAGCAGTGGCAATTCCACAAGACAAACAGCCAGGCAGTGATAGGAATGTGTAGGGCTCGGCCCAACTAGTAAATCAGGGCTCAGAGCTCTGACATTTAGTGGAAAATACTCCTGTTCTTAAGTACTCCCACAAAACTTCTCCCAGCATCAACCCCTCTGCTTGCAAGCCCAAGGAGATAGACGGTGCTGACAAGAAAGACCTGACTGCCACTGTGCTGTGGGGCAGAGAGGGAACATGCCTGCTTCGTCCTAATTAGAATGAATCATTAAATAAGACATCCCCTTCCTGACTGCAGCACATGTTACTGAAATAGCTGTATCAAAGCTGCTTTGTCAGGGGACAAGAAGTGTCTTTCTTCTGGGATTATACAGCCATGGAATTATCCCTTGCCTTTGACAACATCAATTAATTACTTCAGAGTCATTTGCAGTAATAAACTAACTTCTTTTCTCCTTGTTAAGCTGTAGTGTAGCTGCTGAGTAAACAGCAGTATCTGGGCACACAGTGCCCAGCTTGTGATCCCCATGGCTAGGCTCTGAGCCAGCTGACGGCTGAATTCTGCTCCCTGGAGGTCTCAGTGTGCTGCCCAGCTGAGTCTCACACTGTAGGTCTGCAGGAACCTAAGTGCTGTTTGAGAAAGCACAAGAGTCTCCCTTATTGTCACAGCCTGGGATGAAATCATGTTCTCCAGCACCGCCCTGAATTTTCAAGCAGCAAAAGGCATGGTGCCTTGTAGCCTGACTCCTGCAGATGGCCCTGACCTCCCCATTTCCACTTAATTAGATACCAGGTCAAAGCAGGTTAGCAGCAGACAGAGCAGCGCAGACTGCTGCCCCACATTTTCCCCTAGCTCCAAGCACTCATCCCAGAGGTGTAGGGATGGCTTCATGTGATGAACAAGTATCTCTGCCTAGGCTGGGGCGCAAGCAGTGGGGACAGGGCACAAACCAAGTGAGACTCTGAGAAGCTGGGAGGTTCATGTTGAATGGCATACTGGGGTATTACATGGATGTCTGCTGCACTAGTCTTGTCCTCTGTCCTTCCTCGAGCTTTGGCAGTGTAGACTCAGGAAGAGGACATGGGCACAGCAATATCAGCAAGGGTCCAGGTGCTCAGTCCCACCAGCACTGTGAGCACAGCCTTGGTAACCGCCTCACTCAAACACTTGTTGGCATCACCTGAGCCATCAGCAATAGTGACCATGCAGCTTTCTTTGTGCTTTCTTCTTGTCTTGGACAATTCACACAGAGGGTGGTGACACACAGGAACTTGTTGCCCAAGGAGGTTGTGGATGCCCCATCCCTGGAGGCATTCAAGGTCAGGCTGGATGTGGCTCTTGGCATCCTGGTCTGGTGGTCTGGTGGTTGGTGACCCTGCATATAGCAAGGGGGGTTGAAATTCAATGATCTCTGTGGTCCTTTTCAATCCAGGCCATTCTATGATTCTATTGATCTGCACAGATAATTTTATATGTAGTGTAAGACAGGTTGTACACTTGACAATACTCTTTGCCTGACTTTGGAAGTGATTCTGTCAAACTCAGACCCAGACAGCTGCAAAGGGAGAAGCATCCCAAAACCAACATGGTTTTCAGCAGATATATTCATATAATGTGCTAACCCTGGTGACACTGAGACTCAGGAATACAAAGTGTTGATGCTTTCACTAGGACACGTTAAGTTGGTTCTAGACAATTCACACAGAGTTTAGTGATAAAGAGAAACATTGCCTGAGCAGCTCCTTCGGAAAGAATTTGTCACCATCAATAAATTGATGAGAGATTTATTTCTGCCAGTCCAAAAACTGCACGCAAAGTAATATGATTTGTCCAAACTCTTTAACATGCTGTTCTCCTTGATTTAAAGTCTGTTGAACAATCTTTATTTTCTTGGCACATTATTAATTCAGATTCTGGCTTTGATGGGAAGGAGCTGAGATGCTTCTGGAGTCTGCAATTTGGGAGTGAAAGAAGGAAAGGGCAAATGGAAAGGCTTAGGCAGCAAAAATCATCCCAGTATAACTGCAAACTGGGATTAAGCAAAGGTTACCTGTGTCTTGCACAGCTCCTATGTCCAAGGACTCATAAATAAGCATGGAAACATCCCATAAATGGCAAGGAAAAGGTGCTGCCTGATAACAGCAGGTAAATAACACAGGCCAATCCAAACCAATGCTTCCTATTTATTTCGAAGGGAATCACAAGAGATCTGAAAACCACAATAACAGTGGTGACAGAGCACAGCTAGTGGTGCTGACTATGCTGAAAAACAGCATTTTGTAGCTGAGAATTTTCTCTGTCAAACAGCACTCTCGTGCTCTTTGGATCTGTTGCAGTTTCCATGGAAATAAATAGGAGGCATTACTTTCAGGGGAAAAGTACGGCCCTGGTTTTTGTGCCAGCAATTCTTCTTGCACAGGAGAAGCTGCATCTGTCCTGCTGGTCTGCTAATGCCACAGCATAGTGTTCAAAGGTGGCTGCACCTTTACTGGGACTAAATGTTAAACTGGGGTCAGAGGTGAGAAGGAAATTCTTTATGTAGAGGCAATGAGGCCCTGGCACAGCCCAGAGCTGTGCATTCTTGGAGATGCACCAGTCCATGGATGGGCACTGGGCAGCCTGAGCTGAGGGCATGGGGGGATTTTGGGGTCTCTTCCAACCCAACTGTTCTGTGACTCTATGATTCTATGAATATTCCCAGACAAAATAGGATTATGATGAGAAGACTGAGGATATGCATGTGTGATTTAAGGGAAAATCGAGTGAGGGAGGTGGTGGTGACCTCACACTGAGCTCTGCTCAGAATTCAGGAAAAGCAAACCCTACGGAGATGTGATTAGGCCCGGGCTGGGTGCCATGGCAACCTGCTCTGGAACAGGCCTGCTCACAGCCTCACAGTGCCGTGAGAGCAGACAGAGGAGGGTGAGCACGTGGTGCTGGTGCACGAGCATCAAGAGAATGCAACAGGCACCATGCACTGCCATGGGGTTTCTGTCCCCATCAATGCAGCTGCAAGAGGGATTCACTGCATTACTCACTTGGGTGTGATTGTTAAGCATTTGAGGATAAATAATTTAGAGCAAAGGACTGCATAAGGCCTAGAGTGATGGACATGGTGACGGGAGACATGAGGCAGCATGGGCAGAGCATAGACCAAGAGTGCCTGGCCTGTGGCATGGAGAATGCTCATGTGCTCCCCACTGGGAAGAGGTCAGCAAATCCCTCTGTGTCAGTAGAGGAGGTCAGAAGGTTTTGGGGATGGCAGAAGTGTCTCTGCTGTGCCTGAAGGAAGATGCTGATGTCTGTGGTTGCATCAGGGTACAGAGTAAGATAGAAAAGTACTGTCTGCCAAAGTTGAGCAATTAATTTTAGGACCTTGCAGGTCTGCCACTCATCTGAATTATCCAGCACAGCCCTGAGGAGTCAGCTCGGCAGCCACAGAAACTGTGACTCTACACCTTGGTTTCATCACTGAGTGCAATAAGGCAAACAGAAGCTAAGCATCTGCTGCTGGGGAGCCTAGCGGTGTGCTGTAGGGCTGCTGGCTTTCATAGATGTTCACTGGGAGTTCTTCCAGTCAGAAAAATGATGAAGTAATACTATACAGCCTCGCTCACAGACATGGGGATTAAAGGCAGAAAGGTTCCTGTATGTACAAGGGCTGCTCCGAAAGTAATGCCTCCTGTTTCATAATGTCAACCCATGATGTCAGAGGCGAATGTTGGTGGGATGGCAGTAGAAGTTGAACCTTCCCACCCATATTCCATTACCAATATCCCATTTTGTTGATGTGCGGCAGATGGCAGCAGAGGGGCAGTCTTACAGAATGGCATCTGATATGAATGTGTGGATGAATCAAAGAGATGTCATTGAATTCCTCCTTGTGGAATAAGTGGCACCCATTGACATTCATGGATGCTTGCTGAACATTTATGGAGACCAATCAGTGAATGCGAGCACTGTGAGGGATGAGAGGTGCATTTTAGCAGTGATGACAGCAACAGTGCTTCACCTCTGCTGGTGCAGATTTGTACGAGAACAGCATGCAACTCTTTCTCATTGCTGGTGAAGATACGCAGCTAATGGTGGCGGCTATGTTGAAAAAAGATGTTTTGTATCTGAGAATTTGTTCTATCAAATAATGTTATTATGTTCTTTGAGTCTGTTGTAGTTTCCATGGAAATACATAGGAAGCATTACTTTCAGAGTGGCCTACGTGCTTTTTCCTCCTTTGTCTCATTTCCATTTGTTAATCTCTCAGCTTCCAGCAGGAATTCTTGATATTACAGCCTAAATACATACCCCTGCCAATGGCACTGCTATGTCCAACACTCTTTCTTATGGATCAGGCTCCTTGTTAACCCCATGATCCTCCTATTGATGTCCCAGTTTTTTAAAGCCTCAGTGATGCCTCTCAGACTGTCATCTTCCATTTTTGTCCAGCACATTTCTTCACATTGAGTCTGACCACTAACCAAACCTGAAGGCAGTCAGTCCTCAGGAGGCAAGGAGTGAGAAACTTCATGAGAACACTGCTCAATGCTCCCTTTACAGCAAAGCCATTCACATCTTCCTCTCTGTTTGGCAGCTCATCTTGCTTTGTTCACCATCACCCCCAGTCTCAATACTGATTTCTCAACATGCCAAGTGCTTTGCTGAAATTCTGGTAGGTTACATTAACTTGAATTTCTTTCTCTCAATGCTGATTTTGTTGAAGAGAACTCAATCTAACTGATGCAGTCATACTCAATATTGAAGCATATTGTTTCCTGTTTATGTGTTTTATTTTGTTCCCAGCTTACTTTAAAAGTCTTGAGTGTTGCCTATAGCTGGACTATAAGGAATATGTTGTTGTATCTCTGTTTTAATGTCTTCAGTCCAGTAAAGATATTTGCTGTTCTCCAGAATAATCAGTGGCTTGCAATCCTGTATTCTGCCTCAATACAACCATTAGCAATACCAGCTAAGGATTCCTGACCAGGGCATCTGTGCCTGCTGTGACCCAGATGGTCTACATGACAGTAAGGTTTGCCTCACTCGGTGCATCCTCAAACACACAGAAGAAGTGTTTTCTCAGTCCTCTGCCTCTGGTGTCTCTGTTAAAAATACAAAATTTTCCCTAAGTTGTCTTTCTGTGCTTATTTTCAAGTGAGTGTCAGGAAGCCAATGTGCTTAAGATTCTTTTTATTCTTTGAAAACTGAACAACAGACCATGCTGGTAACTGAATAATATCCTTAAAACGTGCACACTTACTTAGCCGGTGCTTATCTAGCTTCATCTTTTAGCCATTGGGCCTAATGATGCTTTGCTGGGTAGAATAAGTTGGTATTGCTCTTCCACTCTCCAGTCAGGCATTAATATCTTGTGGTAAGACACCTCTGACAATCCAAACTTTCACAGAAAATCTTCTGTTGCCCATCTTCACTAATCAGCCTCATTCTTCGCTGATTTCTATCCAATTTATTAATATCCTTATCAGCCTTAGAGACTAATGACAATAAAGGCATAGCCCTGCTATTGCTCAAGACAGCTCTCCAAACGAGGATCTCATCTGAATATTTGGCATGGCTATGCACTGGAAGTCCAGTTGTTCACTGAAAGGCTGGAGACAGAATGACCAAAGAAAGTAGCTCTGCAGAAAAAGCTTTGGAGTCTTTCTGGACAAGTTGGGCAGAAGTCAGATGTGTGCCCTTGAGAAGATGAAGGCCAACTACTGCATAATACTGGGCAGTTGTGAGTTAAACCAATCAACCAAAACAAAGGTTAAGAGAAGAGCTACACTGGAGAGTGAAACAAGGGAGAAATGAAAATGGCAGGGGGTGCCAGAGCTGAAGGACTTGTTTCCAAGAACTCTGACAACTGATGAAAACATCTAGAAATGCCTCTGCTCTGTGACGACTCCCAGTATACCCATTGATGTGGGCAGGACCAATTTTCATGACTGTTCCAGATGCCACAGTCACTTCTTTGTTGGTCAGAGTGGACAAGAGTAGAAATCAAACTGACTTTTGTAAACACTCCCTTAACACAACACTTAAAAGACAGTCACCACCTCAGATCTGATTATCATTTAATCAGAAGGCAACAATCCATCCTCAAACTGGCAGAGATTATTTGATTTCATCATTAAACTGGAATCTTGGCAGCTCGAAGCTCCTTCTAGGCCCTTCATTGGGCTACATACACCCGTATCTCCACTTCAAGCCACTCAGAACCTAGTAGGAGCTGTAAGGACAGGGGAAGAATTATATCTAGGGGTAGGTTGATATCCTACAATACCCAGTGAAGTGCACCTCAGCCTTTTCCATGAGTAGATTCCCAGAGTGAAATGAATGATCTACTCTCATCTTCACTTCAGCACAAAAAATGGCGATAGGACAAGGAACAATTGCCTAAAACTTGAACATAGGAAGTTCCACACAAATGTGCAGAAGAACTTCTTTACAGAAAGGGTGATGGAGCACTGAAACAGGCTGCTCAGGGAGGTTGTGGAGTCTCCTTCTGTGGAAATATTCAAGACCTGTCCATACTCCAACCTGTATGACCTATTGTAAGGTTCCTGCTTTAGCAGGGGCTTGGACTCGATGATCTCTTGAGGTATCTTCCAACCTCTGCCAATCTGTGATTCTGTGATTCTGTGATTTGTCCCACCTTCACGCCCTGGTATCAAAAGCTATGAGTGAATCAAGGGCAGAAGCTGTGTAATGAACTGACTTTGAGCAAGTGTTTGTGATTGGGAGTGACTCAGTAGCAATATTTAATGATGAATTCATAGAGGCAAGACCTTAGCACATCCCTCGAGTTCCCTTAAGAAAAGTTGGGAACTGATAATTGTTTCTTGGGAACCACATAAAAATACAGACATATTCCTTTGTCCAAATACCCAAACACTGAGAGCACCTGCACTCCAAACCTCCCACACCCCCACTCCTACCTCAGACTGTGAATGCACACATCCATAAGCACACAGCCTCTGTCTGCATGCAAGCACACCACATGTCTGCAGAACATACACCCCCACCACCTACAAGTTCATCCCCTCCATCCCACACACCTGATGAGCACACAGTGCAGAATACCTCCACACACTTTTCTTTTACTCCATGGACAAGCCAAACCCACGCGTCATTGATGTGCACCCACACCCCTCACCTGGTCCAACAGCTCTGTTGTTTTTCTTCCTGAGTGTCCTTTGTAAGACTGGGACCTCTGGTTCCTTAGTCCTTACATCTAATTTACCCATCATGGGAATATCCCAACACATCTTTCTGCAATCCAAGGCATTTCCCCACAAGCTCAAGTGTCAGGGATTAGAAAGTATCTTTCCAGCCTGTTGTTGAACCACGGATTACCATGAGTTGGAAGGAACCCATAACAACAACTGAGTCCAGCTCCTGGCTCCACACAGCACTACCCAGAACCCAAACCCTGTGTTTGAGAGCAGTGTCCAAATGCTCTCTGAGCTCCAGCAGGCTTGGTGCCATGAGCACTTCTGTGACAGTGGGCTATGCTTTGTTTTAATTGACAATAAATTAAATCCATTTTCCCTTAGTCTGTTTTGCCCATGATGGTAACTTGTAAGGGATCTCCCTTCTTTATCTTGACCCACAAACTTATTCATCCTACATTCTCCCCTTAACCTTTTTAGATGGTTGATTAAGAGACAGCCAAGACCAATCAACCCACCATGAAACTGCACATGCTGTTCATATTAGGTTTGTATTAACTAGCACGAGTCCTTTAGGATGCATTCCTAAGCTACTGGGAATTCACTGTCAAGCCTTGTATGAACTTCTATGCACCCACAATTTCATCCACATCTTTGGAGTACTGCTACATTACTGTTTTACTACGAAGGAAACAAACAAAGCCCTGATCAGATAATATTTTCATTTTTTTTTAAAGCTGAGGGCAGATTCATTCATAAATGAATAACCATTTATATTATTTAATTGTTTTAACTATTAACGGATAACATGACTATGTTCTATTAGAGATGACTATGTTTTATTGCAAATAATGTCAGTGTCTAGAGAAAGCTAGCAATACTCATGTGAGTACCTGAAATGTAAGAGCTATACACATGAGTTATCTTGCTCCAAACTGTTCTAAGCCAGGCCACCTATATCTAAAGATAAAGACAGAAAGTGATTTGTGGTGGAAACTTACCTCATATATGCATTCTGAAGGAGTCTGAGAGCCCAGTGAGATAAAATGCAGTAAGCTGAATTCAACCTTGTGAATATCACCCTTTATATGTATTTCAGGAAATATATATGCCTTGATGAAGGAAGAGACAGTTTCATCAAAAAATTAATTACAGGATTTATGTGAGTATTTGCAGCCAAGAACTTTTAAGCCTAATAAGTAACTCACTTCTGTCAGCCATCGGGGGTGAGTAGGAAGGAAAAATAATCATAGTGACATAGGCTGGTTTAGCAATAGGGATCCATATAAGTTAGTTTAAGGACCAGTATATTAGTTTAGCAAAAAGAATTGATGTGTGCTAGTTCAGTTTAGCTCTGCTTGGAATGTGAAGGCCTAGCAGTCTTGTTTTGTATGAGCAACTCTTTGCTTCACTGATGTCACAACAGACCACTTCTTATCTATGTGGTACGTACTGGGAGCTCTGTATCACCGGGTGCAAGGACTCCCCTTGGATTTCATATACATTGTTTTGAGTTGTAGTACCAAGAGAAAAAGTTGCTCATTGTGGCAAAACAAGCAATGGAAATTTGGCAAATTAGGGGAAAACAGCTGAAAGTTGGCCAAGGGTCATGATGAAGAGGCCGGTGATGGAATCAAGGGGATGAAGAACAGGGTCTTAAGGCCACCAAAGGGCCACACTGCACACATTCAACGGATATCAACATGCATTAATGAGTCCTTGGAATAAGAACGAATACGTATGCCATTTCCAAGAAGTGTACTGCCAATATATGTATTAACTATATAAATGTAGCACCAGAACTCCAAGAGGGTGCTCATGGCTGGCCAAGTCACCCGGTACATATTGTGAACTAAAAGAATTCCTGCTTTCTAATACCACGTTGGAGTTAAAGAGTTTTCTTCCCGGACATTCCAATGGCAATAGCAAACAAAGACAACTACAAAAATCCCAACAGCATGCCATCAATAGATTTCAGGCAATTTTGTCGTACTTTCCCTTACTATCTTGTGGTCATCTTTAGGGCTAGATGGAGAACCTGAATTTTTAGCTTTTGCTCTGAAGTTGAAGACAACTTCTAGAACGTTCTGTGCTGCTCTCTCCATGACCCATGAGGCTCCTTCCCATTACTGGGCACCATACATAATCCAACACCTCAGATGCAATGGGGGCTGATGTCCAGGGAACATTCTGCAAGGAAATCAAGCAGAAGGTAGGGAACACAGCTAAGCATCTCCACAGAGATTCTCTATGGGCAGTCTATTTTTTTTTTAATTAGTATTTTTCTTCATGTTTTTAATAGCCATTAAAGGAAGATGGGGTGCATGCCTTCCTTCTGCACAAATAATGAGATAGCAGCTTGTAAGATGACTGCTGAAAAAAGAATAAGTTTTTATGCTCTGTACAAACAATACACAGAAATGCTGACTAATTCTTATAAGATGGTATGTAAATGTACTATATCTAATTAGCAATTAAGTGACTTCTTGCATTTAAATAGTAATATAAGTACAAACAATGCTAAGCAAATTAGGTCTTTAACATTTAATTACCAGGCTCGTCTATGAATTATTTATCAAGTGGGCAAATATGCTGCTCCAAAGAAAACCACTGCTACAATTAAAAGATTATCAATTATTTTGTGGTCTGAATTCCTCTCCTGCCTGGAACCATTCATATGCAACAGCATTTATAGCCATGCTTTGGTCTTTCTGTGGATGGATTCAGCCTGACTGTAAATGTGTAAGCAGTGATTTATCCACCCCAGCGTGCCCTCCATCAGAGTTGCTTCCTTGTCATCCTACAGCACCGTGGGCTGAGCAATGAAATAAGTTCTAGGATGCTCAGAACAGTCGCTTGCTTTCTTAAAATGTATTTGATGGGGATTCCTTTAAGGACTCTGCATCTTACTCATATCTATCCTAAACCTCATTAGTTCCAAATGAAACTTATCATTTCTCATCGTGTCCCAGCAGATGCAATGAAATCTTGATCACTTCATAATAGCTTTATGTGTTAGGAAGAGTTCACTCCCTTTCTTTGCTGATCAATTTCAGCTTGCTCTTTCAGCCCTTCAGGCTCTTCTTAGTCCTGTCAAGTCTTGCTGCTTTCTCCAGCAGAGTGGGAGTGATGCTGAGAGTGCACAGGGCTCTGCAGAAAGGTGGCAGGGGAATGCATCTCAGGCCAAGGAATCAGACCAACCAAGAAACATTCTGGCAAGTCTTCCTGCCCCCACATGGCTTCCCAGACCAATCACAGAGCTTATTTCTCAGATCTGGGGAAATACTGACAGCCCAAGAAGATAATTGAAAGTGGAGCATCCCATACCACCCTGTCCTACACCAAATAGCACTGATTCCTCTTGGTGGGAAGAAGGTTGGTTCTGTTCTGCCTGGAATGCAGGCAGGCAGGGCAGTATTGCAGGGTGCTGTGTAGGAAAAGACACTTGGTCAGTCACAGGGGGAAGAACTGCAGCCTGGATGAGTCTGCCTTAGGGCTGTAATTAAATCATTTCTTGACAATCCTCCTGCTCACACAGTAGCATCACCACCAAACCAGAGTACTTGTCAGGCAATGCATTCAACAGCAGCTCTAGTATCAGAGGTAAATGGATAACATTAACAGAGGCAGCCTTAAAATTATGCATTGCCCCTCAGGCCTTATCCCTCAGCCTTGTGCATAGTCACATCTTTCCAAATCAGCAGAAATCTCCCTAAGGACCTGAATTATTCAAGCCACTTTGACAAGATAGCCCACGCTTGGCCTAAAGCTAATCCATGCACTTATTCCAGCACTGGCAGCATGTCAAACCATTTCCTTTTCGTGTTCTGGGCTTCCCAGCAGAGCTGGCATGACTATGGCCACAGAGGGGAAGGAACAGGGAAGAATGGCACAGGTTGTTTTTCCCAGCAAGGACTGTGCCTTCTCACCCTGATTGAGGCAGTAACAATACAAAGGCTGTGACAAAGCTGTCTCCTGGGGAGTTTTTGTAATTCCAAGCCAGTTCCAGGGTTTGGGCTTGCTGCTGGCCTTTCTGACACCAGGAGGAGGAAGGAACATGCACTTGTGAGGCCCATTCAGCACTTGCTCTTGTGTTATGGACCACAGCTTCTCCTTCCACTATATCATAACTGGGGAGTCTGTCTCATCCATCCAAGCCATGTTCTGGCCCCTGCTGGCAACTACAAAGTATCTGAAATGTCTCCTTGGGCTCCTGACAGCTAAAAATCAGAAGTCAGAATTTCAGATTCCCAGGACTATTTTCTGTCCTGCCTACCCAGCGCTGGTCAGCCCATCGCTGTTCTTGGCTGTAGTAGGAAATGAACATCCACAGGTCAGAACATACATGCCTGAAACCAACACTATGTTGCTGTGATCTTCAGTTGGCCAAGATGATGTTATGTTTTGGCATTAGGATATCAAAAGTAAGGCAGCAAACACCCTTCCCTTGAAGTCATATGCTCTGGGAATATATCCCCTCAATACTCACCAGAGGCAAAGGGATGCAGGATAATGAAAGTGAAGGTACAGATTAACCTATCCAAGGCTTTCTGGAAGATGTGCAGAATACGCCAAATTGGATGGGAAACAAAAGGATTAAGTCACGTGGGACAGAACAAAAACTATACCATGTATCTGAGAGCATTGTCTCAACACTTCCTGAGCTCCAGCAGCTCAGGGTTGTGGAGCCATTTGGCTCCAGGGCACGCTGCTGCCTCAGACCCAGCTCGCTGTCGACCAGAACCCCCAGGTCCCGTTCTGCAGGCTGCTGTCCGGCCTCTCATCCCCCCCCCCCGTAGCCATGGGCAGGGCTGCACACCCAGGGGCAGGATTCGGCCCTGTTCTGGCTGGACTTCGTGCTGCTGAGGATTGCCCAGCCCTGCTGTGTGTCAGGGTCTCTGCAAGGCCTCTCTGCCTCTGAGGGAGTCAGCAGCTCCTCCAGTTTAGGGCTGTCCTCAAACTCAGCATCCACTCGAGTCCTGCATCCAGACACATCTCCAGACCAGACCTCTCCTTACAGATAAAGCACCGGATCCCATAGAGAGGGGTGTGATCTAAGAGGCTTAGAGAACACCACTGATCTCACTGGATTGCTTTCTAAATGTCTAAAATATCAAATAAAAGCATTGGAACTAAAGGGGGGTTGCACTCCTGTTTATGCCATCAGCAAAACGCACACAGTGTCTTTTTCTAGTTGGACCTCCAGAGCAGCCTCTGGGAGACTGCTGGCATTGCAGAGCATTGCCTGGGTACACAGCTACTGCAGCAGAAGCTGTGCTGTGGAATCACGGAGCATTTGCAACAAACAGCATCAAACTGGGAAGAGATGTTGGAGTAATAAGCCTTCCCAGTTGTTATGTCTTTTTATTCATTCATTCATTTATTTATTTAAAGGTGATGCAAATAAAATGTTGGAAGAAGAAACCTCCTTTGTTTCCAGATCCTTTCAGCCATTCCTTCCTTCCTTCAGTGCTGAAACTGAATTTGTACTTCATCTCCCAAAGGAAGTAGAAGCAATGATTCCACTATCAATTTAATGGTTTTCTTCAAGAATCAAGCTCTACGTTCAGAGCTGCAGAGATTCGCAAATAAATGATAGTCATAGCAAAATACTGTTAATTTCAAGGGACAGCTTCCCTCATGGAGCATTTAAGTGCTCTCAAGCATGAGTGCTACATGGCAGTGCTGATCCGCCCTATGGGAAACTTTTCAATACACGGGGAAGTCTGAAGATCCCATGAGTGATGCAACAAATTGACAAAACATGAGATTTGTGTGATGTGACTGATTGCCATCTGACACTTGAAATGTGATTTAAGCTGTGTGTGACTCTGTTTGTTCTCCTTAAATGAGCATGAGTTCGGAAGATCCTACAAAGGTAATATCTCTTGTTTCAAAAAGCTAAGTTACAATGCTAAAAATGTAATTTTAAAATTGAAAATAGTTGAATCTAAGCTTGGACTTCATGTGACTTGGCAGGAACAGAGCTGACACAAATGTGCACTTTTGTTCTGACAATACTGAACGTATCGAAGTAATCTGTTCTGCAGTTTTCAAATAAATACTGATCTTGTGCAGATTCAGCCATAGCTCTGAGACACCCAGTACATAGAGCAGATTGCTGTTAATTCAGTGCATGCTCCTGGGCAGTGCAAGGGTGAAAAGGTGGGCATGAGAAACAAGTTGCCAGATCTAGGAGCAACCATGAACACACTACAGGCACAGCACCACCCTGGGTCACAGCGTGGGCTCCAGCAGATCCTCCCGAGCCTTCATCATCTCCTTAGCCCAGGCTGTAACCAAAGCTGCCCACGACTTCTCCAGTGCATGACATCATGGCCAGGGATTTGTGTTTGTGGCAACTGAGGATCTTGTCCAGCACAGGGCAAGGCTCTCCAACCCCTATTGATTCACTTGGGATTACAAAGATATCTCCGATGCCTGTTATATTCATCTTCTGTTAGCTGTGCTAGTCATCTGTTTCAGTGCTAATGAATCCAGGAGACCCTCCACAGGTACCAAAATATCACCTTCAGACCAGGAGTCAACTGGTTCCTGTGGATTCAGATGTCCTTTAGCCATTGGCAAAGCCAGCCTTACAACTGAGTCTCTCCTCACTGCCCTAGGTCTGGTAGGAGTACTGTCAAGTCATTCTGATCTTCCAGTACTTGACATGGGCACAAGATCCACCCCGTGGGAACCAGATCCAGTTCCTGACCCCATAGCACAGCACTGGCTCCTACCAGAGCCCCTCTGCCTCCCTCCAGCTCTGCTGCTGGGTGGGCTCAGGCAAGGAGATTCACACCGAAGCCAAGAAAACAGAGGTTCTTCATCACAAAACTCAGGGATTCCAAACAGACCCAGTCTTTCTGCAGGTTGATTCATTCCCACAGTTGATGCCAGAAGTGCCTGCATCCCACTGCTGCTCATAGCTGTGCTCACACTTTTTCTTTGGACCTCAGCATATGAAACCAGGGGAAAACAGTCCTGCACCACCTCCTCTCAGGAGTAGGGACACTGGTTTGCTAGAGCAGCAATATTACTGCTCAGCTCAGCACAGGGATCCCTGAATCTCTCTCTCACTGGTGTCTCAACCCAGAAACCCTCATGTCAGCCTACCTGCCAGACCCATGGTAGACATGGGACATGCCAGTTTTAGAAGCCCTGGCTCACCAGCAGTACATCCTGCCCAGCGGACAACACAGAGCAGCCAAAGGCATTTAGTTCCTGTCTGGTGTTTCCTTGTATTTGGAGTTTACCATCCAGAACCCTTTTCCGAAGTCAGCTGGAGAGTTTTGCAGTGTCACACTACTTTTCATCCTCAGCGCTGTGATTGCAGACACTTCCCACTGGGAAGAGGAAATTCAGGTTCATTCCCGCATCAGGCAGTGATGTTGTGCCCACTGCTCTGCACTGCACACAGGGACAGACCAACACTGCACTGCCCTTGGCTGCGACCCTTATCTTCAGCGCTGCAGTACAAGAGAGAGCCCTCACCTTTCTCCTAATAGCAAAGTCCGGCTCTCACACCTGAGCAGGAGCAGAGCAGGAGTCAGTGGGCACTGCTTTCAATACAGCTGTGCTAGAGGCAGGGAACATAAAGAGGACAACCTGGGCAGCCTCCATCCTCCATGGTTTGCCGTTCTGCTCTCCATATTCCTCTAACTGACATCATTCTGTAGAAGGGCCAGGTAATCCTTTCCTACTGCCCTTAATATGATGGACAGTATGACAACAGAAAGGTTTCCTGCTTCTCCCTGGTCACAGGTACATCTACAAGGGTTGCTCCGAAAGTAATGCCTCCTGTTTTACAATGCTGACACACAGCTTCAGAGGTGGATGTTGGTGGGATGGTAGTAGAGGTTGAACCTTCCCACCCATTACATTTTGTTGCCATGTGACAGATGGCAGCAGAGGGGCGGTCTGACAAAATGGGTCTGACATGAGAGTGCAGATGAAGCAAATGAGGTGGCACTGAATTCCTCCTTGAGGAACAAATGGCACTCATTGAAATTCACTGACACTGAATGTTCATGGAGACCAACCAGTGGATGTGGGCACACTGAGGTGGTGGGTGGTGCATTTCAGCAGTGGTGACAGCAACCATGGGTCATCTCCACTGGTGAAGATTTGTGCAATGAGCGTGGCATGCAGTTCTTGTTTATCACTGATGAAAACGAGCAGCTAGCAGTGATTATGTTGAACAAGGGTGTTTTGTAGCTGAGAATATGTTCTATCAAATAGTGTTATTGTGCTCTTTCTATCTATCATAGTTTCCATAAATATGAAGCATTACTTTCAGTGTGATTTATGTACCCTTGTGACACAGTACCCATATCCAGGCAAAGTGGCCCCACTGCCCTCTGCAAGGAGCCAAGTGGAGGAAGACTTTTCCAGCTGCTGGGAGGAGGTCTGAGGCAAACACCCGTATCCAGAATGTAGGTCAGCATCACTGGATTCCACTGAGGGAAAACCAGAAGGCTGCTCCAAGCAGAGGGCAGGAATAAAGGAGGGAAAAGGAGAGGAGAGACAGAGGACATTACAACATGAAAGACCTTGAAACAGGAAGGAAAAGTTGGCCTGCATTTGTTCACCTCTCCGGGCCTTAATCCCTTCATTAACACAAGCGCCTGATGATACAATTAAAGACAAGCTCTTCCAAACCTGCAATGCAGACAGTCTGCACCAACAAAGGCTCCTGTGAATTAATCTGTGTATTTAGAGGTATCTTCCAAGCTTAGCAGCATTTTCCACGTTGTGCAGATCTGTGGGGTTGGCCCAGGGCCAACGGACCCCTACATTCTGACCAGGCTCCATAGAGGAGCCCTCTGCACTGAGGAACAGGAGCAGAATGGCTGAGCCACAGCAGAGCTGGAGCTCATCACACACAACCAGCAGGAGCCAAGGTGGTGGGAGGGAGCACAGAAGGTACAACAGACATCAGGAGAGGGAGCATGCAGTACAAAATGAGCCAGGACAAATAAACAAGGAGATAAGGGCAGGGCTGATAAGAGGCCGAGTGCCAGTGTTGGTGGGGGTTGCAAGCAATAGCTGTCCTGTGACTTGGCTTAGGCACATCTGTCTCGCTGGCCTGCAGGCCCTCCTGTTCTTTTGCATCATCAGCTCTCCAGGTTGTGCCCACATCCTGCTGTTTCTCCAGCAGGACCTTGTACTGCATGCAGCTGTGCCTCTAGACACCACAGCAGCACAAACACTAAAAACTACACATCTAAGCAAAAGAAAACAGGTCTTTGGGGTGGCCCTATCCAGCCTCAAGGTTTGGCAACCCTGCAAGATCCAGAACAACTTACTGGCCAGCTTACCCCATCCTGAAACTGATGTCATCATAGAATCATAGTTTGGGTTGGAAGGGACCTCAAGGATCATCAAGCTCCAACCTCCCTACCGCAGGTAGGGCCATTGACCTCCATATCTACTACTAGACATATCTAATGCTATCTATTACTAGATGTCCTCACATCCTGCCTTGGTATCTTCCCACAGCCCCCTTCCCTACCAGGAGATGGGTTCTGTTCACATCCATGTTGTCCATGCATCACACGTTCATTGAGCATGACTCCCAGGAACTTGGGCAACAGTCTGCCTTGGCTGAGAGCCTCTGTGCCAACTACTCTGTCCCTTCCAGACTTTGCACAAGACACCAAAAACCCCTGAACTCTGCTCCTGCCTGTGAGCAAGCCCCTGACCCAGCTTCCCTGCTGAGCAGCTCAATGGGCACACGAGGCTGATCCTATTTAGGTGGGCAGGAGGTAGAAGCAACATGCTGCTGGATGCTCACAGAGCTCAGGCAGCACCAAGATCATGGTTTTATGGTGGTTCTATCTCCATCCCACTGCATATGCAAAGAGCAGCGTGAACAAGAACCAGGCTCATTAGATGCATCCCAACAGGCTGCATGAAAAGGATGTGGATGCAGCAAAACAGGCAGAGCCTCTCCTTGTAAGGCAGTGAAGAAAACTGTGGACTTTGCAGTGATTTTTCACTTTAATTGCATGAGGACTTCCAGAACTGGCAGCGCACCAACATCTCACACCATGCAAGCAGAGCCTTCATCCCATATCCTCTATACCTGGGTAGTAAAGGAGCATCTGTGACACAGTGAAAATTTGGACAATAGGGAGCAGGAAAGCGTGGCCAATTTGCCTCTGTGTATCCTGCTGCAGCAGTGTGTGACCATGCACATATGTGCTGCCAGAAATGCATATGCATTTCCCTAGAGGTATGCATATCTGCCTGCACGCCCTGCCTGTCTCTGCTCAGATGTGCACTCAAGAACAACAAATTGCTCTGCTCCTCCCTGGAGGCTGAGTGGTTATCCATTTATTGTCGCTGTTCTTGGCCTATCACTTTCTAGTTTATTATCCCCTTGGATTTATTTCTTTTTTTTATTCAGTGCACTGGAAAACCGATATGCACTTAGAGATGCTTCCAGACCCATGCTGCCAGAGCTGGATTGCTGCTGCCTGGAGCATACATCCGAGGCAGGACAGCTGCATGATGGAAACATCACAGCCCTGCCTGACCACACACCTCGTGGCAAAGAGCAGGGATGAAGGCTGTTTTGGAGGCAGTTGGATGACAAGGAGAAGAAGACTAAATAATATAGGGGAGAAACACCTCTGGCCAACCTTGATAACTAGCTCTGAGGTAACTGCTGCTTGCAAAGGACTTGGAAGCTGAGAGCAGAAATAGAGGCAGTTTGTCTGAGCTAACAAACTAAAGCTGCAATCACTGCAGATCTTGGGAGATCAAACAAGTGGGTCCCATGGGATCTACAGGAGAGGGAAATAAGGCTGCATGAGGTCTGGTATGGCAGCACGCCCTGCCTCTTTGCAGATCCCTGGAGATGTACTTACCTCTGTGGCTCTGGGCCCTGTGCCCACCCTTCCAAGGGCAGCAGCATCTGCTGGAGGGGAAGGATACACCTAAGGAAGAAATCCAACAGTTTCTCATGGGAAATGAGAAGTCACAGGGCAGTGAAAAGGAAATTGCCTGGCTGTGCAAACCACCCAGTGCCAAGGTGTCCCTCCCCACTACCAGGTAATGGAGCAGCTCCCACAGGGAGCTCTGAGCCCACTGCTCGCTGCAGAGGGGTTGGACCAGATGACCTCTAAAGGCCCCTTCCAACTCAAACAGTTCTATGAATTCTATGACCAGTCTGGGAGCACAAGAGCAAGTACAGGGACAGGCTGGGGTAACATAGCCCTTCACAGCAATTGCAGGGCTGTGAAGCAGGAGGAGAGGGCTGCTTAGCCCATATATCTGGCACACACAGCAGTCGTCCTGTTTCCAATAGCTCCCAAGTCTATAAAGGTAATGCTTTAGTATCAGCCCCTGATTCAAATTTATTACTATGTTATTATATCATTACTATTATTACTATAAAAGTAGGGAGTCATGGCTGGGTCATGCATGATCCCAGCATCTTGGATCGCTTCTGTAGGCAGAAGGATTTTTAAGCTTATCCCAGAATTTTGAGAGCTACGCTCATTATGTTTGATCCCTGGCACATGACCAAACTGCAACCCCCATCTCCCTCAATACTCGCACTCTGCTTGCCCGTGGGGTCTCTCTGGGAGCTGGGAGAGGAAACGAGGCCAATCTGATGCAGTACTTTCCTTCCAGCCTCACAGGTGTCAGCTGTGAGGTTCAGACAGCCTGGTTTTGCAGCACAGCTGGGAGAGGAAAGCTGCAACCCTCCCCACACCACAAGGACAGAGCAAACTTGGAGAAAAGCTCCCTGCAGCTGAGCAGAGGGTCTGCCCACCCCAGAAGGTCCAGCAGTCAGGAGCATCTTTTCTCCATGATTCTGCCCAGCTCACCTGAAGCCAGTGGAATGCAAATGAGCTGTGCAGCCTGAGGCTCAAGTCTGAATGTAGGAGCTGAAGTTTCATTCACCTTTCTCCCGCACTGAGATGGCTTTGCATGGCACCTGCCAATATACATATAGGACCCTGGCCAGCAACTGCTGCTGACAGCTCTGTCCTCTGCTACTAGGCTCTGTAAAGCAGAAGGACTGCATACAGAACTGTATGCTGTACTGATGTGTGAGTGCAAGTGTTGAACAGACCCTGGAGCTAGTGCTGAGCTGCATGTGACAGCACAATTCCTGGGTGAGATGCAGCACAGGCAACAGCATATCAGCCCATATCAGCCCATATCAGACAGCTAGCCAATGGCTAGTGCTGCCAGCTGTCAGTCAAGACACATAAAAAGCCCATGGAGAAAAAAAAAAACGGGTGCTATGACAGCACTATTCTAGTCATTTAGCCCTAACCTAAGGCCAGTAACTCTCCATTCTCCAGACTAAAACCAGCTCATGCCTCTCCAGTAGTGCTTTGACTAGAAGCTGCTCCAGCATCTCAGTGAGGAGTCTGAATGTGAGGACATCAGCACTGTGCACATCCAGAAGGAGCACGACAGGAGTGCTGGTATCTCCATCCTGGAGATCCACAGATCCCATTACTTATGCCCTTCCCCATACAAAACCAACACGAAGGCATTCAGAGTAGCATTGACTGAGGGTCATTGCCTGCAGACCCTCCCCTACTCTCAGAAGGGAGCATTGGTTAACTGCCCTGCTTGGCAGTTTAAATTCAGTATTTATCTTAGCATAGGAAAACATTTTTCTGCTGATGCCCACAGAAAAGCCTAGAGAGAGAAGCTGAGGGCACAACATATCCAAAGGTTGGAAAGGCATTGAGGCTGCTAAAAGGCAGCAAATCTGGAGCCTCACCAGCCTTTTACCGCCTTCCATTCCAAGGGTGCCTGGTACCTCTGTGCTGTCCCCACTACAGCACCATGGCATCAGTCCATCCATTATGCAGGCTGCCCCAGATCACACCATCTTTCAAGAGAAGACTGAAGATGGCTATCTGCTCATCAGCTTCACTACAGCATGAACTCCTGCCCCTTTTTTCAGGCTTCCCTTTTTAGGCTACAGCAAGTTATACTGAACATACAGGGAATGGAAACTTGGGTTGCAGTGACTGTGAGCAGCACTGTCTCTGAGCCTCTGGGCTTCAGTGGGGCTAAGGGGACTGCTGACACCAGCGATGGGCAGAACAAGGTCAGCTGATGGCTGCACACCCAGAGCTGTGTCATGCTGCCTTGTTGCCTCGCACATTCAGAACCCCTGCAGCAAAGAATGGACAGAACTGGCAATGCAGGCCTGGAGATAGCCAAGTTCATCAAAAAACTCATCATACCCAAAGGTGGAGAAGAATCTTCAGAGCCCAGATTCTGAAGACTCAGACTGGATATAGCTTGCCCTCAGAACCTACCTAGAGGTGCAGAAAAGTAGGTGAAGTTGCAGCAAACTCATTGCACTCACATTATTGTACACTATGCTGGAAAGCAAGACAGAACACACAGACCAACAGAATCCCATCCCCAAAGCATGCCCAGTCTCCCAGAGATCACATGTGAGTTGTGATACCTTTGGAATGTGGGACAAGAACAGACTTTTGCTCTACAGACTGCTAGCTCAGAGGCATTCAGTGCTATAGAGCCTAAATAAGGCTGAAAGAGTCCAGTAAATAATGCTCTGCCTATTTTAGAGCTCCCTGGAGTTGTTTGTTCCTTTCTCTGGGCTCAAATGATTGGTCTCCTGTGGACACTGCTCTCTGCTTAAACCCCTTTTGCTCTTAAGTAGTCACATGAACTGGGTACAGCTTTAGTTACATCAAGTCCATTCAAGTCCAAATACAACAGTTTAATGATCAAAATCCTCCCCAAACACAGTTCTGCATTGGGGTCAGGAGCACAGAGACCCTGTAGCTGCTGGCAGGCAGCACTAACCCCTGCCAGGACAGAAAGGGAAAGAGCTGGCAAAAAAGGACCTGACAGGCCATCGATATCCACAGCTACATGGGTGTCAGTGGACAACTGGAATGCGTTGTGCTCTGCCTTGGGGTGGCTGAAGGGCAAATCCAGAATTATGAGTAAGAATTAAAGGGCAGGCTACCAGGGGTTATGAGTGCACAGATCACTTTATTAAGATAAGGAAGATGATGAGGCATTCTACAGTCAGCTGGAAGTAGCCCCGTGATCACAGGCCGTGCTCTCATGGGGGGACTTCAACCACCTGATATCTGCTGGAAAGATTTCACAGCCAGGCACCAACAGTCCAAGAGGTTTTGCAGAGGATAGGTAACTTTAACACAGGTGGTAGAGGAGCCAATGAGAGGCGTGTTGCTGGACCTTGTGCTAACAAATAAGGAAGGGGTGTTTGGAGTGAAAGCTGGGGGTAGCCTCGACTGCAGCAAACATGAGATGGTAGGGTTCAGGACCTTACAGGGAGTTTGCAAAGCTACAAGTACAAACACAACCATGGTCTTCAGGAGGGCTAACTTTGGCCTCTTCAGAAACCTGCTGGTAGGAATCTCGTGGAATCAGGTCCTAGAAGGAAGAGGAATCAAGCATCTCATCATCTGGGCTCAGAGTCATTTGTACTAGTAAGAACTCTAGCAAAGGAGGCAAGAGACCTGCATGACTGAGCAATGAGATCATGATGTTGTTGGTATGACTGGTCTTGTCTTTTGGGAACATCTTGAAGGGGAAAGATGTAGCAATTAGCACACCTTCCCAGCTTGCAGGAAGGAATGTTAGCCCTACAGTTAACTCAAATATGTATGAGTGGGAGAGTGGGGCTGAGATCTCAAGGCAATTGCAGACCTCTCTTCAAACAGGTAGACAGAATTTTGCAATGTCCACCCAAATGTACATAAAGGATGTACTTTGTTCCATCATGGTACACGTTAGGTGGAAACGTAACCATGTACCGTGATAACACTGTGATAACAGTAATGCCTGCTTCTTAATACTACTCTGGTATTAAGGAGTTTTAGTTGTGCTGGGGCAACAATGAGAACAATGAGAAACCTCGGAAGAAAGAAATGTACAGAATGTAGAAAAGAGGACAAGCCGTGTGGGAGGAATATAGGGCTATCATCAGAGTATGCAGGGATGCGATGAGAAAGGCTAAGGCCCATTTGGAATTTAATCTGACAAAAGGTGGAAAGGACAGGAAGGGCTTCCTCAAATATATCAGGAGCAAAAGGGAGATTAGCAAAAATGTTATCCTGATAGTGAACAGGGCAGGAGCCCTGGTGAGAAGGCAGAGTTACTGAGTGCGTTCTTTACCGCAGCCTTCACTTCTGAGACCAACCCACTGGAACTCCAGACCCTGGAGCCCAGAAAGTCCCAAAAAAGGAAGACTTTCCCTTGGTGAAAGAGTCTTGGGTTAGAAATCATTTGTGCAGACTTAACTCCCATGGATCCATGGGCACTGATGGGATGCACCCGTGAGCACTGAGGGAACTGGTGGATGTTACTGGCATCATCTTTCAGAGGCCATGGAGGATAGGAGCGGTGCCTGAGGACTGAAAGAAGGCCAATGTCACTCCAGTCGTCAAAGAGGGCAAAAAGGAAACTGTAGACCTGTCAGCCTCACCTCCATCGCCGTAGAGGTGATGGAATAGCTCATCCTAGAGGCCATCTCTAAGCATGTGGAGGACAATCAGGGGCAGTCAACATGGTTTCACCAAGGAGAATTCATGCTTAACCAATCTGGTAGCCTTCTATGGCAGAATGACTGGCTGGATAGATGAGAGGAGAGCAGATAATGTTGTCTTTGTTCAGCAAAGCTTATGATGCTGTCTCCCATAAATCCTCACCTGTAAGCTCAGAAACTGTGGGATAGATGAGTGGACAGTGAGGTGGATTGAGAATAGGCCAACATCATAAAATAGGAGGCATTACTTTTGGACCAGCCCGTTAATATTGTATAACAGTCAATATTTTTTATTAAAACATTAAAAAAAAAGAGGGAACAACAAAAACATAAAATTGGTGGGATATGTAGCACTGTTTTTGTGAAACTAACATCCGTGTGGTTCAGTGGCAGTGGCTGCAGTTCTCAATGAGCTCTCAAGGTGGTTGTCACATTTTTGATGACATTTTGCTCTTCCTGTGTTTTATCCTTGACAGCAGTTGTTCACAGATGTACGTACTGCCAGAAAGCGATGGCATGAGCACGATGTGACTGTGAAGGGAGGGATATTTCTCTGGTAAGAGAGGGATTTATAGAGGTCTGACGAAGAGACATGGTCAAATTTTCCTTTGACTCGAATGTCTGTTTGCACTCTATACATTCCATTTGATGACTCACAAGTAATGGATTTACATTGGCTGAAAATGGAGTTGCAAATATACCAAACATTTGATGATCTTTTTTATGGCACTCTTGAAACAATTTCTCCTCTCCACACAATAAAATCTATGCTGGAGGGCAGCCCCCCACCTTGGGATGCTCAAGGTGCATCCTGTCATCTTCTAACAGACCTTGGAGAAGGCAGATCCATACTGATGTGACCACCAATGCAGCAGTTCGGGAGAAAGCATCACACATTGCCTATAGAGGTGCTCTGGGTTGGGATCACACCAGAGCCCCACATCAGCAGCACCCTTGGAGGATCCCCACCAGCTTTGAGCTCAGACTGCATGGATGCAGCGAGTGCTGCGTTGGATTCAAGTCTGCTTCAGGAATGGCCAAATGGCCACTCTCCCTTCCTAATTAATTGGATAAGAAAAGGTGCGGGCTCAGCTCTGCAGCCCTGATGGCTGGGTGCTTGCTGCAGCAAAAGAACAAGGCCTGCACCTCTGAGCCAGTGAGCAGCCGGCTTCACAGGACTGGCTACTCAGAGAAACGGAGACGTGCAGGGATGGGCTGACCGTCATCCCCAGTGGAAAGAATGTACCTATTGGGGTAGGTGGGGAATGTGAGGTGCTGCTGGCTTACTTCTATTTACAGGATGCTGCTGGAGAAAACGGGCAGAGAGCACAGGGCCATAGGGAGAACAGCAAATCCATGGGGCAGTGTGGCCCATGCAGATCATGACTCCTGCCCCAACATTTGGTCTGCTTATCTCAATAGTGCAATCGAAAGGTCTTGGGGCAATGTTGAGCAGCAGGTCTGGGATGCAAAATGGTCAGCAGGCTCGAGACCCACAGGCAGAGCTCTGCTGAGAGCAGGGCCAGGGCTGGGGACCTCACGGATGCTGACCCCTGGAGATGTGACCATTTCATACCTAGGTTTCAAGTCATGGTTCAGGTCACTGCAGCTCTGTCTGGCAGACAGTGAGTACATGTGTTGCTGCCAAAGGGTCTCAGCAGCCTCCCCTGCTCCCTGCCCCATTGCCTGGCCCTGTGCCCTGGAGCAGCCAGCCCCATGCCACCCTCCACCCATCTGGCAGCCTTCTTCATTTGTCTTGATGTCTTTAATCCTTCAGTTAAGCAGTGCTGATGTGCACTGAGAGCAGGAAAGCAGCAGCCTAATGGCCATTAAGTTCCCCTTCAGAATATTAGATTCTGATTTTACTTTGTAGGCAATATTTTCTGTGAAATCAGAGCAACTCCCAGGCGCCTGACAGCCCAACAGTGTTTTCTCCATAGGAGCAACTGTTCAGAAAACACGCCAGTTCAGGATCTACTGACATTTCACAATATGAGACAGTTCATAGCCAGGAGCCAGAGGATGCCACCAGCTTCTGCCACCCATGTCAGCTTCCACGAGCAAACCATACTGCCAAGGAAACAGGCCTGCTGCTGCAGCCCTCTGACCTTGCAGCATCCACCCACAGCTTGTCATTGCTGCAGCCCCATCCTCTCCACGATCACCAAGGAGTGCTGGTCACTGATGTCACTCCACCCCCAGTGAGGAGTGGGAGAGCTGCCCCTGCAAGGCTGCAGGCAGAGCAGCAGAGTTTACCAAGCTCTAGGAAAAAGAGCACATTTCTCTGCTAGCAGCACAGTGAGGAAGGTGGTGATGTCTTGCTCTCTGCCAGTGCTGCCTTCAACAGGTGGGTGGCACATTGCTGGGAGCAGCTGGCCTCTCCCAGCACGGAGAGCAGGTTGGCAGGCAAACAGTGCCGCGGGGGTTCCGCATTCATGGAGCAGTGCTGAGTCCTTTCCAGGGGAGCAGCACGCTGCCATTGTGCCCACGCCTTTCTTATGTTCTACAGAGTTAATGCACAGTGCCCCTTCCCTTCCTGAAGCAGAGCCATGGGAAGTACTCCTGAGCTCCCACAGAAGCTCACCAAGGGTTCCCTGGGCTTCAGGGAAGAGTGCAGTCTTGCCCTGAAGATTTGAGTATTTACTGCCAGCAAGGACCAAGCTGGTGCTGGTTTCTTAGAAGCATGCCACAACAGAGCCCACTGCCAACCAGCCCACCTGCCCAGACAACCTGGATGCAGCCAAGGCTGCACACACTTTTCCTGCCACCCCCTCCACCTGCCCTACAAAGGCAGAGTGAGAACCATACATGATGTGAACCAGGAGGATGTTTGCAACTCTGCCATCTCCCAGCTGCAAAACAGGGGCTGGCACATTCTGAGTGATATCATCACCAAGGAACGCTCCCACACTGCCTGCTATGCCTAGCTGCAAATTGAGCACCCCATGGACAAATCTCCACTGCATGCAGTTGTTCTGCTCAGCTCATGATCTGTGCCCCAAACTGCCCAGGATCCCATAGGGCAAATCAACCAGAGGGCAAAGCTTTGTGCCTCGTTGCAGTACCACCGCCTGAGCTTGGGTTGCTGAGGCATTTGCAGTGCATCGAGTGAGGCTTGTCCGCCAGACAGAACTGGAGTCACACTTCTCCCTCTGCTGCAGACAAGAGGACCCTGCCATCCTAAGGATTTTACCTCCTTTACTTTGGGGCTTTACTTTATGGCAAATTGCAATAGCTGGGAGAAAGCAGAAGAGAGATGGAATGTCAGGGAGGTAAAGCTGGGAGTTCTATAGATACTGTCAAATGCGTACCTGTCACTGCCAACAACAGCTTTTACCATTATATTTAACAAAAGGCTCTGCACCAAAAACTGCTTGCTCCAAGCAGTCTCATCGCTGTCTTCCCAGGGTTTGGAAGAGCTGGACCTCCTCCGCCATGGGCAGGGCTCACTGGCACTCCCAGCATCGCAAGGAGAGTTCCTACAGCTCCAACTCTTCCTATGGGGGCTGAGATTGAAATTTCACCAGCTCCTTCCTGCTTTGCTCTTTGGCTTCTTCCTTTATCCCAAGGCTCGGTGCGGTTCTCTGAACAGACCCACAGCTCCAGAAGGCAGAAATCAACTGAATTCAAAGTTTCTCTGATGCACACCAGCACTCCAGACCCAAAGGGTGGATATTCTCTGAAGACCTTCAGTGCAAAGGGTTCTTTTGCAGACACCCCATTGCATCCTGCTGCAGGAACTCCACAACCAGCAGTTTTGCAGCAGCGGCAGAAATTCACTATTTTTAACTTCTCCCCCCAAGAAAAAGTAAGACCCCCCACCCCAGCCCGACGTTCTGACGTAGCGGTGGTATTTCTTCCCAGCCCCCTTTTGAGCTCCGGACCGTCAGATCCCGGCTGCGCTGCCGCTCAGGAGCCGCCCCATTGCTCCGCAGGGCGCACCGCGGGCGATGCAGCCGCACCGGGGAAGCGGTTCGGGACGGAGACCGGGGACCGAGGGGGTGGGGGGCGGTGGGCTCTCCCTACGCGTCGCAGCCTCCGGCGGGCGGTGCCCGGCGCATCCCGGCCGGGTGAGCATCTCCGGTTTCGGTGGCACCGCGACTAAACTTTCCCGGCAGCATCCCCACACCTTCCCGGTGCGGTGCCCGCTGTGCCCCCCCCCGTCCCCCACCCGGCTCACCTGCGCTCCGGGCGGCAAGAGAGGGCCGCGCCCGCCCCGCGGCTCTCCGAGCCCATCCGGATCGGCCCCGTTCCGCAGCCTTCCCGGCTGATGGAGCGCAGCAAAACCGCCGCCGGCGCTTTGCGGGGCCGGGGTTTGAATTCGTCCAACCCGCCCTGATTGGGTTTCAGGGGGGGAAAAGGGAGGGGGGGCGGGGAGGCTCCGGGGTGGGGCCCGGGAGTGGGGGGGAAGGGGTTGAGGTAGGGGAAAGCGGGAGGGGGTGGATGATGCTGGAGTGCGGTGTGGGTGGGAGGTGATAACGTGGGGATGCGGGGGGCGTGCGTTGGGCGCGGCGGTGCGGTGCTCCCGCGGGGCCGAAGGGATGCGGTGGTTGTGGGGAATGCGGGGGAATGTGCTGCCGTGCGGGGGGAGTGTGTGTGTGCGCGGGTTGTAGGAGGGTGGGGGAAATGCGGGTGAATGCGAACCCCTTCGGGGAGCCGCGGAGCCGCAGGGCAGTGGGGGGGACGCAGTGGGTGTGGTGCTGCAGGAGGACCTCGGGGCTGCGGGGAAGGGTGGTGGGTGCCACGGGGGTGTTGTGGAAAGCAAAGGGGATCGGGTGATGCCTTTGCGTGTGGTGCTGCGGGGGGTGGCTCGGGTGTCACGGCGCCGTGGGGAGAGACCGCGAGGACGCGGGGGGTCAGGAAAAGCCTTAGGAATAATAGGGATGCAGCGCTGTGGGGATGCGAGAGTGCGGAGGTGCAGCGTGCTCTGGAGATGCAGTGGGATACGGGGGGTGCCGGGGGCACCAGAGAACGCGGACACGTGGGGATGAGTGACTGTGCAAAGGTGCGTGGCAACCACAGAGGAGCGTCCCAGAAGTACCAGCGTATCTGCTGGGACCACAGTGGCTGGGGTGGCTACTACAGGTCTGAGCAGGGAGGTATGGGGGGCATCTGTGGGCAGCAGAGGGAGAGGGGAGGAAGCACAGCCCAGTAGATGCTGGGGAAAGGGACACAGCCCTAAAGCACATTATCCAGGCTGAGACCCCCCCAGGATTTCTCTGCCAGAAGATCCCTGCCAGATGTAGGACTGCTGCTGCTTGTCCTCAGCTGGAAGCAGGTTTTGCTCTCAAAGATTAGCAAAGCTCCCCCATGCTGCAAGGCCGCCTCCAGGGAAATGTCAGGACCAGTATTAAGGACAAGAGAGGCTGGAGTGCAGTCAGACCCCTCAAGCTAAGTGTTTCCAGCACACCATCAGACCATCCCAGAAGCCAAAGCACAGTTACACCACAGCCACCTCCTGCCTGGATGTACCCCTCCCTGCACTCCTGAGCAATGCACCAACATTGGCTTTCCACATAATCCCAAGAGCAAAACACAGAGGAGATGGCCATGCTCTCCACCACCACTCTCTTCTCAGATTCAGCCTAATGGGACTTTGAGCTCTAAGGCCTCCTGTGCCTGTTCCTGTCTCCTGTCCTGGCAGCTGGGTTGTGTCACTCAGACTTTTGTCTTCTGCAAAAGCACAGAATAGATATAGATAGCCATAAAGGTATTAAAGGGGCATTCAAAGCAGTGGTTGCTGCTGATGGGCAGGGTGGGGGTCAGCACAACTTTTGGGGCTGCTCATGCTCACAGGACGATGGCCAAAAGAGTGCTGCCTCCCCCACACACTCAAGTTTCTTCTAACACTCCCCATAGTGGGACATGCAGCCACAGCATCCAGTTGAGCACTCAGCCATGTTGGACTCACCAGTGCTCCCTCCTTCCTGCTCCTTTCCCCAGGGATTTTGGTTCTGGGGAGCACATGGGGTGTCCCTGTGGCACTGAGTGCTGAGAGGCTGAAAGCTGCAACAGCCATTCTCTGTGCAGTTTTCTTCAGATATGTCTGGCGTTAGCACAGACAGCTCCCTGCAGAGTCCCTTTTCTCTCAGCACTTTGTTCCTGCAGGCTGATTGAGCACACTGGATGCTGGACCTATGTGTACATGTGTGTTACCCAGGCTGGCTGACCAAGCTTGGGGGAACTCTGTGACGGGCACAGATGAACCATGACGGATGAAATTAAAATCCTCCTAGCACCAGAATGAAAACAAAGGCACTCCCTCCTCTACCCCAATGCCTGGGTGCCCACCCAGCTCCAGGTGCCCACAGTGTGGGCAGTGAGGGGCTCTGGCACAGGGCATCTCCCATATGTGGGCCACAGGACAGGTTGTAGCTGCAGCCCCAGGACCTGCCTTCAAAACAGGTGATCTCAAAGTGACACAGCTGCACCTGTGCCACAGAGGACAGGAAAAACCCCGAGATACAGCACAGATGTCACCACAACAAGCTGGTATAGAGGCTGGGAAGTTAGAGTCAGGAATAATGATAACACATTTAGACTAAGTCATACCCTGCTCTCCTCCTCCAGTTCCTCCAGCATCCCCATCACTGCAGGGGCTGGGAGGAGGTGCAGGGGAATGATATCACTGGAAGACAGCCCAAGCAGGACCCACATCCCCTGCCCACTGCCAGAGCCATGTGGCACTGCTCTTGGCATCTTCAAGGGCTGTCCTTGCTCCTCATGAGCTTAGGGCCACCTGAACACTTGCCAGGGCCAGAACAAGTTGTGGCAGCAACAGAATTCCCACTTCCACAGGTCCATGCTGGTCTTATCCTGAGAGCATATTTCAGCACATGCTGTATTCACAGCAAACCATTCCTGCTGGGATCTGGGGATCCTTTCTCTCTGTCCCCAGTGCTGGGAGGAACATGAGGAGACCTCATGTTGTTTGGAAAAACCCCCAAAGCCCTTAGGGGTTTGATTGAGCTGAATGGAGGTGCTTTGGCACAGCCTTTGGGACACAGTGCAGGTATCCCCATCAAGTCATGGAGGGTACTTTGCAGCAGCTTCTCAAGGCCCATGTGTAGTGCAGCAGCACTTCCACCACTCTTCTTCCTCTGTTCCTTGTCCCACCTTGGGGCTGGAAGCGCATCTGCCCAGAGGTGAGAGCAGGGCTGCTCAGCTGCCAAAGTGGAACACAGCTCAGAAGTTCATTCTGGGATTGCCATGCAGTGTGAAGAAGTACCCATTGGCCAGATGGGGCCTTTGCTTCAAACGCAGTGGAAAGCTCAATGTCAGAGTCAGCCCTGTGCTCTCCGGTGCTGGAAGGGGCTGCTCACCCTCAACCACACAATTTCAATGGGCTGAAAGATTTCTGGGAGCTGCCCAAGCAGTTGCTGATGTTATCTAAGAGAATAGCATGGAGCAGCATTGCTGTGCACTGCTTATGTGTATCTATGGTTACAGAAGTCTGTGTCAGAGTATGTACAATGTTACCAGGGAAATCAGACGTGGTGGTGTCAACAGATAATGCAGGAGCTCATCCTCCATCAGAGCAGAGCTAGAAGCTCAGTGCAGACCCACACAGAAACCAGCAGTGATGAGAATAAATGCCATTTGGAGAAGAAAACCATCCTACCCACGCAGAGGGAGGGGGGCCTGGCAGGGATACACAGGTACCACCCACTGCTGCAAGCGCTTGGCATGTGTTCCCAGAGACATTCAAAGAGACATGTACCAAAGAGCTTCTCCTGTCTGAGCAGTCACTGCGTCCTTACAGACTTCCCTACAATTGGAACCCCTCAGGGGGCTGTAATGTAGCCCTGCATCCTTTCCAACAGCAAATGTTTCTGTGAGAGAGAATTACTCTTTCAAAATAATATTTTCAGGATCTTTTAAGAAAGTGGTTTCATGAAGTTTGATTTTTTTTCTTCCTGCGTTTATTTGCATTTTAAAAGTGGTGGTATTTTGGGGGGTTATTTTGAAATATATGTCAATCCTATCACATCACCCCACTTATGGATCAGAAGCACTGCAGTGAAAACCCTTATAGAAAACATCCCAACTGAAAGCATACCGAGGAAACACAAGCTTTGGATCAAGGAAAGAATCAAAATATCTTATTCATCTACCAATCTGTAGTCACTGCTCAAGCAAAAGCTATTTGAAAACCAGCAGCACAGAAAGTCACATGGGAGAGTGCTAGTTGTGGAGCAGCAATGCTGGATGTTCGGCCACATCCCGAGCTCAGGGAGCTTTTGGCTTTGGGCATCTGCCTGTAGACACCTCAGTGTGGAGGTGATGCTTGTAAGTGCTGAGCACTTTCCCTTTGGAAAGCAAATTGCCAATGGCATCTGCAGCTGCTGCCCAGATCATAACTCAGAGCTGACAATTGTAGCGCTGCTGTTTTTAATGATGCTCCGTGCCTCGGTTGTGCTGCTTGCTCTCTGCTGGTGCCATGCTGGAGTCACAGCAGTGACTCCGCAGTTTAAGAGGCTGGTTTAACATGTGGACCTCTACAGCCCCCTCGTGCCCTGGGAGCTCTCTCCTTACATCCACAGGACACAGCCCAGGGTCCAACCTAAAGCTGTTCCCTTTCCCTCATGCTTTATTTCAGACAGAAATGTTTAAACACTTCAAACAGAAGTGTTTAAAGCAGTGCTTCCCCTCCCACCCCCATGGCATGAGATTTTAAAAGTGCTCTTAAAACATTTGTCTCGGAGAAAGGTTTTGTTTCTTTGCTTGTTTGTTTTAGATTATAGTCACAGGTACACAGTCCTCATTAACTCCCTCCTGCTGCTCTCTCCAGCAGCACTCAAGGAGAGCTCACAGCAGTTTGGCCAATCTGATAAAGGAGACGAATCATTCTGGAGTCATCGGCTGCTAAAATGAACCCATCTCATAGACCACACGAGAGTCCTGGGAGATGGTAGAGCAGAGAACCCTTCTGTTGGTTCTATGGGCCTGCATCTGAGCGAGGTGGGTACCTTTCTGGGATGGAACACACTTCGTTCAAAAATACTTCCACCTTTAATGAACTTCCCATAAGCAAAGTTTCCTGGCACAGAACTTTCCTTGTAGCTGTAATTTGGCTGTGAACACTTTATATGCTAGAGTCTGGAATAAAACACCCCTGTGCCAGAACGAGGACAAATTTCATCTGGCAGCGTGGGCTGCATCCCAAACGTATGCTGTTTGTAGGAAGAGAGGACGAAAGTGCACCTAGAAAGCAATTGGTGCAACTGGTGACCCGTTCAAGAACTAACCCTGATCATCACATTTAATCAAAATCAAGCATAAGACTTGGAAACGACTGAAAAAATTCTTCAGTAGGAAAACTGAGCACTGGCTGCCTGAACTCAAACACAACAGGACTCGTTAGAGCAGCAAGGCAAAGCCCCACTGTTATGGAAGTAACAAAATGAGAACACACTGTATGGAAAGATCTGAGACTGCAACTCATGACATTCTCCCTCAGGTTCTCAAGAACTCCCCCACACATTGGTTATCTCATGGTCCATAATTCAGAAGGGATGAGCAGATCATGTAGACCTTCCGTCTCATTTGGGCCATTCACCTACTGAGCACATGCCTGGCCAAGAGATCTGTTGTCAAAAGTCATCTACTTCAGGCCCTAGAGACCTCTTTTAGTAGGAGATACCATTTCCCAGGGAATTTGTGCCTAGATTTAACTACTGCTAAGATCTGAAACTTAGTTCTGGACAATACCAATAACAAGCTGTCTGAATTACTCCTTCCCCCTGAACTAAGCCTGAGTACTATTGTAAAATCTCTATAAATCCAGTCCAAAATGAATCCAGAATTGCTTTGAGCCAAGATGAACCTGAGCAGTGCCAGGGACAGCTGAGTTTATACTGGAATCTGCTTGGTCTTTGTTGAATCCAAACCAGGGACACATCACAGCATCTACTCATGCATCTGAGATATTTGAGAGCAAGGTTTTCTCCACCATCTTTCAGCATCATCTGTAAAAGGTGCCTATCCTGGCTACATGCAGAGTGCCATGCCTCCTGGCCTCACTCCTGGTACCTCCAGAAATTACAGCCTTTCCATCAAACCTGCTGAAGGTTTGGAGCTGAGCTCTGTCTCAGTTAAATCCCTGCCTTCTCTTGGTCACCTCCGTCAAGCTCACCACTGGTGGAGGATGCCGGATCTTGGAGGGCTCTCACAGACACAGAACAACTGCAGAGGGAAGGATGTTCTATGCCAGATTCTCTTTGCAAAGCTCAGGATGGGGCATGCACAGACACTGCTCTGCAGGGTCCTGCCCTCCCTCATTTAAACAGCTTCCCCCTGACCAGGCAACACTCAAATTGCCTTGGTTCTGTTTCCTCCATATCATTGCTCTCACTGAGCTCAGAACAGCTTCCCATCCCCTGCAGGGATCTGGGGGGTAATGTGCTCAGGGGTCACGGGGGGTCTGAGCCACAGTGCAGCAGGAACTGAAGCTGCTGCAAAGAGCCTCGAGGGAGGGAGAGTGGTAGTGTTTGCAGAGTCTGCGGGAAGGAGAGGCAGGAGCCGGTAGGAGGTATCCATCCCAGCACTTTGAGCAGTAAGTTACCTCTGTGGGCAGCCAGGAGAGCTGGCACGACGCTGTTAGGGGGCCAGAGAACTCCTCCTCATGCTCAGCATCCACCACACAGAATCAAGACCTCACACTGTCTTGTAAGGCTCTTTCCCATACTCACAGCTGCCCTGTATGCTGCCAGCCTTATAGGCAGCATGCCCAGAATTGGTAGAGCAAAAGGGCAGGGCAGGCTTCAGCCAGGCCTCAGTGCTGGCTCACTCTCAAGATCAGAATGCCCCAGTATGGGCTACGAGCCCCAAATGTCCTATATTAAATCCAAGGGCTGTCTCAAGCTCCTGCGATCTGTCTTCCCTGATCAGGCACCTCCTGAGGTGACTGGGATGATCAGGAGGGATGGAAGGTGCACTTGCAGCCCAGAAGACCAATTATATCCTGGGTCCCATCAGAAGAGGGGAGGCTGGCAGGGCGAGGGACGGGATTGTCCCCCTCTACTCTGCCCTCATGGGGCCCCAGCTGGAATTCTGCCTCCAAATCTGTGGCCCCCAACATGGAAAAGATGTGGAGCTGTTGGAGAGGGTCAGGAGGAAAGCCAGAAAGGTCTGGAGCACCTCTCCTATGAAGATAACTGAAGGGATTGGACTTGTTCAGCCTGGAAAATAGAAGGTTGCGGGGAGACCTCACTGTGGCCTTCCAGTATTTCAAGGGAGTTTAGAAACACGAGAGAAATTAGCTTTTTACATGGGTAGACAGTGATAGGACAAGGGGGAATGGCTTTAAACTAAGGGAAAAGCAATTTAGATTGGATGTCAGGTGGAACTTTTTTGCTGAGAGAGTGGTGAGGTGCTGGAACAGGTTGCCCAGAGAGGCTGTGGATGTCCCATCCCAAGAGGTATTTAAGGTCAGCCTGGGTAGGCCCCCCATTAAGCTGTCAGGACCTCGTGTTCTACTGTAGACAACCCATCTCAGGCAGCACCAAGATCCCAACAGCAGGTGCATTCCTGCATCAGAAAGAGGACAGGGGAGGGAAGAAGGACACATCCTGGTCCTCACAGGAGAAAGAGCCAGGTGGGACAGATGTGAAAGGCTCCTGCAGGATGCTGGCCCAGCTCAGATCATGCTGGTATGAGGCAGGCCTGCATCCCCCTGAGGTCCCTAGGGAGGGTTATAAATTGCTTTTCCCTAACCAGGATTATTGATTGTGGTCAGGCCAGTGGCACAGAGCTTGCTAATGAATTGTAATTGGAAAGAAGCTCCACTTCGATACATTTTATTTTATTTATGTCTGAATTTGCCATGCATTAAGCTGGGGGCTCATTAAATTACTGAGGCAGACGGTTCCTGCCAAGATGGCCTGAGCTAATGGTGCTGGGCAGACTTCAACTGGGGACTGGCAGCAACAGACACAGGAGATACGTGGTCTGCAGAGAGTTCTGGTAGGCCTTGTGCTTCTGAGCTCCCTTCACGTAGACAGATTCAAGACTGGCACAGCCAATACTGCTCCCTTCTCTGTGTAGCCCTCTCCTCTTTCTGTCCCTACTTCAACTTCCTACAGTGCTGGGAATGGATTTTTCTTGGGAAGTGATGCCATGAAGTGGAATACAGTGGGTGAGACAGAGGCCACGCTGTCCTATCTGGTGAGCACATGAGTATCCTGACCTACATTCTACTCTCAGGAAAACCTGAGAGAGGAGAAGAACCATAAGAGTGGGTGACTGAAGCAAATCACAAGAGTAACAGGCCAGGAGCACTGTCCAGTTGAGCAAAGTGGGACCAGAGCCTGAAGACTGGGGGTGATCTAAATACAGTAAGGGCAGTATGTGGAAAGAACTGTGCAATGGAACAGGATAAAGACAAACCTGAGCCATGCAAATCTCTGCAGTTTGTTGGTCTAAGCAAACTGTACTGGAACATGCTGGGTAATGAACTGGCTGTAGGACTGGGCCCAGAGAGTAATGGTGAATGGATTTACATCCAGCTGCTGACCAGCCACAAGTGGTGTTCTCCAAGTGTCGGTATTGGAGCCTGTCCTGTTCAATATCTTATTGATGACCTGGATGAGGGCTTTGAGTGCACCCTCAGTAAGTTTGCAGATGACACCAAGTCGGGAGGAAGTGTTGATCTGCGTGGGGGAAGGAAGGCTCTACAGAGGGGTCTGGACAGGCTGATCACCAGACTGAGGCCAATGGGATGAAGTTCAACAAGACCAAGTTCCAGGTCCTGCAATTTGGTCACAAAACAACCCCAGACAATCCTACAGGATTGGGACGGAGTGGCTGGAAGACTGTGTGGAAGAAATGGACCTGGGGGTGTCAGTCAACACTAGGCTGAACCTGAGCCAGCAGTGTGCCTGGGTGGCCAAGAAGGCCAATGGCATTCTGGCTTCTATCAGAAATAGTGCAGCCAGCAGGGGCAGGAGGTGATCTGTACTCAGCTCTGGTGAGGCTGCACCTTGAGTGCTGTGTTCAGTTTTGGGCCCCTCACTACAAGAAAGACATTGAGTCCTTGCAGCATGTCCAGAGAAGGGCAACAAAACTTGTGAGGGGTCTGGAGCACAGGTCTTATGAGGAGCAGCTGAGGGAATTGAATGTTTTAGTCTGGAGAGGATGCTTAGGGGGGACCTTATTGCTCTTTACAACTACCTGAAAGGAGGTTGTAGTGAGGTGGCTGTCAGCCTTTTCTGCCGTGTAGCTAGCAATAGGTCTAAAGTTGCACCTGAATCTCCAATTGGACATTCAGATTGGACATTAGGAAATTCTTCTTCTAAAGGGTGGCCAGGCACTGGAATGGGCTGCCCAGTGAAGTGGTGGAGTCACCATCCCTGGAGTGTTCCAGAAATGTGTATATGTGATACTGAGAGACGTGGTTTAGTGGGGTAATATTGGCAGTAGGTGGATGGATGGACTGAATGATTTTGGAGATCTTTTCCAACCTTGGTGATTCTATGATTCCATGGCTCTCCAGTACCATCCCAGTGCTACAAGCTGGGCTGTTGGTAGGTATGTTGGTCTCTGAAAACACAGATGGAGATATCTCTCTCTCTCCCCCCCTTTCAAGACTTCGTTCTACTACATGTGAATGCACATATTTACCTTATTCTAAGCACCAGCATAGCCCTGACATTAACCACAAATTCAGAAGAATCCATCAGTCATTAGTAGAAGCAGATAATATCTGAAACCAACAAAAATTCATGGAGATGCAAACTGGAACCATCTTGTCAGCAGTAGCAAAAAATGCTTAAACTGTCAAAATATTCAAAATATCAAGCAGAAATTTTGCCTCTTGATGAAGGTGAGAACAGGCTAAGTGGACAACACAGAGGGTCAAGAGATAGATTTTCTATCAAGGTTTGATAATTAACTAATATCAAAATTAATTAAATCCCTTAATTGGGGCATCAGATGTGCTTAGTAGATGATTAGTTGATGAAAAACAAGTCAGTTATTACTGGTGGAGAAAAATTATAGATTTGAACATAGATAGAAGGAAGCTGCCATGTAAAACTGAGACAATCTTGTCTGGGGGTAGAGTATGAGATGCTGAATCAGAACTACAAATGTAGGATCAGAAGAGGAAATGAAAATGAGACCATGAAGGCAAATGGAATAACACTGCAGGCTTGATTGTGTCAAGCAGGGAGGCAGTGTCTTCTCTTTTTATCAGACCAGGTAGATTTCCACTGACCATGTACAGAGCATAATCTTCAGGCTGGCATTGTGAATGAATGGCATATATAATGAAATAAATTGGAGGAGGGTGTAATGTGCTTGCAAAATATGTCCTACAGAGAGGTGAGGCAGCAGATCTCACAAGATTTAATAATTGGTAGAAGGATGCCTGTGTTCGTGGATAATTATACTGCATAAAAATTGAATAATTCTTAGAGAATTAGACCAATACTTCTGGTGCTCAAGCTAATGTTCTCTCTCTGAAGTTAGACTATGAAGAACAAGGAAAACAGAGTCACATGGAATTGTTCCAACTAGACCTTAACTGTGTGAATTAGATAGAGGGTGACATAAAACTGAATTGCATCGATTTCAGGAATGGAAAAAGCTGTTCTGAAGCTGAAAACAGCCCACTTTAAAGAGGGAATACAGAAGAAAGAAAATGGTGGCAAAGAGCAAACACAGCATTGCCCATGTCTGTGTGTTCTGATCCCTACAAAGGGGTTGGCATAGAACTGTTAATGAAGAGTCTGATTTATACTCTATTTCAGGGCTACTGTAACCACAACTTAGAAGTGGTCTTTCTAGAAAGTGCAACTACTGAACTAGATCTGACATGTCAAACTGAGATCTGTTGAGTTGGGTGTCAGATGTAGAAACAGCACTTCAGACGTTGAAAATGTCCATTTTTGCCTAAAGAGTACAATATTAAACATATTTGTTTGTATTCAGGGCCTGCAAGCGGTTATTAAAACTTTTTTTAAAAAAAGGAAAATTAAAAAAAAAGAAAAAAAAAGGAAGATCCTGGTTCACATTTCATTCTGGCTGCACAAAATTAAAAATCAAGCCCACTAGAAACTGGTCCTGATGCCTGCTGCAATGTTCTTTCATGAAAGCTTACGGTCAGATGTTGGCTGTAGGCAGTGTGCTGCCAAGAGAGGGAGGAATTGTCTGAAAGGGAAATAGATTATAGGAGTGTAAAGCAGATGCAGGGAGGTCACTGGATCAAACTATATCAACGGGAAATGCAGAAAGATTCTGGAACAAAAAACTGCTACATAACTGCCAACTCTGGTATGATGGGAAAAGTTTGTGTGTTATTGTCTAACCATCATTATTTATATTTCCCTTGGACAGCGGTGGTGAGAGGGCTTGCTGGCCATGGAGACACGTATTGAAGTGGGACATGCAGCAGTGAAGGGTTGCAACAGGAGGGGCACATGATACCTCTGATCCCCTTAGTGGAGTGAGACTGTAAAGCAATGGTGACAAGGGGATGCCAGGTGTCTGCTGCACTCAGATGGAGGTCACCCAAGGCACAAAGAGCCTTGCTTGCAACCTTGCAGTGCAAAAGGCAGGCACTTGCTGGCCCGTGATACCAATGCAGTGAAGTGCAGTGAAAAGCTTGAAGCTGCCCCATCTCAGGGAATCAGGGTGCAACATCTCCCAGTGAACAGCACTGCTGGGGACACTTAGAAAACCACTTTTACAAGGAAAGTGGGTCGGTGGGTGATGGGAAAGAATCCTCCATGGACTGTCCACACGCACTGGGCCCAGCAGTCCCCCCTTGATTCAGGAGAGCTCGGAGCTGGGATGACCATCCTGCACTTGCTCTGAGGCAAGGCTGCTCTGCAGGCAGCTGGGAAGGGAAGTTCAGGAACACAGCATTATCCATCACTGACACGTCTTCCTGCAGCAGAGAAACACCCTGTCTGAGAGGCCTCATTAGCATTCTAATGAGTTGCTCCGAAGCACAGCTGGGGCTTCCCACTCCAGCAGGTCGCAGCCACTCATTTACTTGAAACTACCACGGAACTCAGGGTGCTCCATCTGAGCCACCCCTGAGCGTGGATTTGCACAGACTTTCAGAGGCTGCAGCAGTACACAGTGTGTTGTAGGCCAACCCCAGGAAAGTGGTGCAGGCCGATGGTGCACACTGCCCATGGGGCACATCTCATACCCATCCATAGACCAGTTCACACCCAGTGCTGACACTACTGAGTGCAAAACTGTGGGATAGAAGATGTCTTAGTGCCCATCCTAAAAATCATGGCAAGACTACAAGGGGAAGGCAAGAATCCCAGCTCCCAAATTCCAGTCAGAAAAGCAAGAGTGCAACCAGTTGAGTTCACTGGAGCAGCAAAAGGCAGGATGGGATCAAGAGGCGGGAAATACACTGCAGGCACAGTTCCATGGTCACATAGCACCAAGAAGAGCTGCAGCTTAAGCACTGTGGCACACTGGGAGCTAGGCCTGCACCCTGCCCTGCTCTACAGCTGTAACTGTCTTCTGCTGCATCCCTGTTTCTTACTACTGCAGGTCTCTGGGATCTTTCCGTTCCATGCTGAGACTTTCTCTAGGCAACAGTGGGTCCAGCTCAGGACATGTGGCATCCATCCACTGCACAACTCCAACACACAGCTCCTGAAACAATCTGCTCAAGCATCTTAAAGTCTATCTTCTGAAGGGCCAAGAGACAAGTGGGAGCATGCAGGGGTGATAGCTTATTCCTAGGAGGCAAAATGTTGTATGAATAAGAAAGCCCCCTTTCATATCCAAGATAGAGCAAGCTGCGATGTGAGCTCATGGTACCAGTGGTTTAGCATTAGCACTAATCTCATCCGTAGCTGAGCATGCAGAACTGAACTCAGCAAGTAGATGATGGCAAGCAGATGCTCAAACATGAATACAGGCATAACCTGCAGTGACATTTATGCTAGAGGAGCAGACCCTCCCATGCAGGACACAGGCAGAGGTAACACACCTACAAAAGCCAGATGGAATCATACTTTCCCCAGTCTCTTACATCCTAGTCTGCCCAACAATGAGAGACTTACAGAGCAAGGATGCTGTGTTGCCAGATGCACCTTCAGCAGCTGCATTGCTCATCTCATTCCTAGTTTGCAGGGAACGTGCCGAGTCTCAGCACTCACATTCTCATGACTATCAAGGAACATCATTTCCACAGGCTCAGCTCTGGCCTGGAGAAAAGATTACTGCAGCATCAAAACACACAGGCCACAGCTAGCAGAGGGTCACTCTCCATGCTCTGCCCATAGCCAGCTGCTCTGTGTGCTCATGCTGTCAGAGAGTTTTCTTGCTCTGTGTGAGCATCTCTGTGGAGGAGGTATCAAACAGCATGCTCAGTGAGTATGCCATGACACAAGAGTATTAGTTCCAGATCTGGGACCACTTTCTCAGCACCTCATGTAAAACTTGCATGCCAAATTCAAGGGAGTTTCTCTTCAATATTTCCTGCACTGGAACCATGGAAGAAGAGCTATTTGCTAAATCGCACATAGGGCGAGGAAGGAAAGTTTGTTGCTTGATTTTAACCTGCTTCATTAGGGTGTGAATGTAACCTGCTGTGAAGCTGTTATGGAGTCCCACAACAGTGTTCTCAATCTCCCACAGTCTGCAGGTATGCCTGACACCAGCAACTGGATATATTTTATATATTGCTCTTTTGGAGCTATTCCTCCTTCCTGCCATTGCTCTACAAACATGAGCACAGGTAAGTGGCAGGGCTACCAGATACCAGAGCTCTCCTTTTTCAAATGAAGTTAAACAGCTCCGATAAGAGAAGCTGAACAGAAAAGGAAAGACTTGCCAGTATTGTTGGCATGGTGGGGATTGCAGGCCAGGCAATCTCTCTGGACCATTTGGATGCAGCAGAGCAGGAAAGGCTGCAAACAGTGACGAAGGTCATTCTGGACAAATTGTCCAACTGTGAGATAAACAGGTTCACGCTACACTGGGTGATGAACTGGCATGTGGGGATACACAGAAAGCCATTCAGAAGAGGTGATTCTCCTGGTACAGTCTCACCTTGAATATTCTATACAGTTCTTGGCTCCACAATCTGAAATAGGTGTTCAGGTACTTGAAGGCATCCCAAGGAAGGATGGAAAGCATGTCCTCTGAGGGCACTTGAGTATTTGAGTTTGGAGGAGACCAGGAGGCAGCCTCATTGCTCCCTACAACTTCCCAAAGTGGGGACACAGAGAGGGAAGTCTGATCTCTTCTCCCTGATAACTGAGGATAGAATACAAGAGAATGACACAATGCTGCACCAGGGGAGGTTCAGACTGGCAGTTAGGAAAATATCTTTATTGTGAGGGTGGTCAGACTCGAAACAGGGGCAGTTGATGTTCTATGCTCATCAGTGTGCCAGAGACAGTGGGACAACACCCTCATCAACATGCTTTAACTTTCGGTTAGCTCGGAAGTGATCTGGCAGTTGGCCTTGATAATCATTGTAAGCCCCTTCCAACTGAATTATTCTATTCTATTCTATTCTATTCTATTCTATTCTATTCTATTCTATTCTATTCTATTCTATTCTATTCTATTCTATTCTTTCTGTTCTGTTCCATTCATTTTTATTCATTTCTATTCCATTTCATTCCTATTTCCATTACTATTCTAACTTCTTCATTCCTTGAATCTGGAGTAAAATGTATTCCTACGTGGGCAAGAAACTGACGTATTATCTTGCAAACAGTTCTGACAAGAACAGAAAATGAGGGAAGGTTCCTGTACATTTGAACTGTCATATTCATGCAGCACATGGTTGGGCTTTGTGATGAGACTGTGAATTCACCCATCCAGCAGAAGCTGATGAGAGAAGTGAAGTTAGATCTTTTCTGAAAAGGAGACCTAGCAGAAGAGAAGGGATATCATCACTGCCAATGATCCCATGTGTATCCAGCATGGAGTGTTATTATGACATTCCGAACATCTGTGCACGTGCAGATACATGTTGAGTTGTTAAAAAACACCTGCCTGTCTGTAAGATGTTATTAAAGCCATGCAATGACTGTAAAGCTATATGCAGTGCTGTAAATATACACATCATATTACAAAGCCAGGCAAATTCTCTGCTGCAAATTGCTTGCAATTTGCAATTGACTGTGTCTATAATCATGGTAACTGCATGATTCTTGCTTTCAGCACTGAGAGTCTGGGATGATAATCATTGGCTCTGCTAATTGGAGCTCCTCTAACTACAGCTTCCTGCAAGAGAGAGTTGCATTCAATTTTCCCCTGCTCCGCCCCTCTCACCCCCCCAAGTGGCACCAGACCCAGTTTTTCACTGATCAGGTCCCATACCCCAAACAATTTTGCATCACACTTCTCTGTGCACCTTATGTTTATTTGCCAGATCACACATGCCAATTTATGCACTGCCTGCACTCTCGGCTCGTTAACAAAAGAATGTCATTGTTTTGAGGTGCTCCCCATGCACCTCCTTGCACAAATCCTCCCTGTCCATGTCCTCGCTCCATGTATTTGGGGTCTGATTGTGGTGGGCAAACCAGAGCAGCAGCTGGTTGGGGTTGAAGCCAACCCTGAGGTCATTAAGCATCTTGCACTGTTCAGAGCACCATTAGAAATGGGCATGATCATAAGACTGAGGTGGGGGAAGATTCTCAAAGATGTCAGATGGCATAAAGATATAAATGAGGTGAAAATCTACCTGCATTACTGGATGACTGAATGTGCAAAGTAGGCTGCAAGAAAATGTGCCCCCTTTTTTTTAGCATTGCTGCCACATCTGTTCAGTAGTGCACAAAACATGCCATCTCCAGCCAGCCTTGGATAGTCCCTGTGAGAGACCAACGTGAGAGAGATGGAAAAGCCTGCAGCCGTTCTACATCCACATCTGTCAGCAGTGGTCCCTGAACTCACCACAGGTCAGAAGTGGGAGAAGCATACAGATGGTGTAGAGCTGTGTTCTGGGTGAAGCTAAGGGAGAAGTATATTCTGATATGTGCAGAGAAACTCTCCTGCACCGGTGGTGGCAGTAGCCTAGACCATGCAGGAGAGACCCATGCTGTAAAGGATGTACCACACAAGAAAAGCAGAAAACAAGGTCCTGAGAGAATCTTTCAGGAAAGAAAGAGCCCAATATTCACAGAAAACAGTCCTCAGACTAGTTAAAGACAAGGGACACAAGGTGAGGAGCAAGGGATGTGATGAAGGGTAAAAAAAACAAAAACGGATGTGATTCTGAGCAGTGAGTAGTGTCAAGGTTGGTACTCTGGTTGGCTCTCATGATGTGAGGACTTATTCCCTAGCCACTCGTCCCAGTTCACATGGCTCTAACAAGCAGAACTGAGGAGGGAAAATGTTCCTGAGTCATTCCCTTGGCTCCTGTGGCAGAGGTATATCTCAGGGAGCTGGCATTGACAGCTAGAGGAATACTGCTGCTTTGAAGGTTTGTCTTCTTCTCTTATACTTGGTTTCCAACTCTTTCTTTGGTGAGCTGATGTGCCAGACCCCAAAGCTCTCCACTCTGCAGGCTATTTGAAGGAGGAGGGAGATGTCATGCACGCATCTTGTGCAATGGCTTACGTCTCTTTTCCAGGGTAAGTGGCAGGTCTCTCATTTCTTTTACACTAGCACTCAACATCTCCAAAGTGACGTAACTGGCAGCCATGGTGATGCTCCCCAGCCCATCCAAGGTGCTAGTCATATTTCACATTCATTGCAGCAATGAACGTGCATGTCACATTTGTTACCTTCTGCCTACCACACTGCTCTGACTGTTTCATAGGGTCATATAATGGTTTGGGTTGGAAGGGACCTTGAAGATCACCTAGTTCTAACCCCCTGCTATAGGCAGGGACACCTCCCACTAGACCAGGTTGCTCACAGCCCCATCCAGCCTGGCCGTCTTTCATTCCGATTCTGATTGCACACTGACATCCTACCACTGCCTCAGAGACCTGGCACGAGAGGATTGATGGGGAACTTGAGCTTCTGCTGGCAGGACCCAGCATTGTACTGGGTTCTCCACCCCTTCAGTGTTGCCCAACTATTTGGGGTCCTGCTGGAGAAACAGCGCAGCTTAAAGGAAAAGCGTAGTGGGCAATGAGGTAGAGACATTGTTGGGAAAGCTCTGCTTCCAGAAGAGCTCTGCAGATCCCACAGGCCCAGGGACTTGTGTGGCAAAACACCCCCGTGCTGGGAGACAGCTCACGGAAATGTCAGACACCGCATGGAGCAGCTTTTTGGCAGTCAGCTGCTGACCAAGCAGTGAATCACTATTCCCATGACAACTCCGTTTGCCTTATAAACACATCTTGGGGATATGGGCTACCATCCCAGATTGGTATCACTGTGCACCCACCACCCTGGAATCCAGAGCTGGGCTGCTTCTTCCTGCTGCTGCTGGGCTAGTGAGCAGAAGGATGAATAAGGCAAACAGAACATGCAGGTTGGCCCTGCAGTGCTCTGCAGCATGGCAAAGCAGGAATCTGCATGGCTCAGGGGAAGAAGACAGAGGTGGGCTTTGCTCTGCAGTGGGCAGAAAGGCAGGAAAATTCTGAGAACTGCCATTCTTGGTCCTGCTGGAAATCTTCCCTGCTGTAAGAACAGTAAAAAATGGACAGTGAGAACTTAGAGCAAGTCTAGATGGGGCCAACAGAATCATAAGGGTTTGGAGTGTAGGATGGATGGAAAGAGGCTGACAGAAATCACAGAATCATAGGGGTTGAAAGGGACCTCTAGAGATCATCAAGTCCAACCCCCCTGCCAAAGCAGGCTAAATGGGAGATGAGGTGGAAAGATTTTTGTGTCTTCAGCTGTCAAATGGGAGGGGGAAACTGGAGGTGAATAGTGAAAGGAAAAGAAGCAGCTGGCACAGGATGAAGCATAGGAAAATCTAGCTATATATAAGAAAAAGCTTTAGCAGAGAGAATGTTTAAACACTCAGGCAGCAGACCGTGCAGAGAAGTTCCTTCCCCTGAAATGCCCCTGGTCACCCCTGGACCATGTCCCACCCAGCACAAGGCACTGTGCAGGACCCTGGAAAGGTAATATGATCTCTACAGAACTGAATCGGTCTTGACAGGCCTCAATGCATGTAAAAAGAGAGGGCTACCTTGGGCGGATTTGAAGAAGGGCAGTAGGATGGAAGAAATAACTGTAGCAATGTGCTTCACAACAGCACAGGTGCTAGGAGCAGTGATGGAGCTCTGAAAAGATGAGTGGGAGATGGAGAGGGGCTTCCTAGAGAGCTAACATGGCACTGATCTCTGTTGGGGTCTCCCTGGGCTCTCCTGCTCAATGGAATCCTTTCCTTCTTCTGATAATGCTTCTAAGTCCAGAGATGTTCTACATGGTCAGCATATCCCTGTTGCCACCTTCTGTCCCTGCCCTGTTTATTCCCTTGAATATCCTCCTGCAAAGGTCACCTCTGACTGGGATGGCTCAGGGAGAAATCTGGCCACAGAACTGCCTTTGATGGAGCAGAGGCCAAAATACTTGTCATGCGTGAGTCTCTGTCAGACAAGACTCAGTGGCAAGTCCATGCTATTTAATTACCAGGCAGATGGAGTGAAAGACCAAGCTTGGCAAAGTGAAGACTGCTCATCTTGCCAACATTGTCTGGACTGGTGGCTGGTGGCTTATGAGTCCTTTGCAGCATAAGGAAGTGGGAAATGCTCAAGGATGTACACAGCTACTTGGGGCCCCAAGCAAAAAAAAAAAAAAAAAAAAAAAAAGAAAGAAAAAGAAAAGAAAAAGAAAAAGAAAAAGAAAAAGAAAAAGAAAAAGAAAAAGAAAAAGAAAAAGAAAAAGAAAAAGAAAAAGAAAAAGAAAAAGAAAAAGAGAAAGAGAAAGAGAAAGAGAAAGAGAAAGAGAAAGAAAAAGAAAAAGAAAAAGAAAAAGAGAAAGAAAAAGAGAAAGGAAAAGAGAAAGAGAAAGAGAAAGAGAAAGAGAAAGAGAAAGAGAAAGAGAAAGAGAAAGAGAAAGAGAAAGAGAAAGAGAAAGAGAAAGAGAAAGAGAAAGAGAAAGAAAAAGAGAAAGGAAAAGAGAAAGAGAAAGAGAAAGAGAAAGAGAAAGAGAAAGAGAAAGAGAAAGAGAAAGAGAAAGAGAAAGAGAAAGAAGAAAAAGAAAAAGAAAAAGAAAAAGAAAAAGAAAAAGAAAAAGAAAAAGAAAAAGAAAAAGAAAAAGAAAAAGAAAAAGAGAAAGAGAAAGAGAAAGAGAAAGAGAAAGAAAAAGAAAAAGAGAAAGAGAAAGAAAAAGAGAAAGGAAAAGAGAAAGAGAAAGGAAAAGAGAAAGAGAAAGAGAAAGAGAAAGAGAAAGAGAAAGAAGAAAAAGAAAAAGAAAAAGAAAAAGAAAAAGAAAAAGAAAAAGAAAAAGAAAAAGAAAAAGAAAAAGAAAAAGAAAAAGAAAAAGAAAAAGAAAAAGAAAAAGAAAAAGAAAAAGAAAAAGAAAAAGAAGGTGTTTATGATTTCCATTACCACCATGAAAAGAGAAAATGACCACTTGGCCACAAGTCCTGAGCAGGAAGGGAGAGTGAACACTGGAAATGGTGGGAACAGGGGACTGCTACTGGGGACACTGGTGCAGCTCACACACAGGCACAATGTGGGAACCCCTACATCCATCCATCAGGGGACCTCCTCACTGCTCACTTGTCCCTACCAGGAGTGCATTCCCAACACTCAGCACAGATAATGTCAAATGCATCACTGTCAGAACTCCCTGATCATGGCAGAAGGCCAATGCTGTGACAGGCTGCAAACCTCTGGGGGACAGCAGAGCTCAATTGCTCTCTGCCTACCTGCATGAGCACAAAGAGAATCTGCTGCTCCACTGCAGGACTGTTCCAGCACAGGCTCCAAAAGAATGCTTCCAAGTATTTGCTTTGTTGCAGGAGATGCCTTGCACAGGGCACGAATGCAAGGATGGGATAAGAAGGAACAGTCTGCCTGGGACTGGCAGCTGGGTCCCTGCAGAGCAGTCAGTAGCACTGTTTGCTATTGCCCTGGGGATACACAGCCCTGGGGAGAAGCACTGGGAAGCACGAGGCAACCTCAGGTACGGCATGCAGCAAGGCCTACTGCTTGGACAGAGCTGAGTCAGGCTGTGCCTTGTCCCTCTTTCACTTTACCAATCATCCCCTTTCTTCCAAGCTTGTAGTAAGGGCTGGATTCACACATGGAGTGCTGAAAGCTCTGGGGATTCAGCACAAAATCTTACAGCTGCGTCTTGCAGAGTGCCCAGGCCAGGATGCCAAAGGCAGGTTAGCATTGTGCATTTACTCTGGCTTTTCACGCTTTTCTCCGGGTTTTACTGACACCCTACTCCAGGTTTGTTCACTCTCTCTTCTGGGCCACGTGCTGAGACTTCCAGGGCAGTGTGGGGAATGAGGGCTGGCTGTCCCCAGGCAATAGCCACGCTGGGGGTTCCTTGTGTCCATCACACCACAGCAGCCCAACCCAGACGATATTTAGTGGACTTAAGTAGACACAATTGACAAAGGAGCGGTGCCAATGGAGGCGGATGGGGCAGGACACACTTTCTGCAATAGGTCAGCAACTTCAAGATAATAGGCTGTTTCCAGTGGCTGTGTTGCACTTACTGCCTCTAGGTTGCTGAGAGACAGACTGATGGGTAAGTCACACGTCCAGGCACAGTCCACAGTGGTTCCAGTTGATGTCAAGTTGAATCTGAGTCAGCCCTGCTGACTGGAAGCTATGCAGTGTTATTTCCATTTACAGAGTTGTCACAAGAGAAGATCCAGGAAACTGCAGACCTGTTGGTCTAAGCTCAGTATCTGGTACAGTTATGGAGATTATCCATAATGAGTGCCATTAAAAGGCATCTAATGAACAATACTCTTATCAGGCATAGTCAACACAGGCTCATGAAGGGCAAATCCTGCCTAAGGAAATCTTCTTCTAGGATAAGGATATGTGCTCAGGAGATGAAGGTGATATAAGTGGAAGTGGAAGGAGATGCATTTCAGATAATGTCCCAAAAAGCATCCTTCTGGACAAACTGTCCAGCTGTGAGATAAACTGGTTTACACTACACTTTGTGATGAATTGGCTCAATGGTAGAGCTCAAAGTGTTGCAGTGAGTGGGACTATGGTAAACAGTCACTCAGGGAGTTTTCCAGGGCTCAGTTCTAGGTCAAGTTCTGTTCAACAGTTTTATCAGTGGTCTGGATGAAGGAGTAGAACTCATCTGCTGCAAGCCTGTCAATGGCAGGTGGGGAAGCAGAGAGGGAGGTCCTGATCTCTTCTCCCTGGTGACTGAAGAGCACGAGGGAATGTTGCAAAGTTGCACCAGGGGAGGTTCAGACTGGCAGTTAGGAAAAATATCTTTACTGTGAGAGTGGTCAGACTCTGAAACAGGGGCAGTTGATTTTCTATGCCCATCAGTGTGCCGGAGACAGTGGGACAACACCCTCATCAACATGCTGTAACATTTGGTTAGCTTGGAAGTGATCTGGCAGTTGGACTTGATGATCACTGTAGGACCCTTCCAACTTTCCTCTCCTCTCCTCTCATTTCCATGAAAAGTGAAAGGGCTTCTCTCGCACTATTTCAAGTATGATCTACAACATCTTTAAACCTCAGGCACAGCATCCTCCCCAGATGATACTTCAGTCCCGAGCCCTCTCCTCCCCCTCCCAAGCAGAACATCAGCTGCCCTTTCCAGAGACAGAGCTCCAGACACAGCAGGCATGAAATTCTCAGCTCAATCAAATTACGCTCTCCCAGGCCTGGTGCCTGCTTGATCTCATGAAACGTAACTAGATTTCTCCTAAGAAGAAATCGATAAGCTAAGTGTCAGTGACTGTGCTGAATTCTGAGCTGTGCAGAGTTAATTACACTCCCTGGCTCTGTGCAGCTGGCCCCTGTGCTCTCTGTCAGTACCATATGTGCAATTACACGTGTCTGCCATTGTACATCGATGGCAATTGGGGTTCATGTCCTTGAGGCAACTTTTAAACCTCAGTTTCCCACCTGACTATATGCAGTCAAGGTATGTGTTACTGATGTGAACAGTGCAGCTGTAGACTTAACTTGAAACTAGAAGGAAGAAGGCAGCCTGTGATGTGAAGGATTGCTGGGGAATACAGGATTCATAAGCCCTGTATGAGAACTGCTGAGTCACGGCCTGAACCTCTGATTAGTCACCTGAGGCGAGCAATGAGTCAGCCCTGGGAGCACAGGTGAAAGCAATTCACCTGTGCTGCAGGAAGGGGTGGAGCCTGGCTCCACCTCTCCTAGACCCATTTAAGAGCTGACTACCAGTGGGGAAGGATCTCTCTCTTCAGAAGATCCACTCCACTGGAGTTTCCTGAGCAAGCCCATGACATGGGTAAGCATCCTGTTTATTCTCTTTGTCTCGCTGTGCCTAACTCTCTTGCTTATTTCATTATTATAACATCTTAATAATATTTGATTATGTAATATTCCTTTATATAATTTTCATTGATTATACAAGCCTGCACCTGGGAATCATGAATGAAGCTGTCTGCATTGAAAGGACGTGAGCTGGATTCCCTGACATTCCTTCATTCAGTGGTGAGAGGATGTAGGAGCAAAGGCTAGTCAGCTTGATCAGCAAGCCTTGGCAGCGTCTCATCTCTTCCTAAGCAGGCAGACTTCAAGCTACTCACCACCTGCACAGCTGGGTTGGAGAACCACACTCAAGTATTCCTGATGAAATTCCTGATGCTGTTGCTGAGCTGGCCAAATCCAGGAGAATCCTTTATCTAAGAGGGTCTGAAGGATGGCAGTAGCATCAGCTGGTGTGTAAGCTGGCCTTGTGGCAATAGGTGAGGAGGACTGGCCTGCTGCCATGAGGGTAAAGTGTGACAAATGACAAAAGTCATTTGATGGAAAGGATGCAGGTTGGTTGGGAGGACAGCTGCTGTTTCTGTTTCTACAGCAGATGCACCCAACAGTTCTTGTGGGTTGGGACAGTGGAGGTGGGAGGATTAGGAGTTCTCAGCACCCATCTCAAGGAAGATTATGGAACAGATCCTCCTGGACAATATGCTTGATCACATAAAGAACGAGCACGTGATCCTAGATAGCCAGCATGGCTTCACCAGGGGAAGGTCATGCTTAACTAATCTTGTGGCCTTCTATGATGGAGTGACGGCATTGGTGGACGAAGGGAAGGCAACTGATGTCATTTACCTGGACCTGAGCAAGGCCTTTGACATGGTCCCCCATCACATCCTCATCTCCAAACTGGAGGGAAGTGGATTTGACGGGTGGACAACTAGATGGATAAGCAATTGGTTGAAAGGCCGCAGACAGAGGGTGGTGGTCAATGGCTCTATGTCCAGGTGGAGGCCGGTAACGAGCGGTGTCCCTCAAGGGTCTGTCTTGGGACCGGTGCTCTTTAACATCTTTATTAATGACATCGATGAGGGAATGGAGTGCACCCTCAGCAAGTTTGCTGATGACACCAAGCTGAGTGGTGCAGTCGATACGGTGGAGGGAATGGAGGCCATTCAGAGGGACCTTGACAGGCTGGAAAGCTGGGCTCGGGTGAACCTAATGAGGTTCAATAAGGCAAAGTGCAAGGTTTTGCACTTGGGCCGGAAGAACCCCAGGCACCTGTACAGGCTGGGGGGAGTTGTCCTTGAGAGCAGCTCGGCAGAGAAAGACCTAGGGGTCCTGATAGATGAGAAACTTAACATGAGCCAGCAGTGCGCTCTGGCAGCCCGGAAAGCAAATGGGATCCTGGGCTCCATCAGGAGAGGGGTGGTCAGCAGGGATAGGGAGGTGATTGTCCCTCTCTACTCTGCTCTTGTGAGGCCCCATCTGGAGTACTGTGTTCAGGTGTGGAGCCCTCAGTACAAAAAAGACATGGAGATTTTGGAAAGGGTCCAGAGGAGGGCCACGAAGATGATCAGGGGGCTGGAGCACCTCCCCTATGAGGACAGGCTGAGGGAGTTGGGTTTGTTCAGCCTGGAGAAGAGAAGGTTGCGGGGCGACCTCATTGCAGCCTTTCAATATCTGAAGGGAACTTACTCCCAGGAGGGGAGTAAACTCTTCATAAGGGCTGATAATAGCAGGACACGGGGAAATGGTTTTAAGTTAAAAGAGGGAAGATTTAGGTTGGATGTTAGGGGGAAGTTTTTTACTAGGAGGGTGGTTAGGTCCTGGAACAGGCTGCCCAGGGATGTTGTGGATGCCCCGTCCTTGGAGGTGTTCAAGACCAGGTTGGACGAGGCTCTGGGCAACCTGATCTAGTAAAGGTGTATGTTTGGTGGCCCTGCTAGGCAGGGGGGTTGGAACTACATGATCCTTGAGGTCCCCTCCAACCCAGGTCATTCTGTGATTCTGTGTGATTCTGACAATGCCAGACACAGCTGAAGACCCAATATAGCTGCCCAGGCAGGTGGCCACCATCCCTGGACATGTTCAAGAAACATTTAGATGTTGGACATGGTTTAGTGGGAAATACTGATGATAGGTGGGTGGTTGGATTGGATGATCTTCAAGGTCTTTTCCAACCTTGATGATTCTATGATTCTATAACATTCAGAGGTTCACAGACTTTTGGCAGCTGCTTTACACATCACATTTGCATCATATTTGCTCCTTTTCTCCTTTCACCTGGCATCCTCCCTCTGCTCTCAGGCTTGCAGCTTCTCCTGGCTATAACCAAGTCTTTTTGTTGTGTTGTTTTGTTTTTTCACTGCTACATACATTTGGATAATCGTACTGGCCTAGAGCCCAGTCATGGGTACTTGTACTGGGCACTGTAGAGGCACAGAAAGAGGAATATACTCTTGACTTGTGTTCTTGATACTGATGGATAACACAAGAGATGATGAATACTGGGAGATGGAGAGATGCTGCAGGGAAAGCAACTCCTTCAGTGCAGTCATTCATGACAACATTTGATGATCCCAGGAGAGCAGTCAGTCCAAATGCCATTTGCAAGAAGTTGTCCTCGGTACCACCCACATATGAAAAGCTGCCTTCACCATATTCCTTTAGCAGCCTTCCATCCGATTTAGTCTCCATTTGAAACATATTCTTAGTTAAGTGCTCCAGACCTGAAAGTACTGAAGCTTTTCTCAGGTCTACAATTTCTTGTCTTCTGCATTTTCCTCACTTGCAGACTCCCTAGAGCTAAAGAGTTTGGGCCTTCCGGCAAAATTCATTCCAGCTGCCCTCAGTCACCTGCTGCTCAGAGATCTATTACTCTGGCTATTTGTGGAAATTCTGTGTTTTGATATTTGTGCCAGAACATTGCCAGAACAGAAATTAGACAGTGTCAAATTCACAGGTCCATTGGATAACACAGGTCTCCTCTGATGCAGCAAACTGGTCCTGCTCAAATCACACCCCATGTTTTCAATTGGAGTAGTGAGGAAGAAGCTTGTATTTGTTCTGGTACTGAGGAGCGGAATAATTGTGGACGAAGTTTTTGCTAAATTGATTTACATACAGTTCAAAGCAGAGGGAACCTCAGTTTGGTTGGCTATATGGAAATCTGGAATCAGTTGGCAGCCCAGTACCACCATACCACTTTCTTACTGTACCTCTTCAGAATAACTGGGGGAGAAAATACAATAGAGAAGAGCTCATGGCTTGGGATGAGGGCAGGAAAACCATTCAACAATTACCATCACTGGGAGAACAGACTCAGCATAAGGGAGATTAATATAATTTATTGCATATTGTTAACAGATCAGAGCAGCGAGAACTAAAAGCAATGAAAGCGCCTTTCCCTCACCAATGCTCCTCACCCTCTTCCCCCTTGAGAAACACAGTGGAGGGGCACAGGGGCTGTGGTCAGACCATAATGCTGTCTCTGCTACTCTTCCATGATCCAGAGCTGCTTCTCTCTCAGTTCCTGATTTCTCTCCCTGTAACAGCAGTTCTTCCATTTCTTCAATGTGCCGTCCCAGAGGCACAGTGAGCATCACTCACTGACTGTGCTGAGCTCAGCTCTGATGGTGGCAGGTCCCTTTTGGAGCAGCTGGAGCTGGATCTGATCTGACACGGCGCAGCTGCTGGGCCACTCCTGCAGCATGCTCCCCACCACCAAAGCCTCACCGTGTCAATCCAGCACAGGCCTCTAAATGTTCATCTAGGGCTGCAAGACGTGTTCAGGGAGATGGGCCATGCATCGCTTCAAGGCAGTGCCACCGTGTGGGCACACAGCGCTGAGCACCTCAGAGCTCTCAGAACAGCCCTGGGCTGCACTGCCCAGCCCGACACATCTCACTACTGAAAAAAAAGAAAATCTCCGTGTGACACAGCCCACTAAATGGCACGAGCAGTGGGCCCAGGAGAAGAGGTTCAATATATCCAAGTACAGGTCTTGCACCTAGGTCATGCCAACCCCCGCGACTAGCACAAGCTGGGGGATGTAAGGGTGGAGCACAACCCTACCTTAAAGGACCTGGGGGTACTGGTGGGTGGCAGCTGGACATGAGCCAGCAGTGCCCTCGCAGCCCAGACAACAAACCAACCATACCTGGGCTGCATCAAAAGCATCATGGCCAGCAGGGTGAGAGAGTGCACATACACAGCTAATGAGTTTACTTTCTTGCACTTGGATTTGTTGAACCTCGTGTGGTTCTCCTGTGCCCACTGCTCAGCCTGCCTGGGTCTCTCTGACATCCCATCCCTCAGGCATGTCAGTCGCACCCCACAGCTTGGTGTCATTCAAAATCTGTTGAGAATGCACTCAATCCCACAGTCAGTGTCATTGATGAAGATGTTAAAGAGCAGTGGTCCAAGTACTGACCCCTGAGGGGCACCACTCATTCCTGATCTCCATCCAGACATTGAGCCATTGACCACCACTCTCTGGGTTTGATCTCACATCCAATTCCTCATCCCCTGAACAGTCCTCCCATCAAATCCATATCTTTCCAATTTGGAGAGAAGGATATTATGGGGGACCCTGTCAGATGACTTACTGAAATCCAGAGGGATGACATCAATGGTTCTTCCCTTGCCCACTGACACAGTGACACCATCAAAAAAGGCCATGGGTGGGTCAGGCAGGAGCTGCCCTTGGTGAAGCCATGCTGATTACCTCACATTGCCTCCCTCTCTTCCATGTGCCTTAGCACTGCTTCCAGGACGATCTGCTCCATCACTGGCACAGAAGTGAGGCTGACAGGTTGATAGTTCCCTGGGTTATCCTTCCTACCCTTCTTAAAAGTGAGTGTGATGTTGCTTTTTTTTCCAGTTATCAGGGACTCCACCTGCAGCCATGACTTTTCAAATATCATCAAGAGTGACTTGGTGACTACAACAACCAATTCCCTCAGGACTCTGGGATGCATCTCACTGGGACCCATAGACTTATGGATGTTCGGGTTCCTCAGGTCACCAACCTCACCTTCATGTACAGTGGGGGAGGGCACTGCTCCCCACCACCTTCTGAACCATCCACTTAAGGGCTGCGTGTAGAACAGTCACCAGTAAAGTCTGAGGCAAAAGAGTTGTTGAATACCTCAGCCTTCTCCTTGTATGTGCAAGCAGCCTGCCGGTGTTGCTCTCTGAGGGGGTATGCCCTCCTTAACCTTCCTTTTCTGGATGATGTACCTACAGGAGCCTTTCTTGTTCTTTTTGTCCCTTTCCAAGTCCAGTTCCAGCTGGGCCTTCCTGATCCCATTCTGCCACAGCATCAAGCAGCTAAGATGCTTGGACTGACTGCTGCCCTCCTCCCACTTCATTGCCACCAGAAGGTCCCAAAATGGCTTTGCTGTCAGGAGAAAGGCAGCACCAATTCAACCTTTCAGAGCCAGATTAGGTACAGATCGATGGTGGCATGCTTCCTGAATGGGTATTATTAGCCTTTTACCTGCTGAGATCAACAAAGCTCACGCTCTGTCTGGAAGTAAGATTTCAGATGTGCTCTAATAGTGCTCAGAACAGCCGCAGGGGGACAGTAGTAGGGGAAATTGAAGTTTCAGGGCTCTCTGCTCCGGGCAGGATAGAAAAGATGCTAAGCCCAGTCCTCCAGAACCAGCTTCCCCTCTTCATCTGCCTTAATACCTCCCCAGCTCTCCTTACTGAGGTGCTGCTTTAAGAGACAGGAGTCAGATCTACTCCCACACAGAGCTGAAGAAACAAAACTGGGGTGCAGCCTCTGCAGCCTCCTCACTCTGTTATGTCCTTAACTCCCTGCTGCTGGGGGTATGGATGGTGCTGGGTGCAGTCGTGCACTGAGAGGAGCCCACTGAGTGTGCCGTGCCCAACTCCGATTTTTGGGCAGTCCTGCTCTCTGGGCATCCAGGCAGACACAGCAACTGAGATGGGTCCATCCTGTTGCAGATGAAGTCCATTCCAATTCCTTTGTCTCAGGGAAGTGGATTTAAGTATCATGTTCTGAGTGGCTGTAGTTGTGTCAGCACAGGTTTTCAAAGCCTTAAGCATGAGCAAAAATAAACCTGCATTCCCATCACTGCACAGAGTATCCCTTGTGTAAGAAAGCTGTCACCTCCTCTTCTTCCTTCCTCAGCCATGCAAATCTCCCATCTTCTCCTCAGCACCACCAACTTCTCCCACCACAGCTCACTCTGGGATGTGGGTTGGAGCAGTGTGGAAGAAGAACACATGGGGTTGGCAGTGCTGGGCAGCTCCATCTCAGCCCAACACCTCTCTGGTACCACAGGACATTGCAGTGGTTGTCCTTGTGTGGCCCTTCGTGGGCAGGAAGGACTTTCCCAGGTTCTGATGCACTTGGTTTCATGCTTAACAAGTAGGTTTTGCGCTAGCAGGATGGACATGCTAATTCCTGGAAAACTGAGGAAAAACAAGAGATCCTCCAAGGGCAATCTATGGCACTATTCAGTTTTGGGGAGAGTCACAGGGCCTAAAGGGGTATCTGTTCGGCTCCCTGCTGAGGCATGTTCCACCAACTTGCTCCTGCGTCTTCTTTCTATTAAACATTTCCAGGAAAGACACTCACCAACCTCTTCCAGAGTCTGCTGAGATAACTACTCAGCTTCCATGGCCATGCAGGGGTGCAGGAACCCACTACTTCCTTGCCTTTCTTCTCACTTGCATGGAAGACAACAATTGCTCCTTCCCAAAAACCCAGTAGCCCTGAAATCTGTCAGTACCCTCCATGAAGACCACTCCAGTCTGCCAGCACATCTGCAGAGACCTGATTTATTTAGGATGTATGAAACCTGCACAGCTGCAGATGGTGTTCCCATATTCATAATCATATGATTAGAAGAAATAATTAATAGGAATTAATACATACTCTCTTGCACATCAGTTATTTATAACAGATCATATATCAAAGCAATCAATTAAGAGCCATTAGGGCTGGCATATCTAACTCAAGTGACAGCAAATAATTGTGTGCATTTTTATGACACTAAGCAGGGAAAGAGTGTTGATCTGCTAGAGAGTAGAAAGGCACTACAGAGGTACCTAGATAAACTAGATTAATGGGTCAATGCAAGCGAGACAAGTTACAAAAGGGCCGAGTGTCAAGTCATGCATTTTGGTCACAAAAACACCAGGCAACCCTACAGGTTTGGGGAGGAGTGGCTCCCTCTCATAGTTTGGGGAGGAGTAACTCCCACTCATCACCTCCTGCCTGGCTTCCCGTGAGGATGGGAGAAAGGGAATGGCTGTGATCTTCATGCTCACACGGCCTAAGTACCATCAAGCCCCAACTCAAGAACAACTCATTGCTTTCTTTATTACATGCACGGTACAAGGCAGCAGCCCCATCCCAGGCAGCACCAGCCCAGCTATGTCACGGCCACATCACCAGGTGCAGCCACCAGCTCCAGGAACCCCGCAGCTGGCACAGCCACGTCACAAGAACACAACATTGGTGGTGGCTGTGTTCCACAGTGAGCTTGGTGTCACAGCAACCCGGAATGCAGACCAGAAGGGCAGTGCCAGCCAGAGATCGCCGCTGAGCACCTGAGTGAGCGAGGGCTGTGGTGGGCAGGAGCATCCCGTGGGGATGGATAGGAGCTGCTCCTCTTCTGCCTCACAGCCACACACGAGGACAGGGACACAGCGGGACGGCGAGGTGCTCCTGTCTTCACCCGCATTTGTCCCCTACAAGAGGGCCACTCTCTGCAGGACAGATAAGTCTCTCCCATACTATAACCCACCTTGGTCCTACAGGACCCTGCAAGCTCCCCAAAGACCCAAAAAACCCCGCTGCAAATCCAAGGTTTTGCCCTGGATTGCTGAAACCTGGCCCCACTGGCGCAGGTGCTGGCACCAGACCTATTGACTGCAGGGGCCCTTCCCACAAACGGACGTGGAAACGGCTGGCAGACCAACAACCTGGTGAGCAGGGGCCTGCAGGGGAGGGCAGCACAGGGAAGCAGGGCATGTGGCTGCTTCTTTCTTCCTTCCCATGTGCCTTGCAGATGGCCAGCCACTCAGAGATGGAACCAGAACAGGACATACGCCTATCCTCAGCTCACTAACTGGTCTCCATGCTGTCCTACAGAAAAGATAAGTCAGACACAAACAGTATCCTTTCCAGATCAGAAGAGATCCCAGAATCTCCAAAGATCTCCCTGCCTTCACCCCAATATTTCATATTGCTTTGCTGAAACCTGGCCCCACTGCAGGTTCCTGGCACCAGACCTACTGACTGCAGGGGCCTTCCCACAAACGGCAGTGGAAATGGCTGGCAGACCAACAACCTGGTGAGCAGGGGCCTGCAGGGGAGGGCAGCACAGGGAAGCAGGGCATGTGGTTGCTCCTTTCTTCCTTCCCATGTGCCTTGCAGATGGCCAGCCACTCAGAGATGGAACCAGAACAGGACACACGCCTATCCTCAGCTCACTAACTGGTCTCCATGCTGCCACACAGAAAAGATAAGTCAGACACAAACCTCACCCTCTTTAGGTCCTAAGGGACCCTGGAAGTTCCAAGGATCCCCCTGCTCTCATCCCAGCATTTTATATCACTTTGCTGAAACATGGCCCCACTGCAGGTGCTGGCACCAACCTACAGATTGCAGTGGCCCTTCCCACATACGGCTGTGGAAATGGCTGTCAGACCAGCAACCCCGTGAGCAAGGGCCTGCAGGGGAGGGGAGCACAGGTAGCTGCTTCTTTGCTGCTCCTCTGTCTTGCAGATGGACATCTGGACACACACAGGACCAGACCACCGCAGCCTCCGCCAACCAGCCCTGTCTGCACCTGGACAAGGCACCGACCGAAGCATGAGGAAAGCACACACCCCGCTCTGCACCGCACCATGCTCCTACAGGATCTGAGCATCCGCACCGCATGCACAAAGACAGCTCCACAGCACCTCCCAGCTACACACCCCACAACGGACCTACACACACACGGACATTCTCCACAGACACGAGCAGCTGCTTACGTCTGCTCACCTGAGCATGGAGTCAGGACCTTCAATGTGGCACACATGAGCATCTCCAGGAACCACATGAACTGTCTACAGTTGAACTTCAACGATAAGGAAGGAACAAGAAGCTAAAAATGATGCATGGGCCCAACTGAAAAATACCAGAGACACCACATCCAGAAGAGAAAGCAAGCACTATAACTCAGACCGAGGATGAAAGTTTAGGAAAGATGAAGACTTGCAACCTTCCTCCCTCGACCCCCAGACGACCACCAAGAAGCTATCACACCATTAAAAAAATTTTTTTTAGACCTTCAAAATAAACTTTGTGATTCATTAAACCAGTGGTGCTTCTTCCATCTCACGACATATATAACGCAAGCCTTTTGGGGGAGAGTTTACTTGTTTTTATCATATCCTCCTATTTATGTATCTGTATAATATAGCATCACAGATCGGTTTGGGATGGAAGGCACCTTTAAGATCACCTCTGCTGCAGACAGGGACACCTCCCTCCAGACCAGGTTGCTCACAGCCCCGTCCAGCCTGGCCTGGAGCGCTTCCAGAGACGGCATCCATAACCTCACGGGGCAACCTGTGTGTGTCTCACCACCCTCACAGTAAAGAATTCCTTCCGAATATCATGTCTAAATCTACCCTCTTCAAGTTTAAAACCGTTTCCCCTCATCCTGTAGCTACATGCCCACATAAAAAGTCCATCCACAGATTTCCTGCATTTTGTCACAACAACCCCTACAAGCTTGGGGAGGAGTGGCTGGAGAGCAGCGTGACGGAAAAGGACCTTGGTGGACTGAAGGCTCTGTGGGGTCTCTGACCTTTATGCTTTCCAAACACTTCTCTCTTTGTTGCTTCAGCTGTTGTGTTGCAGTGGCTTGTTCCGAGCAATTGAGTGGCTGTGACGCCTTTGTCGCTGTGCACCTTTAGCTCACGGTCTGTGTGCATGGGCTGCTTCAGGCCCTGACAGAACCAGCAGCTGATCCTCAGCACCCTTCTGCCGTTAGATAGGCGCTAGCTGGCACTGTGTTTGTAGCAGGAACCAATAATCTCTCAGGAAGAAAACAAGCATCTGCTTCCCATGGACTGTAATGGAAAAGCCAAACAAGCTGGTCTGCAGCTCTCGTTAGTCACCAAAACTGTACTGCAGTGCGAAGCTGAGCAAACTGTGAAAGGAGATTCCCTTCATGTGCACGTTTGTCCTCGAGCAACAGGACACCGCATGTTCAGTTTAGGGTGTTTTTTATGCACCCTTGTTCATTGTAATCCTGTGCGAAGCCTTGTAGCTGCAGCCTGAGCAGGGCGTGGGTGGAAGAGGCTCCTAGAAATCCTCTTTACACCCCAGAATGTTTGAAAACCTTTTTCTTTTGTGTGTACTAAGAAGATTGTGGTGCTGTATGCCAACGCTCTGTGTTGTAAGCCTTGTGGCCACTTCTCTCCCTTCCTTAAGCCATTCATTCTCTTTTTTCTTTTCAAAATCTTCTCTCTAAACAAAGGAGTATCCATATTCCATACTGGATTTCATTGCCACTGTTGGGTCCAAACCCCAAGCCCTGTGCAAGCACGGGACAAAGCTTTGTTGTAAACCAGTGAGTGGAAGGTGAGATAGTGATTGCATTTTGAAATCAATGTTTTAGCTGAACAGCAAGACAAATGAGAGCTTATCATTTGTCCGACGTCTCAAATGGCCTGGGAAACAGAATTTTTAATTGCGCTTCAATGTGCTTAGCTTTAAACCACTTTAGAATAATTTAAGTGTTTTTTATACAAAATCATATTTACATGCCATTGTCATTTGTCAGCATAATGCCTTTCTTGAAATGCTAAGGTCTAGAAAGTGAATGGGACTCTTCATGTCAAAAGACTCCGTTCAAAACCACACGAGCAGCAAGTGGACACGGAGTTCAGGAAGAAAGAGTTGTATTGGACCCACGTTTTCCCGTTGGCTGTTAACAAAGCGATGATCCTTTGTAAGGTAAACGCTGCTGCGTAGCTCAGCTGCCCAGCGTTCATCACACTGAAATCGTGAGCAATAAGCTATTTTAAGCAAGGTTAGGCCAAACCGCTTTACATTTGGGCAGAACAGTAACTTCTCTGTTCAATTCTGTTCGTAATGATGTCGGTGATGCCTTGTGATTGAGTGGTGGATTTTGTTTTGCATCACCTTGTAGTTCTCTGGGCAGTGTCACTGCCTGCCTCAGCTGCTGCCAACCCATTTTCAGACGGCTCACATTTCATTTAAAAGAAGGAATTGTGAGAAAATGTACAAATTGGAAAGCAGACACAAAAGGATGGAAGCGTTACATGGAGCTCATGAAAACTACATAATGATCTAGACTTTACCATTTCAAAATGTTGTGGTTTTATTTTTGTTTTTTTTTTCCTCTTAGAATATGCATGCCAAATGTCCTGTCTTTTTCAATGATTTGTAATATACATTTTAAGACTGGAAACTTTTTGTACAACACACTCAAATAAATGTTTTGCATTTTATTTGTTTAGTTTTGCTGAACCAATGCAGAGGGCTGTTGAGTCACTCTGTCCCAAGGGAGGACCTTCTGGTATCCAAGAGGCAGAGGATCACGGAGTGTCCACTCCTAAAGGGGTTCAGTGGGATCACATGGAGTGTAGCGGGTGAACAATAAATCAATGAACCCTTTCCCTTAAATTTTGTGCAGGCAGTGCTATGGGGAAAATGCTGCCCTTAGCACTGCAAAGAGCCTGCATAGCAGGAGCAGAGAAAGGCACTACAGTGGGAGCTGGATAGACTGGAGAGATGGGCCAGAGTACACCTTGAGTTTCAAGAGGGCCAAGTGTCAGGTCCTGCATTTTGGTCACAACAGCCCCAGGCAACCCTACAGGCTTGGGGAGGAGTGGCTGGAGAGCCGCCAGTCGGCTGAACATGAGCCAGCAGTGTGCCCAGGTGGCCAGGAAGGCCAATGGCATCCTGGCTTGGATGAGGAATGGTGTGGTGAGCAGGACCAGGGAATTCATCCTGCCCCTGTAGTGGGCACTGGTGAGGCCTCACCTCAAGTGCTGGGTTCAGCTTTGGGCAGCTCAGTAGAGAAAGGACATGGAGGTGCTGGAGCAGGTCCAAAGAAGGGCAACAAGGCCTGGCGTTTTGGATACTCCTGTCTCTCTTGTTTTGTTTGATTTGGTTAATTTAGTGAATTCCCGCTCCTCCTCAGATCGCTGCCATTGTGTTTTCTCTTGGTTAAAACCATCTGCTAGCTCTCTGCCCTTCCCCCTCTCCCGGAGCGCACGCGGCCCGGGGCCGGCCGGCTCGCGGAAGCCCTTTGGAGCCCTTCCTTTTCTCTTTTTCCCGGGGCCGTGCCCCCCCGTCACGGACTTCTGTCTAGGGACAACCCCGTGACAGCCTCGCACACAGCGAGGGGGTGAGGCACGGAAAAGGCTGCGTAGAGATGTGCTTGACGCCCCTGGAGACTTCAAAGGCAAGGCTGGAGCAGGCCCGGGCATCATGGTGGAGCTGTGGTGTCTGTGTTCATTGGGGGGGAGTTGGACCAGATGGCCTTCAGAGGTCCCTTCCAACTCTAAGGGTTCTGTGATTCTGTGATTCTATGATTCCTGGGGTAGGAATGGATGCAATATTTGCTGTGATCCATCCTTTATGCAACACGGGAGCATAACCAGATGTGTTTGGTCTGCGCCCCTACAAGCTGCTGAGAGTACAGACGCAGTTCTAAAGGCCGCCCACTGTGATGCCATCAGTGACATCACAGAGGGTCAGGGCAGCCTAGGTGATCGCCGAAGGGAAAGCCAGAACAGTCGCGACAGCGACAGCGACAGGACAGGGAAGGAGCACAGGGACCTTCAAGGCATTCCTGAGCACAGGGACCTTCAAGGCATTCCTGAGCACAGCCCAGTTCTCGCCATGGCACTGCCGCCTGCTCGTAAGAGCCGGCGAATCTGGCTCTCCTTTTCCCCTCCCTTTGCCAGACCTGGTTCCCAGTCCAATGAGATGCAGGTGGGACCCCCCCGCAGGCCAAGGTTGGTTTGGCAGGCGGGGGCTCCGGAAAGGGAGGAGAGAGAAAAGAAGGAGATCATACGTCCATGTGAGTCATGGGTGGGAAGCACTGGGGACAGCGGTCCTGCTTGACTCAAAGCTGGCACCCACTTCTTCTGGCACCTCCTTTCCTGAAACTTCCTTTCCCAGCATGGAGTCCAGCTCCAGCTAAAGGGGTCATGGAACCACGGGCTCCAGGAATGGTTGGCTGTGAAGGGATCTCAAAGCCCTCACAGGCCCAGCCCCTGTTGTGGGCTGGTTGCCACTCACTGGATCAGGCGGCCCGCAGCCCCATCCAGCCTGGCCTCAAGCACCTCCAAAGATGGGGCAGCCGCAGCTTCTCTGGGCAGCCTGAGCCAGTGCCAACCTCTCCCAGACTGTTGGGACGGCTGTCGAGAGGCTGCTGGGCTGGCAGGAAGTACCCGCATTTCCCCCAGCGGTGTCAGGGAAGCAGGCAGGATGGATGGCTCCATGCCATGCGCTGGGGCCGTTCTTTCCCTCGCTCCTTGCCTTCAGCCCCTCTCTGCAGTGCTCATTCTTCTCCTCCTTGCTTAGGTGCTTGCATCTTGGAGATGTGGAGACAAAGAGCCGTTGCATGCATCTGTGATTTTCTGATGAGAAGGAACACGGTAAGAGCAGCTGTTTCCACTCACGGTGGAAACAGCCCCAGTTCTTCTCCAGGCCGCTACCCTGCAGGCACTGCATTTGCACTGCACCCCATGATGCTTGGGGTCCTGCTGGCCATGGATCTCACCATCATGCCCCCTCTTGTTCCCTCTGTGACTACCAGGATGAGGAAGAGAAAATCAAATTCCTGAGCAGCATCTGCACGCTGTGCAAATGCAAGGACATGTCACTCAACTTGGATGCTTTCTGCCGAGAACACCGGCTGGCAGTGAATGTCCAGGTGGGGAGACAGGCAGTGGGCTGGAGATGGGGGCATGGATGGCCTGCACCCTTTTGTGGACAAGGCTGGCACGGGGAGACCTGAGCATGGACATGGAAGTGTCTTCTGGTGGCTGCCACGTCCCATCCATCCCATCCCTCTTGTGTTCTGTAGGCGCTGATCGATGAGGAGCCCAAGGAGTCTTTGTCCTCAGCGATAAAGCAGGAAGCCATGATGAGCTTTGCCAACATGAGGTAGCTGCCCAGGCCCACATCTGGCTGGCATGGCCACAGGGCACGCTCCTGGCATCCCTGAAGCTGGCAGGGAGGCTTCCTCCTCCCCGTGGAGGTCCACGTCCTCCTTCCCAAAGCTTCGAGGCACGGTGTCCAACAGGCTTCTCTCTCCCCTTCCAGCACTGTGGAAACAGCACTGGAAGGCAAAACGGAGAGCATCCTGAATTCCTGCTTCAACAGCGTCTTCTTTTTGCCTCCGGAACTGTGCATAAAAGAAGAGGAGAAAAACCTCTACCTTGAGGTGTGTGCTGGGTGAGCCACCGGAGCTCCAGGTCCCTCTGGGCTGCTCCCTGGCTCCTTGTGCTGAGACCATAGGAGAGCCAGGCAGGGCAGGAAACCAGCTTTGCTTTTCCACCTCGTCTCCTCTCTGGGGATAGAGTTAGGATGAGGTGCCCGGTGAGGTGCCGCAGGTGCCCTTCTGCAACTCTCTGTCCTCTTGCAGACCATGACTGCCATGAACACCATGCTACAAGCCTTGGTGCAGAACTGCCCCGACAGCAGAATGAGCGAGGAGCTGCACAGCATCTTTCAGGTTTGGCAGTTGCAAAGAGCGGGGCCACTAGGAGGGATGCGAATGTCCTTACTGCAGTGACACAGACCCTCCTTGCACGCGATGGTCCTGCAAAGGATCCCGCCCCTGCTGCTCTGTTCTTCCTTCCCCGTGGGGAAGATCCCAGAGCTCCTGCTGGAGCGGCAGAAGCTCCCAGGACAAGTACCAGCAGATTCTCTCTTTGCAGGCTCTGCTCCGCTTCTTCAACTCCCAGGAGATGCATGTCCGTACGAGAGCCCTGTATGGGCTTTTACTGATGATCAAGAATTTTATAGCAAAAGTAAGGAGCCAGGCACCCTCCAGCCAGGCTGTCTTCCATTCTCCGTATCCCAGGGCAGCTCAGGGGTGCCTGCAGCCGGGGTGCAGCTGGGAGCTCTCAGCGGGGCTCTGCCCCAAACAAGGGTCCTTGCCGCATCTTTGCCCCCGCTTTTCCCTCTCCAGGCCCTGCTCTGCCTCCACTCAACCCCTCCTCTCTTCTCCTTCTCTCCCCCAGGACTGGCACGACACTGAAAACTCCACGCCTATCTCTGAGTCAGTCATCGAGACCTACTTCCCAATCCTGGGAGAGCTGCTGGGTCACCTCTGCCTTTTCAACTGTGGCTTCGATAGCACCAGAGCTCCAGCTTCAGAAGCGCTTCATCGCCTCCACGCATTTGTCAAACGACAAAGAAGTAAGAGAAGATGGGTTGGGCAGCATCTCTCTGCTCCCATGTCTGCTCGTTTCTCCCATTCTTATGCCTGACCATGGAGTCTGCACGTTCCCTGAGCTCCTTTACTCTTCCGAGCAGCTTCACCATTCCTAAGCTCCCTCTTGTTCCCAGCACCCATCGCCTGTAGCTGTGTAATCCCTTCCCTTCACTCTCCTCAGCATGGGTCCCATCAACCTATGTCTGCTCACCATTGGTCTCCACGCACAGCTCTCCTACACCACGGGTCCCCTTGACCGTGGGTCTCCTCAGAACTCCGTTTTCGCTTTAAAGCACCTTTCACAGATTGCTGAGTTTGATGGCAAAGACATTGTTTCCTTCTGACTCTTCTGTGTTCCCTCCCTTTTAGAAACAAGCCTGTCAGAGGAGATGGAAAACTACGTGAGTCTCCATGAGAAGCTGGAGCATATATGGTTCAGAGATGCTGACTTTCCCAATCCCAGTGATTGTGCCAAGGTAATGTCCTGCCTTGCTGAGGATCTCGTCCATAGCATCAGCAGGAAGCGTTTGTGAGCAAGGGGAGTGCAAGGGCAGCAGATCCAGCCCTCCTGGCTGTGCGCAAGGCCTTCTTACCTAATGCCCATGCCCCCACCTGCAATCCATCTCCCAGAGCCCTTTCTTGCCATCCTGCGCCACGCAGTGACAGAAGCTGATGCTGCCAGCTTTCCTACAGGCTCTGCTGCCCAGCATCTCTCTGCAGAGCTGCTCTCCCTGCTCGACCAAGAAGCGCCATTGGAATGCTCAGTGTGGCATCTCTTCCCTCCCCTGCTTCCACCCACAGGTGTTTGGAGGATACCTCAGGCCTGCTGAGAGGACAGACGTCATCCTCACAGCCATTGAAGCGATGGTTGACTCCAGCATCTATGACAAGGAGGCGGCCTGCAGTGTGATGGCCGTGGCCATGGAAGACCACGCCTTCTGGATGCCAGAGGTAAGCACCCTTTGGGCACTGCCCCATCCTTGAGCCCTTTCAGGCACTGTTCTTCCCTCCCCAGCCGAGGCCCCTTGGGCTCCTGACGCCATTCTTAGCGATGGGAAGTGCAGTGGTTTCAGCGGCACCTGTGCTAATGGTTGTGGTCTGTTCTCGCGTGTGTCCCCTTTAGAAAGCCCAGATCATAAGCTCCATCCGCAAGAACTTGAGGAGCATCACCGCAAAGGCAGCGCGGCACTGCCTGGACTCCCTGCTCCTCCTTCTGACCAGCCAGATGCCCACGGAAGAAGTCAGGAACCTGCTGAAGTCCTCTCCACCAAGCGACAGGTACTGTCCTCAGCAGCCTGGAGGGCTTTATCCAGGTGCCCTCCTGCTCACCCAGGGCTCTCCAAGCAACGTGGGCCTGCAGTGATCTAGCTGTGGCTAAGGCAGCCCCACCTACAATGTATTTGGGCTTGTAGCAACACCCTGGACATGTGGGAGGTGATGCTCTGCATGCCGCGGACCTTGGAGAAGGTTTTGAAGGAGGTGACCAAGGGCTCACAGCTGAGCAGGCTGGTAGAAGGCGTCACAGAAGACACCTGTATCTTCTTCTTGGCTGTGAGTTAATGGATAACGCTTTGCTGCCCTTCAGGGCTGCGTGTGCCCCTGCAGGCTCTCACCTGTCCATGTCTATGTTTCAGCTAGTGGCAAAGAATGAAGATAATGAGGACTTTTTTGGTGACCTACGCCACCTCAAGACTTTTCTGAAGCACCCAAGCGTGGAGATGAAGAGCGTGGTGCTCAGAGGGCTTGTCATACTCTCCGAGACACAGGAGAAGGTGAGTGGGCTGTTGTCAACTATAGCGGCACTGGGCTTCTTGGGCAGCGACGGGAGGAGGGTGACGGTCACGGTGGGGCCTGCTGGCTTTGAGGAGCTCTGAGGATGGGACGTCAAAGCTCAGTAGAGCCCAGCTTTTACCGTGGGCTAGCTGTCATCTACCAGAGCAGGCTGCCCCTGGCCCCATCCATCCTGGCCTTGAGCACCTCCAGGGATGGGGTACCTACTTCTCTGGGCAGCCTCACCACCCTCTGAGAAAAGGATTTCCCCACTGGCCTCGCTGAGGCCCCGTCAGTGCTCCCACGGCTGCTTCCGCTGCGATTGCCGTGTCAACTGCCAGGAAGTGAAGCAGGAGGCTGGAGCTCAGGGACCGGAGTGTTTTGCCTTTTGCCCAGGCGGTCATTCCCCGCATCAGACAAAGGAACTTGCGTTTCCTACAGGCAAGAAAAATGCGGGTCGTGCTGCCAGAGATCATGGCCACCCTGCAGGATGCCAGCACAGACATCAAGATGAAGGCCCTGTTTGTCATTCAAAACATCATGGGCAGCGTGAAGAGGAAGGAGGCCAGCTCCATCGCTGTGCAGCACGCTGAGGAGCTCCTGCCTCTCTTTGACAATGTAAGTGAGGCTGCTGTAGAGGCAGAGCCCTCGCAGGGGCACTCTGCAGTGCCACCGCCTCTGACCCAGCTGTGTGGGCAGCACTCGCATTGGGCCCCCTCCCCTCCTCGCTCCTCCCGGGGCTCCTTCCGGGCAGAGGGACAGCTGTGGGCCCTCGGAGAGCGCCGTGCCCAGCATCTGCTCCCCGCAGTTGGCTTCCGGCCCTCCATGCCTCCTCCGCTGCCTGTGCAAGGCCAGGCCAGGCCTGGTCCCCACGCACGGTGCGGGAAGGCCTGCAGGCGCTGCGTGCCATGGAGGCGGTGTGAAGGCGGCCCGGCCTCCTCGCGCTAAAATTCTCTTTCTCCCTCCCAGGAGTGCAGTGCCGTGCGGGTGTCCTCCATCCACCTCTACAGAGACATGGTGCAGGCCGTGCTCTGGTGCCACCGGAGCAGAATGAAGGGGACGGTGCGCAGGGCCCTGGTCCCACTGCTCCTTCGGATGAGGGATGAGAACCAGGACGTGGCCCAGGTACAGTCTTCCGTCCCACCGAGGGCACGGTGACACTGTTTGGGTGCTGTGGGTGCCAGGGTGTGTGGCTGCTGCCCGAGGCCCGGAGGACAGGCCCAGCTCCCTGCTGTTCCTCACAGCGGAGCAGGCGGAGGGGTCCTGCTTCCACAGCCTGGGCTCAGAGCTCTGCTACCCGCAGCCTGGGTGTCGAAGGCCTGGGACAGAGCTAGCTGGGAGCCCAGCGTTGTGCTGGGTGACCACGGAGGGGCTGCGGCTCCGTGTCTCCGTGTGGCCATCATGCCCTGCTGTCCGTGTGGGAACACCCTTCCCACAGCGTGCTGGGAAAAGGCTCCCGGCTCCCGGCCCTGCCAAGAGGAGGGCAATGCCGGGTCTCCTTCCTCGGGCCGTGGTGCCATCTCCCAGCTTCTGCTTCCCTGCAGGCCGCCAGGAAAGCCATTGTACAAATGGCCAAGCTCTGGCGCTGGAACGACCTCCGGGAGCTGGCTGAGAAACAGGAGACGTGGAGGATGGCACAGTGCTTGGTAAGGAGAGCCCCACGGCCCCAGAGCAACGGGAACAGCGCAGGGAGCTGGGGAGCGTCTGCAATGCCCGTGTTCTTGTGCTCTCTCCAGCTGCAGCGGGACCAGAGCAGGGCGCAGGAATACCTGCAGCAGAGCCAGCCCTACCTGCAGGACCCTCAGGCAGCCTTGCGAGAGGAGGCCGTGAGGTTCATTGGTGAGCCACAGCCCCTTTGTCCCTCCCTTGGCAGTGGTTGGCGATCCCAGCCACTGCCCTGTGGCCCTAAGAGCCCCTTGAGTGGGTCCCAGGGCCCTGGTGCCTTGCTCAGGCCCCCCTCAGCCACTCTCGCTGCTGGGGAGCAGTGTGACTCTGCTGCTGGGAGCAGGATCTGACGGGTGCTCTGTGCCTAGGGCTTGCTGCGCGCTACTCAAGGGACCTGAGCGAGGACAAGCTACAGGACATCATCGCGGGTAAGTGAGAGCTGTGGTGCGTGTACTGAAGCTGGGGGCAGAGACCCCCATGCCTCGCTCTCCTACAAGGAAATTCTTGGGGCAGAGGGACGATACAGAACCACAGATTCTAGAAAGGCTGACTTTCAAGCGACCTTAAGGGTCTCAGAACCAGGGAATCCCAGAGAGGTGGGATTGGAAGGGACCTGAAAGGTCATGCAGCCACGAGATCCCAGAATAATTCAGTGGAAAGGGAGCTCAAAGATCATACGACCATGAAATCCCAGAGCGGTAGAATGGTTAGATTGGAAAGAACGTTCAAGGCCATCGTGTTCCAACCCCCTACTGGATGCCCCTGGACGCCCCGCACTGGATCAGGCTGCCAAGGGCTCCATCCACCTGGCCTTGACCACCTCAGGGGGTAGGGAACCCACATGTTTTCTGGGCTGCCTGTGCCAGGGCCTCCCTGCCCTCTGAGGAAAGAACTTTGTCCTAAGTCAGAGTCAGAGGAAAGGGCAGCAAGGCTGATAGTGTGGTGGGAGCCCAAGCTCGATGAAGAGGGAGATGATATCCTGTCATTGTCCCTCGTGTCTGTTGGAAGTAGAATGCCTGCAGAGGAAAGTCTTGGGGAGATTCCTGGAGTGTGTGAAGGAGACCCTCCTTTGCAGGATGTGAGAGAGGCAAGGAGGGAATGCGTCCGCCTGCAAACAGGGAAGGACGTGTGGGTTATGTGATGCTAATGATCTTCTCCAATTGAGATGATTTGGTGATTCTATTGCATTTGGGTCTTTCCTGATCGGCCGCTCCGTTTGTCCTACCCAGCCTGGGACAGAGAGAGGTGTGGCATTGGCACGGTCTGCGGAGTTTGCCTGCGATCTCTGCAGATTGCTTCATCCCTGCTCTGTTTCTTCCTGTTGCAGCCCTCTCGCCTTTGGCCAGTGACGCGGAGAGCTCGGTCCAAAGCTTGGCAGTGCAGACCACATTGATCCTCAGAGCAACCATGAGGACAGCGACATCAAGACGGAGCCTGCGAGCGCTGTGCTGTCTGTTCCGCTGAGCTGCAGCACTCCTGTGACAGCTCTGTCCCTCGGAGGAGCACAGCAAACCCAGTGCCCTGCTGCCCTTCACACCGGGTCGTCGCTGCCCGTGCTCAGCAGGCGCCGCCATTCCTGGCCTCTGCTCCTGGCGGCGGGGCAGCGCATCCCTCTGCACCCCCGAGGCCACGGCTGTGCAAGCTGTTGGCTTGGCTGAGCAGCACTGAGTGAAGAGGAATTGTCTCAGGCCACATCTGTGCACATATATACGTATAATGTAACATGGAGTAATGTAATGTAATGTGTGTAATGGATAACATTATGTATACATATATGTATAAGGTATGGAAGTAACAAACCTTCTTTTTGTATATTTAATAGTATATTTTTTGTATTAAATAAAATATTTTTATATCTACAACAGAAAGTTGTGGGAGATTTGATCTTTTTTTCCTCGAACCTAACGCAGCAATTTCTGTTTTGGTGGAAATGGCTGCAATTCTAGATGAGTTCTCGTGATGCTCATCAGAGATCTGGGATCCCGTTTTACACACGGATTCTCCAAGGGGAAACCATGAGCCAACCTGGTAGCTTTCTCTAATGGCACCACTGGCTGTGCAGTTGGGCGGAGAGCAGTGGATCTTGCGTCCCTTATGTTCAGCAAGCTCCCTCAGCTGGCTGTCATCAGTGGCGCTGAGTGTGGCTGGCGGCCTGCAACCAGTGGTGCGAGGGCTTTGGATTGCCCCCATTGCTGCTGATGCCCACACCTCCTGGCTGCTGCGCTGCTCTGTGTGTCTCTGCACGGTCCCTACTGGAGCATGAAAGCCACAGGAGAGGAGGAGCAGAGAAGCTACAGCCCACACAAGGAGCTTCTGATGTCTTTTAAGTGGAAGGTTTTGAATGAATAGAAAGAGGCTGTGACTCGTTTTTCATGAGCACTCGTCCAAACGCTACAGGTGAAAGAAACAATTTGGCAGAGGACACAAATGTTTGCAGGTACGCTAAGAAGCAGCAAGAAAAGCGAACGTGCGTGCAGGTCGCGTTGCCATGGCGACAGCGCGCCCTCTCTCGCTGCGCGCACTCCAAACTCTTGCCGCAGCGACAGCGCATGCGTGACGACGTTGCCATAGCAACAGCGCCTCCGTGCGAATGCGCCTGCTCGGTGCCCGAGCGCCGCGTCCTGTTACGTCATCACTCAGCGCCGTGTCCGTGTGGAGTCGTGCCTCTCTATCTCCATATAACGCTCTCCCGCCTCTATGCACCCATATTACCCTACGGCCCCCTGGGTCCCTCCACAGCCGCCCATTATTACCACACAGCCCCCTCATATTGCCCTATACCCTCCGTAGACCTATATTCCCCAACAGCCCTCCGATATTCCCCTACAGCCCCCTCAAGCTCCGTATTACCCTGCACCCCCCTATAGCCCACATTACCCTATGCCCCCCCCATAGTTCCATACTGCCCCTGCCGACCCCTTCAGGGGGCTTCCACCATCGTGGGCTCCTTCCAGAGCTGCAGTGTGGGTTGTCACAGCTGTCCCCCATCGTGCCACCAGCGAGTGCCTGGCTCAGCCTACGGCCAGCTCCCCTGATTGTAACCAAACCTCCCTCAGCCTGTTATCAATTGAATAATAGAATTATTAAATTTATTAATTATAATGAATAAAGAACAAAGAGGCAATGCAGCGCTGGGCAACAGGGGACTCTGCGTTCCACCAACTGCCGCAAGGTTTGGGTTAGCACGCGGTCCTTTTATGTCCTATTGTGGTGTACTCTGCGCATGATCCGGTTGTTACTAGGGGGTCTTATTCTGCCTCCTGGCGGCGGTGCGGGCCGAAGCAAGCAGTTTTCCTCCGTACCCCCCCCCCCCCGGCGCCTTCTGGTGATTTCCATCCACGTCACTCGCACTGGCGAATCTCATTGGCCACCGTGCACTCGCCAACCCGCAATCATACCCGTGCAAATTCCCCGCCTGTGTGAGGAAACATGAAAACAAACAAGCCACTCGGCAGGGAAGTGGGGGAGCAAACACAAGGGGAGGGAGCAAAGATCGACCATGTTGCTTTGCCCATCAGCCCTGGACAAACATTCCTCCTCTTTGACAATTTCCCCCCCCTTTTTTTTATCGTTGAATGTTTGTCCTTTAGCTTTCTCCATTTACAATTTCTCTATTTCCCTCTGCGGAGTCATTCGCGTTAAGATTAGCAATTTCGTGGTGTCAAACCGTTTCTTTATCAGTTGTAATAAATATTTAATTATACATGGTCCAAATATTAGCCCCAGAATAATCGTGATCAAAGGTCCAGCCAGAGCAGACAGCAAAGTAGTGAGCCATGGTGATACATTAAACCAACCCTCATACCAGGATCTTCCTATTTCCCTATCCCTTTTTCGTTGTTCCAATCTTTTATGAAGTTCAGCCATGGAATCTTTAACTACCCCGGTATGATCAACAAATGAACAACATTCTTCTTGGAGTGCTACGCATAGTCCTCCTTCTTTTAGGAATAGGAGGTCTAATCCTCTTCGATTTTGTAATACCACCTCTGACAATGATTTAACCGAAGTTGCCAATTTATCAACTGATTGTTCTATTCTGTCTAGATCTTCATCTACAGCTTGTTGTAAACCTTGTATCTCAGTATTTTTGACGAGTGAGGCTATGCCGGTCCCGGCACCCACACCTCTGACAATCAAGAGGGCTGCTAAAGTAATTGTTGTTATAGGCTCTCTTTTCTGTCTGATGAGGCTCCCTTCCAATTGATACATAACATCTTCATTAGAATGATACATTAACCGTGGGATAATTACTACTTGTATACAGAATTCAGATCTATTAAATACCTCTAATGATATACACGGTGTCATTCCGACGTCTGAACATACCCACTTTGCACCTTCTGTGGGGATTAGCCATTTAAATTTTGCGTTTGTCTTGTTCATTATTCTATTTCCAGATATTGTGCTGTTACAAAGACATTTGTATTGTTCTGGTACGGTTCCAATACACTTTCCTTTCCCTGTGACATGTTGTATAGTCAACCCCTGAGTGTGATTGCTGTTCCATGGGCACGCAATAGGGTTCGTTCCATTATTCCATGAGACCCTGCCTAGTTCCCCTATTGCCTCATAATAAGGTGGTGTAACACTACAGCACAACCAACATTCGTTAGCTAAGTTTGGTTGTGTTTTATTCAGGGTGGCATATGCAGCTTGCATAATGCCCCATAGTGGATCACTGAATGTAGGTGATGTTGTCTTATACCTTCGACCTATACTATTAGGGGTAATTGTTGATGTAGGAACAGCAGGTAGCGGGGTTCTTTTGGTAGAAGGGGGTGGTGCCAAAACTATATTCGGGGCCCATAGGCAGTGGGGAATCATGTGGCATACTTCTTTTTGCTATTCTGAATATACCACCTCTATCTGGACCTGGTTCCCAAAATCTAATTCCCCACATTCTTCCAACCAACCAAGCCTCCTGCATAGGATTTTGAACCTTTATATTAATTTCCCTACAGCAGTTTCCCCATCCGCAAGTCCGGGGCCAAGGTTTATTACAGTGCAAGCTGGGCGGATTACAACCTGGAGGGAACCATTCCATCTGTATGTCCGGGTCTTTAATGGTTGTGGACCAATGAGATGCCAATGTCTCACATCCCCAATACCCACAAAAGTAATGATTTGGTAAATTACAATAATCCCTCCCTCTAGTTGAAGCAGGACAGACATAATATCCCGAACAGTCCCCTCCTGCGCCCCCAGGCCCCGTAATTAATTCCTTTAAAGAAACAGTAAAATTTACGTGGGTTTGATTCTCACAGCTTTTCAAGGGTTGGTCAGGTTGTTGTATGTTGAATAATTCCCATATCATGGGCTTGTGTGGATTGCTGGCCTGTACCCCCGGGAGTAGAACAGATGTACAGATCAAAATGATTGTCTTTGGGGTCAAGTATCGTTCCTTCACCCGAGGTCCATCTCTGCCTCACCTGTCAACTGGGTTGCAGCCAGCTACAGGGGTCTTTATCTTCTCGACAGCAGAGGACCTACTCGAAGGTAGACTTTTCCCCATCACAGTCTGTTTTATTCACTATTGAATCCCTTGGGGTAATCTAGGCCCTTATCCACAGAATGTCTCTGGAGTTTGATTTCGGAGCCCTTTTAACAATCGGCCACCCCTTACAGCCGTGTACCCATTGTATTCAGGGCAGACTTGGTAGGCTGATCTCACTTAGTGCCTTCCTTTTACTCGTAAACGCAAATCCCCTTTCCACACTTGATAACCTTCCACAAGAAATACAAAATTAATGACAAGATTAATGCTATTATAAACCCTATTAAGCACTGTACAGCAAAAGATAGGTGTTCAAGCCATGCCCCAACCATTTAGCTTCTTTAGCAGAACTGAGGTGGCTTCTCCGGAGGGACTATATTAGTCGTTCCCTTCTATCTATCTTACGTTGTTGCCCTGGTGGAAATTCCTGTGGTAAAGTAAATCCTCTCAGTTAAATTTTGTTCCTTACAATTTTCTGGATAATTTCACCTTTAAATCTCCCGCTGGACTAGTAACTTCCCACTCATTATTGCTTACTGGCCCTTTAATACGGCTAGCATGCGTCCATCCTCTTTCTGCGGTTCGAACCGCTGTATTAGTAGTTAAAAGCACCAAATAAGGTCCCTCCCAACGGGATTGTAAAGTGGCTTCTTTCCATGATTTTATAAGAACCCAATCTCCTGGTTTAACCTGGTGTAATCTAATATCAAGAGGAGGTCTTTGGGCCATTTGACCTTTTTCCCACGACCCTTGTCTATATCTCATTAGTTCACTGATATAGATATTAATGGTCTTATCTGTGATATTGGGATGATCAACAGGAACCCCCGCATCGTAGGGCATTCCATATAACATTTTGAAAGGAGATATTCCTATATCGGCCCTAGGTTGCGCCCTAATATTTAATAATGCTAAAGGAATGCACCTTATCCATGAGAGTTTGGTTTCTAATGTCAGTTTAGCCAATTGCTTTTTCAGCTCTCCATTCATCCGTTCCACCCGTCCCGAGCTTTGGGGATGCCAAGGAGTGTGTTCTTCCCACCTTATTCCCAGGGCTTCCGCCAGGTTCTTTGTAATTTTAGATGTAAAATGGGGGCCTTGATCAGAGTCGATAACTTCAGTGACTCCATATCTAGGGATTATTTGTTCTAAAAGGACCTTCACCACGGTTTGGGCAGTTGCTCCAGAGGTAGGGAAGGCCTCAATATAGTGGGTAAAGTGGTCTACGATGACTAAGACATATTTGTAACGTCCTACTTTGGGAAGTTCCGTGAAGTCAATTTGGACTCGGGAGAATGGTCTTACTGCTACGGGTCTTCCACCCATGGGGACCTGCCTTTGTACGGCTCTATTAATCCTCAAGCATATGGGACATCCTTGAGTGATCTTTTTTGCTAGATCGTGAAGGCCTATAGTCATATACTTGGTAGCAAAGTGATCTACCAGACCTTGGCTTCCCCAATGGGTTTGTTTATGTAGATTGGTCAAAATATTAAAGGCTATCGATTTTGGTAGGACTTCCCTTCCATCTGACAGATACCACTTCCCTTCCTCACTTTTAGTTACTTCCATTTGGGTAAGTTTCTGTTCTTCCTTGGGGGTGAACACGAGAGGTGCTAGTCTTAGTTCCGTACATCGTGGTTCATCTTTTGTTAGTACTAATACACGCAAAGCAGCTTGTTTAGCCTCTTGGTCTGCCATGTTATTTCCCCGTGTCTTATAGTCAATTCCTTTTTGATGGCCCCTTAAATGTACTACGGCTATTTTAAGCGGTCCCCTTAATGCTTGTAACACTTCTCTTATTAATTCCTGGTGTATTAAATCTTTCCCTTGGGAGTTAATTAATCCCCTCTCCTCCCAGATTTTTCCAAAGGTGTGTATTACTCCATAACTATATTTAGAATCAGTATATATTGTTCCTGATTTTCCTTCCAGCCTTCTCAAGGCCTGTAGGACTGCATATAGCTCACAGGCTTGTGCTGACCAAGAGGGACTCAGTGGCCCAGATTCTAGTACCCTCAACGTTTTCCCATTTATCAGTGCATATCCTGACTTCCTTTTTCCATCTATCACCCTAGAAGACCCATCCACAAAAATTCTTTCTCCTTCATCTAATTCTTCCTCTTCTAGATCTGGTCTAATCTTTGTTTGATTTTCAATAGTTTGAAGGCAATCATGTAATAATTGTGATTCCTCAGGTTGACCATATAGAAATTGTGCAGGGTTCTGCAGGCTAGTAGTTTCAAGGGTTAAATTCGGTGCCTCTAGCAAAATACCCTCATATTTCAACAAACGAGAGTCTGAAATCCACTTTTCAGCTTTTTGTTGTAAAACACTTCGGATATTGTGGGGAGACAACACCCTTATATCGCTATTAAAGGTAATTTTCCTAGCCTCTTCTACTAGAACGGCACATCCCACTATTGCCTGCAGACAGGTGGGCCATTCTCTACTCACTGGATCTAATAATTTTGAAAAATACCCTATAGGCTTTTTCTTCCCAGCCCATTCCTGGGTCAAGACCCCATATGCTGTACCATCATTTATGTTGACAAACAAATAGAAAGGTCTCTTAAGATCAGGAAGGCTTAAAACGGGGGCATTGATTAGATCCTCTCGCAATGCCTGCCACTTCCTCTCATCATCTTCGCCCCAAGTTACCCATCTCTCTGGGGTTAACTTTTGATATAAAAATTTTACTTCTCACTATAGTTCTCAATCCATTGCCTACAATATCCTACTAGCCCCAATATTTGTCTTATCTGTCTTTTACTTTGGGGAGATGGCAAGGATAATATCCCTTTTATTCTTTCTGGATCTATCTTCTTTTCCCCTTTATTAATATAATGACCTAAATACCTGACTTCTTCTTCCACAAACTGTAATTTTGTCTTTGAAACTTTGAGGCCTTTTAACCCTAGAAAATTGAGAAGTTTAATACTATCTTCCCTAACCCGTTCCTCCTCTTTTCCCGCAATTAACAAGTCATCGACATACTGGATAAGGGTGATTTCTGGAGCTGGTTGATATTCTTGTAAAATCTGTTCTAGGGCTTGCCCGAACAAATCTGGGGATTCGGTAAAGCCCTGTGGTAATACTGTCCACCTCAACTGTTGTTTCCTCCCTGTGTCCGGGTCTTCCCATTCAAAGGCAAAATAATCCCGGCAAGACTCATCTAGGGGGCAGGCCCAGAATGCATCTTTTAAATCAATTACACTATACCATAAATTTTCAGGGCCTAATTTGCTCAACAGGGTGTAAGGATTAGCAACTACAGGGAAGCGAGAAATAGTTCTTTTATTTATTTCTCGCAAGTCATGTACCAGGAGATACATGCCATTAGGCTTTTTAACCGGCAATATGGGAGTATTGAATGGGGACATACAGGGTTCCAATAACCCTTGCCTTATGAGTCTTTCTATTTCTGGCTTTAGGCCTTTCCTCCCTTCCAGCGAGATGGGATACTGTTTTATTTTTATAGGGATCTCAGGATCCTTGAGCTTAACGGAAAAAGGGGGTATTTCTAGACGCCCTACACTTTCGGTTGTATACCATACTTCAGGGTTAATCCTTTCTTCATCTTCCACCCTTAAAGGGCAGAGCTTAATTCTTATCTCCCTGTTCTTTACTTCCAAACTTATCCCCAATTCTATAATTAAATCCCGTCCCAACAGGTTGAATTCAGCTTCTGGTACTATCAAGAAGTCTCCCAACCCTAGCTTAGATTCTGTTTCTATTTCTACATTTTTAACGACCCCTACTTTAAAGGGCTCTCCCTTAGCTCCTACTACTAAGGCTGTCTCTCTGGACAATTCGCATCCAGAGGGTAGTTGTTGTATGGTGGATCTCTCAGCCCCTGAGTCCACCAGGAATTCTACTTCTTGTTGTTGGGGACCTATCTTTAGTTTTATCAAGGGCTCACGGTGTTTCTGGGTCCCCAAAAGGTAAAGCCCCTGACCTCCCTAGTCTTCTTTAAACATCTTTTCATCCTGTATTCTAATTCTGCAATTTCTCTTTAAGTGACCTTTCTTCCCACAATAGAAGCAAGTTTGTTCTTCCTTTCTGTCCCTAGCTCCTTCACCCTTCCCCTGGCTGAAGAGTGGTTTCTGTAATGGCCGCCTTTCCTGCTTATCTAGTTTCCGACACTCTCTAACTGCAGCCACCATCATCCTAACTTGCTTCTTCTGGTTCTCATCGTCCCTACGAACATAAACCTTCTGAGCTTCCCTTCCCTTAGTAGTTCATCCATTCCCCTGTCCTGCCAATTCTCAATCTTTTCAAGTTTCTTTCGTATATCATCCCAAGCCTTTGCTACAAACTGTGTTTTTAATAAAGCTTGTCCTAACGGGGTTTCGGTGTCTAGCCCTGAGTACATTTGTAGATTCTTTCGTAATCGTTCTATCCAATCATAAGGGGACTCCTCTTTCTTCTGCCTTTCGTTAAAAGCTTTATTGATATTCTGGCCCCTAGGGACTGCTTCCCTAATCCCCTGGATAACTATATTTCGTAAATCCTGCATATGTATTCGGTGATTCAGATCCTGATGGTCCCATTGGGGTCTTTGTAGGGGCCTTTTTACATCTGCCTGAGGTCCCTGGGCATGCTGAGCGTCCCAGACTCTCATTCCTGCAGTCCTAATCATGTGTTTTTCTTCAGTTGTAAATAAGATGCCTAGAATGGACTGTAACTCATCCCACGTATATATATTGGGACCTAGAAACTGGTCTACCCTTTCTGCAACTCCTAATGGGTCTTCCAAAAGCTTACCCATCTCTCTCTTAAATTCCCTAACATCCCCTGAACTTAATGGTACTGAGATAAATCCCATCTGTGGATTGGGACCCCCCATAGGTACTTCTTGCAATGGATATAGATTTTGCTGACGAGCCCTTCTCCTGGTTTGGGGACCTAAGTTAGGGTCTATTTCCTGATTATCTGAATTATCCTGGTTATCTGCCTCGGGCTGTGGAGGGGGAGGAGCTGTCGGTGGTGGTGGTGGAATATATGGTGGGGGTCCCATGGGGATATCCTCCTCCTTCCTAAGTTTCTGTTTCTCAGTCTTTCTATCTGCCTGGGATAGTTTAAAAATCGGGATTGCTGGCCCCCCTGGGCGTGTAACCCAGACAGCTGCATATTCACTCTCTTCCTGACTAAAGGGTGTCTTAGCATTAACCCAAAAGTTTAATTGTTGCTGTACCCAATCTTCACTGGACCCAAATTTTGGCCACCGGACATTGGGGCCAATCTCCTGATCTCCCCATACTTTCACACAATAGTGAATCATCTTAGCCCTACTCTTATTTCCTGTCCCGGGATAGTACCTCCACATTTCTAACATGAATGCTAGAGGGGAATCCTTTGGGATTTGAGAACGTTTCATGGTCACAGGGTCCTTGCTCTTTCCCTGTCCCATCTTCCGGAGTGCCTTCACTCACTCGTGTATGCGTTTCACTCGCTTCCCCTCGTTTGTGGCTCATGCCTTCGCAGGTAATGAGAACCGCACTACTAGAGGGTCCACACTCGCTTGGGTTAGTCCGAGCTACCGGCCCCCTCTCACACACACACCACTCATCACACTCCGGGAAACCCGACCCCGACCGAATGGAAAACCCCTGCCAAAACGGCAGTTACTTACGCGTCCTGCGTCTTCGTCCGGACTTTTGTGCACAAAATTTAAGGGGTCGACCGGTCCTTCCTTGCGTCTTTGCTCTTTTAAATTTCGGATCGTCGGTAGGAGTAAGGCAGGGAATCAGGAGCGGGGCCGCCAGTTCTGGCGGGGCGCCCCCCCGACTCTCAGAATCCCACCACTATTCCTATCCGAGTCATGGCACCAATTGTTATCAATTGAATAATAGACCAAACGTCAAGAAGCCAATTATTAAATTTTTTAGTTATAATGAATAAAGAACAAAGAGGCAATGCAGCGCTGGGCGACAGGGGACTCTGCGTTCCACCAACTGCCGCAAGGTTTGGATCGGCACGCGGTCCTTTTATGTCCTATTGTGGTGTACTCTGCGCATGATCCGGTTGTTACTAGGGGGTCTTATTCTGCCTCCTGGCGGCGGTGCGGGCCGAAGCAAGCAGTTTTCCTCTGTACCCCCCCCCCGGCGCCTTCTGGTGATTTCCATCCACGTCACTCGCACTGGCGAGTCTCATTGGCCACTGTGCACTCGCTAACCCCCAATCATACCCGTGCAAATTCCCCGCCTGTGTGAGGAAACATGAAAACAAACAAGCCACTCGGCAGGGAAGTGGGGGAGCGAACATAAGGGAGGGAAGTGGGGGAGCAAACACAAGGGGAGGGAGCAAAGATCGACCATGTAGCTTTGCCCATCAGCCCTGGACAAACATTCCTCCTCTTTGACAAGCCCAAGCCGCACAGTCCATTGAGGAGGTTCACAAAAGGCAGCCCCAGGTGCTTCAGGCCCATTCACCACCATCACCGTGCTCTGTCCCCTGCCGGGTGGCAGACAGGAGGCACAAAGACAGTGCCAAGCGGGCCAAGAGCCCATTGCACCTGCCAGCACCCTTGGAAAGGGGAGAGCTTTAGCCACAAGCAGCCCACCAGCAGCGCCGCAGCCGAGAAGGGGAAGCTGCTGCAACGGAAGGAGAGAAAAGGCCACAGACACCTATGCCAAGCGGAGCTGTCTGGGGCCAGCGCAGGAGCCAGCAGCAGCGGGCAAGCGGGCACTGCCAGCGAGCTGCGCGTCCACTTGTGTGAGTCCATCCAGGCCGTGCACCTGCTGGGGCAGAGGGTGACTGCGGTGGGGCCAGTGGTGTGAGAGGAAATTCAGGATACGGATAGTGGGGGAGCAGGAATTCAAGTGGGGTTGGAAATTGTTTGGAGAGTGGGAAATTTGGGGTGGGATTTTCAGGATCAGACGTGATTGTTAGGATGGGGGATATCAGGTTGGGAATATTGCCATTTCTCATGGTTTTGTTCGATCAGTTATTAAATGCTTTGTGTTCCTTTTGCTATGTCCCTCTGCCTGCAGTCATTTGCGCCGTGTCACAGCCCCCCAGCTTCCCATGCCCGCCTCCGGGGCAGGATGGGGCACCACAGATGGCCATGTCCCTCAGCTGCCACCACCAGCCCCAGCCCTCCTCTCTCCCTGCAGTCCTTTGTGCAGCGGGATGCAGAGGGCGTTTCACACAGCTCGCCTGCACTGCCCAGTACCGTGAATTGCCGTGGGGATGGGCACCAGGCGGGGCACGGGCGGATGGAGGGGAATCGCCTTGGGTCACTGTGACCAGAAGGGACTCCAGCAGGGGCAGTTCCCTGGAGGGAGGAAGCAGGAGCAGCTGGTCCTGCTGTGCAGACGTACAGACAGGCATAAAGATACCTCACGTGTCATGGCTCTTCTGCCTCCACACTGTTTGGCTCCTGGCAGTTTTGTCTTCAGACAGGGACTCAGTCAAGTCTGTACACCCAGAGAAGGATTTTCCAGGTGGTGACTGGTCACCAGCGCTGCCCCCCGGGGCTCAGTGCTGGGGCCACTCCTATTGAACACCTTTATCGGTGATCTTGATGAGGGGATTGAGTGCACCCTCAGTATGTTCACAGACCACCCCAAGCTGGGAGGGAGCGCTGATCTGCCGGAGGGGAGAAAGGCACTGCAGAGGGAGCTGGATAGACTGGAGAGATGGGCCAAGGCAAAGTGGGTGAGTTTCAATAGGGCCAAGTGTCGGGTCCTGCATTTTGCTCACAACAGCCCCAGGCAACCCTACAGGCTTGGGGAGGAGTGGCTGGAGAGCCGCCTGACGGAAAGGGACCTTGGTGGACTGACGGACAGTCGGCTGAACATGAGCCAGCAGTGTGACCTAGGAGGTCATTTTAGTGGCTTTGGCTGATGGCTGTGCAGTGCAAGCAGGGTGGGAACAGAAGTGAGATTTCTAAGCTTAGGTTGTATTTTTTGCCATCTAAAACTAAATTCAAGATGCTACTTTTCTCTGTTTGGGTGGGATGATTTAGCTACGGAAGTTAATGAGCATAATTCAGATTTCTGTATTAGTTCAGCAAGCGGTGTGTTACAAAAAGCAGTAGGAAGACTTGGCTGTTTGGGCTGAAGGGGTCACTCCATGGGTATCGTTGGCCATTTTTCAAGTGTAATTTTCCCACTCTGCTTTGAGTAGAAGGTGAAATATGTAGTAAATCATCTCTCTCTCTCTCTCTCTCTCTCTCCCTCTCTCTCTCTCTGTAAAGTGTATCTAATGAAATTATGTTTCTCAGACATACTGTTAACCATTTGCCTTTTCTAAATTCATTGTTATACAAATGGATGCAATCAGTGTAAAAGTATTTTCACAGTGCACCTTCCAACTACTGGGCAGCATTTCCCCTTCTGACCCACAGCTTCTATACCACACTCACACAGTGTTTGAGAGCTTTTTGCAGTTTTTCCCTGTATTTATTTTTGTTTCACATGGGCCAGTTTTCACATTGCCTATTCTCCTTGAGGATTTTCCTGTAGATATGGTTGCTCTGTGATCTTAAATACCCATGAAATACAATGAATGTGCTTTTTTTTTTTCTTTTGATTTTTTCTTTTATTTTTTTCTGTAAAGAATGGGCAGAAAGGCAGCTTGAATGAGGGGGAACCTCTTGCTACCTGAGCCACTGATTTCTTAACAGCTGCTGTATGGGAGACGTGTTGCCTTGTAGCCTTACGGAGAGGTGTTTTATCTTAAACCCCTCAGTGACAGCATGCAGAATTTCTCCTTGGATTTGGGGCTGTATCCTGAAAGTTTGGAAACACTTTCTTTTCTTTTTTCACATAGAGAGGTGCTCAAAGAAAGCAGTAATGTGGGAGAAGCTGAATTCAGCAGGCTAAGCGTTGGTGATTCACAGTGCTTTCTAAAAGGCTGCTTACAGTTTGAGAATAATTCCTCACTGTAAACTACAAGACGCAGACAAACTACTGTATTCCAGTTATTTTCTTTGTGTGTGTCTGTCGTCTTCAGACAGATTTCCTTCCTCTTGCTTTTGATGCTGAGCTTCGTCATAACTTTAAGTTGGTGCTCTGCAGTGGGAGGCTTTCTTCTGCTTTACTGAACCAAAAAACATTGCTGCTGCTTTTTCTCTTCATCAAAAATTTTCTCTTTTCATTTTCAGGATAATTCATATGTTCTGCTCCCATAAAATCCAGTGCCACCTTGCCCTCCTTTCCTATGTAGTCTTGCAGGTGAAACAGCTCTCAGGGATTTGGAGGATAAGCCAGCATTTGTGCTCTGCTGTCTGATATCAGGTGTGGAGCTTGAAGGAGACGTGCAGTGAACTTGTCAGGAAAAATGATTCTAAGGCTTCTCTGAAGGGAGAAGTTAATCAGTGCAGTTCATGTCAGAGCGTTTGAGACTAACTACCCATACAGAAGAACAAGGTAACAGTATTCTGGGTGAAACAGTGCAAAATGAGTTCTGAAAAACTTACACTGGGGGAGTCTGGGGGAAGGAATAACAGCATAAGCACAGGAAGGAATAGATAAGCTGATCTTTTAACTGTGTAGGTGTGGTAGTGAGGGTCTGGCGCCCGGAAGATATCGCGTTGTACGGGAAGACAGGGTCCCCCTCCCGATAGCCAATAGCGTTCAGTGCCCAGGTAATATAAGGCTGTTTTTCCCGCCAATAAACGCCATTTGCCGTCCACCACATTGGTGTCAGTGAGCCGACGGACTGAGCGACCTGGGATTGGTCGCCGTGCCGTTCCCAAACCAGGTCGCCACGCCTACGATAGGCAACAGTAGGTGGGCACAATGGGGCTCTGTGGGGTCTCTGACCTTTATGCTTTCCAAACACTTCTCTCTTTGTTGCTTCAGCTGTTGTGTTGCAGTGGCTTGTTCCGAGCAATTGAGTGGCTGTGACGCCTTTGTCGCTGTGCACCTTTAGCTCACGGTCTGTGTGCATGGGCTGCTTCAGGCCCTGACAGAACCAGCAGCTGATCCTCAGCACCCTTCTGCCGTTAGATAGGCGCTAGCTGGCACTGTGTTTGTAGCAGGAACCAATAATCTCTCAGGAAGAAAACAAGCATCTGCTTCCCATGGACTGTAATGGAAAAGCCAAACAAGCTGGTCTGCAGCTCTCGTTAGTCACCAAAACTGTACTGCAGTGCGAAGCTGAGCAAACTGTGAAAGGAGATTCCCTTCATGTGCATGTTTGTCCTCGAGCAACAGGACACCGCATGTTCAGTTTAGGGTGTTTTTTATGCACCCTTGTTCATTGTAATCCTGTGCGAAGCCTTGTAGCTGCAGCCTGAGCAGGGCGTGGGTGGAAGAGGCTCCTAGAAATCCTCTTTACACCCCAGAATGTTTGAAAACCTTTTTCTTTTGTGTGTACTAAGAAGATTGTGGTGCTGTATAGAATCATAGAATCACAAGGTTGGAGACGACCTATAAGATCATCTAGTCCAACCGTCTTCACATTGCCACTGCTACCACAAGCTACTAAACCAGATCTCGCAGCTCCTCGTCCAGACGCCTCCTGAACACTGCCAGGGACGGCAACTCCACCGCCTCCCATGGCAGGCCATTCCAGTGCCTGACCACTCTCTGAGAGAAGAATTTCTTCCTTAAGTCTAACCTAAACCTCTTCTGGTACAACTTGCAGCCATTTCCCTGGGTCCTGTTCATTGCCTGGGAGAAGAGGCCAAACCCCTCTTCACCACAACCTCCCTTCAGGAAGTTGTAGAGTGCAGTGAGGTCTCCCCTGAGCCTCCTCTTCTCCAAACTAAACAATGCCAGCTCCCTCAGCCGCTCCTCATAAGACCTGTGCTCCAGACCCCTCACCAGCTTCGTTGCCCTTCTCTGGACACGCTCCAGGGCCTCAATGTCTTTCCTGTAGTGAGGGGCCCAAAACTGAACACAATACTCGGGGTGCGGCCTCACCAGAGCTGAGTACAGGGGATGATCACCTCCCTGCTCCTGCTGGCCACACTGTTTCTAATGCAGGCCAGGATGGTGCTGGCCCTCTTGGCCACCTGGGCACACTGTCGGCTCATGTTCAGCCGAGCATCAACCACCACCCCCAGGTCCCTTTCCTCTTCGCAGTCATCCAGCCACTCGTCCCCAAGCCTATAGCGCTGCATGGGGTTGTTGTGGCCAAAGTGCAGGACCCGGCACTTGGCCTTGCTGAACCTCATTCCATTCACCTCAGCCCAGCGATCCAGCTTATCTAAGTCCCTCTGAAGGGCCTCCCTACCCCCAGGCAGATCCACACCACCTCCCAGCTTGGTGTCATCTGCAAACTTACTGAGGGTACACTCAATCCCCTCGTCTAGGTCATCAGTAAAGATATTAAACAAGATAGGCCCCAGTACCGACCCCTGGGGGACACCACTTGAAACAGGTCGCCAGCTGGACTTCGCTCCATTAACCACCACCCGTTGAGCACGGCCCTCCAGCCAGTTTCTTACCCAAAGGAGTGTGTACCTGTCCAGGCCACGGGCAGCCAGTTTCCGCAGAAGAAGCCTGTGAGAGACCGTGTCAAAGGCTTTGCTGAAGTCCAGGTAGACTACATCAACAGCCTTTCCCTCATCTACCAGGCTGGTCACCCAGTCATAGAAGGAGATGAGGTTGGTCAAGCACGACCTGCCTTTCATGAACCCGTGCTGGCTGGGCCTGATCCCCTGGACACCACGCACATGCCGTGCAATCTCCCCCAAGATGATTTGCTCCATTACTTTCCCCGGTACCGAGGTCAGGCTGACAGGCCTGTAGTTCCCCGGATCCTCCTTACGGCCCGTCTTGAAGATGGGAGTCACATCAGCAAGCCTCCAATCCTCTGGGACCTCTCCAGTTAACCAGGAGCGCTGACAGATGGCCGAGAGCGGCTCAGCAATCACCCCCACCAGCTCCCTCAGCACCCGAGGGTGCAGCCATCCGGTCCCATGGACTTGTGACAGTCCAGATGGAGGAGGAGTTCTCTGACTGTCTCCACCTGAATCGCTGGGGGTGCTTTCTGAGTAGCATCCCAGACTTCCAGATCAGGGCATAAAATGCCCAGAGGATAACTGGTCTGGCTAAAGGCAGATGTAAAGAAGGCATTGAGGACCTCAGCCTTCTCCTTGTCCTCAGTGGCCACATTCCCTGCTGCATCAAGTAAAGGATGAGAATTGTTCTTCTTTTGCTGTTGATATATTTATAAAAGGATTTTTTATTGTCTTTTACTGCAGTGGCCAATCTGAGTTCAAGTTGGGCTTTTGCCTTCCTAACTTCCTCCCTGCATACCTTAGAACTTCCTTGTAATCTCCCCAACTAGCCTGTCCCTTCTTCCAGAGGACGTAGACTCTCTTTTTCTTCCTGAGTCTCAACAGTAGTTCCCGGCTCATCCACACTGGTCGCAACCCCTGCGGCTTGCCAACGCTCTGTGTTGTAAGCCTTGTGGCCACTTCTCTCCCTTCCTTAAGCCATTCATTCTCTTTTTTCTTTTCAAAATCTTCTCTCTAAACAAAGGAGTATCCATATTCCATACTGGATTTCATTGCCACTGTTGGGTCCAAACCCCAAGCCCTGTGCAAGCACGGGACAAAGCTTTGTTGTAAACCAGTGAGTGGAAGGTGAGATAGTGATTGCATTTTGGAATCAATGTTTTAGCTGAACAGCAAGACAAATGAGAGCTTATCATTTGTCCGACGTCTCAAATGGCCTGGGAAACAGAATTTTTAATTGCGCTTCAATGTGCTTAGCTTTAAACCACTTTAGAATAATTTAAGTGTTTTTTATACAAAATCATATTTACATGCCATTGTCATTTGTCAGCATAATGCCTTTCTTGAAATGCTAAGGTCTAGAAAGTGAATGGGACTCTTCATGTCAAAAGACTCCGTTCAAAACCACACGAGCAGCAAGTGGACACGGAGTTCAGGAAGAAAGAGTTGTATTGGACCCACGTTTTCCCGTTGGCTGTTAACAAAGCGATGATCCTTTGTAAGGTAAACGCTGCTGCGTAGCTCAGCTGCCCAGCGTTCATCACACTGAAATCGTGAGCAATAAGCTATTTTAAGCAAGGTTAGGCCAAACCGCTTTACATTTGGGCAGAACAGTAACTTCTCTGTTCAACTCTGTTCGTAATGATGTCGGTGATGCCTTGTGATTGAGTGGTGGATTTTGTTTTGCATCACCTTGTAGTTCTCTGGGCAGTGTCACTGCCTGCCTCAGCTGCTGCCAACCCATTTTCAGACGGCTCACAATTCATTTAAAAGAAGGAATTGTGAGAAAATGTACAAATTGGAAAGCAGACACAAAAGGATGGAAGCGTTACATGGAGCTCATGAAAACTACATAATGATCTAGACTTTACCATTTCAAAATGTTGTGGTTTTATTTTTGTTTTTTTTTCCTCTTAGAATATGCATGCCAAATGTCCTGTCTTTTTCAATGATTTGTAATATACATTTTAAGACTGGAAACTTTTTGTACAACACACTCAAATAAATGTTTTGCATTTTATTTGTTTAGTTTTGCTGAACCAATGCAGAGGGCTGTTGAGTCACTCTGTCCCAAGGGAGGACCTTCTGGTATCCAAGAGGCAGAGGATCACGGAGTGTCCACTCCTAAAGGGGTTCAGTGGGATCACATGGAGTGTAGCGGGTGAACAATAAATCAATGACCCTTAAATTTTGTGCAGGCAGTGCTATGGGGAAAATGCTGCCCTTAGCACTGCAAAGAGCCTGCATAGCAGGAGCAGAGAAAGGCACTACAGTGGGAGCTGGATAGACTGGAGAGATGGGCCAGAGTACACCTTGAGTTTCAAGAGGGCCAAGTGTCAGGTCCTGCATTTTGGTCACAACAGCCCCAGGCAACCCTACAGGCTTGGGGAGGAGTGGCTGGAGAGCCGCCAGTCGGCTGAACATGAGCCAGCAGTGTGCCCAGGTGGCCAGGAAGGCCAATGGCATCCTGGCTTGGATGAGGAATGGTGTGGTGAGCAGGACCAGGGAAGTCATCCTGCCCCTGTAGTGGGCACTGGTGAGGCCTCACCTCAAGTGCTGGGTTCAGCTTTGGGCAGCTCAGTAGAGAAAGGACATGGAGGTGCTGGAGCAGGTCCAAAGAAGGGCAACAAGGCCTGGCGTTTTGGATACTCCTGTCTCTCTTGTTTTGTTTGATTTGGTTAATTTAGTGAATTCCTGCTCCTCCTCAGATCGCTGCCATTGTGTTTTCTCTTGGTTAAAACCATCTGCTAGCTCTCTGCCCTTCCCCCTCTCCCGGAGCGCACGCGGCCCGGGGCCGGCCGGCTCGCGGAAGCCCTTTGGAGCCCTTCCTTTTCTCTTTTTCCCGGGGCCGTGCCCCCCCGTCACGGACTTCTGTCTAGGGACAACCCCGTGACAGCCTCGCACACAGCGAGGGGGTGAGGCACGGAAAAGGCTGCGTAGAGATGTGCTTGACGCCCCTGGAGACTTCAAAGGCAAGGCTGGAGCAGGCCCGGGCATCATGGTGGAGCTGTGGTGTCTGTGTTCATTGGGGGGGAGTTGGACCAGATGGCCTTCAGAGGTCCCTTCCAACTCTAAGGGTTCTGTGATTCTGTGATTCTATGATTCCTGGGGTAGGAATGGATGCAATATTTGCTGTGATCCATCCTTTATGCAACACGGGAGCATAACCAGATGTGTTTGGTCTGCGCCCCTACAAGCTGCTGAGAGTACAGACGCAGTTCTAAAGGCCGCCCACTGTGATGCCATCAGTGACATCACAGAGGGTCAGGGCAGCCTAGGTGATCGCCGAAGGGAAAGCCAGAACAGTCGCGACAGCGACAGCGACAGGACAGGGAAGGAGCACAGGGACCTTCAAGGCATTCCTGAGCACAGCCCAGTTCTTGCCATGGCACTGCCGCCTGCTCGTAAGAGCCGTAAGAGCCGGCGAATCTGTCTCTCCTTTTCCCCTCCCTTTGCCAGACCTGGTTCCCAGTCCAATGAGATGCAGGTGGGACCCCCCCGCAGGCCAAGGTTGGCTCGGCAGGCGTGGGCTCCGGAAAGGGAGGAGAAAGAAGAAAGGGAGGAAAGAGAAAAGGAGATCATACGTCCATGTGAGTCATGGGTGGGAAGCACTGGGGACAGCGGTCCTGCTTGACTCAAAGCTGGCACCCACATCTTCTGGCACCTCCTTTCCTGAAACTTCCTTTCCCAGCATGGAGTCCAGCTCCAGCTAAAGGGGTCGTGGAACCACGGGCTCCAGGAATGGTTGGCTGTGAAGGGATCTCAAAGCCCTCACAGGCCCAGCCCCTGTTGTGGGCTGGTTGCCACTCACTGGATCAGGCGGCCCGCAGCCCCATCCAGCCTGGCCTCAAGCACCTCCAAGGATTGGGCAGCCGCAGCTTCTCTGGGCAGCCTGCGCCGGTGCCAACCTCTCCCAGACTGTTGGGACGGCTGTCGAGAGGCTGCTGGGCTGGCAGGAAGTACCCGCATTTCCCCCAGAGGTGTCAGGGAAGCAGGCAGGATGGATGGCTCCATGCCATGCGCTGGGGCCGTTCTTTCCCTCGCTCCTTGCCTTCAGCCCCTCTCTGCAGTGCTCATTCTTCTCCTCCTTGCTTAGGTGCTCGCATCTTGGAGATGTGGAGACAAAGAGCCGTTGCATGCATCTGTGATTTTCTGATGAGAAGGGACACGGTAAGAGCAGCTGTTTCCACTCACGGTGGAAACAGCCCCAGTTCTTCTCCAGGCCGCTACCCTGCAGGCACTGCATTTGCACTGCACCCCATGATGCTTGGGGTCCTGCTGGCCGTGGACCTCACCATCATGCCCCCTCTTGTTCCCTCTGTGACTACCAGGATGAGGAAGAGAAAATCAAATTCCTGAGCAGCATCTGCACGCTGTGCAAATGCAAGGACATGTCACTCAACTTGGATGCTTTCTGCCGAGAGCACCAGCTGGCAGAGAATGTCCAGGTGGGGAGACAGGCAGTGGGCTGGAGATGGGGGCATGGATGGCCTGCACCCTTTTGTGGACAAGGCTGGCACGGGGAGACCTGAGCATGGACATGGAAGTGTCTTCTGGTGGCTGCCACGTCCCATCCATCCCATCCCTCTTGTGTTCTGTAGGCGCTGATCGATGAGGAGCCCAAGGAGTCTTTGTCCTCAGCGATAAAGCAGGAAGCCATGATGAGCTTTGCCAACATGAGGTAGCTGCCCAGGCCCACATCTGGCTGGCATGGCCACAGGGCACGCTCCTGGCATCCCTGAAGCTGGCAGGGAGGCTTCCTCCTCCCCGTGGAGGTCCACGTCCTCCTTCCCAAAGCTTCGAGGCACGGTGTCCAACAGGCTTCTCTCTCCCCTTCCAGCACTGTGGAAACAGCACTGGAAGGCAAAACGGAGAGCATCCTGAATTCCTGCTTCAACAGCGTCTTCTTTTTGCCTCCGGAACTGTGCATAAAAGAAGAGGAGAAAAACCTCTACCTTGAGGTGTGTGCTGGGTGAGCCACCGGAGCTCCAGGTCCCTCTGGGCTGCTCCCTGGCTCCTTGTGCTGAGACCATAGGAGAGCCAGGCAGGACAGGAAACCAGCTTTGCTTTTCCACCTCGTCTCCTCTCTGGGGATAGAGTTAGGATGAGGTGCCCGGTGAGGTGCCGCAGGTGCCCTTCTGCAACTCTCTGTCCTCTTGCAGACCATGACTGCCATGAACACCATGCTACAAGCCTTGGTGCAGAACTGCCCCGACAGCAGAATGAGCGAGGAGCTGCACAGCATCTTTCAGGTTTGGCAGTTGCAAAGAGCGGGGCCACTAGGAGGGATGCGAATGTCCTTACTGCAGTGACACAGACCCTCCTTGCACGTGATGGTCCTGCAAAGGATCCCGCCCCTGCTGCTCTGTTCTTCCTTCCCCGTGGGGAAGATCCCAGAGCTCCTGCTGGAGCGGCAGAAGCTCCCAGGACAAGTACCAGCAGATTCTCTCTTTGCAGGCTCTGCTCCGCTTCTTCAACTCCCAGGAGATGCATGTCCGTACGAGAGCCCTGTATGGGCTTTTACTGATGATCAAGAATTTTATAGCAAAAGTAAGGAGCCAGGCACCCTCCAGCCAGGCTGTCTTCCATTCTCCGTATCCCAGGGCAGCTCAGGGGTGCCTGCAGCCGGGGTGCAGCTGGGAGCTCTCAGCGGGGCTCTGCCCCAAACAAGGGTCCTTGCCGCATCTTTGCCCCCGCTTTTCCCTCTCCAGGCCCTGCTCTGCCTCCACTCAACCCCTCCTCTCTTCTCCTTCTCTCCCCCAGGACTGGCACGACACTGAAAACTCCACGCCTATCTCTGAGTCAGTCATCGAGACCTACTTCCCAATCCTGGGAGAGCTGCTGGGTCACCTCTGCCTTTTCAACTGTGGCTTCGATAGCACCAGAGCTCCAGCTTCAGAAGCGCTTCATCGCCTCCACGCATTTGTCAAACGACAAAGAAGTAAGAGAAGATGGGTTGGGCAGCATCTCTCTGCTCCCATGTCTGCTCGTTTCTCCCATTCTTATGCCTGACCATGGAGTCTGCACGTTCCCTGAGCTCCTTTACTCTTCCGAGCAGCTTCACCATTCCTAAGCTCCCTCTTGTTCCCAGCACCCATCGCCTGTAGCTGTGTAATCCCTTCCCTTCACTCTCCTCAGCATGGGTCCCATCAACCTATGTCTGCTCACCATTGGTCTCCACGCACAGCTCTCCTACACCACGGGTCCCCTTGACCGTGGGTCTCCTCAGAACTCCGTTTTCACTTTAAAGCACCTTTCACAGATTGCTGAGTTTGATGGCAAAGACATTGTTTCCTTCTGACTCTTCTGTGTTCCCTCCCTTTTAGAAACAAGCCTGTCAGAGGAGATGGAAAACTACGTGAGTCTCCATGAGAAGCTGGAGCATATATGGTTCAGAGATGCTGACTTTCCCAATCCCAGTGATTGTGCCAAGGTAATGTCCTGCCTTGCTGAGGATCTCGTCCATAGCATCAGCAGGAAGCGTTTGTGAGCAAGGGGAGTGCAAGGGCAGCAGATCCAGCCCTCCTGGCTGTGCGCAAGGCCTTCTTACCTAATGCCCATGCCCCCACCTGCAATCCATCTCCCAGAGCCCTTTCTTGCCATCCTGCGCCATGCAGTGACAGAAGCTGATGCTGTCAGCTTTCCTACAGGCTCTGCTGCCCAGCATCTCTCTGCAGAGCTGCTCTCCCTGCTCGACCAAGAAGCGCCATTGGAATGCTCAGTGTGGCATCTCTTCCCTCCCCTGCTTCCACCCACAGGTGTTTGGAGGATACCTCAGGCCTGCTGAGAGGACAGACGTCATCCTCACAGCCATTGAAGCGATGGTTGACTCCAGCATCTATGACAAGGAGGCGGCCTGCAGTGTGATGGCCGTGGCCATGGAAGACCACGCCTTCTGGATGCCAGAGGTAAGCACCCTTTGGGCACTGCCCCATCCTTGAGCCCTTTCAGGCACTGTTCTTCCCTCCCCAGCTGAGGCCCCTTGGGCTCCTGACGCCATTCTTAGCAATGGGAAGTGCAGTGGTTTCAGCGGCACCTGTGCTAATGGTTGTGGTCTGTTCTCGCGTGTGTCCCCTTTAGAAAGCCCAGATCATAAGCTCCATCCGCAAGAACTTGAGGAGCATCACCGCAAAGGCAGCGCGGCACTGCCTGGACTCCCTGCTCCTCCTTCTGACCAGCCAGATGCCCACAGAAGAAGTCAGGAACCTGCTGAAGTCCTCTCCACCAAGCGACAGGTACTGTCCTCAGCAGCCTGGAGGGCTTTATCCAGGTGCCCTCCTGCTCGCCCAGGGCTCTCCAAGCAACATGGGCCTGCAGTGATCTAGCTGTGGCTAAGGCAGCCCCACCTACAATGTATTTGGGCTTGTAGCAACACCCTGGACATGTGGGAGGTGATGCTCTGCATGCCGCGGACCTTGGAGAAGGTTTTGAAGGAGGTGACCAAGGGCTCACAGCTGAGCAGGCTGGTAGAAGGCGTCACAGAAGACACCTGTATCTTCTTCTTGGCTGTGAGTTAATGGATAACGCTTTGCTGCCCTTCAGGGCTGCGTGTGCCCCTGCAGGCTCTCACCTGTCCATGTCTATGTTTCAGCTAGTGGCAAAGAATGAAGATAATGAGGACTTTTTTGGTGACCTACGCCACCTCAAGACTTTTCTGAAGCACCCAAGCGTGGAGATGAAGAGCGTGGTGCTCAGAGGGCTTGTCATACTCTCCGAGACACAGGAGAAGGTGAGTGGGCTGTTGTCAACTATAGCGGCACTGGGCTTCTTGGGCAGCGACGGGAGGAGGGTGACGGTCACGGTGGGGCCTGCTGGCTTTGAGGAGCTCTGAGGATGGGACGTCAAAGCCCAGTAGAGCCCAGCTTTTACTGTGGGCTAGCTGTCATCTACCAGAGCAGGCTGCCCCTGGCCCCATCCATCCTGGCCTTGAGCACCTCCAGGGATGGGGTACCTACTTCTCTGGGCAGCCTCACCACCCTCTGAGAAAAGGATTTCCCCACTGGGCTCGCTGAGGCCCCATCAGTGCTCCCACGGCTGCTTCCGCTGCGATTGCCGTGTCAACTGCCAGGAAGTGAAGCAGGAGGCTGGAGCTCAGGGACCGGAGTGTTTTGCCTTTTGCCCAGGCGGTCATTCCCCGCATCAGACAAAGGAACTTGCGTTTCCTACAGGCAAGAAAAATGCGGGTCGTGCTGCCAGAGATCATGGCCACCCTGCAGGATGCCAGCACAGACATCAAGATGAAGGCCCTGTTTGTCATTCAAAACATCATGGGCAGCGTGAAGAGGAAGGAGGCCAGCTCCATCGCTGTGCAGCACGCTGAGGAGCTCCTGCCTCTCTTTGACAATGTAAGTGAGGCTGCTGTAGAGGCAGAGCCCTCGCAGGGGCACTCTGCAGTGCCACCGCCTCTGACCCAGCTGTGTGGGCAGCACTCGCATTGGGCCCCCTCCCCTCCTCGCTCCTCCCGGGGCTCCTTCCGGGCAGAGGGACAGCTGTGGGCCCTCGGAGAGCGCCGTGCCCAGCATCTGCTCCCCGCAGTTGGCTTCCGGCCCTCCATGCCTCCTCCGCTGCCTGTGCAAGGCCAGGCCAGGCCTGGTCCCCACGCACGGTGCGGGAAGGCCTGCAGGCGCTGCGTGCCATGGAGGCGGTGTGAAGGCGGCCCGGCCTCCTCGCGCTAAAATTCTCTTTCTCCCTCCCAGGAGTGCAGTGCCGTGCGGGTGTCCTCCATCCACCTCTACAGAGACATGGTGCAGGCCGTGCTCTGGTGCCACCGGAGCAGAATGAAGGGGACGGTGCGCAGGGCCCTGGTCCCACTGCTCCTTCGGATGAGGGATGAGAACCAGGACGTGGCCCAGGTACAGTCTTCCGTCCCACCGAGGGCACGGTGACACCGTTTGGGTGCTGTGGGTGCCAGGGTGTGTGGCTGCTGCCCGAGGCCCGGAGGACAGGCCCAGCTCCCTGCTGTTCCTCACAGCGGAGCAGGCGGAGGGGTCCTGCTTCCACAGCCTGGGCTCAGAGCTCTGCTACCCGCAGCCTGGGTGTCGAAGGCCTGGGACAGAGCTAGCTGGGAGCCCAGCGTTGTGCTGGGTGACCACGGAGGGGCTGCGGCTCCGTGTCTCCGTGTGGCCATCACGCCCTGCTGTCCGTGTGGGAACACCCTTCCCACAGCGTGCTGGGAAAAGGCTCCCGGCTCCCGGCCCTGCCAAGAGGAGGGCAATGCCGGGTCTCCTTCCTCGGGCTGTGGTGCCATCTCCCAGCTTCTGCTTCCCTGCAGGCCGCCAGGAAAGCCATTGTACAAATGGCCAAGCTCTGGCGCTGGAACGACCTCCGGGAGCTGGCTGAGAAACAGGAGACGTGGAGGATGGCACAGTGCTTGGTAAGGAGAGCCCCACGGCCCCAGAGCAACGGGAACAGCGCAGGGAGCTGGGGAGCGTCTGCAATGCCCGTGTTCTTGTGCTCTCTCCAGCTGCAGCGGGACCAGAGCAGGGCGCAGGAATACCTGCAGCAGAGCCAGCCCTACCTGCAGGACCCTCAGGCGGCCTTGCGAGAGGAGGCCGTGAGGTTCATTGGTGAGCCACAGCCCCTTTGTCCCTCCCTTGGCAGTGGTTGGTGATCCCAGCCACTGCCCTGTGGCCCTAAGAGCCCCTTGAGTGGGTCCCAGGGCCCTGGTGCCTTGCTCAGGCCCCCCTCAGCCACTCTCGCTGCTGGGGAGCAGTGTGACTCTGCTGCTGGGAGCAGGATCTGACGGGTGCTCTGTGCCTAGGGCTTGCTGCGCGCTACTCAAGGGACCTGAGCGAGGACAAGCTACAGGACATCATCGCGGGTAAGTGAGAGCTGTGGTGCGTGTACTGAAGCTGGGGGCAGAGACCCCCATGCCTCGCTCTCCTACAAGGAAATTCTTGGGGCAGAGGGACGATACAGAACCACAGATTCTAGAAAGGCTGACTTTCAAGCGACCTTAAGGGTCTCAGAACCAGGGAATCCCAGAGAGGTGGGATTGGAAGGGACCTGAAAGGTCATGCAGCCACGAGATCCCAGAATAATTCAGTGGAAAGGGAGCTCAAAGATCATACGACCATGAAATCCCAGAGCGGTAGAATGGTTAGATTGGAAAGAACGTTCAAGGCCATCGTGTTCCAACCCCCTACTGGATGCCCCTGGACGCCCCGCACTGGATCAGGCTGCCAAGGGCTCCATCCACCTGGCCTTGACCACCTCAGGGGGTAGGGAACCCACATGTTTTCTGGGCTGCCTGTGCCAGGGCCTCCCTGCCCTCTGAGGAAAGAACTTTGTCCTAAGTCAGAGTCAGAGGAAAGGGCAGCAAGGCTGATAGTGTGGTGGGAGCCCAAGCTCGATGAAGAGGGAGATGATATCCTGTCATTGTCCCTCGTGTCTGTTGGAAGTAGAATGCCTGGAGAGGAAAGTCTTGGGGAGATTCCTGGAGTGTGTGAAGGAGACCCTCCTTTGCAGGATGTGAGAGAGGCAAGGAGGGAATGCGTCCGCCTGCAAACAGGGAAGGACGTGTGGGTTATGTGATGCTAATGATCTTCTCCAATTGAGATGATTTGGTGATTCTATTGCATTTGGGTCTTTCCTGATCGGCCGCTCCGTTTGTCCTACCCAGCCTGGGACAGAGAGAGGTGTGGCATTGGCACGGTCTGCGGAGTTTGCCTGCGATCTCTGCAGATTGCTTCATCCCTGCTCTGTTTCTTCCTGTTGCAGCCCTCTCGCCTTTGGCCAGTGACGCGGAGAGCTCGGTCCAAAGCTTGGCAGTGCAGACCACATTGATCCTCAGAGCAACCACGAGGACAGCGAAATCAAGACGGAGCCTGCGAGCGCTGTGCTGTCTGTTCCACTGAGCTGCAGCACTCCTGTGACAGCTCTGTCCCTCGGAGGAGCACAGCAAACCCAGTGCCCTGCTGCCCTTCACACCGGGTCGTCGCTGCCCGTGCTCAGCAGGCGCCGCCATTCCTGGCCTCTGCTCCTGGCGGCGGGGCAGCGCATCCCTCTGCACCCCCGAGGCCACGGCTGTGCAAGCTGTTGGCTTGGCTGAGCAGCACTGAGTGAAGAGGAATTGTCTCAGGCCACATCTGTGCACATATATACGTATAATGTAACATGGAGTAATGTAATGTAATGTGTGTAATGGATAACATTATGTATACATATATGTATAAGGTATGGAAGTAACAAACCTTCTTTTTGTATATTTAATAGTATATTTTTTGTATTAAATAAAATATTTTTATATCTACAACAGAAAGTTGTGGGAGATTTCCTCGAACCTAACGCAGCAATTTCTGTTTTGGTGGAAATGGCTGCAATTCTAGATGAGTTCTCGTGATGCTCATTAGAGATCTGGGATCCCGTTTTACACACGGATTCTCCAAGGGGAAACCATGAGCCAACCTGGTAGCTTTCTCTAATGGCACCACCGGCTGTGCAGTTGGGCGGAGAGCAGTGGATCTTGCGTCCCTTATGTTCAGCAAGCTCCCTCAGCTGGCTGTCATCAGTGGCGCTGAGTGTGGCTGGCGGCCTGCAACCAGTGGTGCGAGGGCTTTGGATTGCCCCCATTGCTGCTGATGCCCACACCTCCTGGCTGCTGCGCTGCTCTGTGTGTCTCTGCACGGTCCCTACTGGAGCATGAAAGCCACAGGAGAGGAGGAGCAGAGAAGCTACAGCCCACACAAGGAGCTTCTGATGTCTTTTAAGTGGAAGGTTTTGACTGAATAGAAAGAGGCTGTGACTCGTTTTTCATGAGCACTCGTCCAAACGCTACAGGTGAAAGAAACAATTTGGCAGAGGACACAAATGTCTGCAGGTACGCTAAGAAGCAGCAAGAAAAGCGAACGTGCGTGCAGCTGGACCTGCTGTGCAGACGTACAGACAGGCATAAAGATACCTCACGTGTCATGGCTCTTCTGCCTCCACACTGTTTGGCTCCTGGCAGTTTTGTCTTCAGACAGGGACTCAGTCAAGTCTGTACACCCAGAGCAGGATTTTCCAGGTGGTGACTGGTCACCAGCGCTGCCCCCCGGGGCTCAGTGCTGGGGCCACTCCTATTGAACACCTTTATCGGTGATCTTGATGAGGGGATTGAGTGCACCCTCAGTATGTTCACAGACCACCCCAAGCTGGGAGGGAGCGCTGATCTGCCGGAGGGGAGAAAGGCACTGCAGAGGGAGCTGGATAGACTGGAGAGATGGGCCAAGGCAAAGTGGGTGAGTTTCAATAGGGCCAAGTGTCGGGTCCTGCATTTTGGTCACAACAGCCCCAGGCAACCCTACAGGCTTGGGGAGGAGTGGCTGGAGAGCCGCCTGACGGCTGAACATGAGCCAGCAGTGTGCCCAGGTGGCCAGGAAGGCCAATGGCATCCTGGCTTGGATGAGGAATGGTGTGGTGAGCAGGACCAGGGAAGTCATCCTGCCCCTGTACTGGGCACTGGTGAGGCCTCACCTCGAGTGCTGGGTTCAGCTTTGGGCAGCTCAGTAGAGAAAGGACATGGAGGTGCTGGAGCAGGTCCAAAGAAGGGCAACAAGGCTGAGGAAGGGCTTGCAGAATATGGCCTACGAGGAGAGATTGAAGGAACTGGGGCTGTTTAGTCTGGGAAAAGGAGGCTGAGGGGAGACCTTATTGCTCTCTTCAAACACCTGAAATGTGATCGCAGTGAGAGCCAGGCTGGTCTCTTCTCACTGGTGACAGGACAAGGGGAAATGGCCTCAGGTTGTGCCAGGGGAAGTTTAGATTGGGTATCAGGAAGCAATTCCTTACAGAAAGCTTTGTTAAGTGCTGGAATGGGCTTCCCAGGGAGGTGTGGATGAGTCACCGTGCCTGGATGTCTTTAAGAACCACATCTGGATGTGGTGCTCAGGGACATGATAGTGCGGTTAGGCTGAGGTTGGACTTGATGATCTTGAAGGTCTTTTCCAGCCTGAGTAATTCTATGCTTCTATGTTTCTATACATTGGCTGAACACACTCCTGTGAACAGCACAGGATACACAGCCATGCTTTCCATTTTGCTTTCATCAACATTCGTCTGCAGCTCCATTTCCCATCGAGAGAAATACGTGGCATGGGAATTTTCAGAAGTAATATATAGAGTTGCAATTGGATATTCAACTCAACAATTTTGATTGAGTTGAGACCTCTCTCAAATGAGAAAACCATCTCTCCCTTCACGTTTGCTCTCTCTATAGTATCTGTTTTACAAGAACTGTTCCAAATGCCTCCTTTTTCATGTCAACTGATGACATCAGAGGCAGATGTTGGTGGGAGGCAGTAGAGATTGAACCTCCCCACCAATATCCCATTACATTTTGTTGCTGTGTGACAGATAGCAGCAGAGGGGCAGTCTGACAAAACGGGTCTGATGTGGAAGTGGAAATGAAATAAAGGGGCCTAATTGAATTCCTCCATGAGGTTCAAATGGCACGTACTGACATTCATGGACACATGCTGAACATCTGAGGAGACCAAACAATGGACGTGAGCACAGTGAAGGTGGTACATTTCAGTGACAGTGGGTCATCTCTACTGCTGCAGGTTTTGACGAGCACACGTGCAACTTTCATTCATTGCTGGTGAAAACATACAGCTAGTGGTGATGACTGCACCGAGAAATAGCTTTTTCTAACTGAGAACTTGCTCTATCAACCACAAACCATTCTGCATGAGCTGTCTCATTAGACAGTGGCCACTGGCAATGTCAGGTAACCAGGAGGTTCTATCAGAGATAGGAGATGTGTGTCTGAGCAGAGCAGTGCTAACACAGCACACGGTTTTGCTGCTGACCACACAGACTTGTGTGAGACTGGGACCAGCACTGGGGAGCAGCTGGGCATGCTGTTGCTCCAGTGCTGCGGTGTATCTTGGCATCTAACAGTTGAAAACAGTTCAAAGCACTCCTGTACACTGCTAGAGCGCCAATCTTACACACTCTGGGACTGCGACAGTGAGTGACTGGCTGTAATCAGCATCTGCCCCAGCCTGCCCTAATCAGATGGGTGTCAGCTGCGTGACAGAGGATGATGGAGATGGAGGCTCAGATGTTGTGATAGCAGGGAGGTGTTCTGCTCCTAACTTGGAGCTCCAAATAGGAGAGAGATTGGTTCAAAAGGCAGATTATAGGGTGCATAAAGAATTGCTTGGAAGGTTGCAGCCAGAGAGTCGTGGTTAATGGCTTTATGTCCAGGAGGAGGCCGATGACAGCTGGTTCTGTCTTGGTTCCAGTGCTCTTCAAGATTTTTATCAAATACATAAACAGTGGGATTGAGTGCACCCTCAGCAATTTGCTGCTGACAAGCTGAGTGGGGCAGTTCACACAATAACACCAGCAAGAAAACTGGCACTGTATCTCACTCACAGCTTCCCTGGGTGCAGGAGGAAGCAGCCAGGCAGTAAGCTTGGGCACATGCTGTGGAAGAGGGCACTGCGCTACTGAATTTGCTGCATGCATCACCTCTCGCTTTAAGAGAGTTGCTACAGAAGTTGAATGTCTCACTCAAGGTTTGTGCTAAAATCCCATTCACTTTCAAAGGAACTGACCTTGACAATCACAAAAGGAACAACTGGCAACTATTCACTTTAATAACCACATCAAGCAAGAGCTGTCCTGCACCACCCTGTTTTGCACACAGAGCACAGCAGATCAGACCTCTGATTTCCTATTCGTCAATTTTCTTTTCCCCTCAATGTCACTTTCCATTAAGAGAAGGCAGCTGAAAAACTGGCCCCTAGATCAGCTTCCAACCTGAGTCTCCAGCAGAAGCTCAGAACCAAGAGTCCTTACACACGCTCCAGCTGCTTGCATTCCCATGTCTTCCCCCTGCTACCTGATTTCCAGGAGATGTGCTGTCCCTCTGAAGCAAAGACCACCTCCCTGGTGAGGAGAGTTGTGCTTGTAATGCATCTTATGCTGCACATAAGTGGGACAAGCCCTCTTTTCTCACCTCACATAATAACTGAGCTACAAGAGGTCATGTTCTACTTGTTACTGCAGTTTACTTACTCATTTGTTGCTGTTCGGTCCAACCCTATTCCTGGTCGCTGTTTCAGTACTTGGCCTGGTTCCCTGCAGCCATTTGGAGTGTCTGTCTCCTCCACATAACCAGCTCAGCCCACAGAGAAATGCAGCCATGTACCTTTAGCAGTACCCATTTCCATAACGGAACAAAACCACCAGAAACAATAACATTCTCCCTGCAAAGCTGTGGACATATATTGACATATATTTCTGACCATCCTCACTCAGTTCCACTCCAACAGAGTCATGTGCAAAGACATGATTGTATTTGGTTTGGTGAAGACACGGCAGCAACAGAAGGCTTCTTGGCTTCTGCTGGAATGAGACCAACATGCCTCTAAGCTCTTCTCAGAGATGATGTAAGGCCATCAGAGGATGACAGCGGATTGAAACTAGACCTGCCACATCTCACCGTGCTGCTCATCAGTGTCCACCTCTACCTCTACCCATCACTGGAAGAAGCACTGGCCAATGTATACGACCCTGAACATCCTCCTTCTCCCGCCATTTAAACAGGAGCCAACAGCAGCTGCAAGTGTCTTAGACCACTTCAAGTTACAATCTACCATACATCCTTACAGTGCAAACTGCTACACAGCAAAGCGTAAGGCAGATACATCAGACTCGTCCAGTTCATAATGGGGAGCAGTATAATGATGGCACACCTAATAGCCCATTCTTCTGAAAGAGAACCACTCTAGTCCCCCTCCCCCACAGTGCATCATGCAGTAGGCTGGTGCAAGTTCAGAGATGGCATTGCTTTGAGGGAGGCACAGAAAGCTCTCAGATGCAATTCGCCTCAGAGAACTTGCTCGGAGCTCGACGAGGAAATGTCCAATAGCCTCCATGCAGCATAGGGGTTGAGCTCATCCTGGTCTCTGCAAAGTGCCCACACATACAGCATCCGCAGAACCTTGTCCTGGAAGGAAAATCCTTGTTAGAGTTGCATCATGGTCACAGACCCCCGAGCTCAGTGCTTGTTGCAGAGATGCTCCATGTTCCCCCATGTTCCCTCCAGAGAACATTGCAATTTTTCTCTTTAGGTTCTAAGTCCCAAAATCACAAATAAGTTTAGCTCCTGTAACGTTTGCTAAATTACAGTTAGAACAATCAGGAACCTGTAAACTTTTGATTTCCGAAAGCACAATTAGGATTTCCTAATATCTGTGCCTTAAACTATTAGGTTAACCAACACCCCTGCCAACTACACAGAATCACAAGGTTGGAAAGGACCTACAAGATCATCTATCTCATCCAACCGTCCTCCCATCACCACTGCTACCACAAGCACTAAACCACATCTCATAGCTCCTCATCCAGACACCTCTTGAACACTGCCAGGGACGGCGACTTCAACAATATCTGACTTGCTGATAAATATAAACTTCTGTTTTCAATCTGGTTTGAATCAGGCTCTACTGTTGTCTGTGATATTCAATCAAGTTGAAGGCTCTTGCCCACAGCTACATCCCTACCTCTCCCACAGCAGTCTGTGAGCTGCACCCTCTCCCCATCAGGCAGTGGAGCTGAAGGGCTAAAGCACAGTGCTACGGGGAGCAGCTGAGAGAATGGGATGGGGCACTCTAAAGAAGAGGAGGCTCAGGGCAGAACTTATTGCTCTCTACAACTGCCTGAAAGGAGGTGGTGGTGAGGGGGAGTCAGCCTCTTCTCCCAGGTAACAGCAAAAGGATGAGAAGGAATGGCCTCAAGTTGCACCAGGGGAAGCTCAGGTTGGACATTAGGAACAATTTATTCCCCAGAAGAGTGGTCAGGTGCTGGAATGGGCTGCCCAGGGAGTGGGGGTGGGGGGGGTCACTGTCTCTGGAGGTCTTCAAGGAACGTGTAGATGTGTGGCACTGAGAGACATGGTTTAGTGGGCAGTATTTGTGGTAGGTAGATGGCTGGACTGGATGATCTCAGAGTCTTTTCCTGATTTCATGACCTGCACGGAAGTCAGGTACATCACCAGCCAGCAGAGAGAGAAGTTATTCTTAAACCTTCTCATTGCTAGCTATAAGCACTTGATTTTATCAATTCATTTTCAGGAAAGAAAAAGAATACAGAAATCTTTAAAAATATATACACAAAATACACATAACCAAATACACACACATCACCAAAAAAAAAAAAAAAAACCCACCATGCCTGTCTGCCTTATTTCCAGGAATTCACAGTAGAGTGGATTTGAGAACATTTGTGGTGGACGAGATGCATAATGAACACAGCACCAACCACCAAGAAGCAAGCGTTCCCTCCAGATAACAAAGCATCACTGGGGGACCAACCTGCACTCAGTTCCCAGCTGTGAGCTTAACTGTGAGCTTAAAAAATTACATTTTTGATTGAATGCATCAGTCTTTACAGGTTGCAATTTAGGTACATAAATGTGATGAGGGGAAAATTTCTGTATTGCAGCAGGTGTTAGAAATATCCTACACTAAAAGCCATTTTCTTCTTGTTTGGTGTCTCAGCAGCTTCACTTGCTTTGGCTATGCTTAGAAGTGTTCAAAAGCGACATCAATTTGAGTAGCACAGATGATGGGGATGTTTAAGAAGGAATGCAGAGGAGACAGGAAAAGAAAAACAACATAACTTTTGCCTGCTTAAGAAAGTGATGGAAGGTTAATGTACTTCCAGAGACCACACATCAATCTGGTTTTCATCCTACTTTATCTTTTTTCCTTTTCTGTTATATTTAAGCTGTTCTCATTCATTTCCTTTTCCTTGTAAAAATTAAAAGAAATAAAATCCTGCCTATTCACAGAAACTACTGCCCATGAAGACAGTCAGTATGTGATGCACAAGAGAAAAAGTGAAAGAAGCAAAACTTGTATCAGGCACTACACAGCTCAGTAAGGAAAGGTCAGAGATTTCCTGGGACTCAGACTCACCTGGACTTGCAGAATACCTAATCTTTCATGAATCTGTCCAATTCCAATTACATTAATCAATATACTTAAAACTTTCCCAGCTCCATTATGCTACATGATGTCTGCCTCCCATTTCAAATTCTCTGCCTTCATTCAAAAGCAGTGTTGTCAAACCACACAATTTCCTTATGTTCTACCTTCACAGCAACAAGTACTTCACAGCCCTTTCTATCTTTGTTCAATCACCCTGCCAAAGGTTCCCAGTAGACAAGCAGATGATGCACAGTACTCAGCACAACTGGATATGGGACAGTTTCAGCAAACAGAGCTCTGTGAGGCACCCTGTGCCAATGTAGTGAGGCAAAAGCTGAAAACAAGAGTTTCTACTTCCAGTTGGCTCCAGTGATGTTCCCAGTTTCGTAACAAATAGCTTCAATAACTCCAGCCTGACCTCCAAGCATCTTTGTGCTCTGTTCTTAAATTGCCCTTTATGAAAGGAAGAGAGAGGAAAAAAATAACAGGCTTCAGGGGAATTTGTGTGTGGAAGCTTTAATCCACAGGAGAACAGTTCGATTCTGTCCTAGAGTGCCAAAGGAGTAGAACCCACACACAGCCACTCTGCAGACCAGGAATTGCTGGCCAGGCACAGCAGCAACTGGAAGAGAACGGGCTCCAGCTCCTCTCCTCACTGTGAACTTAAGATTATCTACAACTCTGTGTTCCTTCCAGATGTTTGTAGATTCTCCTCATACAAGATAATGTTCAGCTAATGGCCTGTAGCACTTCAAGAGTGTGACAGGGATAAATAGCTCACACTGAGCTGAACGGGATTTCACAGCCAGCACATCTTCTGCCAGCCAATTTAAATTCAAGTTATTGCAGCCTTGTCTACAAGGCATGTCTGATTGAGGAGAATCTGCAGGCCCAAAAAGCCACAGCAACAAGCACCCAGACTCACAGAACTGAGCCGTATCTAGGCTGACCACCTGAAGAAGCTAACACTGATTAAAGAAAACACACAGAGCACAGTTAATGAGTTTTATGAGGTTTCTATCACCGTCACCGTCTTCTCCCAGCCCTTTAATATATACATCACCAGGTCTGTGATAAGACTACGGAGAAATACAAGCAGGGCAGCCTGCAAGGATGATTCCACCTGTTACAGCTTTCTTATTCCCTTCAGATTTTCATTCATTTTCTCATCTGTCCACCACTAGCAAGAGTATTTTAATTTTAGTCCAGTATTTCTAATGGCCTAGCAAACAGAGAAACTCACTCCCTCACCTAACTACATGACAGTGACTTCACTGTGGGTGATAACAGTTGATTTATACAGGCAACTGTTTCCACCTGTAAATATCCAGATGATTTTGCTGAACTGACTGAATTACTGAACTATAGTTTTTCTATGTGGGCAGCTGCAAACAAGCCCATACTTGCTCTGTAGTTCTTCAAGATGAAAGGAGACCCAGATTTGGTCCAAAAGCCAGAGTAATGACTGTAAAGCACAAAAGCAATCTGATAACTCAGATGTATGTATGCTAACTTCAGCATGGAGCCATTTCAACTGCATCACTTGCAAAACAGAGCTTGTCTGTTCTTCCCAGGAGCATGCAGAACAACGACTCTGTATTTAATTTATTGTGGTACAAAAAGTTACTCTTGCTCAATCTGTTTTCTCAGACACTTGTGTTGAAGTCAGCTGCTTCATACTCTAGCTCTGTGTCATCCGGAGATCTGCAAAACACACTGGTAGACAAGACATTGCAACCCTACAGAGCCCAGCTTTCCTGTCTATGGTGTGGGGACCATCATTACAATGGAATTCATAAAATAGCAATGTGCTTAGTTGCACTAGCAAGCACACAAGCGTTCCAAACCACACCAATAGATCGTATCATGATCACTGACTATTTAATATTCTAGTGGAGATGGTGGTATAAAAACAGCACCAGAGAAAAGTTCTCAAAAATACTCAGTAACACCTTCAGAGTAAGACAGAGAACACAGTGTGAGTGAATTACAACGTATGTGGATAAGCAAAACTGAAATACACCAAATATTGCTATAGGGAGCTGCTACAAACTCAATCCATAGTTGAGATGGCTACAGAGGGACCTAGGGCAGCCACATTCAGTTGGTGAGCATCACTTACCGGGTCACCTTCTACCACTTCCCCTTTCTGGTTCTTAATTACCATCACGATCTGAGCTTGAAAAGTGATGATTAATACTGGTCCCTGCTCCATCATTTTTCCCATGGCCAGCTGCAATTAAAGAAAGCTCTATTAGAAAATGGAGTGTTTTTGCAGATTAATGCAGAAGCACCAAGTGTTTAGCACATCCAAACAATCCCACTGTCTCCCAGCACCAAACTCAGAACCCAGTTTTCTTCATCAAGTTATACCTTCTCTGTTCAAACACATTATCAGTCTTCCTGCAAAGCATTCTCCCAACATCTTGCTCTACAGGGAGGTGCCAGCCTTCCTGGTAATCAATGACAGAACACACTTCTGCAATGCTCTTTTGCTTAATGAGAGGGGAGCAGTTCTCAAGCACTGAAGTAACTGACACCATTCCAGTAAGGACTGGATTCCTGGAACTTGCCCAAGTCATTCTGTAATGCAAAGAGCAGGTTCAAGAACAGATGAGACTACACGTATACAAGACCAGGGGGCTCCATGATGTGCATCCCAGGGTCTGCAAGGAACTGGCTAATGTGGCTGTCAAGCTGTTCTCCATCGTATTTGAAAAGTTGTGGCTGCCTGGTGAAGTCTCAGTGACTGGAAAAAGGGAAACATGACTTCCATTCATAATAAAGGGAAAAAGGAAGATCAGGGAAACTACAGGCCACTGTGTCTCACCTCTGTGCCTGGGAAGATCATGGAGCAGATCCTCCTAGAAGAGATACTGATACACACACAAGATGAGGAGATGATCCAAAACAGCCAGCATGCTTCACCAAGGACAGATTATGCATGATCCATCTGGTGGCCTTCAATGATGGAGTGAATGGAGTGACAACTTCAGCAGGCAAAAGTAAGGCAAGTGATGTCATCTACCTGGACTTGTGTAAGGCCTCTGACATGGTCCCACACAACATCCTTATCTATAAATTGGAGAGATGTGGCTTTGAAGGCTGAATAATTAGGTGGATAAAGAAATAGCAGGAAAGTTGTAACCAAATTGTTGTCAACAGTTCTATGCCCAGGTAGGGGCCTGTCACAAGTGGTGTCCTCCTGGGATCCGTCTTGGAATCGGTGCTCCTCAACATCTTTATATACATAGATAGTGGGATTGAGTGTACCCTCCTCAGCAAGTTTGCTAATGACATCAAACTGAGTGGTGCAGTTGATACAACAGAAGGAAGGAATGGCATTCAGACAAAACCTTGAAAGTGGGATCTTGTGAACTTCAACAATGATTCAACAATCCAAGTGCAAGGTGCTGCACCTGGGTCAGGGCAATCTCAGATGTGTGCATTGGCTGGGAGAAGAACTCATTGAGAGCAGTGCTGCAGAGAATAACCTGAGGGTCCTGGTGGATGAAAAGCCAGACATGAGCCAGCAGTGTGTGCTTGCAGCCTGGATGACCAACAGTATCCTGGGCTGCATCAACAGAGGGATGGCAGTGGGCAGGGAGTTGAATGAACCCCTCTGCTCTGCCCTTATGAGGCCCCACCTGCAGAACTGCACCCAGGCCTGGGGCCCCAGCACAAGAAGGATGTTGGAGTGAGGCCAGAAGAGGCAACAAAGATGCTCAGAGGACTGGAGCACATCAGTGATGAGAACAGGCCAAAGGAGCTGAGGGTGCTCAGCCTGGAGAGTGGAAGGCTATGGGGAGACCTGACTGCAGCCTTACAGTGGGGAGCTTATTAGCAGAAGAGACACTGACTTTTTACACAGTCTGATAGTGGTGGGACAAGGGGGAATGGTTTTAAACTACAAGAGGAGAGATTTAGATTAAGTATTAGGAAGAAACTCTACTCAAGGAGTGGTGAGGCACAGGTTGCCCAGAGAAGCGAACCCATCTCTGGAGCTGCCCAAGGTCATGGATGGAGCCCTGGGCAGTACAATTTGGTGGGGGGCAGCCAGTTCACAGCAGGAGGGTTAGGACCAGATGGCCTTTAAGGTCCCTTTCCAACCGAAGACATCCTATGATAATACCTTCTAGCATCTAAAATTCAAGTCCTTAAGCACAAGACATGAGTTCATACACTGATATTTTAAAGACTTAATTTTAATTTCAGTGCTGCAAATTTTGCAGAATGCGAACTCCTTTAAATCTTTTATGTGTTGATTTTCAAGCTCAGTAAACCCCTTTTTCTGGATGAGATCTCTCTGCACAATGCCATAAACCTTTTCTAAGGAAATGCATTTAAAAATTTAAACAATCATCTCCCTTTTATGTGCCTTTCTTGCAACACACAGTATCATATGAATTGCACTGATTACACCTTATGTCAGTCATTTTTCAGCTAGGATAATGTAGTTTTCTTGAGAAACTTTACGCAAAAAATAGGCATCCAAGACATGTTTGAAACAAAATGTCTTTCCAGACACCACTCAGAATTAGCACAGAGCTCTATACTAATGAGCACCTACCCTACCTGCTGTATGGGAACTGCTGAATCACGGCCCGAACCTCTGACTGAACTGAGGCAAGCAATGAGTCAGCCACAGGAGCACAGGTGAAGGCCTGGCTCCACCTCTCCTACACCCATTTAAGAGCTGACTACCAGTGGGGAAGGATCTCTTTCTGGAGATCCCTCCTTTGGAGTTTTGCAAAGAGCCCAGGACATGGGTAAGCTTTCTATTTATTCTCTTTTGTATAATAACTTATTTAGCCAAGCTCTCTGGTATGTTCCATAATTATAACATCTGTACATTCATTGATAATACACCTACCTACACCAAAAGTTACTCAGCTTGCAAGGAAATCAAGCCACCTAGACTCTAATAACAGGAAAAAATTTCAGATTTAAATAAGATGCTCAGGAAAAAGACCATCACGTTTGTTACTCCCAAAGCTTTGATTCTGTTAGAACATGTTATTTATTGCTGGATATTCAGGAGAATTGTCAACACCACGTAAATTTTCCTGTTCATTTGACACATGCTTGTAGATAACGCCCAGAGTTGCATGATTTCTTCTGAACCTAGACAGATGAGAGATAATCAGGTGACAGCAGTCCTGAGAAGCTTTCTGTCTGTTAATGGGTCGATTATTTTCTTGCTCCCTCTGCAATCATCAGGCAAGTCAGCTCCCATTGCTCTTTTGCAGGGCCACAGAAGGCAAACTTTTCAATCTTTTGTTATAAGGCATCTCCTCAGATGTTTCTGGAGCTCTGGTGTGTTTCTAAGGGTGAATGTACAACTGCCCCCTTCTTTTCCTCCACTTACACACATCCTTTGAGGCAGAGATTGTTATGGGATATAAAAGATCTGATAATCTGATAAAAAGTGGGAATTTCTTTTTGAGACATCTTTGTCATTGAACAAAAGAAAGAAACCAGCAGTACTATGGCAGATAACACTAAAGTCCTAATTAAATGAAAGCAGTACAGCAGACTTGCTGCTAAGTACAACAGTAACACTTCAGACTCCAGAGTAAGGGACTACACAGAGCCTAATGACTGTGCAGAGGTTTTGCCACAATGTTCAGCTGCCAACGCAGCTCTTAAGGCAGCAGGGCCATTACCTCCCACACAACCATACAGAGCGGCACTTAGGTCTCCGATATCTGCTCCTGCACTGCACAGCCTGAAGTCACATAAGCACTGTATGTTGTTATCCCAAATAAACATCAACAAAGCCCTTCATAGAAAGCACCTCAGTTTTTGCAGGTGGTTAAGACCAAGATCCCTGGCACAGAGGCAAACCACAATGTTGTAACTTAGGGTTGGTCACACAGTAAAAAAATTCCTTCCCCAAACCTGTCCCAAGTCTCTCTTCCTGCAAATGTGGTAAATAGAGTAGCATGAAGCAAAATAGTCAGAGCAAAGAAGAAAACCTCTGAAATCATGAGTTTCTGATTCATCCCCAAGATGAAATACAGAAAAGGACACTCACATCAATGTTGTCTATATCGAGAATCCTGGAGTGGAACTGGAGACCCATGGCTTTGGCTTGCTGGATTGGATGAGCAAGCTGACTGTAAGTCTAAATGAAGCAACAAACTTGTGTTACATGTTTGAATTTGCTCTGTCAAAGAAAAAGGAATTTTCTGCTTAGACAGAACCACCAGAAAATATGACGATAAAAGTTTTGGGTTTTTTTTGCAAATATACTGAACATGTATGTCTTGCTATATACCCCGCAAGCTACCACAAATGCTCTGTGCTTCACATAACCAAATTCTTCCTAAGAATCCCATCTCCCCTGGACAGAACAAGAGGTCGCTGGTTGCAAGAGAATATGCAAACTGAGTGCACCTGATAGCCAGGGCACTTGCAGCTCTGATTTGACAGCAGACAGGGAGAAACAGTTCAGGAACGAAGCTGTTTTCCTCATACCCCGCCAGACTCTGCAGGCAGACCAGCTCTTCCTGGCTGCTTTTAGGCACATATGCTTATTATTTATGCATCAAGAACTGTTGTTGGGATTTGAATTTCAGCACTCTCACAGCATACTTGGCAGCTACCAAGCAAACAGGAGGAATCCCTACCATGATTCCCCCAACACTGATCTTTTAACTTTCATCACAAGCATTCAAATGTAAATACCTGATAGAAGTATACTGAGAAAAGTCACCAGAGTAAAGCTGGAATGACAGAACAGGGATTCTGGGGACAGCAGGCACAGGCAGCTTTGTTGCTTTACCTGCCTTACTGCTTTGTGCTCTAACATGTCAGTGACCAGCATCACAAACTTAACACTTTCAGCATGGCTCTGTTCAAAGAGCCTCCATCTTCTGGATTCTCGTTTCTAAAACTCTCATTTACCTCCTGGCCTGTTTTTATGGATGAGTCTTACGAGTTTAATTTCTGACTACCACTAGAAGGGTTTGTATGTTTTATAGACCACAGTAAATCTATTACTTCCCACTAGAAATCTGAAAGGAATTCTATGGTATAATCTCAAAAGTGGCTTGAAATATTAAGGTGGTCTGAAAATAAAGGGAATTCTTTAATATCTTACTCTCATATTGCGCAACATTGCTACAAAGATGTTAATAGCTAGCAATCTCAAAAAATTTAAATACAGAAATTAAAATAACAACAACAAACCCAGTCTTTTCCAGTGTGTGAACTTGCAGCCCCCTGGTGGTGGCTGTGACTGGGAAGAAGTTACATTCTTTATTTTAAAGCACAGGTCTGCATTGCCAATAACAGAAGTATTTGGGGACAGAGAGGAAGAGAGCAAATGCCCTTTCATGTTTAAATGCTATTGTCAGGTAAAGACATGCTTTCATAAAGTTAAAAGGACAACAATACAATTGCTAAATAACAACCAATTCATATTCATTTCTCCAAGAAGTGCATCCAATGATCAAAACCTATACCAGCAGAAAAGTAAATTCATCATCTCTCCAATAAATTCCATTTTTTGCACTCGGATATTCAGGCTGCATGTTACCTATGCTGCAATAGCAGAAAAACTTGAGCCTGCAAAGACTGCTGGGATACCACAGTGGAGATTTGTTTGTATAACAGTCCCAGGGACAATCTGACTGCCACCAGAAAATCACCACCCTTCAGGGTCAGCTCAAACATATCTTTTCAGCCCATACCAGGGTTCTGACCAGTGCCAGGACAAGTGAGAGCCACTGTCTTTCCTGTCATTCCTCCATAGCTTCAGGCTCCAGTGGTTCCTTAAAAGCTGAAGTTAAGAGGGTTTTGTGTGTTCACTTGGTTTTGCACAGAGCTTCCCCAAAACAGCCCAGAGTCAAGGCACTCCAACAGTTCCATGAAAATCAGGCAGTTGTGGTAATACTGAGCCCATGTTAAATAAAATTGGAAGCACATGAATTGGTGCTGCAGAAGCACTAAATTGACTGAAGTTAAGTACTAATCTGATTAAACTTCATAAAATCCCACAATCTGAGGTCTTGAAAGACTCCTCAGTTCCTGGAGACTTATGAATTCCAGGGCCTTACTTGCTCTGAAGTCACCACCACTATAGAACAATGCACCAAACCTCAAAGGCTCTACTAAAGTCCAACCTAATCAAGCAAGGCTTTGAAGAACAAGCTACTTAGACTCATTTGGGATTAGATCTCAATTATCTCTCACATCATCTCCAGCATTCCTCTCACATCCATTCTACTCCAGAAGTCTACAGTGCATACTTGATTGCATTAGAGCATGAACAAATTTAATGGGGGAGCAGAGAGTCAAAGTGGGTAAGCAGCATCACAGTCACAATGGCCACACAGCTTGCAAAGAAAGCACAGCACACCTACTTAGAAATAAGAATCATAACCTTTTTAGACATTTTTAGTACTCCTAGTACTCTACTTACTGCCTCGTAGCACCAATCTTTGAGGATATCAAGTTCTCCAGATATCATAGCCTAAAACAGAAAAATAAAAAAAATCAGTTAAATATGAGCATTTAAAAATATTTGCCACACCAAAGAACTGAAGTATCAGCAGTTTCAGTAGCAAACTGCCTTAAGTCTTACATCCTGAATCAGGAAAAGAGCAAGAATTAACAAAGAGGAGCAGCAATAAGATCTTCTGTAAACACATACTAAGGTAGATGTACATAAATCTTCAGATAACATCCTAATCCACTGCCAGAACATGCACTACCCAGAAATCCTGGGAGATCTTATTTCACTGCATACATTACAGTTCCAGCTGTATCTCTGATACATGCACCAGTCAGTCACCACAAAGACAGCAGTGGCAGAAACAAACACACATCAGTTTGTTTATGTATATCTCTAAGTATTGTTTTTTTGCTGGTTTTTTTCAGTTCATCTCACACTGCTATCTCACAATCAGAGGATCAGAAGCATGTGATATGTTTACTGGCATGCATCAGTTTGACATACATTCTTTCAACATCACTGCAAGACGAACAAAAATAACTTTGCTTTTGTTTAGCATTCCTTTCCCTTCTAGCCTCAGCGTTGCCAATCTCCAAACAATTTCTGTTGTACCTCTTTGAATGTATCCCATTCTGTCTCCACCTTACCTCCAAGACATTGGGAATTATATCACGCTCGCATTGCTTTAAGAAACGATCTTTGTCAAAGGACGGATCCACTCTGAGTATCTCTGTCAAAACCTCTGACATTTCCGTCTTCGAGAACAATCCACCTGATAAAACAATTCAGCAAGACTAGTAGAATGACAACTGCTGCCAGAAACCAAGAGAAAAGATGGACCGTGGGCTTTAGAAGAGGGAAGGAAGAGTCACCTTGAAACAGACCAAGTTAGACTTGAGATTTACCCCACACAGGTATGTGCCAACATACTGCCAACAGCAGGTTGCTGCACCGAATGACTGAATAACAATAAATGCAAAATACTAAAAAGCTTGAGACTATTTTCCAAAGGTTAGTATCACATGTAGGACATCACTAACAGCAAGAGCCAGAAGGCTGGACATGCAGTTTCATATCAATGATGACACATTACCTATCAAGTCGGTGACTTTGTCTGTGACAGCTCTGGAAGCTCGAATGAACGCGTTATCACTTTCGTCATATTTCATTTTCATTTCAAAAAACCCTGAAACAAGAAGAGATGTTAGCATATAGTCCTTCCACTGAGTTCCTGAACAAGGAAGAACAAGCAAGGTGTTGCAGATTAAACCTGCTACTTCTCTTTCTTGATTAACAAGTTTCAGTTCCAAAAGCTAGTTTTCTCCTCACCTTCATACAATGTTCTCATCTCTTTACAGCTGTCACTAACTATGGGGTTGGATCCTTTCACATGAACATTATCACAGTTGGAAGGGACCCATGGGATCCCCGAGTCCAGCTCCCAGCCCCACGCAGCACCACCCAAACTCTTTGGCTAAGGGTGGTGTCCCAAACACTCCCTGAGCTCTGTCAGCTCAGGGCTGTGCCCTCTGCCCTAGGGAGCTGCTCTATGCCCACCACCCTCCAGGCCAGAGCCTTTCCCTCACCCCCTGGTTCTCTCCCAGCACAGCTCTGTGCCATTCCCTGCTGCTGTCCAGAGAGAACAGAACTCAGTGCTGCCCTCCGCTCCCTGCAAGGAGCTGCAGCCATCATGGGGCTCCACTCAGCCCCCTCTCCTCATCTGTGGGTGCATCCACTTGTGCTGAAGCTGCTGGCAGAAATGACTGCCAAACCAATCTCCATCATCTGTGCAAGGTCATGGAGAACAGAAGAGATGCTTGAGGACTGGAGGAAAGCCCACATCACACCAATCTTCAAAATGGACAAGAAAGAGGACCCAGGAAGGAGGACCAGGAGGACAGGCCAGCCAGCCTCACCCCCATTCCTGGGGACAGTGATGGAACAACTTACTTGGGATGCCATCTCCAAGCAAGCGGAAGAGAAAAACGTTATAAGAAACAGTCAACATGAATTCAGCAGAAGGAAATCACGTCTGACCAACCTGGTAGCCTTCTGTGATGCCACGACAAGCTGGGTAGATGAGGGAAGAGCAGAAGATGTAGTCTACCTGAATTTCAACAAGGCTTTTGACAACTTCTCCAGTGACATCCATGTAATGAAGCTTAGGAAGTGGGGGAAAGATGAGTGGACATTGGGATGGATTGAGAACTGTCTGACAGGCAGAGCTCAGTGATCAGTGGGACAGTCTGGCTGGAGGCTGTAACTGCTGGTGTTCCCAGGATCAGTGCTGGGCCCAGTCCTGTTCACTCCCAGCAAGTTTGTTGATGACACAAAGCTGAGAAGAGGAGGGGGCCATACCAGAAGGTTGTGCTGCCATTTAGAGGGACCTGGACAGGCTGAGAGTTGGGCAGAGAGGAATCTGATGATGTTCAACAAGAGCAAGTGCAGAGCCCTACAACTGCGGAGGAATAACTGCATGCTCCAGTACAGCCTGGGGTCTGCCCTGCTGGAAGGGAGCTCTGGGAAGAAGGACCTGGGTGTCCTGGTGGCCAGCAGGTGACCATGAGCCAGCAGTGGGCCTTGGTGGCCAAGAAGGCCAATGGAACCCTGGGGTGCATTAAAAAGAGCGTGGCCAGCACAGCAAGGGATGTGATCCAACTTTGCCCGGGAGAGGCCACATTTGGAATGTTGTGTCCCATTCTGGACTCCCAAGTTCAAATAAGACAGGGAACTTCTGGAGAGAGTGCAGCAAAGGGCTATAAAGATGATTATGGGCCTGGAACATCTCCCATTCCATACAAGAAAACACTAAGAGCTGTTTAGCCTGGAGAAGACTGAGGGAATCTAATTAGTGTTTATCAATATCTAAAGGGCAGGTGTCAAAAGAGCGGGTGTCAAGAGGATGGAGGTTCTTTTGGTGGTGCCCAGTGACAGTACAAGGGCCATCGGGCACAAACTTGAACCCAGCAAGTGCCATACAAACATGAGGAAGAACTTCCTCACTGTGAGGGCAGCAGAGCCCCAGCACAATCTGCCCAGAGGGGTGGTGGAGTCTCCTTCTTTGGAGATACTCAAAACCCACCTGGATGCTTTCCTGTGCAAACTGCTATATGCAATTTGCTTTATAGCAAGGGGTTAGACTTGATGCTCTCCAGAGGTACTTCCAGCCTCTACAATTCTATGACGCTGTGCAAGGAGAACTCCTGTAAAGCAAGATCTTGAAGGCAGAAAGAAGATAAGTCTGCAAGTGGGAGTAGAAAGCAAACCCACTGAAACAGATGAGCACTGCAGCAGCAAAGTAGGGCAAAACAAGCCCATTATCTCCATTATCTGTCTCTGGACATAATTAGATAAACCAGAACCACAGAAGACAGTTGCAAGATAACAGGTAAGTACAAAGCAGCTTGTCAATTAACAACTGGAATGTTGAAGCTTATGCTTCAAACCAAACCAAAAAATAAAGCCAAAAACAACCTGCAGTTGCACAGGGAATACACAAAAGGAGAACACAAATTGTAGAGCTCGGTGCAGCCACATCTGCAGTGCTGCCTGATTGCTCCACAGTACAGATACTCAGTATTCTCAGACTTTTTTTTTTTTTTTAAATACATAGAAATGATTCAAAGTCCCACACATTCCAGAGTCCTAAGCAGATGACAACAGAAATCAGCTCACTGAAAACAAGACTTTTCCTCACAATAAGCTCAAGGATGAGAGTAGACCTACCTGAGCTATACCCTGTGATATGCACTTATGTGTGTCCTGGTCTCCTGACAGTGTAAAGGTGGATCTAGAGTTCTTCAAGCAATTGTGAAAGCTAGTTTTGGTACTTACAGTGAGTGAGACTGACCAAAGAAAGTGCCTGACTGGGGGGATGGCAACTTAGGGGGACTGCAGTATTGCCAATTATGCATACTTCCCATTCACATCACCTCACGGCCACAACTATAACAATACACTCCTGTGATTAGCATTCTATTGGGATTAGTTGCACAAATGGCATCAGATTCCACATGGCAAGAATCAGACCAGAGAAAATAATATGCTACTACTTTGTCTTCGGTACACCTACTATTGAAGACCACGTTGTTGTCCTTGAAATCTTTCCACTGCTGATACCATCTTGAGTCCTTGTGTAGCACCATACCCATGGCCTCCCTAGAAAGTACAGAAGACAGGAACTTGTGAACAAATAACTTGGAGGTGAGAGAGTAAAAAGATTAATATTCTGATGAATATCACTGAAGCACGCAGAAGTACTGAGGCTGATACACAGCATAAAAAATACACAATTTAGTGGAGGCAAGGCAGTGAAGACAACAAAGAAGCTTAGACTTAACCCTGTTAAATACAACTCAATAGCAAGATGTTAGCACTGAGAAAATGTAACACATGCAAGTCACATAGAACATTACGTACATACTCAGTATTTTTAAATGCCCAGCTTGACTATCAGAAAATTCAGTATCATAAACTTACGGTAGAACCTTGCTCTCAGATCCACCTGCTCTGCTCATTTCAGCACTTGATTTTTAACCTGATCTGCAGGTTTAATACATTTCTGTGTATAATCTGATAAGTATTTGCCCTAAGTTACATGAAATACGTACTCATTAGCTTCAAATATTCGCTCCTCTTTAATCCTCTCGCCTGAGAACTCTGTTCTTTTCCGTAGACGCTCTGGACGTTTGTAAGGACCAGTCTGCCCTAAAACACTTTCATCTATTTCCTTCTTTACAGTTTCTACTCCCTGAAAGGAAAGCAATCCTATTAGGTTGATTTACTGTTCCCTCATCTTTCCCATAAAAATTAAAATTGCTTCTGTCAAAGGAAAAAGACAAAGATATAAGCACATGTTATTCTCGTCTCTCTTACTCAGCAAATCATAGAATTATAACATGAATCATAGAATGGCCTGGGTTGAAAAAGGACCACAATGATCATCAGTTTCAACCCCCCTGCTGTGTGCAGGGTCGCCAACCACCAGACCAGGCTGCCCAGAGCCACGTCCAGCCTGGCCTTGAATGCCTCCAAGGATGGGGCATCCACAGCCTCCTTGGGCAACCCGTTCCAGTGCTTCACCTAACAAAGGTTAGAGGGTGGTGACACAAATGCTTCTTTACTGATATGTATGTATAGAGACAGCAGTACCAAGGCTTTCTACTTAACCAGTTATGTCTGGGACAGCGAGCTGATGGTTGTATTGAAGTTATAAGAGCACAGTATCTAATTTTATATTTAGCACAAGTTCAGATGATCTGTGTCTGCAGCACTAGGTCCCAGAATGAAGAGAGAGGTGTACCTGAGAAATAGCTTTGAAGGCTGCTGTCTTGCCTAATTTCTCTCCTCCTTTTGTTACTGACTCGGCTGACTGCTTTGCTGTTTTTGCTGCTTCTTCCACACCTTCTTTTATCTTACGGCCAATATCACTCTTACTTACTTCATCCAAACTCTGGAAGAGAATAAAGAAGAAAATTGTAAAAACACAGGTGAAAGCACATTTTGTATAAGCCTTTCTCAAGAATGCTAAAGACCTAAATGCAATAGGGCTAAGCAATCCTACGGTGAACACACAGTTTATATGTCACAGGAGAGATTAACTGGGACACAATGGCTTGGCACTGAAACTCACACAGCCAACACCTCTGCACAGAACAATTCTGGCTGCTCACAGTCACAAACACATTTGTAATAGCTGCCTACTCATACATACAAAAACTGTTTTTCCTGACCTCAAAGAGAAGGACCGTTGATGCCAGAGTTAAAACATTCCAGTGCTTTCCTTTAAAACAATCATTTACTACTTCTTAAGAGAAGACATAGCAGAGGTTGAGATACTCTCTGCTATTCAAATCTTCTTGTAGAAACAGCAAATGCATTTCTCAATCTAACATATTCCTATGTATCACTTAAGCTGTGTTTACCAGAGCCAGGATCTAGGGCACACCTAACTTTTTTCCATATTTAAAATACTATAATGAAAATTCCACAGAGATTTACTGAAGAGACAGAACTCAAAGTGTAGCAACCACTCCAAAACATCTGATGCCTGGACAAGCTCAATACGTAACAAGAAATGAAGTTATGCTCATTAACTTTCAGTGCTTGGTCCCACCCTAAAGAGAACTTGCTTAATTGCTTAAAAATCAATCTGCATAGATACAATCATCCTCTTTCGTAAGTGCTAAAGAATAAAAGAACCATATGCACCATCTTCAACCTTCAAATGTGAAAGGAGCTGCTAGATACTCTCCTACACAACATACAACAACTAAGAAATCTGTCATATGTTAATGGCTGCAGCTTTGATAACAGCTCTATCTTTTACGATCTGCAAAAGTGATAACCTTTGAAATAGCAACTACCTGGCTTCAAGAAAAACAAGATGATAATTCAAATACATACAAAACCTCAGAGATGAGCTCTCTTAAAAAAAAAAAAAGGTGATTCCACAACTATGTTTTACCTCTTTAACTGTACCAGTTATTTCTTCAAGTTTCTTTTTAATTACTTCTGAGGTCTTCACTGTTTCAGATTCAATGGTTTTCTGTGGAAAAAAAGAAACCATGATGGATGTAGTGATAAGGACAGAAGATACTCATTCAAAAATACCTTAGGGCACAGAATATCCTATTAACGCTAATTTAGAGCAAAAAAAAAAACAAGCTAATTAGGGCTCAGGCCTAAATAGAATTAATTGATTTATCCCTCTTCCTAGCACTTTTGGCAAATGAAAAAAAAATCAGAATATAATACATTCTCAATTGGATAAAAATCTATTTTTGAGTTAACGCTAATTGAGTAACCAACACAAGCATTTAATTACTGTGAGTAATGCCATTTAATAGTCTTCAAAGAATGCAAAAGAACTATTTAAACAAACACTGTGAACATTAAATTTAACATCCCCAAATTTTATCAGCTCGTCAACTGGGGAGTCCAGTTAGCAGCCTGCTGGGAGGATTTCCACTAGAAAAAAAACACTCTAGGTCAACCATTTACCTGTCAGTACTTCCAGCCAAGCAGAACTTCTCATAAAAATAGGCATGCTAACCACTAAATAGTTCATTTGTATATAAATTTAACATTAAAAACAGAACTAGCTTAGCAAATAGGCAGTGAAAATGTAAAAGGAATTCATGAGAAAGACTTACATATTTCCTCCTTGCTTCTCGAAGTGCATCAGACTCTTCGAGCTTTTTAGCTTCATCTCGGAACTTTTTAATACTTTCTTTCATCTCTTTGTTTTTTGCTAATTCTTGCTTGATATTCTCCACAAAACCCGATATAAAACCTTTTCTTCCTCCTGAAGAGTAACATCTAGACTAAAAAAAGTCATTACATGTTGCAGAATCCAAAAAAAAATTAAGTAAGTATCAAAGCCAGCAGAAAGATTTACTTCAGCCCAGTACTAAATCACTTCTAAGGTAGTAACTGTTCTGGCAACATACAATACATCTAAGTACCCATTAACAGGCAGTTTGACACTAACCAGGCTTGAAACAGTCTGGTAAGCAGAGCACAACTCCTGACCCCTGTCACTTCAATTCAGCTCTACAAAATTCCTTGAATTTATCACATGAATCATGAAAAGGTAAAACTTTCAGTTTGGAACTGCTGCTGCTGCTTGGGAACACATCCGGCAGATACAGTATTCTAGTGGGAAACCAGATTCAGCCTGTAGTACAACATTCAGTCATTAGCCAACCTGGTTGATCTCTGAGACAGGCCTGCTCGCTCTGTACACAGCACCACTGTGGACTGCAGGAACTGGGTATCTTCTAGGCATAAGCCACAAGCCACTAATAAGACATTTCTGCAACAAAAACAAGTTCCAGTTAGCACACAATGTGATATGACAGCAGTCCTGAAGAGACAAGAAAGGAAGGCAAGTATCCTGAAAATGGACAGTCACCACTGGGAGCAGATTCAGAGTGCTGCTGAGAAACCCAATCAGGTCATGATCGTGCTTGGGATCATCCATAAAGCTTTGTTAACGCGTCTGAGTAGCGCTGCAACCACTGAAACGTTCGCTTTCAAAAAACCAAAATCGCAGCCCAAGACAGGGCAACGCACTTTCCACACTGAGACAGCCGAGGTGCTCCGCAGAACCCAGAGCCTCCGGGAGCAAAAAGCCAGACACAGACTAAGCAGACTCCGTCCCCCCGCTTGGCTTTACTCGCAGCTCAGGTCGCTGTGCTGCCTCTGAGGGAAACCAGCGGTGCGGCTGAGGGCGCGGAAGGGGACAGCAGACCCCGCGGGCCGAAGCCCCGAGCGGTAGAAGGGCTGAAAAGCGGGAGGAGGCGGCCCCGCCCCACACCGCGCCGGCCCCGACGCTCTCCGGGCTCCTCCAGCCCCCCGCCCCGGCGGCGGCTCCCGCTGCCCCATCTCAGTCTCGCGGCGCACCCGAGATCCGCAGAACCGGCCCTGAGAGAACGCAGCGCCCGCGCCCCGCGCTCACCCGGCAGCTACCAGCCGCCGCCGCCGCCATTTTGAGAACTGAGCGTGTGACCGTCGCGTGGCGCGAGGCAGCGACGCCACCGTCGCGCTGTACTGACGTCACTTCCGCACGGGGAGTGCGAGGCGCTTCCAAGGGCGGAAGTGCGGCGGTTTCGCTACGCGTCGGTGTAAGCAGTGTCGGCAGTGTGACCCTCCGCGGACGGACAGCAGGAGCTGCTGGAAAGGACGGGGACTCCTTATGATTAAGCAAGCAAATCGAAAATCGCGCAGTAGTTGGAGGCGTATTGTCCTGAAGGCGTTCCTGGAGTGCATTACTTGGAAACGTCGGGGGAAAGCGCCCTGCAGGTCCGGAGCGATTCCCCCCTCAGTCACAGCCCATCTCACTGCAGGACTTTTTCCCACTTGTGGCCGCTCTGCTCCTTGCACTGCAATTCAGGAATAGCAAAAAGCAGAGCACAGAAGGGTGCTTCCACCACAGGACCAGTTTGAAAGGCTTTAGTTTAACAGCAACCATAAAATTACACTCCAACTTGCTTTCTAATCTTTTCTGATAGGATTACAGCTTAAGTAATACCTTAGAGCAACACAAAAAGTAGTGGTCCTTACTCTTCACTTTCTCAGTATTTTTGCCTCTGAGCCAATAAAGTACAGAACAAAGCCCACAACAGCTGATATCCTGTTACTGTCCCAGCTCCTGCCTCTGCAGTGTGTGCAGCTCCTGCTGAAGCCCACATTAGGAAAAAATAAGCACGTGGTTTTTAAATCCACTTTCAGTTCAGACCTCAGAATAGCACTGACACAACCAAAGGTGCAGGATGCTTTATTTTATAAAATCAGCATTGCCACTGTAGAAAAATCAGCCCCAGTATTCCTGCAAAGAGTGGTCATCTAGGTCTGAAGGGGGAATCCAAAGTCTCCCATATGCCAATGACATTAAGTACTAACACGGATGGGCAAGTGCATCAATTTCAAGTCTGGCACAAACTGACAACCAAAAGGAACATTCTTGCTTGACACTTCACAGGAGAAAACGAATTCTAGTTTTACTGAGCTCAGTTTACAGATAGTTTTGCAAGCACAGGATATGCTGCCAGTAATGGATGCAATGACTGAAATCTTTAATTTGCATTTATTATCAAAGTCATACTGTTTACATCTGTAATGTCAACAAGATGCCACAACTACAAAAAAAGATTGTGCACATTGCAGTTTCAATGCAAAAAACAGTAAAATGGAAATCCATTTGTTAAAAAAGTAATTAAAATTACTCCAGAAAGCAACTGAATCATTTTAACACCTTTACATCCAGTCAAATTAAAATGGTTAACAAGAAAAATACAAATTCAAAAATCTGGTATCAGTGTTAAAAAAGCAACTACTTAAGCATTTCTATCGATTCGCACATCTATCTCCCTCCCACGGAGCTGAATCCCATTCATCATGCGGCAGGCTCTCTCAGCTACTTCTGGGGACTCAAATCTAACCACACCACATCCTTTCGATTTCCCGTTCTCCATCTTGATATCAGCATACAGCACGTGGCCTTCAAAAGAAAAGAAAGGTTCTCATTTTAACTAGTACGTACCACGTAACTATCAATTCACAGTCCTCTGCCTCAAACCACAGAAAGCACACCTTCACAAACTACCGTTACTTTGAAACTTAAAGCTACAGGATGGTCTTTTTCTTTTTAAAGGAGTGTTCTCAGTTTAAAGTATGAATCGATTCAAATTTGTTCTGTCAATTCTCCCTCAAGCATGATGCATCAGAAGTAGATGAATGGAGCAAAGCTAATGAGCCCTGCCCAACTTGCAAACATTAATTCACATCATAACTGCTAAGAGCTGGCACTTGGCAAACAGTATTAGGGAACAAGGTGAGGGGATAGTAGCTACTGCCAAGAGAAATCCCCAGAAGCAGAACAGCCCACATCCAACAATATTTAGCAATCCTTTTAGCTACTTGATTTGTTTCTCTTTTATTACTACTATTATTAATTTCTGAACATCTTTTTAAGGACAGTTTCCCCAAACCAACTATGTTCACTCAAATGTAAAACATCTGTACCAATACTTTTCATTAGTCATTAGCTTTTTGCTATAGAAATGAACCTCATAGTTCATCCTGGATTTCCACACCCATTTCTTTCTCTAACCACAGAGCGGCTATCCACATGGTAAGCCCAGCCCATGAGGTAGAGAGGAGCCTAAATTGAGTAGCAAGCTGAGAAAGAGTATGCACTGACTGGGTTATCAACTGGCCAATAAAAACATTTCTTCTGAACACTGTAGAACTCTTCTGGGCAAGGCAGGATAGTAAACATTCCCAAAACACCTGTCAACACTGAGATTTAGTACTTCCAGGTCTGAGGGAAACTTTAGTTGAGGTACTGGTGTCTGTGACAGAAAAGTAGTTCCTGTCTCACACAGCTATCAATAAAGATCGACAGTGATATAATTTATAACTTACCACATTCATTAAATTTATCTTTCAGCATTTTCCATGTAAAATCAAAGGGCAGCTGTGAAAAAGAGAAGAACAATTACTGAAGATCTGTTAAATGACCTGTGAGTACTGCAAGCTCTTCAAAAGCTTTCCATCCCAGGGCAGCCGCACTTGAACATATTTATTTACAGATGCAGGAAGCTGTTCTCCTGCTAAGGAAATATCTCCCAATCACAATGGTCTACTTAATCCTCTAGCACCATCCAATATTAAATATTGTAACAGAAGTCAACAGAACACAAATGAGATCAACACAAATAAGAAGGCGGCTACTCACATTTCTCACAAATATCTGACAAGCTTTTCTGGCCACCCCAGCTGCAGGTCCTCCAGTTCCTCCAAGGGAGCCTGCAAAATTGCCTGCAAAGTTTCCACGTTCCATTTCCATTGTTCTTTCAAAATTGCTTCCCATTGCAAGTCCCATGCGATCTATGCCTGCTCCCATGCCCTGCCCCATGGCAGGACCCATTCTTTCCATATTAGTGGCTCCAATGCGCTCCAAGCCCATTCTCTCCATGCTAGCAGCACCCATACGATCTATTCCTATTCTTTCCATAGGAGTGGCACCTATGCGATCCAAGCCAGCTGGCATTCTCTCTATGACCTGACCCATTCCAGTTCCCATTCCAGCAGGGACCATACGCTCCATACCTATACCCATTCTATCCATGCCAGAGCCCATACGTTCTACACCTGATCCCATTCTATCCATAGTAGTACCAACACGATCAATGGCAGCACCCATTCTCTCAATACCAAAGCCTATTCCAGAACCCATTCTTTCTATGCCGGAACCCATTCTCTCAATAGCTGGTCCCATCCTCTCAATGTTAGGAGCAATGTGATCTATGCCCAGAGGGGCCATTCGGTCAATTCCAGAACCGATTCGATCCACATTGGAACTCATGCGATCCAAAACAAGACCCATCCTGTCTATTTCTGACCCTACTCTCTCCATCCCATGACCCATCCCAGAAGGTATTCTTTCTATTCCCGAGCCCATACGATCAATGCCAGGAGCCATCCTCTCAATCCCAGGAATGCTGGCATTTCCACCACCTGCAACAAAACATACAAGTTATCAATAGTCATACACAGACTAACAAACTGAATCAAAAAATGACATCATGATGTGTGTGTTGCTGTAGAATATGAAGTAGTTATTTCAGACAGGAAGAATAACTGTCACTGATGATTCAGGTTACTGTGACTGCAACACATTCTGGGAGACCGATGAGCCTGTTAGACTATGTGCTACAGCTGGGCAGAGAGAAGTTTATCCTTAATGAATACTCTAACTTACACTAGTGTAAGTTATGTAACTATGTGTAAGAGTGAAAACCAGGACACACAGAAGGAGAAAAGTTTTAAGGCATATGCATACTTGGGAGATCAGCTGGCAAAAGGTAGTATTTAAATTTTAGCTGGCAGCTAAAATTTACAAATGCACTGGGGGGGAGGAAAAAAAAGCAAACTCCACACAAGAATCCTGCAGTACGGCTTCATAAAGCACACGCAGCCTTTTAGTGTGGAAAGTATGAAAAGGCTGTCTTATGTCATAAAACAGAAGCAAGAATACATTATCTAGATTTGCTTCATAAAATTCCTTGGTTGAGTTGTCCTGACTAACCTACAGAGTCTTCTAGTTCCAGCAGTAAAAGGCTTGGTCTCCCATCCTTTAGGAGAAGTGCCTATATTGTACAAACCATCTTATCTATTGAGTTTAACACTACAGCACTTCAGAAACAAACGTAAAACAAATAAACAAACAAATAAACAAAGCAAAGAAACAAGAAAACCTTGAGTTTGATTTGAAGAGAAAAAGCCTTGAAGAAGCTATCTACTTAAACGCTCTAAATATATTTACTGAAGAGAAACAAGGCATCTAATTCTGGCTTCTATATTTTTGTTTCAGTAGTATCTTAAATAAGAAAGAATGGGTTTGACTTGCGTGACATTTATTACTTGTTCAAGAAATATATATTTAAGTTTTTTGGGAAGTGAAAGCAGTAATCATACAGTATGTCTTTCAGCTGAAAGACATAAGTGTTCTTCATTTAGCTTTAGAGACTGAGAAAAGCACTAACCCCATGCTGTTAGGCAGAGACAAGTCCTGGTTATTCAAGTGCTATCATTCAGTCATTAAGCTTTTTTTAATCACTTTGATAAAAAGATTGCCCTTCTTTACATTAAAGACCTTTATAAAGAGACATCTCAGTTCTATCAGCAATGCTGCATTACATTTCACTGTGTGATTTCTAAAATTTCTGCTAAAGAAACAAAGGTTACACCACATTTTTCTTATCTACTGGGTAGGCTGCAGGCTGCATTATAAGCTTAGGTCTCACATCAGTCAGAATTGCCACACGCATATAAGAAAATTTAACACAAAAAGTCACCAAGTAGCATGTAAGACCATCAAATGTTCTCTGTTCCATTAGAAATCCCATTACAGAACTCACAGATTACTACTGTCATATATACTGTCTGATAAAAAAAATGAAGTATTAGAGCAGCTATTTACAAAATATGCTCTTTTTTGTTATTGAAAAAGCACTATTTTCATGCACAGTTCAACTATTTCCAGGAGAAAGTACATGTACTTGCTTCATATACTGACCTATTCCTCTTTCCAAGGTCTCTCCAAAACTACGAGACATTCCCATTTCATTTCTTCCAAATTCTCTCTCAAATCCTCCACCCATGGCACGATCCATCTCTGTAAAGATCAAGTTTGATTATGTTCTTCAGGGCACCTGAACAACTTTTGACTGAACATTTTAATGCAGGCATAATTTTTGAAGGTTAACAGCAAAGGAAACATCTACTGTGTCCTCCTAATTATTTCATCTTGTCTTTCCAAGACAAAAACACAACTGACAAACAACATAAATCCATTTAAATGCAGACAAGGCAGATGCTTTGCTCTAGAGGAATCTTTCTGGTGAATACAGACAGAACACAGTTCATCTTGTTCAAGGAAACCTCAGTAGTTTTTTTTGTAGATTAGAGGCAACAAGGGCCTTGCAGACACTGCATCACACGTAAATCTTAAGTTTTTCCACTAAAAGCTGGGAAGAGGAAAATAACCAGTCTCCATTACTACTGTTTCAGAAAACAAAAGGACTTCTGTCAAACTCAGCAGCGTGCTAAGTAATAATGGTGAGAAATAAATAACCCAGTTCCTACCACTCATTCTGCCCATGTTCATTCCAGCTGGAAAGCGACCAATGTTTTCCATGCCACCAAAAGGACCTTCCATTCCTAGAAGAAAGTATTTTCCAGGGATTCTTTAGCAATGCATTTCATCTTAACACTACATCTCCCCAAAATAAGCTTTTCACAGACATCAAGACAACTCTGTGTGACAGATTCACAAAATTCAGTCAGAATTTGATCACACCTTATTTCCTAAGCCAATGTCAGGCTTAAGAGTGCCCAAACCATGCTCATGTTTACTCTGAGGTTTCATCCTTCTTCATACACCTACAGCAGTTGCTTTTAATATACCCCAAAATGAACGCGGGTTTACTAAATATGGGTGACTATTTCACAGAGAACACAAATGCCTGATAGTTATACGTGGCTAAGTTTACATGGCTTTCAAAAAACCCAAGCTATATATATTTCAAAAAACACAGCTTACCTCCCATTTTATTCATTCCAAATCCCATGCCTTCCATTCCCATTCCTCAAAATAAAAGAGAAAGCTTTATATAGCAGATGTAATTCTACAAAGCATCAGCCATTAGACTGGCTGTAGAAATACAGATCATACAGCACATCCACTCAACTGAAGTTTACATTTGATAGCTCTGAGTAGATTGAAACGTTCCTTCTCAACAAATAAAAGCAATAAGTGGAAAAAAACCCCATAGGCATTTATAAACTGAAAGCTGAATGTGTGCTACTTTTTAGGTGGCTCTTTAAAACTTTTTCTGTTTAAACATACCCTAAACAGAGATTTGCAAGCCCACTAACAAGTATTAAGAGTAACAGATGGTTTTAAAAGTTTAATGTATATTTGCAGTGTCTGCTGCTCATGCTCAAGAGTCAGAAAATGAGAGCTGCGCCTTGACCATGATTAAAAAACAAAAATGGAGCTGTTAAGTTCAAGTTTCCATTATCAAGCTCATTACTTAGCTCAATAAAGTTTCATTTGGCTTTAACACTCCTAATACACTTCAACTTTTTTTGTAGGCAAAACAAAGCTATCTACCCTCTACATAGCTTAAAGCTCTCATGAAACAAAGCATAGGAGTAATCTTCTTACCTCCAGGTCCCATGTTGCCCATTCCCATGCCTTTGTTTAAATGATTTGCATCAATAGGTTGACCTCCAGGTCCTAATCCCATGCCAATACCACCAAGACCATCTGAAGAAAATATTCAGATATCAAAAAAGCCTTGTTTCCATAATTTGACAAAACAGCAAGTTTTATTCTTAAGTAATTTACTTCCATTCTCCAAAAAAAAAAATCTTGCTGTGTTCCCACTTTGGGGTACATAGTTAATGCATGAAAGTGTAAATCCAGAGTAGATATGTCTCAAAGCAGACTGAAAACTAACCTCAATTATTCTCTCTCATCATCCAGTTTTATCTCACTGAGAACAACTGAGAAAAGTTGTTTTTCTGTTTGACTGGTTTTAAGCTGACTCCTGAAAAATAACTGGCTAGAACACTGCTTATTTTGTGCAACTCCTCAATCTGAGAATAGAGTGGGCAATTTAGTATAAGCAACTTCTAACCTTTTCACAATAACACCTTTGATTAACAAATGGCTTATTTCTGTCTTTGCCAAGGTTCTTCCCTTGCAGGTAAGAATTTAAATGACCACAAGGTTCCACCTATCATTATGACAGCCACCTATACAATTCAGAGCACACAGCCAGCCTCTTCCCTACAGAGATGAAGAACATCATTCCCAGACATAATATTTGAATCTTGCTGTACCCAAATGAATTATGGATTCCCCATCCCAAAAATAAAATAAAATTATAAAACCAAACCATCTCATTTTCCTCATCGTTAACCAGGAAGGAAAATTTCTTTGACTGCATTTGACCCAAGTAACAGCTCAATGGTATTCTTTGCCTATGACAATACAACTTCCTTGTTTAGATCTCAAAATAATGATCTCAGGAAGTGTTACATTTTTGCTTTCAAGCACCACGAGATAGCATTCTTCCCCCCCTCCCATAACCTCCCCTTCCAAATTAAAGGCCACGAAATATGTTTCCATAATTACTTGTTCCACTTAATACAAAGGTAATTAAACTAGAAACAAACGACTTTCTCTTGATTAGGTATATTGTTACAGAAAGTCAAGGCAGCAAAAAAAAAAAAAAAAAAAAAAGAAAAGAAAAACAACCAAAATAACTGTGGATGATAGTGCTACTGAACAAGGCCCTGGCAGATACACAGATAACTGAACTAAGGGATGGATCGATGAATGCTAAAATTGTGCCAGGTAGCAGCACACAGAGTTTGTTTCCAGGACTAAGAAAACTTCATGTGGCTGAATTAACAGAACTACTTTACATTTTAGAACAGTCAGCCAAACTTCACATTTTTCATTGTATTTATGCAAATTAAGTTTCAGCTGTAAAACAGTGAGGTTTTTTCTCCCCTCCACACTTCTCCCTTTCAAACCATTCTCCTTCTGTTCAACACTTTCATTATATTATCACAGAACAGTTGAGGTTGTAAGGGACCTCTGGAGATCATCCATCCCGAAGGCCCCAGATAATCTAGAGCCAACTGTCCTGAACCATTTATCATTATCTTAAAGGATGGAGACTCCCCAGCCTCTCAGGGTAACTTGTTGCTTCAGTACTCAGCCACCCTCACAGAAATGTTTCCTTATGTTTAGATGCCTTGTCCCATCACTGAGCAACACTGAAAAGAGCCTGGCTTTATCTTCTTTGCACCCTCCCTTCAGGTATTGATAAAGTGGTATAAAGTTCCACTGAGAAACCTGAAGAGGCCTGGAAGATTCTCAGGTCCTCAGTTCAACCCTTTAAATTGAAGGAAAAATGCAAGACATCTAGAACATCCGAGCACACAAAAAGGTGCACACTTTTCTATTAACTGATTATGGTTCCTTTAAACCCTGTTTTTAACAGGGCTTTTGATTTACACTAGAGACATCTAGAAACTCTGAGTACATTAATGGAATACTTTTTTTAGGATAAATGTTAAGCTATGAACTGAAGGAAGTATCCAAAAAGAGACAAGGCTGATGAACTCTTGTTTACTATTTTATCCTTTGATATTACTAAAAATCATTTGAATTCCAGTTTTCCGAAGTCTGAACCATTTTCACTAGGACTGGGTTTAAACAGCTGGGTAGTAGGCGAAGTTATAGCTATCTATTATTTAAATTCTACTTATTAATCTCTTCCTGCCCACATATAGCAGGCCACAGAAGCAGTACCTCTTAAGCGTAAGATTCAAATACCTACAGACTCAGTAATATGCATAACCAAGGAATATAAAGGAAATCTCTCTAAATGTAATCCTGAGGGCAAAATGCTTTCAAATTAAGTCTCATCTTGCATGTGCTTAAGTTGCTGTGAAGCAAATTAAAAAGCGTAACAGAACACATTCAGTCACGGAGAAGAAACTTACGAGGAAGTTGTTGGGGTCGTTCTGGAGGAAAGAAGTCTCCTTTGGGAAAGGCTCGTTCATCCTAAAAATAATTCAATACATTAAGCTGGTACATGACCCTGGCCTGCTTTCTTGCTAGAATTATTTCTTGCCCCCGTCCAATTACAGAAACTTAAAGTAATCCTTATTGTATTTACTATCATCTTTTAGAAAAATAATTAGATATAGCCTTCCCCAGTTACATGACTTGGTATCACAAGGCATTAGGCCAAGTCTTTCCAACAGAACGTGCATTATTTCAACTCATAAACTACAATGGAGCTGCAAAGCACAGGGCTATGTTTGTCATAACACGCTGTTTAGTTCTGTCACACCAATCTGGAAGCCACACATCACCCCCCCAAAAAAAATCACAAGCATTGTGTCAGTTCAAAAAGCATAGGAATTTGAACATACTTACCATTTTTACATGCATTGGCCTGTCAAACAGCAGCTGCCCATTAAACATTGCTTTTGTTTCATTAAGGATTATCTTGCAAGCATTAAAACCACAAAGAAAAAAATTGAAAAATAAATTGAAACGCTATCTGATGCAGAGTACAAAAGAAACCACAGAACAAAAGAACTCCATGTAGCTTAGTTATTGTTCAGACTATGAAAAAATCCTTCTGCTTTTTCCAAAACTAAAAACCTTCCGAAACTTACTAATGAAAATAAAATGTAAGTTAAAAAGCAGTCCCGTGATTAAGAATAAAGTCAATAAGACACCCCTTAAAATGTATCTCAAAACCAGTGTCAGTGTTAGAACATTACACTGGAAGCTTTAGCTATTTCAAACACGAGAGAACATGCAGACCTTCCCACGACTTTCAAATCAGCAACTATACGTGTGTCACAGGATTCAGTAACATTAATATTTTAGGCTTTAGCTTACCCTGACAAGGCTTAACTTTTTATATTGTGTGTGTTTGTGTGTGTGGACAGGCTGAATGGGGACAGGCTGAAGGAATGAGGACAGGCAGAAGGAGCTGGCTTGTTCAGCCTAGAGAAAAGAAGGATGCGGGTGACCTCACTGCAGCCTTTCAATACCTAAAGGGAGCCTACAAACAGGAGGGGAATCAACACTTTGAAAGGGTGAGTGACAGCAGGACAAGGGGAAATGGTTTTAAGTTGAGGGAAGGGAGATTTAGGTTGGATGTCAGGGGGAAATTCTTTACGGAGAGAGTGGTGAGGTACTGGAACAGCTGCCCAGAGAGGTTGTGGATGCCCCATCCCTGGAGGTGTTCAAGGCCAGATTGGATGGGGCCCTGGGCAGCCTGGTCTAGCATTAGGTGGGAAGGTTGGTGGCCCTGCATGTGGCAGGGGGGTTGGAGATTCATGATCCTTGAGGTCCCTTCCAACCCTGGCAATTCTGTGATTGTGTGTGTGTGTGTGTGTGTGTGTGTGTGTGCGCGCACGCGCATGTGGACTGCTATGTAGCAAATCACAGCTTGGACGGTGTAAGGATATGGATGACAAAAGAACAAACCAGGTCAAGCCTGTTCACATTGCAGGTGGATCTGCTACATTCCTCCCTTACCTCCATTACAGTAACATAAGACAAATCTTTTCTAATAAATTACACTTTATTACCAGTTGTGACCTAGAGACAAAAATTTACTACCAGGACTAGAAATTCATACATCCACCACTGTTAATGATTCTGAGCAAATCAGAAAAGTTCTTTCAAGATGTATTTTTCACTTTCTTTTTTTCCAGTTTTCTTTACATTTTCCACCCACTATAATGCAATAAATGCACTTACTTAATGCAATTATTGCACTTACTGCAATAAAGATTCTTAACTACAATACCATAATTTAAATTTTATCCCGCTTTGCTTATTCACAAAACTTTACACAGGACAGGGCAGCAAACCTACTTACTATTTACTGTTAATACTATTTAAGGATACATATAGCCTGAACAGCCTCTATGGCTTGTTCAAAAGTGACAGTGCCAATTCCACGACTTTTGCCATCTTTATCTTCTAGTATGTCTGCTCGAACCACAGCACCAGCCATGCTGAAGACTTCTTTCAGTTTCTTCCAACCAACCTTGTAATCCAACTGGAAGACAAGTGATATTAAAAGCATGAGAAAGCTTTCCAACAAAATAATACCTTTCATGTTCTCACTTTCCTTTCTCAGTATCTGCAATCACAAGAATAAGTAGTGTTCAGACAGATGGGATGAAATGTAAATAACAGGATGTCAGAGAATGCTCCAGAACCTCATGTATTACTCAACACTCTAATATATAGGAAACAGCAACCTTACTTTACTCAGAGAATCACCGAATAATCTGGTCTGGAAAGGGACTTCCAGAAGTCACTACTCTTAACTCACTGCTGAAAACAGCTCTAATTAGTTCAGGTCATTCAGGGCCATGCCCAGCTCAGCTGTGAGCACTGTGAAGAGCATATAGCTGACAATCTCTATCCAAGCCCTCCAGCATTTCATCAGTTTCAAGGTAAAAAAAAAAAAAAAAAAAAAATAGAAGCGCCCATCTTCCAACTCACGTACCCTAAAAAGAGCTTGGTTCTGTTTTCTGTGTCCCCTGATGAGAGACCTGATGCAGCAATCAGGTATTTCTTTAGCTTTCTTCCTTTAAAGCTGAACAAACCCAGACCCTTCAGACTTTCCATGAGTTCACATTCTCTAGTCTCCATCTATCTCGATGTCTCTCCACTGCCTCTCCTTCAAATAAGCTACATTTTCCTCTGCTGACCATGGTTAGTTTGAAAACACCACGTACTCTAAAGAATCAGGGAAGCACAATGAGGAAAAATGTTTTTACACTACATCCATGACAGCTTTCCCAGCAAAGATCTCATTTTTTGTTCATAGGAAGCACTGAAAGCTTACTGTCCACTCAGCAGGTGTTCCAAGTAAGTTACTACTCATTTTTACAGAGAAATTCTGCAGCTCTTCCTTTAATTTACTAGATTGAACTCATTTAAGATCCAGGTTTTCTCTACACAGACCATACAAAACACTTACATTTGCAACAAAGACAGTGCTTCCAAGTCTCCCTGCCTGTAAAGCATGAATGATCTCATTGGGTATGTTGGGATTGTTGAGTATACTAGGTGGGATATTGATCATTCCAGGGCCACCAGGGCCTGGGCCAATACCCATTCCACCAGCTGCCATGACCTTCTGCATTGCTCTCCTGGCATGCTCACCATCAGGATCCTGCAAAACACAGAAACAACAAATTAAGTTTGCCACAATTCCAATAAACGCATGGGGATTTAGTAGCATGGCCACAAGTCAAAAGAAGAGATTTTCTTTTATATGTGTCTATCTGGTCCCTGTAAATCTACAGTCAATCACATTGCTATATTTTTATTATCATCTTATTTTTTAAAACCAAAAGTATGAGGCACCTTCAAGTTAGCAAGTTACTCATGCATTTCCCTTCATTCTGAAGGTATGTATTTATTATTTAAAACCCACACCAAACCTCAGCCACATTTGTTCTGAAGACAGAATGACATTGCAAAGGTTTTAGAAGAGAAATGGCTATTAACTTTTGGCATTTTGAAAACAATACAACAACTCATTAATCTTGCAATTACACTTCACAAGACAAGATACACTGTGTAAAATCTCAAGAAGATTCCTTTGGGCAGCTCTTACGCCTCAACCTCCTAAGTCTCCAAATTGAAAAAATACTTGGGGTGTATCATCATATTACTGTGAGATCTCACGTTTTAGGATGTTCTTAAAATGTGAAGCACAGGACAAAGACTTCTAGCAAGGAAATAAAATTATTTTAACTTCATACTGAAAGTGAAAGTGAGAACCTTCACGATACATGGTAAACTGATGTTGCTTAAATCAGAAATGTCAAATTGTGTTCAGTGAGCAAGTGAAAAAAATCAAAATTCATTCCATTAGTCAGAAACAGAGGTGTTAAAAATAAAAGTTACTTAAATTAAACAATATCTTTATCTGAATTTTAAGAAGAAAAAATAGCACATCTGTGAAAATAGGTGGAATTATACTTTTCATGATTAATCCAGCAAAATCTACTTTAATCAGTCATTCACTTGAAGGCTTTCATGCTTTCCAGCAATGAAACAGCCAACACGGAGATGTACATGCTGGGCAGTTGGCAAAACTCATGCTAATATTGTCTACAACAATTTAACTCCTTTCACACAGTCAGAATCCTTGGCTTGGAGAAGCGGTACTGAGCCCCTTACAACTGAAGCATGCTTCACCCATTTCAGCTATCATTTCTGTTCTGTTTGTGCCATTTAAGCAGAAATATTCAAGTATGGCAATCGCTTTATGAAGACTTGGTCAAATTACAACTATTTCTTTCCAAGGTCTAATACCAACCGGGCAATGTCACTTTCAGTTCTAAATGTATATAACAGGAAAACTAATCACACACAGCCCAATTTCAATACCTTTTTCTCCCAAGAGCCTTTCTGAAAAGTCAGTGCTTGGTAAGTTTCAGGTAGAACCACTTTTCTAATAATCCATTTCTACTCTCACTTCCCTGAAAGGGCAGCAAGAGGTCACCAGCAGCAGAGGATGGCTTGCAGCAAGACTCAAACCACTGCTCCTCAGAATGCATAAAATCATGTAAAATAAGCTAGATTCTGAGAAGTGCTGCTACTTGCACACCTCATTCTTTTTCCTCAAGTGCTTCTAAGAATATACATGGACTTTCTGCACACATTTCCCATCTTACACTCATTCAGGTGTTTTTTCTCCCAACCATTCGGGGTGGTACAGGCACAGCAGAACATGAAGCCTGCTTAGCCAAAAACAACTTGCTTACCCTACGGCCAAGAGTCACTGTTAACACTGAAGAAGTCTCTCTTGATTTTTGTTTAATTGGGCCTTTGATGTAGCTACAGGTTCTAAGCTGCTGGAACAGAAGTTTAAACTTGTCAATGAATAAGGATTAACTCATGGTACAGTTGAGCGTGTCACAGGGGTTGACGACAGCAAAGCCACTAGAACGGAAACAAATCTTCAAAGTATTTCAGAAACCAGCTTATTTTATGGAACTGTTTGCAGAACACATTCATCATGATGCAGAATTAAATGGAAAGCAGTCAGTCAAGAACAAACAATACTCATGCAAGTTGCTTTTTCAAGTCATATACCTGCAGTTACAGCTTGCTTTGCCCAAGTTCTGCCTTACTATCAGAAGCAACTATTTTTTAAATCAAGTTTAGTCTAGGCAACCACATTCAAACTGAAGTTCAGCAACATATGCTAGGGGTAAAGAAAATTTAATATCTATTTCAAGAGTCATGCTTTTGGTCAAAAATCATCAGGTGCAAGTGAGTAAGCCATACTGCTGGACTGCAGAGCACCCCTCTGCCTTTTTCCACGGCGCTGAAAGAACAGATGTGAGTCTTACTTCTTTCACTTTCAACGGTCTTCCACCAAGACTATGCTTGTTCAAAACCTCTGCAGCCTTTTTCATGCTTTCTTCCATCTTGAATTCAACAACACTGTGAAGATACAAGACTTCTAAGAACACTGCTTGTATCTTAAGAGTTACCTCATTTCTTGCTAAAAATTCATAAGTGAACTTACGCGCATCCCTGATGATATCATTTCACAGACGAATAACAAGGAGAGGAGGGAAGAAAAAATAAAGTAAGTAAAAGCACAAAACACAAACAACATTTTAAAAAAGTCAATTCACATTAGTTAACTCTAATAGAAAAAAAATGAATGTAATGTTACCCAATAAAACCTTCATTACTTGAATTCCATAAGATGTAATTGCTTATGCATTAAAAGGGTTAAGCTGTAGTTTCTGAAGTTGTAACAAGCAGAACTAAGTCCATGTTCTCCAAGAAAAATACCACACACTTCATATCAACTGTTCTTGCCTGTCATACAGCAAAATCCTGGCCATATTCTCTCACCCTAAATCCATACCCTTCAGGACAGTTAAGTGAGCTGCTACTGTTTCTTCCTGCAAGATATCTTCACTGGACTGAAGGACTTAAGTCAATTTCTAAACTTAAATGCATATTGCCTTCATAGGTACTTATGTTTACTCTCACAGGAAGTATATTTTACAGAACCTGCTTCTACACACTGCCCTTACAAGTTCAGCAAACCACTACAGTGACATTTTCCAAAACACAAGTATTACTTTAATATTCCATACCACTATACATACTGCTAAGGTCCATGGGCAATGCAAACAGCCAACACCAACTGAACACAGTGGAAGACCACCCTAACACTGTTTCCAAGTTCCCATCCCACCACCTCCCCATTCCCGCAGCTTTTAAGCAATCCTGTGCTATAGCCACTAAGCATACACACTCTGCCTCCCTGACTTCCTTTCATTCCACGCCACTATACAATTACATTTGTCATGTAGAAAATCCACAGAAGAAATTCTCACAAACACTTACCCTTGACTTTCCTTCAGCGTCCATTAAGAGCTCCACGTATGTTACCTCACCAACTACAAATCAGATTCCAGACGACACATATACCAAGGGAGAAAAGCCAAGAAAACAATGGGAATTTAGAACAATCAACCGTGTATGGAGCCTCTGCCTTATAAGAAAGCCCAGAAACACTCCATGTTCTCTAAACCACAAAACTGGACAATTACAGGTATGCAGTAAAATCTTAAGAATTAAGTATGTTCTTGTTTTTCCTCCACTTGAAAAGCTGACTATTTCCACAATATCTATTTATTCAATCTTTAGTGCTCACTGATGACACTTCAGGCAATCCAAATCTATGAGGAAGTCTGCAAAACAGTTTTCCTTCTCTTTGCATGGCATGCAGTCTCATCTCCCCAGCTCAGAACTTGAACAGTCATTCACTTTTCTCAGGACTTTTCTCCAGTCAATATCTAAAGAAGGGATCAGACTGACCCGACAGACCAGAAGATCATTCACTGCCTACTTCATTTCAGCAATTTAGCCCATTGTTAAGTAGAATTTCAGTCCACATTTTGGGCTTGATAATAAGTAATTAGCTGTCTGCCATATTTGCCTCCAAGACAAAACAGCTTAGAGCAAGATGCAAAACACACCAGAAAACCATATCTGCACCATTCCTCACAAGATTGGGATTGCTTTTTGTTATGTTGATCTCTTTTGCGTTTGTTTTGTTTTTGTGACCACAGAACTGTATGATGTATCTCCAGAACACAACTACCGCAATGGCTGCTGCCCTTGAAGTGAGTGGCATACAGAGGTTTTTCAGAATCACTTTTTTTTTTTAATAAGACTTTTTTCTTTGCACATTCTACTTTTTAAATACAAGATAAGAGGACTCCAAGTTATATTATCTGAAAGGTGGAAAGAAAACAGTATCACAACCAGATGTGAATACTGATAGCATAGTCTAAGCAAGGGAATCTCACATTTAAGAGTTTCCTTCCCAGAGAGGGAGAGCACTCAGCCCCAGCACCCACAGGAGCAGTCCTTCATCAGACACATACCACCATTGGAATGGACTGTTCCGTATTTTTTTTCTAGAAGCTGAAAGAAAAGGAATGCTTGATAAAATTGCATTTTTCTTCTTCCATTTCCAATTTAAAAACAAATTAATCCATGTCAACATTCCATCCAAAGAGCAGTTAGTTTGACAGACTAAAGCAGTCATTCGATCATATTTTCATGAGGTTCAAGCCTGGTAGAGCCAAACAAACCCCTTCAAAATGGACAGGGCAGATTAGAGTGCTCACTAATTATCCATAGTATTATTCATTACTTCAATGACAGCTCTTGAAATAAAGCATAACAAAAACCATCTCCTCCCTGTAATCTGAACAGTACGAGATCACGCCGTACCAGTGGGATTGCTTCCACAGCCAACAGAATGAAGGGACTGCACTGTCACAGTCCTCCCAGCACCATCTCTGGTGGGACAGGACATGGGCACCGTGCACCCAGTCCAAACATTCCGCATTACCACGACATTCTGAAGCCATTTATCTCAACAGCAGCAGCCAATGGAACTTTTATCAAGAACGCAATTGTGATTCAACAATTTATGCAGTAAGACAACAAATGCCCAGACTGCCTACAGTAGAAAAGCACTCAGTTTCACAGAGCATAGCAATGACAAGTTACAAGCCTGCGACTCTGCGTTCTCAATAACACTTCTGTGCCCCTGGATCAAGGGTTCTCTGAGCTGCTAATCAAAGCCAGCTACAGCTCCTAACACACACACCAGCGCTTCCAGAAAGAAGTCTGCCCACCTTGAACATAACGTTGTAAATATAATTTAACATGCTTTTTTTTTTTTTTCTTTTAAAAGGAACATGACCTCTGAACAAGATTTCCTGAAGTCTGATACAGCAGCAATTGTGTATTACCTGGAAAATTGTGTCAATTTGCTAAGTACTCCACATTCAAGCCTTACAGACGCCTGCACTAAAACTAAAACACACATCTTGAAGGACCTTTGAATTTTCCTGAAGAGCCAGAAAACCACAAACAAAACATGATGTGTGCGGAGGGGGGAAACGACCCAGATACTAAGCCACTACACTATTTAAGAAAACAATTCCAGATTACAGAATTGAAGGAGGAAAGAAAAAAAAAAACAGCTCTTTTCACTTTTTTCACCTGAGAAACATGTTAGCTTGACAGTTCTTCCAGACTTTTTATTTGAGGCTGGCAAAGGAAACCTGTGGTAGGCCATGTTTTACTTGGCTTCTTTGTAGAATTCCAAACCACAGGAACATCAGAAGATCAGGAAGTGAGGATGTATCAGTGATAGAAGGCAAGGATAGCCCGTAACTTTGCAAAGACAATTAAGCCACAGAGAAATAGCAACAGCAGATAGCCCTGTCTGAAACCTCCTGAGGGCAAAAGGAACACAGCCCTTTCTGCTAGCAAACAGTTAGCTTGTGTGACAGAAGATATCCTGCATCCACAAGCAAAGAAATTTCATTCAAACACAAGAGAAGACCACTTACAGTACTTAAAAGGAGCCAACAATAAAGATGAGGAGACTCTTTATCAGAGTGTGTAGTGATAGGACAAGGGGTAACAGCTTTAAACTAGAGGAGGAAAGATTTAGATGAGATGTTAGGAATTAGGAAGCAATTCTTTACTGAGTGGTGAGGCCCGGGCTGTGTTCCCATCCCCAGAAGGGCACACAGCCACGCTGGATGAGGCTCCAGGCAGCCTGAGCTGGTAGGTGTCCCATAGCACAAGAGGTTGAAACTAGATGATCATGAAGGTTCCTTCCAACTCAGTCTATTGTATCATTCTATGAATGCCAGATCAGCCCCCAGGGGGAGAGAAAATTACAGAAAATACTAGCTCTAAGTTAATGCAGATATAATTAAGGAATATGTACTGCACAGTGTCATGACAGACTTCCTTTTTAAAGCTCTTATCTGAGAGAGTTCAGGAACTCAGCAGTTCCTAATACAGATAACTGCAGCAGAAATGGAAACAAGTAGAAAAGCTAACTAAAGCAATCTCTACTCTTATTTATGACCAAGTGCTACTTCATACAGTCATCATTTCTCCTCTGGGGAGAGAATATAAAATCTGGGAAGTTTTATCTGCACTGAAAATTTAGACTTTAGTCTAAATTTAGCTAGTTAGTCTGTGAGATTCACACATCTAAGAAATAACTAGGAGAAAACTGAGAAATAACTAGGAGAAAAAGCTCAGCTGTAGACATCAGATTTGAGGAATATGAAGTTGGGCAATATGATTCTCTCTGAAAGATCCAAAGATGCAAGTATCAGCAAGTAGAGAAGCACAGAAAATGAGGAAGTGGTAAATGCTTTATATAACAGTAGTTGCTTTGACTCAAAGTGTCAAAAGTAAATAATAAATAAAGTAGCTTCTCAAGACAACACCAAAATTAAATACAGTTCCATTATCTTCACTACAGTCAAAACAAATGATGCAAAAGCAATAAGACTGTGCTATCAAAAGCTTGATACCTTTAATATTAGACAATTTGTAATTTGCTAATTACCCCTTCATTTATGGTGCTTGAAAGCTCATGACTGGCAATTGCTAGAAAGTTTCATGGAGGGTAGGGAAGAGACAACACTTAATGCACATGATGTACAAAGCTTTAGTTAAAAGGTGAGAAGAAAAATACTTTTACCAAAGGGGAAATGGATAATTTTTAGCACAGGGGAGTGGAAGTCTCACTTTCACGTGAGGGACCAGAAGAAAAAAGCCTGAGCAGTTTTGGTTCTACTCCACCACCTTGAAAAGGCGGTTAGAGCAATGAAAATAGAGCAACTTGATGGCTGCAACTGATTTGATGGCCTAATCTTAGTGGTCATTCCCAACTTTAATGTGAAAGAAGTAGTCAGATCCTCAAAGTCTTAATTGAATTATCTACACTGAAAGCTTTAATGCTAATGAAATTTAAGATATTTGCTTAAAATATTGTTAGCATTAGAATGGAACTGAAACCTCCTCTGTGCATCTTGCTGGAAATCTTACTGATTGTGCCACCTCTTGAACAAGGTGGCAGACAGCTCAAGAGCAATTTCTGTTCTTCGTAAAACGCCACAATTCCCATTAAATTTAACTATCAAGGCAGAAATGCTAAATTTAGTTTGGTTTAAAAAAAAAAAAACAACAGTACAACATAAGTTTGCACTGGTAAGTCCTATTATGAGGTACCAAATTCCACTGAATGGTTTTTCAGTATGTTTAAGTGAAGCACTGCCCTCAGAAATCAGGCTTAAACAGCACTCACAGCTCAGCTCTGACTCATATTTGGTGCATAGCTGGATTTAAAAGATCTAAAGCTTACAGATACAACCTACTGACTGTACAAAGTAAGTCCTGAATGGTAAACATTGTGCAAAAGAAAACAAAGAAGTTAAAGGCTTGCAATCACCTCAGCTCTCAGCTACTATTTTGTTTTTCTAAGAACACTCAGGTGCCTTGCTGTGAACATATCATACCCATCAGTACTGGCAAACCCATGGTGCAGTCACCATGCATGTAAATTCATGACAGAAAAGACTTCAGACAGCATTCTCACATGTCTGAAAAGTACCACCAAGTTTCAAATTGTGAAAGTTCTTTCCAACACCAATGGAAAACACAAAACTCCAGCTCTACTTGCCTTTTAATCACTATAACTTACTGCAGTACATTTTCCGCTTTGATCAGAAAGTGAATTAAGCTGAAACATCTGCAATTAACAAAAGTACAACTGTTTTGGCTGAGACAGTCAATTTTTCCTTCATAGCATGTAGTATGATGCTGTGTTTTGGCTTCAGATGAAAAACAATGCTGGTAACACATCAACATTTCAGTCGTTGCTGAGGTGCACTGCACAGAGCTCTAAGTTCTAATCTTCCTGTTGGAACAGTGATGATAGCATGCAGGGTATTTTACTGGCATCCACTGAAATTCTACTTCCTTGTGCAGAACGAAGGGCACTGAAGCATTAGCTGCAGTAGCAGATTCAATATTAAAAATAAACTGACTAGTACAAAGGTGGTTGTAGAACCTGATGTTGCAGAATGATGGAAGCAGTTCAGGAAGGAAGGAGGGAGGGAGGTTGAGAGGCCTGCAGAAGATCCATTTTTAAGTAAATTGAGATAGGAGAAGAAATCCCTTTATGACAAGATGCTGTTGAGAACTTGTTAGCACACCAACTGAAAGCAAGGGAGGAAAAAGACAGATAAATTAACCCATCCTTTGCTCTTTGCCCATCAAAAACTTCAGTCTGAAAGCACACCATGAATCTTCTCTGGCTCTGAAGCCCATGTAGCCCTCCAGGAACAGCTGCCTTGAAGTATGAACAGTTGTTACTCTCAAACTGATGAAAATGCTGTACAGTACCTGGGGTCAACTACAGTAACAAGAGGGCTTCAGCTGTATCTTTAAGAGGCCACAAAGATTCTAACAACTTCAGGAGACAGAGCAAAAGAAAAGACTGTATATGTAGTTTAGCTGTTGCTTTTTTTCATATAAAGTTTAATCCGCAAAAAGCGTTGTTCTCTCTCCTCAAATCTGTTCCTACATCTAGGTTCTGATAGGAAGAGACAGACGTGCCTGCAAGATAAGCGGTTACAACCATTCTAATACAAGTAGTCCCTAGGCTGTCCTGAGACCCTTACATGTGATGTGAGCACAGCCTTGACTGCTCCTAGCTTTGCCACAGACCAGAACATAACTACTTTTATAGTTAACATTCCTCCTTGTACTGTCTGCCATCCTGCTAGTCTTGACAAGAAAAGGTTTTAAATACAAAATTCTGTACTTCCTAAAGGAATCTATAAATGTCTCAAATTCAATTATTTGTTGTAATCATGCAGTATTGCACAATGTATACCAGCTGTCATGAAGTATTACCATTTTGTTCCCCAAGACAGAGACATTTGATGGGGGGACAGATTAAGACATATTAAGTATTTGATCACATTTACTTTTAGATTCCACTTACATTCTGAAGACCTGCTGCCTCATTCTTTTGAAGCCACCTACCAATTGCCAGTAATCAGTGCTGATAAAACATTGTGTCTGTCAGCCAGTACAAGGGAGTTGCAAACAAGAACACTTGGTTATTTTGTTAACAACTTTTTAATACTGCATACCTGTAATTGAGTTTCACCAACGAATACACTGAAATGGCTGAACTAAGGCGTTACTCTTGAGAGAGATGTCACCTTTAGAAGATTTCAGATGTGCGCATCTGAAAGAACCAGATCATGGAAATATCAGACCTCCAAAGCTCATATCCTAACCCATACTTACTGACACAAAACAGCTGATGGAGGTGAACTCCTCCGTTCAGTCCCCTGCTACGCCATTGCTGCTAACAGCTTCAGTCTTTAGACTGCCAAGCAATGCAGCAGTCACAAATCCCCTACGTTTACCCTTTGTGTACAAATCCATTTCACATGCTCTCAAAGCCTTGAACATTTGGCCTGTAATTCTTACACTCACAAACCAAGAATTCTAACATTTAGATTTTTCCTCAGCTACATTCCTGGTTCTTGGAACTACTATGCCTTATATCAAGAAGCACCGATTCAGCGAGTTCAAGCACAGCACAAAAGCACCAATTTGGAAGAAGTCAGGAACTAATTAGAATGAATCACAACTACACAGCAAATCTAAACTGTAATGTTTTAAGAAGCAGTCCCAAAAACCAAGAACAATGCTTCTCAATATTTAGCATATCAACCCTGCAGACAGAATGAAGAGGTTTCAACGTTCCCCTAGGAGTATCTGCTGGAATGAGCAGCTGAACAGCAAGGCAGGAAACAATCTCACATCGGACTTTTCCATCCACGTGAACTGGAGAGAAACCACAAAACACTTGGAACGGAATTCAACATAGCACTTAAAGTTAGACATCTACACATACAGATACTCCTAATAACCAATGTATCTTGTGTAGCAAAGTGAAAGCATAGTTTAAAGCAAGGGACCATGCATAATTGGGGCTTGTTAAAGCAGTCTCTTAAGACTGTAATCTTCAGATTTCAGGAAACCATTGGTTGCATCTCAAGTGTCAACATCTCACGTCCTCTAACTATGGCAGTTTGTCATGGCTTATAGTCCTTAAGTTCATTGCACAGACTCAGCAGCTCCATTTTGCCTCCAAAAACAGACATTGGAAAACACTTTTGGAAGTGTTTTTCCTGATTCTTTAGGCCACAACTCATGAAACATCATCCCTTATCTAGTTCAAACAACAGTGAACATTGCTCTCTATCTTGCTAGGCTTATGCTATGTATTTTAGAAGTGACCCACAAGAGGAATGGTTGCATTCATAACTCCTAGCACGGTTCGAGATATTTTATTGATGGGGAAGCCAATTTTCTGGCTGACCCACCGCATTTCCAAAGCAACTTCAAAATCTGCAGGCTGGGCATCAACTTAAAGAAATAACACTAAGTGAGCCAAGAATCTGCATTTAGACTCATCACCACCTGAGTGTAATCAACTCAGTTTCTTCATCATCTTGAAGAGATGAAGATGCTAAGGCCTGCAAACTAAGAAGGTTCCCGTTCAGGGTGTAAGTTGAAGAGAACCAGGGATGAGGAAAACAGGGCTTTGGAAATCAAGTTTATTCTATCTGTGTTGAGGTACATGCCAAAGCATAAACCTGATTTTTCTCCTTTGCAGGTCACCCTTAAATACATTTTTACTGATATCAACTGGCAATGCGGATCTTTCTCTAAGCCCAGATCACTACAAAGTTTGGAGACACACATGTAGGAACACACTTGCTAGATCAGCATTACATAATTAACTTACTACCAAGAGACAATAAAATTCTTCAGGAAGTTTTACTGCATGTCAAGACTAAAACCTGATAAAAGCCTCTTTTTTCTCCACCAATAAGACAAATGCTCTTCGTAACCTCTGATGAAACGCTATAATAAATATGCCAACATGTCTATAGAAGATCTCCCCATCTGGAAGGCTGCCAGAGAACAATACTGTGCAGCAAAAAAAAAAGCCTTCAAGGAGATCTTTCCCAAAACTCATGTCGTAAGTTCACCCAGAACTTCAACTGTTAAGTTCACAAAGTTAGCAGCAAGTCAGATGACAGACACCACTTGATCAAAATTAGTTGTACTTTACCTTTCTCCTTGACCAGATCTTTCAGAGACTGCCACTTCACATCAAATGGAATATTTGTAATAAAAGCTCTGTATCTCTTGGCAGGATTAGCGTATGGCTCAAAGCGATTCCCTCCTCTTTTCACACTCTTCTCTTTCCTTTTCTCATTCTGACTCGGTCGTTCACCTTCACTGCAAACAATGAAAGATAATGAGACATATTAAGTACACTGACATTCTACCCGTGTCATACCACCCTACAGAATGTTATTTTTCTATATTCAAAACAAAAATCAAAACTTTCAAGATTTCATCTACTACTCGCAGCACGATCATAAGAGCAGAGATTGGCACTCACACAATCAGTGCTACACACTGTATTCTAACAAGGATATCCCAGCAGTACACAACTTGTACCACCACAACACGCTACCCTCTCTCACATTTATTTATGCAGCATAACAAAAGCTTCTGACAACTTCAGACGATGAATGTCTTCAATGCCAAGCAGGCAGAACTGCACATCCTTGTGATGCTCCAGACCAGATATCCACTACTTTTTCCTTAACCTATCATTTTTCAACATCTTTTAGACAAATAATACATTCATCCACCATATTTATATTCTTGCACTGTAAGAATTTCAGCCAAGTGATGCTGCATCTAAGCACTCCCTTCAGTGACAACACTTTTTACTCTCCACCCCCCAAATATAATTTTTGGACAATGCAAATCCAAAGCTGCCACGCCTTTCAACAAACACCCAGAATAGTCTCCATAACTATTTCAGAACACTAGCTCTAACAAGTCAAAAGTAAGCAAGAAGAAACTATTTCTGAACCAACCTAGCTGCCCATCAGGTCTTAACAGGACATAAATGCCACTAATCATGGAATGGTTTGGGTTGGAAGGGACCTCAGAGATCACCTTGCTCCAACCCCCTCCCACCAGACCAAGTTGCTCAGAGCCCCATCCAGGCTGGCCCTGAATGCCCCCAGGGAGGAGAACAGCACTATTGAAAAACAGCACTCAGTATATAAGATGTAAGTACTCAAAAATAAAATAAGAAAATGAAATCTTTAGTCTCAGCCTGACACGATTTTTTAACTGAGTCGATTAACTTTCCTGCTCACTGTGTGCTGTTCAGAAGATGCAAAACCACTGCTTTAGAAGGAGACCAAGAGAACACAAGTCTTCTTCATCAACTTATTTGTGTATACAATGAGTTTTTACAGAGCCTATACAGTCCAAGCCATGTCAGAAACTAGTATTTGTGTAAGAAATTTGATTTCTGATGTGAACGTACTTCAACATCAACACTATTCACTCCCCTAGAACCATTTCAAATCACCGAGCAGATACAACAGCCTGCAGGGTGGGATGCATGCACTTGTCTATGAAGTGTTATATTGGAACAAATTCCTCATTTTCACTGTGTGACAACTTTTTTAGTCACAAACACTTCTTGAAATCAAATACACAGAAGTGTTGTACTTAACAGGCACAACCATAACAGCAAACAGGATTTGTCCTTAACTATGGCCATTGTGTTTCAACTGGACAGCAAAGAAGATATAGGTTCTGTATGACAAGTAATGTGCTGGAAGGAAGGTCTATAATGAAACGCTTTAATTAGTTATCTACAGTATTTAATCAGAAACTGAAGTTTTAGACTTTCCCACTTGGAGCTTTTGAAAAGCTCCTTAAATGATGAAATAATGAAAAACTCCAGAACAGGTGAGGAGAATCCTTGGAACTCCTTAACTTCTGTTTGACTGAAGAAATAACACAAAGTTGAGCACATCTGCTAGAAGCTACACCCAACGCACAGCTGTTCCTCAACCTTGGAACTGTGACACACAGGTAGAACTGCTGTGAAACGTGCTTCAAGCTCACAGCGTGATGCAAAGGCATTTTCCAGTTTTGCATTTAAATCTCTCTGATTAGATTATAAACATATCAAGCTGTCACATATTTCTATAAAGAATTCAGGCAAGCAACACTACCTGCCATTAAAGGCAAATACAAAGCTAGGAATTATTCCTGCAAACATTCAGTGTAACAAAATCCAGCCAAAATCCAGGTGAAAAGAAACTGCTTCAGCTACAAGGTTTCTTATTTGTAGGACTTCAGGTATACCTCCACAGCTATCCCCAACACCCAAAAAACAATAACAGTAAAAGCATGACAGCAAGGTGCGGGGCCACAGAGGTTCATGTCAAACACGAACACAACTGATTATTCAGGACTTCCTTACAGCAGGAAGGAGTGAATTCCCCACGTCACCTAAAAATACATCATGTCTGTGTGTGTCATTAAGAGAGAGAGGTGACTGAAATGAAACTCCCACAGCAGCTTTGCCCATCCCAATAGGGAACTAATCTGAATAACTGTGATCCATTTACAAAGATAACATAAGGTATACAGAAAAATAACGCCCCTGGGGCACAGGCAAGATCCACAGAAAGTAACACATTTCAGGAGCTTTCAAAATACACTTTATTTACTTTGATTTCTCTTGCGTTACAGCACCACACACCTCAGGACTACCAAAGTGTTACCAAAGAAACAACTGTAACTGCATCACCCAGGGCTGCAGGCTGTGTGGTGTAAAATGACCCCCAAAAAGGAGCACCCTGAGGGATCGAATGCCCAGCGCTCAGGAATAATGAGCTGAAGGGCTTCCCGCAGCCCTTGCTGACTGCAGCTGTGGGTTGTTTTGGTTTTAAGACACCTCTCACACTGTGGATCCACACAGCACAGCGTGGCACCTAACAGTGCTCAGCAGCTGGAACCGTGAGCTGTGCAGAACCTCAGAAAATCCACTTACACACAGCTGACCTCCCGGTCGGGATTGCTCAAAGAACACAACAGTGTTCTAATCTACGTAGTATTTAAGGCCTGGGGACAAAAATTAACTGGGGAAAAAAATAAAAAAATAAAAACTACAATAGCCTGCAGTCCATATTCCTCAGATTCATAATTAGGAAAACAAAGCTTCGCTCTCTGTGAAACTTCTCAGCGTCCTGTCATCGTTCCCACACAAAAGCGCTGCGCAGCTGCAGCTTTTCCTGCCTATCATCACCACGCTCACAGACCTCTCACCGTAACCACCAGATTCTTATCGTTTTTCCGTTTCGGACACCTTCCCTACATCTAATCACCTCCCCCCGTCTGTGGCACCGCTTCAGGCAGCTCCAGGCCCGAGACGCGGGAAGGCCGCGTGGGGCGCGTTGGGCCGAGCCGGGTCGGCGGCCCTCAGCAGCACCCTTACCTCTTGGCGGGCGCTTCCCCGGCGCCGCCCGCCCCGTTGGGAGGCGGCGGAGCCGCCGCCGCCGGCGGTTCCTCCATTTTACCCCCGGCGCTTTCGGTGGCCGCCGCTACAGCCGCCGCTGCCGCCATTTTCCCAACGCTGAGCCTTTGTGTGATGAGAGCCCGCCCCGCCGCTGGGCGCGAGGAACGCCGGGAGGTGAGGAGGGGGGAGGGGCACGCGAGGGGCGCTCTGCGTTTGCGGCATCATCCTGCGCCATCCTCTCGCGTCATCTTTCTGCGCCACTGTCCTGCGCGCTGCGGTGCCACACTTCTCGCGAGAGGTCCAGCGCACGGAGTGGGTGCTTTGCGGCACAGCGAGCCGTAGTGCAGCATAGCGCAGCATAGCACGGCTTGGCCTGGCGCAGCACAGCACAGCATAGCACAGCGTAGTACAGCATAGCACAGGGTGGTACACCATAGCACAGCATGGCATAGCACGGCACAGCACAGCATAGCACAGTGTGGTAGACCATGGCATAGTATGGTAGGCATAGCATGGCACAGCATGGCATAGTACAGCACAGCATAGCACAGCATAGCACGGCCTGGCATGGCATAGCACATCATGGCATAGCACAACATGGCATAGCGTGACCTGGCATATATAGCATAGCTTGGCATAGCAGAGCACAGCGTGGTTTAGCATAGCGTAGGATGGCACAGCACAGTGCAGCATAACGCACTGTGGCATAATACAACCTGGCACAGTGTAGTGCAGTCTGGCATAGCACAGCATAGCATGGCGCAGCACCATGTGGGCTGGGGGTGGCTCTCCACCACTCAGGCTCAGCCTGGCTTCTGTTCCGTCCAGCACTGTGCTCCAAGTGGGCTGTGAGGGCTACATCCTGTGGTGTTGCTGTGCACATCGGACCTCCAATGAGACTCTATCAGCACTACACACCCCAGCCAGCTCGGGGGTCTCTTTGTGTATGTAGACACTTGAGGGAAGGTGCAAAGCAGACAAAGCTAGGATCTGCAGTGGTGCTCAGGACAGGGTGAGAGGCAGTGAGAGCAGAGAGACATGTCTGAACATTGAGAACCACTTATAGACACCCATTCTTTTTGTACATTGATAGGCTTACAGTTCATGAGAGAAGTAATGTAATGGGTGATCAAAGTCACCTGACATTTCAAAGGCACTGAACTACATGTTACATATATATGCTCACAATGAAATACACAATGATTAAATACTATGCATCGATTAGATGCTGATCTGTTAGCCTTATATAGCAGTCACATAGTATTCCTGATATGGAATGTGGGTTGGCCATTATATGGATCTCCTCTGAACACTTTTAGACAATTTGATGCCCTTCTGACTTTCTAGGGCCCAGACCTGCACCCAGGGCTCAAAGTGAAGCTGCACTGTGCAGAGCAGAGCAGGACAGCCCCTTCCTTCACCTGGCATCAGTGCAGGGAACCATGCACTGCAGGGCACCTGTCAACCAGAAGCCCCAAGTCTCTTGCAGGCTGATCTCTGGCCTTTCATCCCCTACCTGTAGCCACAGGCAATCCCCAGCAGCATGAAGTCGAATCCCACCCCTGGGTGTGCAGCCCTGGCCATGGCTACAATAGGAAGATCAGAGGCCAGACAGCAGCCTGCAGAACGAGACCTGGGGGTTCTGGTCGAGAGCGAGTTGGGTCTGAGGCAGTGTGCCCTGGAACCCAAAGGCCCCACAGCCCTGAGCTGCTGGAGCTCAGGGAGCATTGAGACACCGCCAGGATTTGGGTTTTGGTGGTGCTGTGGGGCCGGGAGCTGGACTCAGGGATCCTGTGGGTTCCTTCCAACTCAGGCTGTGCTGTGATCCTGTGATTCTGAGTGCTTGACTTGCAGCACCCAGAAGCTATTTTCATGTCCCCTTTGGAAAATGTAAGATTTTGATGAACGGCCTTTCTCCTCCCTTCTTCTGCATGGTGATGCCCAAAGCAGCAGTGTGAATCTCTTCAGTCTGACATGGCTGTCTTCACTCCTGGGCAGCTGTGATCTGGGGCTGCTTCAACCTGTTTGTATAATGAATATCAGGGTCACAGTTAAGATTTAATTGGGACAGAAATCAAACTGTTTGCAAAGGTGAACTAACGCTAAAAGCACACTGCAGAAATGCATGCTGCAGGCAGGTGGCTGAAGGAGCAGTTTCAGCCTGTGGCTCAGCCAGCATAACTTAATTCCTTTTTGTGTACAGTCAGTGATATCAGAGAGGAGTTTTTGGTCTTTCTTTAACAAAAGCTTTGTATAGGTTGTAGCCTTGAGGCAAATAGATAGGGATCAAAGTGGTTTGACTTGAATTAGTATCATAGCAGGTGTTAAATATGTTGATCTTGAAAAACACTCAGAGCAGTGGATGAACTTTGGCAATGTCATGTTTAACTGCTTAATGCTGTTTGATAGGAATCTATTCCGAATGGCCTCTGGAAGCCATAGCCCACTGCCACTAATGACTATGGACAGCAAGTGTGAAACTCTAAACCTTAATACAGGGACACCTCCTTCAAGAGCGTAAGTGCCCCATACATACTCATAACAATGAAGCTGTGTATAGTGGAATAAAAGCTTTGGAAAGATACAGGAGTAAACATTTTTTTACAGGAAATGCTGCTGTGTGCCATGTGACTGTTTTGTAATGGTATGGATCTCAGTCCCTTCTGTTATCAGCATTGTTGCCTCAAAGGGGGGAATTCCAAAGGCTGTAATGAAGAGAGTCCCCACCCAAATCATGGTTGTAGGGGCTAGGAAATCCAAGCAGTTGTGTCTCAACTGTCAGATAATCAATTAATCCTATCTTGGAAAGTAACAGTGTGGGGAGAAGAGAGGAGACAAGGAAGTTGATATTCTAAAAGCCAACACTGGTCAAGTGCTCATGTTTTTATATAGGATGACTGGCACAGTGGGAGGGCCAGCTTGTGGTAAGAAGGGAATAGATTGCCCCTGTTCTCAGAGGGAGAAGAATCAGAGAAAATCTGCTGAACTTCATGGCACAATGCTTTAACTTCGGCTTCTAATTCTGGGGCCTGTGCCTAGATGTGTCGAGAGTTTAAAGCAGTAGGCAATGAAGTCATGATGCAATTCTGATTCTGATTCAGTTCCTTTAGACATTTTGTATCTTATATCCTGTGTAGTTTTAGACTTTTGATTCTGTAATGCCTTAGAAGGGTTAAATAGGTATGGCACAGATTTCTATCTAATCTCTATTAAGCTATGATACCGTATTATTAACAGATTTACTATTATGACAGCAGGGACTTAGACTGCCCAGGCCTTGTCTGTGCCTGGCAAAGTCTGATGCTAACTGGGGACACGGACCACATGTACAATCTTGGCACTCCTCTGAAGGTGATGAGTTCAGGAGGAATGGTTATGTATCGTTTTGTACTACCGAATGTAACAGTTCTTTATAAATTACTATTGAAGGGTTTGACTCTCTGGGCTCTTTTCTACTTCTTGGACTCCCAGGAGGTGACCAGGCTGGTTGGTGACCAGGGAAACACGTCTGGGTGCTGTTGCCAGGGTTGTTGAACACTCAGCATGCATGGAGGTGATGTTGCAGAGCATTCAGCCATATTAGGCCGGGCCAGAAAAGAGCAACAGTTGCCTCCTTTGTGTCCTGCTTGGTGAAGCTTCTTTTGGCCCTGAAACAGTTTGGGGCACCTCTGTGTTAAATCTAGAGGAAGTCCAGGTGACATGACACTGACAGAGCAATGGAAGTCCACAGCTTGGTGGATGATTTGGAGCTGTGGGGGCATGGAAAGGAAATGCATGTGGAGTCCTCTTTGTCATGAGGTTTCAGAAGGGTGGGAAGGAAAATCAGAACACATCTGAGGAGCAGAATGCCCTGCCCAGGCTCATTATAAGGCTAATCTGATCACTGTGAAAGGATACATCAAGGATTTGGGAGGGCTCTTGGGGACTGAATTAGGACACTTTAACTGTGTAACTGAGCATGGCAGCAGTGAATCACTGCGGCCCATCACAAGCAGAATTTTTCTTGCCATCAAATTGCTATGGCTCAGCAAAGCTCTGTGTGCTGTTTTCTCCCCACAGTGGCTCCACATTCTCTCTCTGTCTGCTCTGGTGTCAGGAAGTTTGTGAGTGCTGCGGTAGTATTTCTGATTCATTGCATCAAATCCCTTTATCACCACCACCACCCATGGACACAATTCCTCTTGGAGCAGCACAGACCTCAAAACTGAGAAGCTGCTGTAAAAACCTGCAGCAAAACCCCATGTCACATCTACTAAATAACCCAGCAGAGCGAATGGAGCTCTGGGTGCAACAGCAGAATCTATTTCCAATTGATCCTTATCAGCCCTGTGTGCAAGAAAGGAGTGCACCGCACCAAGTGTGTGTCAAGCAATGTCATCAAGCTGCAGTGGAGATGGAATGTTCAGCTCCAGGTGAGCTGCGCGAAAGGGAACCTCTCCTGTTGTCTTTAAGCAGCTGTGCAGTGCTGAGCTGGAGACTGGAACAGCCTGGGCCCCAGGGCTGGCAGCTGGCACCGAGCTGCTGGCTCCAGTGGGCGCTGCTTGGGATCGTGTTTTTAAAGCACACACTGGAAACATGCAAGAAGTGCATCCACTGTGTTTTTTGATCCAGACACGTATGCCCAAGGGAACCTTTACTTGAATGACTACATTCAAACGACATTGCTTTTCTCATCTGCACGTGTACAACAGACAGTGCCTGCAGGCAGGGGCGTCCCTAAGAAACAGCAGAAAGCTGAAGTCATGTCTAAACAAGGAAAGGACTCGTAACCTTGGCAGATTGATCTGGACATGCCAGGAAATACACTGAGAAACAAAGGGCAGCAGTAATCTGCTCTAAAAAACACTGGGAAAACTGTAGGAGACATAAAACAATAAGGGCTGAGAAGGGATCAGGCTGGAGCAATCCCGTGTGCTGCCTGCATATGGCTTCCCTACTGTCTTCTTGCTGAGGCTGCATTCCGTCAAAATGATGGGTGTGAAGGGGTTCTATAAGAAACAGCAATGGAATAACATTCAACCAAGAGCCAAGAGGGAGCTGACACAATAAAGAGTTCAGCTACCAGCTGAGCAGGGTCACTGTTGCTTCAAACCATGGTGGTGTCAGAAATTGATGGAAGTCCCAGGTGGAAATGTGAGGAGCTGCTGACATCTGGCCTGAGCAGATTGGCACAATGTACCATGAGTTACTGGAAACGTGTATGAACATAACGTTGTGGGAAAGAGTTCCCATGTGTTGTGTATGAGGAAATCATGTCTTTCTCTGCCAGAGTTCTCCCAAAGAGTCAATGAGTTTATGCAGAGGAGAGAACCCTCTGGTAATGCTTTGCAAAGGCATTCAGAAAGACTCCTGGGCAGAGGTCTGAAGAAACTCACCTGAGGTTCCGTGAGAAACCAATAGATTTTTCACAGCTATGAATTGTTAGAGATGCCCCATGAATGGGTGGTGGGTTAACAGGCAATGGCTTTGCAGCTTGGGAAGAGAAAGGCTGGTAGAAAATGGGAGCAAAAGATGTCCCTTCTGACATTGTCACCAGGAAGGGACTCGTAATCCGTGTGATGGAGCGCAATTGAAGATATCCACCTCCTTAACACCCACAGAATTATTTTCTTGCACCAAGACATCTCACCCCACCTCTAAGCTCACAGGCAGGTCAGGACAAGTGGTGTTGGAAGTCATACTCGTGGGATCGAGTGTGCGGTGCGGAGTGTGAGCAACGAGTTGCTGGGCTGGGTGTCCCAGACCGCCAGCAGTCCTGATTCAAGAGCGAGTTTTACATCTGCCTGCTGAGTCCCAGAGCCTCTGCTGTCTTTGTCCACCACCTTGACCAGGATGGGACTGTTGGAGGAGCTCTGGCACCACCAGTACTGGCTGCCACCCGGAGCCACCTGGGAAGACATGGAGGAGTCTGCGGACACACACTACCCAAAGCCTCAGGACCTCTGGCTCTGCATCCCCGGTGCTCTGCTCCTCATCATTATCCGATGCGTATTTGAAAGGTGGGTGCCACAAATCCAGCCTCTTCTGTGCTTGTTGTCAGCACTGTCTGTGCAGGGTTGCTCTGGACTTACCCTTACTCATCTCCTAACCATGATAAAGCTGACAGGGTTTGCTCCCAGAAATACTGAATCTCTCTGCATTTTGTGGCATAAAGCATTTGTGTGGCAGCAATGACAAGACAGGTCCATCACTCAGCTGCACCTCAGCTGTGGGTGGAGAGTCCCTCTGGAGAGAGGGGATTGGGCTCTGTAGAGAGACCAGCTGGGAGCGTGCAACGCAGAATAAGGCATTTGCAGGGTACATCAGGGCTGGAAGCCACTGCAGAGCCAGGGGTCAGCCTGGTGTTAGAGGATACTCCCAAGGATGCCATGTGAGTCCCCACTCTCAGCACAGAGGAAGAAGGAGAGGACAGCCGTGGCTCCCGCAGCCTGCTTTAGGACCGTCCTGTTCAAACCACTCCTTCATCCTCCACACCTCTGCCCTCCCCTGTCCTTCTGGCACCAGAGCTCCCCAGTTCATGCAGGGTTGAGGTACTGCAGTACCTCAGCGATGGGCGTTCTACCTTGACTGAGAGAAATGGTACTTCCAAGCAGAGCCTGTGAGCTGACAGCCATCTCTGGGCTTTTGGGTGGGAACGATGCAGATCCATGTGGCTGAGTTTAGGATATGGATTCAGACTGGGCTTTGGGCACCTGTTCCAAAATGAGAGACTGACACATGAGGGGAAATCAAGGAATTATCAGTGAGAGTGGGGCAGATTGTTGGGCAGACATGCAGCTGTCCAGCCAGGCAGGGCAAGACTTCATATCTGTGGAGTGGGAAGGCTGTGCTCAGCAAACCTGCCCTCAGCTGGAACGTGAGCCTTCTCTGACAGTCCTTCAATCCAGCCTATCCAGATCCCCCTGCAGAGCCACCCTGCCCTCAGGCAGATCAACACTCCCACCTAACTTGATGTCACCCACATACCTCCTGAGGGTGCACTCAATTTCCTCATCAAGATGGCTGATAAAAATATCAGAAGGAAGTGGCCTCAATACTAATATTTCTTATTGTTGTCGCCACTTGTGATGGGAGAGGGCATCAAATCCTCTCCGCTCTGAACTCTCTTTCCTCTCGTAGAACCATAGCTCTGCCCCTGGGCAAGAGGCTGGGAGTGAGAGACAAGCAGAGGCCCAAAGCGCAGCCCAGTGCCACACTGGAAGGCTTCTACAAGTTGCTGGGCAGGACCCCAAAGGAGGTGAGTGCCCAGGCAACCAACACCTCCTTCCCCCATTGCCAACTACCATTCTGGGGAAGAAGATATTTCACCATCCACCAATGCATTCAGCAGCCACAGCCCCAGCACCACCCGTCTGTTGTGTGTCAGATCGAGCAGGTAGCTAGGAGCTGTTGGCTTTCCCAGCAAAGCAGCCATCTCCCCATGGTGGGCAGATCCTATGGATAAGGCTCCTTATCTTTAGCAGAGTCCTTCGGATCATTGCTCACAGTGATGCATTCCCGTATCTATAAAATAATTATTGACTTAAATTTGTATGAACCTTTGTCAAATTAATTAAAAAAATGCTTGCAAGCTTAACTCTGTTCTTACTTTAATCACTGTTTTAGGGCTAGGCACTTTAATTGGGACTGTGTATGAAACAAATCATGATGGAAATGGTGCTTTTGAGGCTGTTTGTTGCTCAAACAATTGGATGTTCCATTTGATGTTACTGAGTGAGCTAGTATGTTGTTTCTTTCACATCACAGACTAAGCTTATTTTATCTTCCTTTGTAACCCACAGCTGATAATCATCTGTCAAACATGCATCAGAGGTGAAAAAATTGTAGGTAGACTTTCAGAGCAGGCACTGAGTCCCACTGCTGGAAAAATTGGACAGGGAGAACCAGTGCTAAGCTCCAAACCTGGGTTTACATATTTCTGCACTGGAGTTTTAGAATGGCCAAAGTGATGTGGGAGGTCAGCAATGCAAACACAGCAGATCCAATTCTTTCCCAAAGAGAGGTGGTCTCTGGGGAAGCACCGACCCAGAAGGGCAGAAGCAGCCCCTCCCACCACATGGAGACAGAAAGAGGAAGGCAAAGCGCTGCTTTCCCCATCTGTTCTGCAGGAGGACCTGATCTCAGTGGCCAAGCAAAGTGGCCTGCCAGTCAGAACAGTGCAGACCTGGTTCCGGCACCGGCGGGCCCAGGACCATCCCAGACTTACAAAGAGGTTCTGTGAGGCGAGGTAGGTGGGCCAACACGGGGATGGGAACCTCCAACAAGGAGCTGCATGGCAGCTCACATTGTACTTTCCACTCTCATATGAGGTCGTGGAGTCTCCTTCTATGGAGATAATCAGGACCAATTGGATGCTGACTTGTGCAAGCTATTGTAGGGAACTGCTTTAGCAGGGGGTTGGACTCGATCTCTTGAGGTCTCTTCCACCCCTGCAATTCTGTGATTCTGCAATCATAGAATCACCAAGGTTGGAAAAGATCTCCACGATCATCCAGTCCAGCTGTCCACCTACCACCAATATTTCCCACTACACCATGTCCTTTAGTACAACATCTACATGATCCTTGAACACCTCCAAGGATGGTGACCCCCCACTCCTTGGCAGCCCATTCCAGTGCCTGACCACTATTTTGGAGAAGGAATTGTTCCCAACGTCCAATCTGAATCTTCCCTGCTGTAACTTCAGGCCATTCCCTCTCATCCTATATTATCCTAATGCATATTGCATCAATATATGGAATCAGAAAGGACAGAGGAGTGTCCAGATGAAAAGGATCATGTTATTGTTGGATCTCAGCTTGAGGCTTTAAACTATATGTACTAAGAGGCTCCAATCAGGTACAAGATCCACTGTTCCTCGTTCTCTGAAAACAACGTTTCTCAGTGCTTGAATCCTGTTCCCACATCACAAAAGGAGACAGGTAGAGAAACCTCAGGAGTGATGCTGCGTCCTGCTTAATGCTGGCAGTGTACGTCTGGGATTTGGGCACAGCAGAACCCAGGTGAGCTGTGGTACCCCACTGCCTTACCAGCATATTGCTGCATATACAAACAGAGCTGAGGTGCTGCAAATCGGTGTCCAAACAGAACCCCCGTGGGCTTCTCAGCTGGTGGGAGAGCACCTGGTAGGGTGGGATCCCACATCCATCTGCCCACACCTATTCCTTCTGCTCTGTTTCTACTCTGCAGCCCTTGTGCCTAAATACACCCATTTTGCTGCTTTCCAGTTGGGTGCTGGATGTGATGGCAAGGCCTGGGGAGGTGTCCAAGCTCCAGAGGGAGTTATAATTCCCTCTTTGTTTCTTTCTGTTTTAGCTGGAGATTCACGTTCTATTTCACATCATTCTTCTCTGGCGTGACTCTCCTATACGACGTAAGTACGTACATCACTGTGTGGTGACATCTTCCAGGTGTTCCTCATTCATGGAAAATAAGTTTGATGCTCCCAGAACGCTCCAAAGAATCCATAGATGATGCGTGGCCATGACTATGGGTTTGGACCACAGTCTCAGAGTAAAAGAAGGACAAATTCAGGGATGTGGCACAGAACCATTCCCAATCTGCATCCAGCAGAACATCCCCCTTCTCCAGATATGGGCCTGGCTATGTGGCTGTGGTGTCACCACACTTTTCTTTGTCCTGGCTGCACCCACTGTCCACTGGGTATCATCACTTTTGGTGGAACATTCACCATTGACAACTGCCATTCACTTTTGCAAAGGTCAGGGGCAGATTGGCTCTACCACAAGCACTCTGACACCATATGCTTACTGAAGTGCTCTTTCATGCTGTTGATGTACACTATTAGGGATATGGACTCTTACTGCTGCCTTCTCTTTGTGCAGAAGCCATGGGTTTGGGATCACACTTTGTGCTGGCTGAGATATCCACAACAGGTGAGCTGCAAGTCAGTGGGATAACTCAGGTTGGAAGGAGGTTTCTTGCCAGCCATGAGCTAGAGCAGGTTGTCAGAGCAGGTTTTTCTCCAGTCTGGTTTTGAAGACCTTAAGGGATGGAAACTGCACAATGTCCCCAGGCAACCTGTCCTGTTGTTTGAAAATGGTCATGAGGACAATGACCATTAGATGCACATGACCCTTAGATCCACCTCTTGTTTCTAACCATGCATGTTGCCTCTCACCCTCCCATCATGAACCACAGTGAAAACCTGGCTGTCTTTCTGACCAGCTCCCGCAGGCGGTGTGTATGAGGAGCAGCAGGAGGCTGTCCTGCCTCAACCCTGAGCAGCCACCTCTTCTCTATGAGTTTCTCTGTAATATAAGCCTGTCTAGAAGCAGCTCCACATGTGGAGCCACAAAAGGGACCAGGCAGTCAGGACAACCCTTGAATTCTTGAAGAGGAATAGGGACAGAAAGTCCAATGGGTGAACCTGGCTCCCCTCAGTTCCTCTGTGATGATCTGGGACTTGTCCTGCCCTCAGCACGGCCACCAGCACAGCAGCAAACAGTTCAGTCACAGAGGATGGGGCAATGTAGATATGACAGCCCTGCTGTCCCAAATGCAGTCTGAATGAATGTGCTTACCTGGGAAGAGCCTTGTCCTTTCCTGTCCCCGAAGGCTAAGCAAGGGTTGTCATGCTGCCTTTTGTTTGTGTCACAGCCTCTCCTACCTGCATTGGGCTGGTTCTACCTGCTGGAGCTCTCCTTCTACTGCTCACTGGTCGTCACCCTGCCCTTCGATGTGAAGAGGAAGGTAAGTGACAGCAGCACTACTGCAACCCACTGCATTGGCACAACTCACCTCCTGGGAATGCCCAGAAAATCCCCAGCCCTGGAGGCAGCATCTGAGTGGGGGCACACTCAGTTCTGCAGCTCTCCTCCCTCCCCTGAGCCTCACTCTACAGCAGCTTTGCCTTTCTGCCCGCAAGACCAGGGGAGTGCTGTGGCTGACACTGGGACTGTGTGCCCAGCCAAGTGACAACCACTGGGTGGGCACAATGCTGTAGCCCTTCCCTTCTGGCTCCCAGAACCAGAAAGCTCTGTCCTCCTGATGGGACAGACCAGGGTCCTGTTAATGCACGTATTGCTTGCATGGTGTATCCTGAGCAGTGGGATGTGCTGGCCTTCTGGGACCCACAGACCCAACAGCCACCTCTGCCCCTCCCTACGTGCCCTGGTTTGCAGTATAGGCTGCACAGAACTGTGGTTCAAACTCAGTTTCATTTCATTGATGATTGTTTAATTTGACAATTACATTTTCTTGCTCTGCCCCAGAAACAGACTCTACCCGGCTCTAGCAAGCATGTTCCAGGAGACATGCAGTGACTCTTAAAATTGCCAACCATCCCATAGTGTTTGCAGACAGGCTGCTGGCTGGAAAGTTGCAGTGCCTCCCAGGAGCAGCAGGAAGCTGCTATATGGGCCAGAGCTGGAGCTGGGCATCTCATCACCTCTGCAGAGCACTCAGGGTTCATGCTTTGTACCCCATGCTGGACAGGGCTCTGAGCATTCTGACCAAGCTGTAGGTGGCCCTGTTCATTGCAGGAGGTTTGGACTAGATGACCTGCAATGATCCCTCCCAACTCAATTATATGACTACCTTTGCATGTATAGTCTTGTCCTTGTTGCAAGGTTCTCTGTTTCCACATGGGAAGGCACGTTCCCACCCGCAGCATCTCCAGCCACCCCCATTGGTTCCTCTCCATGGGCAGTGCTGGGGAGTCCAGGCACTGCCTCCACTGTGGCTAGTGGGCAGGTCCTGCCCCAGGCCAAAAGCATCTACGGTTACCACACACAGCTCTTCAATACATGGAAGGGTGAGCCCATGTACAGCATAGGAGGAAAATAAGGAGCATAAAGGGCTGATGCTTCATGGAGGTGTTTTCCACATCCAACAAGGCAGCACCATCCACAAACACCCACTGCCAGGTCAAGACACTCTGTCTTCTCCTTACAGGACTTCAAGGAACAGATCATCCACCACATTGCCACCATCACTCTCATCTTTGTATCCTACTGTGCCAACCTGATACGGCTTGGGGTGATGATCATGCTGGTCCACGATGCCTCTGATTACCTTCTAGAGGTGAGTTCCCCTCACTCAGGAATGCAGTTCCCTGCTCACATCTGTCAGTAGTGCATTGCTACACATGATCTGTGCAGTGGGAGGGCCAGGAAGCATCAGATTTACTTCTCCTGGGGGAAAGTGAGTGAGTGCACAACTGGGACATCAACCAACAAATCTGATAACCCATCAGCTCATGGGAAATCCCTGCAGTCCTGCAGGAGAGGGATGGGAGAAGGAGCACACTGCCACATGAGATATATGGCTCTTTGTCTCTCTACAGCTGGCCAAGGTTCTCCATTACATGAAATGGAAGCGGGTCTGTGAAGCTGTCTTTATAGTTTTCGCTGTGGTGTTCATCAGCTCCCGCCTTGTCATTTTCCCACTAATGTGAGTTATGTTTTAACGAACAGAACATTCCAGGTAAGCTCAAAGACAAATCCAGTTAGAACTGGGGGAACTGAGAAGGAAAGCTGAGGATTGTTAGCTATAAATTAACCTTGAGTCACAAACTGCCCTTCGTCCCCAGGCTGTGGTTGTGTCCCATGCTGGCATGGTTACACGCTGTCATAGACACCCAGCTCCAGCTCCAACACAGGGAGAAGCACTGCCTGCTGCTCCTGGAAGGCATTGCAGGTTTCCAACCAGCAGCCTGTCTGTGAACACTATGGGATGGTTGGCAATTTTAAGAGTCACTGCATGTCTTTTGTGACCTGGGACGTGCTTGCCAGAGCTGGTAGAGTCTGTTTCTTGGGCAGAGCAAGAAAGTACCAAAGTGAAGCATGATTTCCCAGTCCAAGCACAGCTCATCTCTGCCCAGGGGACCCAGGAGACAAATATCTGTCCAGAAAGATTCTTGACTCTTGTAAGTGTGAAGGCACACAACCTGCTGGAGTCTTGTCTCTTCTCATTTGTTGCTCTCTCTCTCCCACAGCACATACCATTACTATGTGACAAAATTTGAGATGTTCTTCCTAAGCTGCCTGATAAATGCTTTCCTGGTGATCCTGCAGCTGTTGCACATTTTCTGGTCCTATCTAATCCTCCGGATGACCTTTGGTGTCATCCTGTATGGTGCGGTAAGAAAAATCTTTTTCTCCTCCATGACCACAAGATCCAGCATGGTTCTGCACACCTGCAAGGAAAGGGTGGGAAAAAAAGGGGCTGCCCAACCAAACAGCCCAAGAACTTCAGAACTGAAGTCACGTGCTGAGGGTTGTATGGGCATCTCTGATGGTGAAGATGAGAGAAGCAGTTCTCTTCTTGGGTATTTTGTTTGCTGGTGTTACGTCTTCAGCTTACACTGAGCTGCACCCTCATTAAATTAGATGAAGAGAAAAAATAGTTTCTCTGAAGGATGAAACTGAGCATACTTTCATCTAGTTTGTATATGATGGCAAAATGAGGAGCAGTCAATGTGTTCAAGGGCACTGCTGCTACCTGGAACAGCTCAAGGAAGATGGAGCATTTGGCTGTTGGTAACCCCAAGGAGGTCAACAAGGAAAAATCAGAAATCCTCCACCTGGTGAGAAAGAATCCTCTGCCAGAACACAATAGGGCTGTAGGGCAGAAAAGAACCTCTGTGTTTTGGAGATGGACACAAATCAAGTGTGGGCTCTGGTGGCAAAGAAAGCCAAGACAGTCCTGGGCTACATGACAAGGAGCATAGCCAGCAAATAGCATGACACCTCATCTGTTGTGTCCAGATTTGGGTCATCCAGTGCAATACAAGAAAGTGACAACAATACACAGACATCCAGCAAACTGCCACCAAGATAGTGAGGGGCTGAAGTACACAACCTGTGAGGAGGGGCTGAGGGAAATGGACTCGGTAGCTTTTAGGAGAAGCCACTAAAAGCCTTCCCACATCTAGAGGGAAGTTTTTAAGAAGGAGGAGCCAGGTTCTTCTTAGGGAAGAACAATGAGAGGACAAGAAACAATAGACAAAAGCTGACATGACCATTTCAATTTACATATGAAGAAAAACTTCATGGTGTGGGCAGTAAAGCAGCAGAAGAGGTTGCTTAGGGAGTGGATTGTGATCTAATGGGATGTACTGCACTGAGTGTGGCCAGCAGGACAAGGGAGGCGGTCCTCCTCTCTGCTCTGCCCTGGGGAGGGCACATTCAGAATACTGTGTCCAGTTCTGGGCTCCCCAGACGGGCATCTCCTAGGAGTCCATTAGAGGGTCACAGAGATGATAAAGGACCAGGAGCAACTCTTGTATGAGGAAAGGCTGAGTAACATGGCTCTGTGCAGTCTAGGGAAAAGAAAACTGAGGGGAGATCTCATAAATGTTTATAAATGTCTGAAGGGAAGTGGGAGGCAAATGGATGAGGCCAGGCTCTTCTCAGTGGAGCACAGTGACAGGACAAGGAGTAATGGCCTAAAACTTGAACATAGGAAGTTCTGTATTAACATGTGAAAGAACTTCTTTACGGTAAGGGTGATGCAGCACAGGATCAGGCTGCCCATAGGGGTGGTGGAGTCTCCTTCTGTGGAGATATTCAAGACCTGTCTGGATGCCTACCTTTGTGACCTATTGTAGGCAACTGCTTTAGCAGGGGGTTGGAGCCAACTATCTCTTGAGGTCCCTTCCAACCACTGCAATGTGGTGCTGAGTGATTCCGTGAGGCAGTGCAGTGCCCTTCTTCCTGAGAAACTTGGTCTGACATCAAAGCTGGGCACACTTTGAGGAAGAGGTTGGACTACACGATCACCTGAAGTCCCTTTTCAATATGACTTACCCTATGACCCCAAATACAGGCACATACATTTGTGAGTGTATATATCAATGTATAAAATCCAAACTAGGCTATGCACTCACAAAGCAATGAGAGAGAAGTTCCACTTTCAGTTTTACCTATGCGAGGACTAAGCTCTCTCTTTGTATTTGGCTCAGCTCCTTTAGAGGCTGGCCCACTTTGTGCCATTCAGCGTATCCAGCAGTTTCTGTAGTCACTATATTAATAAAACTTGTTTTCAGAAGGTCACATTACAAGAACATTGTCAGGATCACCCAAAAAGTGCATTCAAATGCTACAGAAACACTTGACTGTTTCAGCCTTCCAAATACAGGGACAATTACCACATTAAGGACCTGCGCTCACCTATTACTTTTATTATACCTCTCAGGTTATTTCATCAGTGCTCTGAACGAAAGCAAGACTATATAATACAGCACAGCAGAGGTTCTGCAGCTCATTTAAACCATCTTTCTTTCCTACAGAAAAAAAAAGATGCAAGAAGTGACACTGAGGAAAGCGATGGGAGCGAAGCAGAGGATGCAGCAAAGAACAAGTAGCACAAGTTTGTTATCAAACACCAAGAGCCAGAGAGTCTTAAAAGTACGGAGGCTGAATAGGACCCGGAGGAAGAGGCCAGACAGACTCATAGACCCCTCCACAGTGATACACACAAAGCACCATCTAACATCTACGTTGGCTGCTCTGAAAGTAATGCTTCCTATTTTCTTCCACGGAAACTGTAACAGATACAAGGAGTACAGTAACGCTACTTGATAGAGCAAATTGTCAGCTACAAAATGCTATTTCTTAACACAGTCTCCACCACTAGCTGTGCATTTTCATCAATTATGAACAGGAGCTGCGTGCTGCACTCAAACAAATCTGCACCATCGGAAGTGACCCCTGACCCACTGCTGAAATGCACCACACTCCCCTCTCTGTGCTGCATTCACTCGTTGGTCTCCATAAATGTTCAGTAAACATCAATGGATGTCAATGGTGCCATTTGTTTTGCATGAAGGAATTCAATGACGTCCCTTTGCTTCATCCACGCTCCCATGTCAGACCCATCCTGTCAGACCTCCCCTCTGCTGCCATCTGTTACACAGCAACAAAATGTAATGGGATATTGGTGGGAAGGTTCAGCCTCTACTGCCATCCCTCTGATGTCCGCTTCTGACATCATAAAGTAGGAGGCATTACTTTTTGAGCAGACCTCTTAAATTTAATCATGCTGTTTCCAGGCAATAAGTAACTTTAGGAGATGTTTTCTTCACTTCTGTCAGGAGCATTGCTTTACTACTATTCTATGGTCACTTATGATCTATCAGCCAAAGTCTTACTGGAAACTGTTGAACATTTAACAAACTTGTAATTCTGGAAGACACCAACAGCTGTTGCTTGCCGCCTTATGAGAACAGTTGCATGGGAACAGCTCCTGCTTTAACCTTGACATAAGTTTTCAGTTTTGTAGTCTAAAATGGCCAGGCTTTGGGGCAAGGATGGACTGTTCCCATAGCCAAGGCCCAGTCAGCTGATGGTTGTTGTGTATGCTGTGGGAATGGTGTGAAACAGATCGTGTCTAAAAGGTTTTGCTTAACTCAATATGTACCTTGGGATAATGCTCCTGAAATGGAAAGCAACTGGAACTCTTCTAAATGCATGCTTTTCTGCCAGAGATTATAAGTTAGTCTGAATGGGAATATTCCATAGGAGTGTATTAATTCTGTTGGAATATTATACGGGTTTTCTCTATTTTGGATAACCATTCACTTTGTAACGAATTTATGAAAGAACATAAGACTTAAAGTCTATATAGGAATGAATTGCACCTGAACCAAAGAGTGGTTTACCTTGACTTCTAATGATGCATTCTTTTTTTTTAGTATCAGCAATCTCAGTTCATGTATCAATCAGAAAGTCTGGTCAGAGACCTGCCACAGATCTGACATCACCAGTAACACAAAGGCTTGGATGCTTCAGAGGCAGATAAATCTATTCATATTTAGTCTACAGAGAATAATTAGAAACTTACAAATGATGTCTTTAAAGCTGTTTTCTACCTAGGCTTTGAATATGCTTCCGTGGCATCTGACATATTTTACAGGTTAGGAAAAATGAAAGAGCTGACATTTCAATGTTGCTGCGTCACACTGAAGAAAGGAGTCTTTAATGAAAGAGCTTCTTGCACCCCCATTCAGCCACTGGGATGGGAAGGGCATTTTTATGCTGGGACTGCAAAGCAATGAACCCAAAGGGGACCAAGGAGAGGGAAGTGGAATTCTGAGTTGCCCCATTGGTGAGTGGTTATCATCACATTCCCAAATACACAAACCCAGAATAGCCCTCCTCCTTCTGTGGGGCTCTCTAGGCTCGAATAAAGGTAATTTTAACCATTCTGACAGAACATGGGAAGATTATTTGAAGCTAAAATGATACTTTATGATGATACTTGTTATGGCTTGGCTGCAGTTGTATTTTTGCTTTGCTTTTAAATTTGTCCTGCAGTAATATGTGCCCAGATGTACTGCTGAAAATTCGCTTGACACACATTTATTGCTTTACATCTACAATTTTTAATTTTATATCTGATGCAATGACTTTCCTGTCTCTCCCAACTGCACAAAGAGAAGCAGAGGAGTCGGAGCACAGAGCAGCCCTTTGAGTAGCATTGACTCTGAGGAGTTTGTGTGCCTTTAAGACTGACTGCTATTTCCAACTCATGTGTAATTGCAAAGCTTTCACTTTTTCTTAAAGATCAATCGCCAGGTAGAAAAAAAAGAGACAAAGCTAGGGAGGAAAGAGATCTCTTTTCAAAATTTAACATATTTCACAAACCAAATTTGATACAATCCAGTTCCCACTGGCTGTAAGACACAAATTTTTCTTCGTGGTTATGCCAGATCTGACATCACTTAGCCTACGTATCAAACCTTCGCACAGAAACACAGCCATGAATAGGAAGGGGACATGGGAGTTTGTTGTCTATGACCTGGCACATATCAACATAGGGATCAAAGAGGACAACAATTGGGAGAGCACTGTTACCCTTTCTCTGCCCAAGCAGATAAATTTGTCCATTCACAGTGCAGCACCCCATGAAGAATTTCTGGGTCAAGCATTCTTCATCCACGTGGGTCCACTCATCTGTTTCCACATCAAATCGAAAAGCTTCCCCTCCTATGGTGTACAGAGCACCATTCAGTGATGTGATGCAGAGATCATACCTGAGAGAGGAGAAATTCTTGATGAGAATTAACAGAAGGATCTGTCCCCTGAAATATTCATTGCCACTTAACTCCTTGTATCAAAACCCCCATTTGAACTGAGCAGCACAGAAGTGGACCTCTGGATTTCTTCAGTACAACTTTTTCTTGGTACCAATGCTAGTCAGAACAGCTGTGGCTTTGTGCAGACAATGTTTGAAACCACTCAGTGCCACAGGTCCCTCACACCCCAAGGTCAGTACCAGGGATGCACACCCTCCTTGGAAACACCAACATAATATCCAGCCCACCTTCCAAAACCATAGCTATAGCCATTGCCCCTTTCTATGCCATTTTAGCTTATGGACAAGACCATAATCATTTGTGTAATTGTCCTTGCTGTAGCTATGGCCTCTACCCACAAAAATCAGCCCAGCTCCTTTGGTGTGTTCTCTCAGGACCTGTACTCCAGGTCCTGACCATCTCACAACCCACCACAGTCTCCTCTCCAGTTTCTTTGTATCTCTCTTGGACTCGAAATCCCAAACTAGACCCCATGCAAAGGGGAACAATCATTGTAACACTGTAACATCTTGCAATACTACTCCAAATGCAACTCTGGATGCACTTTGCCCCATCTGTGATGAGAGCAATGGTTGGATTGCACTGAAGCTAGCATTCACTGTAAGCCCCCCATTTTTTCCAGTGGGTCCCTACAGGGACAGCTCAGTCCCAGCCCGCACTGATGCACAGCATGATTCCTTCTGGGTGCAGAAGGAACCATTTCTCAGTAATTCAACCTCAAGAGGTTCAAAAATCTGTTTCTCCATTCTTTATTTTGTTGTATATCCCAGATAACTGAATAACTGGGAACCGATATATTCGAAGCCTAGACTATTTTCAGTCCTATCTAGACTACCATTATTTTAATCTTCGTTTTTCCAAAGCAGCCCTGTGATTGAGTGCACATGTATATTTGTGAGCACATTTATGCTTTTTTAGTCCGGGGCACAGCTCCCTTGATCCATTTGAATTCATTTGTAAGGGAAAGGCAATCTATTTAAGTCACCTAGGAGCAGACTACTTTATCTGGAACAGAAACTACAGGCAGCAGCAAGAGGTTCTGATCTCATAATGGTAAAGCAGAGTATATGAGTCCTGTTGGGCTTGAGTTCTTCAGCAGTGCCAGTATCCACAAGGAGCCCAGCCTGCTGACAAGGTGTCTTGGAGATCTGAGATAACAATGTGGATATGGAATTATTTCCTGCCAGTTACAACAAAGTTCATCCAGAATGGCTACAAATAAAGCCACCTCTCAAAGTCAATCTCATGAAAATTGTAGAGAATTTCCCCTTGTAACAACACAGAACATGGAAAAGGACTTCTTTGTTCATGCTTCTCCAAACATTGAGCCATGATTCATGTATAGTTTAATGAAATTTAGTTCATTAATGAACTGTCTTTAGTTTTCTCTATTAAAAAAAAAAAAGTCATCATAGATAGAAACTTAACAGTACACAGAAATGAAAATTCAATAGCTAGAAGGAGAAGTCAGGGAATGTCTATCTGGAAATATGTTCCCTTTGAAGAAAAAACACAATCAGCCCTGGAACTGAGGAATGGGCTGCAGTAAATCCTCTCTCACTGAGACTCTACCATTTGGAGTTGGATGTCAGCCTAAAATCTGCAGGAGCTTAGCTCCAAACTTTTGGGAAATTGCCAGGAGACTCTGTATTTCACACTGCTTTAAGTATAACTGGGGGTCAGAGTAACTGGAAACCCAATTAAAGAGGGTAAACGAGGAGGTAGTCATCACTTGGAGAGTCACCAGGCATCGGTCAACTTGTGGGAGGTGATAAGTGATTGCCTTTGCATCACTTATTTTCTTTTTTCTTCCTCTTTCTTTCAATTATTCTACTGCCTTTATCTCAACCCAACAAGTATTCCTGCTTTCGCTCCTCCTGTTCTCTCAGATCCCACTGGCAGGGAGTGAGCAAGTGGCTGGTGAGTGTTTAGATGCTGGTTGGTATCAACCAACTCCAACAAGATAAAAAATGCAGCATCTATAAAACTCCACAGTAAAATTGTCTTTGTGTGTTCAATGCAAAAATCCACTAAGGCTGAGAAGGGCAAAAAAAAGAGCAAATCAGCTCCATGAACACCACAGTCAGAAGAATGAGGAGAACATGCTCCAGGTTAGTCCCTACAGCCAGTGGAGAGGAGCACTCCAGAGGTGGAGCTGGTTCTCCTAAGAGGATCTACAGCCCATGGAGAAGCCTACATTAGAGCTCAGTTATCCTGTAGGACTGCAGCCCATGGGAAGCACCTATACTGGAGCAAGTAAAAAAGTGTGAGAAAGAAGGAGGAACAAAGGGGAATTGTTAATGGACTGACCATAATGTCCTCCATCTTGCCCATCCCTGTTGAGGAAGGAAAATGAGAAAGCAGCTGGGTGGGAGTTTGCCCCTTCACCAAAGTTAATCCCTGCAGCAGAGCCTCTCTCTTCTTCTCAGGTCCAACAGGATTATTTCTTACCTTGGAAGTGGAGAAAATGAGATGACATCCCAGCTGTCTGTCTCTGTGTTCAGCCTTTGCACTCCATCATAGACATGTCCATTTTCATCCAGGCCACAGACCACGTAGATCCTGGTTCCCACACTGACCGCATCTCCCCGCTCCACAGGCTGAACCATAGGACTCATGCTTTCCCACTTGGAGTCCACCAACTCCATGCGCTCCACTTCTGCAATGATCCCTTCATCCGTGTTCCCTCCGAGCACATACAGGTAGAGCCCTACACCTACAGCACAGTGGCTGTTGCGAGACTTCTTCATGGCCGGGCCTTCCAGCCAGCTGTTGCTCAGACAGTTGTAGATCAGCACCCAATCCACGCTGTACCACACAAACTCATCTCGGAAATATCCTCCTGTCACGAAAAGGAAGCTTCCTGGAAAGACAGCAAGGAAAAGTATCGGTTACACGAGGGCTGGAAGTTGCTCTTTTCTTTCTATGCTGTACCAACAGGCTGCAAGATAAGCAGAGGAAATTACTGCTCTTTTATTAGTTGGTAATTTTTGATATGTGGGCCAGCAGGATGCAGCAACTCCTTCTGAGTCTCCCTGGAGGAGAACCATAGAAGTACTGGTTGGAAACAGCCTCTGGAGATCACTCTTGCAGGGTCCTAATTGAGATGGGACTCACCAACACCAGGTAAGGGAGGCCATGGTTTTGAGCTGCCTTCAAAGTCTCCAAGGATGACCACATGTACATTTTTCTTAAAAGCAACTATAAATCACAATCTGGCAAAACAACCATGAAAAGAAGGCTCAAAGCCAAAAAGATGTGCTGCTTAAAGGCATTAGTTTCACTTCAGATAAAGCTGATATGGAGAGTCTGATACCTTCACTGCTTCTGCAGCGTGAAAAGCATTCAGCCTCATCTAGCATTCTCCCAGCATAATGCAGAACAAAAGCATTCTTTGAGCCATTTCTGGCCATTTCTGAGTACAAGTGAGTAAGCAATAAACCTCACTTGTACTCAGAAATGGTATGCTGTATTTCATAGGAGAGGCTGCTGAATTTGCTGCATTTGCACCCCTAAGCATCAGTGCGTGCATTTCCTCAGTCCCAGTTGCTGGCATCGCTTGAGTTACAGCTCTGTAAGTTACCTACTGCTGCCACTGCATATTGGGTGAGGTTTCTGCGCTGCAATGGAGAGCAAGCCTGCCAGGTCCCCGTTTTAGGTTGAAACAGAAATAATTCTTGCTGTTCCTTGTCACGCTTTCCTCCCAGGACATACAAGGTGTCGTAGCTCCGACTGGTGTAAGGACACAGTGTCACATTTTGCCAGCTGGGTGGAGGACAGCTGTCCAACCTCCTGATCAGTCTGGAGAAGGTATCTGCCTGCCCAGGGCGTTTGCTGCGCTTCACCAAGATATCGAGAAAGGACAAACTCAGAAAAGCGACTCTGACTTCAGCCACCAAATCCAAAAAGTCTCTCTCTCTTGTTTCTGGGTCCTCCATTATCCACATCATGATGCTGTCGAACACCACATCTTCTCGAGGAACAAAGAGATCATCGCTTTTGAGGAACTGCATCAACGTTTCTTTGGGTAGTGCCTTAAATTCCTCCTGAGACATTACGTCTCCCCAGTGGGTGAGAGCCACGTTCATGGCAGATGCGTGCAGCTCTATAAAGGCAAAATGCTGTGAGTAGGCCATCAGGCCCAGGCAGTTGGAAACGTGCAGCTCTCTCTCCAGAAATTTCTCACACAACAGTTTCACCTTATCAAATTGAAAAAAATCAGCTGTCTCCAGCAAGCTGGTCACATTTTCTTGACCTATGAGCACTTGGGCCGTGTGAGTGAACTCAAGAAGTGCCTGGAAAGGCGCTGCATCAATCCCTCTGATCACTATGTGGTGCTCAGAGCTCTCCCTCGTGCCCCCAAAAAACATTGCTTCAAAGTAACGGCTGTGTAATGAAAGCGCCCTACGGCTGACCTGAAAAAGTCTCTCTCCGACCTCAAGAACTGTGTCTGCAACCATCTCTGCCTGAGAATCCAGATCTTCTGGTTCCTGTGCAGACCCCATGGCTGCTGATGGCTGGGCAGTTAATTTTAACTCAGTCCTTACACAGCCTTCACTCATGTGAGGGTGCTGGAAATACTATCTGCCTAGCTGGGATAGATACAAGATAAGCCAATCTTGTCCTAAAAATAGAAAGTGCTTTCTGTGCTCCTGCTTTGGTCTTCTGCCTTCCGTGCTGCTTTTCAGCAACAGCAGGAGAACCACATAACCCAAAATTGGCAGATTTAATTGGAATCCACCCTGGCTAGGTAATGTCAAAGTGAATTAGAGGAGCTGTTCTCCAAGTAGGAGAAGAGAGATGAACAACCAAAACATTTCTGAGCATTAACATCATTTCAGGAAATTGTAGATTAATATTGAACCCATTGAGAAAAACATGCACGTTATCTTTCTTTCTGCAAACCAAACACTTAGGAAAGGTTGAGACTTTCCAGGAAAACGTTCCTGAGTTTAGATCCTTTGCCAGTTTAACATCAAATTCCAGACTGCATGCAGTATTTAGCTTTAAACTTCAACAGAACACAGGGGGAACGAAATAGCCCCCATCCAAACCCAGAAAGCAGCCACACGTCTAGCCGCTCTCAATGCACTAAGTAGCTGTAGTACAAACAACAGATCACTGACTTCACACAGTGGATTTTCCAAAGCATTCAGATCAATGTGATAAGTGGAAGGCTTTGCATAGCTTGAAGTAGGGACTCTAATCCTAAAGAGCCTATCCTAAGAGGTCTCAGCCCCATTTCCCAGCAGCTTTCAGCAAACAGAACGGCGCTATGCACTGATTTTCTCTGGAGGTTCCTTATTGTATTTCCAGAAAAGTCACTCCTGTCACATCGGTTTTATGCACTTGTATTTAGGAATGAATTCAATAGGAGTGCATGTACACCTAAAATTGATTTCTTAGTTTCTCCATTCTTAGCTTTATGTACTTCGCTCTGAAATTATTATCCAAATGTCTGCAGAAAAGGAGTCTTGTGTCTTGTGATGAAGTTCAAATAACCTATTAATCACCAGGAAACCCTAGAATCATGTCCCCCTCTAGAATTTATACATGACACACAGCTCCAGGTGGATCTCTGCCCTCTCTATATCTAAAACTTGGAATCCACCAAAGAGAGCTTCCATGGTCCTTCATTACACACCACACTCCAAACTGACACCAGGCATGGTGTGGTGTGTTACTGTTACCAACAACCAGCAGCTCCTCACCCTTCCCAGGGACAGACTGTCCAAGACAGCACCAGGACCAGAAAACAAATTCTGCCCTAAGCACTAAATAAGAGTTTATCTATTGAAATTGTGCCATTGTGTAAGGGGAGGGGAAGTTCCAACCTCTTCTCAATGATGACTGATGACAAGACACACAGGAATGGCACTAAGCTGCACCAGGGAATGTTCAGACAGAATATTAGGAAAAACTTCTTCAGCATGAGGATGAGGATGCATAAACACTGGAGAGCTGTTTCACACCCCAAGCCTGTCAGCATTCAAGAGGCACACAGAGAATGCTCTCAGTTAACTCTGTTAGCCCTGAAGAGCTCAGGCAGTTGGACTTTATGATCTCTGAAAGTCCCTTCCAACTAAATTATTCTATATTTTTTGCAACATTAGAAAAAAGAAAAGTGTTGGAAGGAGCATGACTGCACAGACACAGCTGCATTTCCACAGCTGTGGAAAACACCCAAACGATGAGTCCACAGGAGCTTAAAATAATCCAGAAGCACACTTTTATACACACAATATACCACACGAGGCACAGCTTCCTAGGTAAGTCTCACATACTGACTTGAATTAACTTACTTCAAGTTCACCTTCATTTTAGCACCGACCCAGGAAAAGCTATTAGATCAAGACCAAATGCTGTCAGTCATTTCTCACTGATTTCCTGTGTTGGAAATGAGCACAGCTTGTGATCTGGTCATTTCTGTTTTTGTCGTCTTGAACAAACATTCTTTAGATTTGTTAAGTGTGCAAACCTGCAATGGCAGCTGTAGAGCACTTTTATCAGACTAACAATCAGACATTTAGGAACAGGTTATTTTGTATTTATTTGTTCACAACTGCTCAAATCTTGCTACTTCTGAAGAAATAAAAAAAGTTTACTTACAAATCAAATTATAACAAGTGCAACCACAAGTAGATAGCTACAGTATAAAAAAATATGCAGTATTTCCAGACACTGCTTCAACTGAACATTAGGATCTTAATAATTCTCCCCTACAATTCCCACTAGCAAACACACTTCCGTGTTTGTAACACCCAGCTGAGACAATCTGACAAGGGACTTGTCTTTACGTAGAAACTGGGAGCCTTCCAATTCACAATGATAGTCCAAAGGTTTTGCAACAAGTGCTAAAAAATACCTTCTTAGCTATGTAGCTTGTGAAGGTGATACCATATGATCAAAGTAATTTTCTTCTATGTACTGGAGCAGGGAGGCAACAGAGATTAACTCACCAGTAGGAAGCCTAAAACACGATGCAAAATGCTCCCCAGCTGAGTACTGACATCTAAGAGGGAGAAAAACAAGTTCTAATGTATTCAGATGAATTCAAATACACTCTAACATATTTAAAAATGTAGATCAAATGACCAGCGTTCAGAAAATATTTACTAATTTTATGTGGTGGTTTCAGGACTCACAATATCAGAAGGTTTTCTGACAATTCATAGACAGAATATTCTCATCTCAGCTCTTAACAATGCAGAGCTTCACGTTTATTTGAAGAAAAAAAAGTAATAAGAACTTGTGCCTTGCACATCACATGTCATTCTCTTCCTGCTCATGGAAAGACACAAAAATGAAAGTCGACTGCTCTTTCACACCAATAAACACACATTCAAACTTCTCTCCAAAAACACGAAACTTCTCACACACTGATCGTTTCCTCCAATGATTTGCACCCCCAAAGTCTTCGAAGACAGCCCAATGCCATTATCCATCTTGTTGCTGAATGAAAGGATTTGGAATCGCTTCCATTCCATCCTGTGGGCAAATGAGAACCACAGAAGTCCCTCTGCAGACCACCAGTCCCAGCTGACGCGTGTCTTCTGTTAATTTGTATTGATCATCTGGGTCTGAAAAGCAGAGATCTCTAGTTACAATGGAAACTTAAGGAAGATGACATAATAAATTCTGTCAACTGAAAAAAAAAAAAAAAGCACAATCTTTCCAGACTTCTCAGCATTGTTTTATTGAGCACAGACTATTAAAAATGATGCAGTAATAATATCTGATAACTTTAGCACATTAGATTCATTAGTTTTCAAAGCAGAACTTGCTACAGAGTGACAAAGTACTCTACTTTGTATGCAAAGCAGAACATGCATCTTTTAAAGAACTCAAAGGCCTTTTCATTCATCCTAATCAAAAGCACAGATAAAAATGACAAAAAAGAGTGTGTGTGTGGGGGGGGGGGGGGGAATGAAATCAATCCTGATCCTATTTCAAATGACACCATGGGCAAACACTTGGGGTCAGTGCAAAACAGAAGACCCTGAATTCAAAGTGCAGTAACCAGAAATCTTTTGGTTGTCTATTCCTAGACCAAACCAGAAGAGGCTGTGCACGGAAACAGACAAACAACACAGCAAGAGCCAATTCTACGTTCCTTCAGCTGTTGATATATTCAAATATAGAGACCTATCAGAGCAGGACCAAAGGAGGCCACAAATACAACCTGAGGTCTGGAGAACCTCTCCAACAAAGAAAGGCTGGGGAAGATTTGTGTCGTTCAGCCTGGAGAAGGCTCCAGGGAGACCTTATAGCAGCCTTCCAGTACCTAAAGGGGACATATAGAAAAGGTACTGAGGCACTCTGACAAGGAGTACAGTGATAGGGCAAGTGGTATGAATTTTAAGTTAAAAGACAGTGGATTAGTTATTAAGAAAAAAATCTTTACTGTGAATGCGATATTGCACAGGTACAGACTACCCCAGAAGCTTTGGATGTATTCAAAGACAACTGGGTGAGGTTTTGGGCAGCTTGATCTAGTGGAAGGGTTGGAAATCTGTGATCCTCAAAGGTCCCTTCCAACGTAAATCATTTTATGACTCTACCCTGCACAAAGTGAGTGCAGCCTCACTTTGACTACTGCATGCAGGTTTGGACACAGCAGTTTAAGAACATAACTATTAGAAAGCATCCAAAGGATAGCTACAAAGATGGTGAACAGTCTGGAAGGTAAGATGTATGAGGAGTGGCTGAGGGCCCTGGGTTTATTCAGTCCAAAGCAGAGGAGGCTGAGGGGAGGCCTCATGGCAGCTGCAGTTCCTCACAGAGAGCAGAGGGGCAGTGCTGCTCTCTGGGGAAGCAACAGAGCCCAAGGGAAGAACAGAGGAGGATCGGGAGCATCAGGATTGCAGAGGGCATGAAAGAGCTCCCTAAGGCAGTGGGCACAGCCCCAGGCTGTTCAAGGAGTCTTTGAACAACACTCTCAGACACAGAGTTTTGATTTTGGGTAGTGCCGTGTGGAACCAGGAATTGGCCTTGATGGTCCTTGTGGGTCACTTCCAACTGCAAATACTCTATGATTTTATGGAAAAAAATATATATATATCACAGCTTTATTAGCTCAAAGAAGCTACAGAAGGCTTCAGTTCCATGGAAATGCAAAGAATGCACTTACAGTAGAGTTTATGAGACAGTAAGATACTAACTTTTCCTGAAATGCTTTTCACGCTCTGCACAAAACTGTCATCTCTCCAGCAGTACACAGAAAGTAAAAGCCAACTGCTTTATCTGAAGGGAATGATTTCATTCAAACTTAAAAGAACAGGAGTACCAAATAAGTTGCACAGGAACTCAAGCAAAGACTAACAAGAAGGCCTTGAAGATGATCAGATGGCTGGAGCACATCCCTTACAGGGGCAGACTGTGAGCTGGTGCTTTTCAGCCTGGAGAATGCAAGGCTCCAGGGGCACCTTGGAGTGGCTTTCCAGTACCTGAAGGGGCCTACAAGAAAGCTACCCTACAGGGGAAGGACTTCTTATAAGGGCATGACAAAGGGAAATGGCTTTAAACTGGAAGAGGGTAGATTTAGACTAGATATTGGGAAGAAATTCTTTACTATGAGGGTGGTGAGGCTGATACAAACTGCCCAGAGAGGTTGTGGATGCTCCCACCCCAGAAGCATTTAAGGCCAGGCTGGATGGGGTTGTGAACAACCTGGTCTAGAGATGTCCCTGCCTAAGGCGAGGGGCCGGAACTAGATGATGTCTAAGGCTCCTTCCAACCCAAACCATACTATGATAAGTTTTACCATGTTTTCTGTGGTACAACATTCTTACTTGGTTTTTCTTACCCCTTTCTTTATGCTTAGCTGCTGTGTACAAGTCTGAGTTCAGATATGTCAATGTACAGATTCTGGCTATTCATTCACAGAGCTGTCAGTTTTCTGTTAAGCCAATTGCTCTTGGGGATATGGGATAAGGAAAAGCTGACTTACACAGACTGTGTATTACTTACCTCGCATATATTCAATGGTACCATCAAGCACAAGGTTCAGTAGGGGGTCAAATCCTTTCAAGACACCACTTGCTATTAAAGACCACATACAACAGAATGATTAGAGATCAAAACCAGAAACAGAGCAATACAGAACCATGCACAGGACACCCTCAACTCTCCAGTTCTGTTCTCTCCTTTGAGCAAGGTTATCAGACAACTAACAGTGACATTAAACAGTGCCCTCTATCAAAATGCAAATGCACAAGAACCCAAACTGTCTCAACTGAAGCTTCATTTTTTTTTTTAAATCAGTTCCAGAAGCATGGATGCCTTAAAGAAAATTTAGAGCTTTCTGTCAATTTCACATGCTTTTCAAGAATACCTCAACATAGCAAATAAGCAAATACTACAAATAAAAAGTTCCCTACAGAAGAGGAAAGACAAACTAAGACAAGTGCTTTCCTTAGACAAACATAGCGCAGACAGATAATTGGAAGAAGGATCTTCTTAGCTTTATAGGAATGTACTACAGGTAGCCAATGGCATTAGTTTAAATCAGAACACAATTCTTCAAGACTAGACAGTAAATAAACTGCAGGGCTACACAGAATGAGTTCTTGTATTGAAAAAAAACCAATTACTACCATTAGCATTACTACCATCACTACCAGCTCAAATCAAGGAAGAGACTCTTACAGTCCTAGCCACTACATATAGATCACACAGGTAATTAACACAATTTTTCTGAGAAGAAAATCTAAACCAACCGATGCAGTGGAATTGTCAATCACAGAAGAACTAGAATAAAATAAAATATAAAACTATCCCACACTTAACAGCATGCATACAAGTAACTTTGAAGATTTGTAAGCATCAAGGCCCACTGGAGCTGTAAATAAGATTTTAAAGACAAACTGAGTTGGTTTTGCAAAGCTCCCACACAGCATGCTGTTAACCTTCAGATGAAGGAATGGTCTGCAGGTGGCACTGCCAGCACTCTGGGATGGTCAGATGTAGGTATGACAAAGGAGAGGAAACGTAACAGCCCCAAAAGCAATGAAAATAGATGCTGAAATATGTTAAAACAGAATAAGAACTAAAGGAACATATAGTTAAGAGACAAGAAGGAAGACAAGTGTATGAACTGTAACGTCTTTCTTTGCTGCTTTCAGTGCACCTTTGCAAAGTCTGGAAAACAAAACGAGGAAATTCAAGACAGCAAACAGAAGATGAAAGAAAGGCACATAGATGAAGTGCTCATAAAATTGAAGCACTCATAAAATTGAAACAAGGGGATTCATGGAAACATGGAGGGAAGTTTCCCACCAAGAAACAGCAAACTGCAAGGAACAGAAGCACCCATCAGCCACCACCCTGCCTCAAAAGACAGTGAGGTGACCACAGAAGAGATGGAAGCACACACACAGAGCTGCTCGCTACAGCCGCACAGAGCCCAGCCCAGGTCTTCTGCCTGCTCACCTTCTCTTCCACCCTGGAACTTCACCCGGATCGTTTTGTCGATATATTTGGAGAGATCTAAAATGCTCTCTTTTTTCTTTTTCTCCTTATCCTGAAGATGAGAAACAAAGACAACATGAATTCAAAGCGAAGCCTGCCAGACCTCACCGCATCTCCTCCTTCATTACATACATCACAGCGCTTCTATATCTTTTCCTCTCTCCCACAACCCTGCTTGCGACGCTGCTAGAGAAATCATCCCCAGAGCAAAGCCAGGCACGAAGGAGCGGCCGCCGAGCACGGCAGCAGAGCTGCAGGGCAGAGCAGGGCCGCTCACACCACGCCAGCGCCCCAGGACCACCCAGCAGAACCACAGCACCAACCCAGAGCTCTCTCAGCTCATAAGGAGCCCTTAACGAGAACAAGCCCGGCACCCACCACCGCCCCCTCCTCACCGCCATCTTGCCCGCACCACCACCGCCCCCTCCTCACCGCCATCTTGCCCGCACCACCACCGCCCCCTCCTCACCGCCATCTTGCCCGCACCACCACCGCCCCCTCCGACGTTCGCCATTTCATTTACCGCCACCAGAAGTGACGTTTCACGTCGACGCAAGTCATTGGCTCCCTGAGGACAGCCAAGGTGGCACTTCCGGTACTTGATTTCCGGGGCGGAACTTCCGGGGCGGTTGCTGGGATACCCGGTGCGGAAGGGGCCCGGCCCGGTCAGAAACAAAAGCGGGCGGCGGCGCGGTGGACCCGGTATGGCGGCGCGGTGGGCTCAGCTCCTGCTGCTCCCTCTGCTTTCGTTGCCGCAGGTGAGCGGCTGTGCCGGCTTTGGAAGCGCCCTGGGTTCTGTGCCGGAGCCGCCTTCGGGGGTTGGAGGCAGTAGTTCGGTGCTGGCCCCGTAGCCCTGGCTGGAGCTGTGGTGCGGGTGGGCCCGGCCCCGCTCGGTCGGAAGGTGGTCCCATATTGGGGCTTTAACAATGCGGAGAGGGGGCTGCCGGCAGCAGTGAGATGGTGAGCCGCTCACAGGGTTGGAATGGCCGATCTCTAGCGTTCTGCTGGAGAGAAGGCGGCGGCACCGTTCATACTCCACGCTGCACCCCGCCGCTGTTCGTTGGTGTTGTGCCTATCGCGGTTTCTCAGTGCTCCCACGTTGGTCTTCTTTGTTCTGTTTTTATTGACGTAGCCATTATATTTCTTAAAAACTGGTTAAATTGTCTAGCCAGCAGGCTCCTCCGGGTTAGTCCTTAAGGAAGAGCATCCCGACCAGGGGATGAGGCTCCCAGCTGGGCATTTAGCTTTGGGGTCAGACTGGCTGATAAACCCCCTCTGAGAAACTGGCTGGTGTGAAGCAAAGGTGGTTGCTGCTGAACCCACAGTGTGACTGTTACATTCTCCTTCTGTGGTGTGAGAGTGGTGAGGCACTGGAACTGCTGCCCAGAGAGTGGTGGTTGCCCGAGGCAATGTGGGGGGGCCCTGAGTAGCCTGATCTGGTGGGGGACAGTCAGCCCTCTGAGGGTTGGAACTCTATGATCTTTAAGGTCCATTCCAACCTAAGCTTTTCTATGATACTACTGAAAAGCTCTGTGGAGTGAGCTTTCATAGGTCTAATGAACGCTTGTGACAATCCAGGCAAGGACAGAACTCTGTATGGTGGCATGGTATGTAGCTTTTGTATTTTAAATTCTGCTCTTGTGCATTCTGAAAATTTCATTAAAACATCTTAACTGCTTTTTAGGTACTCTGTAGAGTAGTATGTCTTCTTGGGTCATTAGTGTAGTATCTGAAAACAGTAGCCCAACTTCTCCCTTCCTTACCTGCCATCTCACTGCACTCTTGCCAGTGATCCTCAGTTATAGACTGAGCCGACTGCCATTTAACTAATGTTTTTCTTATGTGTACATCATCTGCTTCATTCCTCATTCTCCACTTGCCTGGTGCATTTTGTAGCTTCTAGTAATGCTTCAAGTGGACTGCCAGCATGTCATCAACAAATTAATGAAGTATTAGAATGGTTTGAGGTCTGGCATGGAGGTCGTCATCAGCTTTGAAAAGGTGACTGCATCAGTGTGGAAGGCCAATGAGAGCGTCTTCTGCTTGAGAACTGATTTTCAGGTCTTGAATTTGGAGGTCTTGGCTTCAGCTTCATCTACTGCAGCATGCTGCCTTTCTGTAAGCAACTTGCTTAGTGAGTTTGTGCAGCAGGATAGCTCCATAACACATTTGAGCAAGCTTTGAACAGCTTGGCTGGGGTTCTGCATTGGTTCTGCTGCAACACCGAGAAGATAACTTGCTGTAAGCTGCTGGTACTTTCCTTATACCCCAGCTAGTTTGTTTAAAACTTGCATGAATAACTCTGATATTTGCAGTGCTTTTACATCTCTCATTTGCTTGTATGATTATGATCTTATGATGTATGATGTCTGTCATCCTCAGCTTGAGGTAAGGAAGAGTGCAGTCATGTACTTGCGCTACAGTGATAAGAGAACCAGTGACTGACAAATGGGGTTATTTCAGAATGAAGGTAACACCTCCCACAATGATTGTGTGTGTTTATCTTCAGTGGCTTACTCTTGCATTGGTAGTTTTTTGTCCATGTCTTTCCCCCTGGGAGATAAGATAATTTGGGAGTGTTTTCTTTTCTCAGGGAGAGGGTAAGGACACTGGAAGATGTGTCCAGGTTCGTTCCTTGTATTCTGATTTATAGTGGGTAAGGGAGCAGCTTGGCTAATAAAGCATGACTCTCTCAAATCTAGACACTCATCTGGGAATTCCTGAAGAAGGGTTCAATCTTTAAAGTCCAAGTGCACCAGTACAGTTTCCCTTAGATCATGCTCTGGGATCAGAGTTCCCATTTTTCATACAACTTCTTTCTTATTCTCACTATTCCTTCATTGCATTGGTGTTCTCCTGTAACAAAAGCAGGTATGAGTGAGCCTTTGATCAATGAGGAATATAGTAAGGGATATGAGATCTTGCTGCTGTTCACTATACTAATTTTCAGGTTTTGTACTTAAAATAAGTGGTTGATTATGTGGATCCATAGAGTTTAAAAGGTTGTCTGAAGTTCTGGATTAAAGTGGTTGTTGGCAATTTAGTCACGAGGAGTTGTCACATTGAGTATGAAGCTCTCCTCTCATAGTGCAGTGCTTGTTGAATCAGTGCTTTCTTTGTCTGCAAGTTTACTGTCTGCTATTTTCGGTCTTCAAGCTGATCCATGCAGTTTGTGGGTGAGAATGTACTCCAATTCTTAAGAATTCTATTCCATATCTTGTGTAATGTCTACTGTAAGAGTGGATGCGGCTCATGCCTTATTAAGGAGCTGTGCTCCTGAAATAGAGCACAGTCTGACAAATCTCTTTAAGATCAGCTTCATAGGTTCTCCTTAACTTCAGAATATAACTGCAGTATATTCCAATAAGAAAAAGGTGATCTGTTTTCGATTTGATGAATTTGTTGAAGAAAGTAGGTGGTAACAAAAAAGACCAATGGCAACTTGGCAATTAATTCTGTGCTGGTTTTCTTTGTTTCTATACCACTCAGCTGCTAAAGTTGTGGATATGTCAGTCCTTGGGGTTCCTTACAGAGCAGGAGATGTTTTTCAGTTGTGACTAAGGAACACTTCGTTCTCTCTGTATATTTATACAGACCAAATAATCCTGATGATGCAACTATGAACTGGTGTTCCTAAGCCAAGTACAAAGTGCTAATTTGCTTTTTCTGTGCCATGGTGTGGTTATCGCTTGCCTAATTTATGCTGGAAGTTGCGCTGAGGATAAAATTTGTCACTTCCACAAAAGTTTTTAGAGGTTGGTTGGTTGTTTAGCTTGTATTATTTTAGTAGTTGAGCTCCTCAGCCTGTTGTGTTGGCTGAGCTGAGATGGCTGTGAATTCGGAGGGGTTGTGTATAAGTGAAAAAGCACTATCTATATCTTCTCCTACAGGTACTGCCTTACAAACTTATAATCCTAATGTGTAAGACAACTTCTCTGTACATCCAGACTTCTGTGACCTCATAGTGTAATGAATTGCCTCTTTTAGTGTTAGCTTATGCTTTCATTATGGAAGGTACTGACTTAAAGTTCAGTCTCCATCTTCATGCCTTGCTTCCTTGTGCGAAAGAACCAAAAACTTGGGTACCTGTGTGTGAACAGGACAGAGAGGAACAAACAGTAAGAATGAGCCACTAGATTGGCTCAGTTCCTCATGTTGCACTTTCTTGAAGTTCAGTGAACTGAGTTCCGCCTCCCTACCTTCTTCAGTCATTTAACTCAAGTGTTTTTCAGGCCATACGTACTGTAAGAGGCAAGAATTGTAAAAGAACTTTAAGAGCTGCTGTTTTTTCCTTCAGTGTTTGGAGCAGGCTGGGCTTGAGGTCTGAACTCTTGGAAGAGAGTCCTTAGGAGGGTTGTGGGAAGGTTGTATAGGATCTGCATAGGAGAGTGATTTCTCACAGGTTGGTCTAGGATATGGTGTGATTTCTGGAAACTAAGAACCATAACAAGTGTTCCTGCTGTCCCAGTGCATCAGCTGTCCTGCCTTATTTTTGCATCTGATACCTAGTGATATAAACAAAGTGAAAGCTGAGGGCATCAGAGCCCTTCAGTACAGAAAAAGAGAATCTAATGCATGTGACTCTTCTGAGGTGAGAGAAAATAACAAGCTTGAAGTAGTTGTTAACAGACTTCAGAGCTATGCTTTGATGCAAGTGATAATTGCATTGTAAGAATGTTAATCTGTGTTCATTTTTGTCCTCCATGGACCATGTGCAATTCCCTACACCCTCTTCTACTTTTAGCCCTGCTCATATGCCATTTAATTCCTCTCATCCTTGATTTTACTTAGCTTTTGGCACATGAGTGCACAGCTTTCTAAAACGTTCTGAGCATGTCACTTTAGGAACCTTTAACTCCAATATTTCTTTGAAGAACATTCATTGAGCTGTTCAGAAAGCATAATTGCTTTCTGTGTGTGCTGCTTGGGGATTATTACTGAGTTTCTACTCAGTACTGAGTTACTACTGAGTAATGCTTATCTAAATGGAAATGTAGCAACCCATACTATACTTATTCTTTCATTTTAGAGGCGTGTAGTTTCTCTCTTATAAAAATCAAGACTTCAGCTGTACAAGTTAATGGCTTTTCAGATGCATAAAGCCGTTCTACTGCGGGTAGCTTGCTCCTGCAGAACTGCCTGAAACTCTTGGAGGCATCTGTATGTATAATATTCAGAACAGAGCTGCCCTGGTTTCAACTGAGATTAGGGTTAATTTTCTTTATAGGGGCTGTATGGTGGTGTGTTACTGTGCAGGGCATTGTATAAAGGATGTTTCAGCTTCTTGTATCCTCTTGCCTGTGAGGAGCTTGGGGGAGTGTGTGTGTGTGCGCGCAGGGATGAGGAGCTGGGAGGGGACAGAGCTAGGACAGCAGACCCAAACCAGCCAAAGGAACATCCCATACCACATGACTGCATGCTGAACAAGAAACCTGGGAGGGGGGAGGTCTGCTGCTGCTCAAGGCCTAGTTGAGCACTGGTTGGCTGGTGGTAAGCAGCTTTGTTGTGTATCACTCAGTTAGTGTATTCCTTTATTTCCCTTCCTTCTCTGTCCTGGTGAACTATTTTTATTTCAACATGAGTTTTGTCTTTTTTTTTTTTCCTCCATTCCACTGTGGGATGTGTGAGCTGTGTGATGCTGGGCTGCCTGCTGGATTAAACTACGGCAGCCCTTAAACCCAATCAGATTTGGGAGCAATAAGAAGGAAACACTTCTGGTCTGGTCTCTTCTCAGCCCCCTCCACAGAGCTGGAACTCAATGATCTTTAAGATCCCTTCCAGCCTATGATAAAATCAGAGGGATGTTCAACTTTGTTTTGGTGAAACTGATGCATCAGTCTCATTTGATGGCAGTAAAAGGAGTTTTCAAGGTGTTCATTGGAGATCTATGAAATTTTACTGTCCTTGTGCATCATCCCTGAAAGCAGTTGTCTGCAGATATTTACATCATTGCTTTTTGGCAGTTTGTATAAGGCATCATTGTGAAGGGAGGGATATCTTTCTCTGTAAGAGAGGTCAGAGATGTGATTGTATTTTTGAGTTGAGTATTTAATTTCAACTTTGTGCATTCCATTTGAAAATTTGCAGGTAATTATGTGAAATGAAAATGAACTGGAAATGGAGCCACAATTACACCCCAAAACTGTGGGTTTTTTTTTTTGCGATCTTGAAACCTATTACATTTCTTTATCACACTTAGAAAAGAGAGAAGGAATCAGGCAGAAGCACTTGCACCAGGGCCCTTTTGCTGCAGGAGCTGTAAGATATACTTGGTTTAGATGTTGTACTAAGGGACATGATATAATAGGGAATTATTGATGGTTGGACTGATGGTCTTGGAGGTCTTTTCCAACTGTGGTGATTTTGTGATTCACTTCTCCCTCAATTTTTGAGAACAAAGAGCATTTATAAGCTATTTTGTTCAGTTAATGTGGAAATTAAGTCTCTACTAGCATATGTAAAACTTCCATCTCTGTAGTTAGTGGTAGGAAAGTTGCACATACTTCCACAGTTTTTCTTCCTGGCATCTGGTTGCCTGATGTTTACCTCCTGGGACTTGATGTACAAGTAGAAAACTACATCACCTCCACAAAAATACTTGTGCAGGTTCTATATAAGTTCTTGTAGTTAGCATTTGTTTAGCTTCCTGGTTAGACAATGGGAATATATCTGGTGCTCACAAGGGGGAAAAAAAGAAGGGAACAAAAGAACAGTTTGTTGTGAAGAATAAAAAGGTAGGCGAAGATTCCACAGTAAGGAAGTGGGTTTTTTCTTCTCACTGTACTGGATACTTCCAAACAACTGTATTTAGGTAATTCTGTTGGTTTGTATTCAACTATGCTAGCCCCTAACTCTGAATTTTGATGGAAAATGACTTGATACACTCTGACATAACCAAAATAATAGAGAATCTGTTGTCCTACACTGCTTTGCAGGAATGGGAAGCTGAAAACATCTCTATTAAGTGGAACATGTAGCGGTTGGAACACTTCTCTGTACAGACAGACTGTAATAGTTAAATATGTCGTAATTGAGAATGTGCTTAACCTGGTATTTTCACTGCATGCTGCCATGTTTACTCTTCTCTGTACTCCTTCTGCAGATAATGAAACTTTGTAAAATCTTTTTTTTTCTTAGGTAAGAAGCAGGCTAATCAGCAGTAAGTTAAGCCCATTACTTCTGTATTATATAATTCAAACATGTATTGAATAAGGCTCTATTGAATGCTTGTTGTTTTCAGGTGTACTGCGAGTATGGAATGGTCCATGTCCTTTCAGAGAAAGGGAGCAGCAAAGGCAAGGACTACTGTATCCTCTTCAACTCCCAGTGGGCCCATCTGCCACATGATCTGGGTAAAGCTGTAAGTACCAAGTTAAGCAACTAAAAGAATGTACTTAAAATTGCCCTTGTTGTAGGGGAAAGTTCTAATTTGTATCTTAGTAGAATCTGAAGCTTGCTCTACTCAGAAAATATTTTCTATCTGTTGCAGTCTCCATAGAAAGGAGTATCACCATTATAGCACTGCCTAAGCAACTATTTCAGGTTCACAACAAAAAATCTTTCTTCTGCACATAGTGATTAAATAAATGAGAATAGAGCGCAACTGTGTTTGGAAAGGAGTTCTTGTATGTCAGTATGGTACAAAAAAGATACAGGTCCTTCCTGATACCTTGATGACCTCTAGTGCTTTCTTATTAGTTCATTCTTTTCTTAAATTTAGGTATAAGCAATTATGAGCTGTGTCAACTTGTTTTTGTTATCTGAGGCTCTATGAACTGACAACTGACTCATTTTTTTTTTTTTTCCACTCTTCTGTGAGAGAATTGAAGAGGACAAAGACACCAGTAGCAGGAACTTGCTCCCTAACAGATGAGAGGAATAGCTAGAATGTGAGGAGGAGAAAACTATCACCTTGCTTCTTTGACCTCTTTATTATGTGGAGTTTTTGTGTCTGATCTATATTCCTAGAAGATGCAATTTTGCAGAGATTAATTATACATTAGTCAGTTATTCAGACTGTGTAAACAAGATGACTGAGTTGAGGGAGTCCTTTGTAAGAAGGATTGTATTTCTGTAAGCTAAAAGTATATATTTACAGCTCACACTTATGGGCTTGTTTAGGTGGCTTTAGTAAAAAGCGTACTCAAATCAAAGCAGGAAGGAACCTGGGGAGGTTTTCTGGTCCAGCTTTGAAAGCAAGGCCTTAGATTAGGTTGCCCAAGGCTCTGTTCATGCTAAACTTGTGCTTGTGAAAGGGCAAGACATTAAATATCAAAGTCTTGAATTTATGAACTATTGAGGGATCTTTTAAGATCTGAGAGGCTTTTGCTATTATGCCCTTTACACTTCACTTTTACCAGTAAAGTTGCCTCTTAGGCAGTGATTCTATCCATTTATAATAGCACCACACCTTCTAAGAAGATAACTTGGAATATACATGACATCTGGCCAAAATCCATGTAATCATACCATAAATCCAAAGAGAAATACCTGGGTCACAACAACCTCTGCTATCATTACAAGCTGGGGGATGAAGGGATTGAATACAGCACTGCCAGGAAGGACTTGTATGTAGTGGTGGGTGGCTGCTGGATATGAGTCAGCAATGTGCCCTCACTGCCCAGAAAGCCAGTGGTATCCTGGGCTGCATCCAAAGCAGTGTGGCCAGCAGGGTGAGAGAGGTCATCCTGTTTCTCTGCTCTGTACTGGTGAGACCTCACCTGGAGTAGTGCATCAAGTTGTGGAGTCATCAGTAAAGGAGAGATGTAGAGCTGTTGGAGCACATCCAGAGGAAGGCCACAAAAATGATCCATGGGATGGGGCAACCTCCCTGTGAGGGGAAAGCTGGAGCTGTGCAGTCTGGAAAAGAGAAGGCTCTTGGGGAAACCTGAGAAGTGGTCTTTCTGTTTCTAAAGTGGGGCTGTAAGAAAGAAGGGGATGGACTTCTTAGCAGGGATTTTGTGATAGGACGGAGGGAAATGGTTTCAAACTTTAAGAGGAGAATTCTAGATTGGATATAAGGAAAAAATGTTTGTTTGTTTGTTTTTAAACAATAAGGTTGTTGGAGGCACTGGCACAGGTTGCTTATGTGAGGTGGTGGATGCCCCATCTCTGGAGACATTCAAGGTCAGGTTGGATAGCATTCTGATGAAACTGATAGCACCAGATGAAGTTTTATATGTTCCTGTTCTTTGCAGAGGAGTTGGACTAGATGACCTTTAAGGGTCCCTTCCAACTCAAACAAGTCTATAATTCTATGAATTAATTCTTTGCAGCAGTCAGGTCAAGAGTAAGTTTGTGCCTGGACTACATCGTTTCAGTGGCAGAGGTGGGAGTCCAGTGTACAGAAAATTCATATACTGCATAAAGCTGGTTTGAGACTTAGGGTCTTGTTCAGCTGGATCCAGACAGACTGCCCTAGGAGTTACTCTAAGATTTGTGATATTTGGAGCCTCCTGTAGCCATTTTGTTTCAACTATCTCATAAAAATTCATGGAGACACATTTCAGTATCTCAACATGAGCTAATATAGTTCAGAAAAGCTTATGCCGGATTGAAATAGATGTACTTCGTAGACCTGTCTTTTGTAGATTTTAATTTCTTTGGTATATTCTCTGCTAATCCTGATTTTCTTCCTTAGTGCTCCCTCAGCCTTTCTTCTCTTTCCATTCCAACTCCTCCTACCCTTGAGTACTCCAGCAAAACAATTTAATAAAAGAGGTGCTGCAGGCTGAGCTTCCTCTGTGTTTGTGTTCAGCTCTGATAGAGCTTGCTCTGCCCAGTATAGCCTCACCTCGAGCTCAGGAGTGGGACAGCCTCTTTCCTTTCCTGGTGGCAGTGCTGAGCTGGGTGCACCCCAGGGCACCGTCAGCCCTTTGGGGGTGCTTTTTCCCATGGTCTTTTTCCTTGCTCCTCTTGACAACTGGGACAACACTTTCTACCTTCCTGTTTGCTGGGACCCTTCCAAATTCTCAAGACTGTTGAAAAAATAATTGAGAGGTTTTGTGACAACATTAGCCAATTCTTTGAGTACCCTGGGATTGGTACCTATTAGTCCACATAGACTTGCATGCATCTAGCAAGTTCTGCACAAGTTTGAGGTTGTCTGGGAGTTTATGATATCCTCAATAATAATCCTCCAACTCACAGCTCCAGGATTCATCAATGGTGCTGAAAACAGGTATCTATGCCTTGTTTGTACCCCTATTTATAAAGTGACCAACTCATCAAGTAACAGGCCACTGTTGTCTCTGGTCCTACTTTTTCTGTTTGGTATTCCCAGCTTACTCATGGCAAACTGACTGTACCTATAAGGACATGGACACCTGGTTTAGATGAATCTCATAGCTCCTTGAAGAATCATCAGCATCATCCTCCTGGCTGGGTGGTCTATAGTAAACTTACAAAAAGACTCCCAGAGTCTCAAATGTGTCACTGCCAAGTGCAAGCACCTTACAGTGCAGCATCTTCATTACATACAACCTCTGTTTCACCTCCCCTCCCTGTAGAGAGGACAACACTACTGTTTCTCTGAGAATATTCTAAATTGAGTTTTAGATACCCCCCTGTGCTATTTGCTTTTGGTTAAAAATAAGTATATATTAAAAAATTTATTTCTTTTTAGTCACTCTTGCAACTGCAGGATCAGACAGCATCTGTTTTGTGTTCTCCTTCTGATGTACCTGATGGGGGGTTTAATAATCGAATCCCCATGGTGATGCGAGGGAACTGCACCTTCTATGAGAAAGTGAGGCTTGCTCAGATAAATGGAGCTCGTGGGCTGCTGATTGTTAGCAGAGAGAGACTGGTAAGTCTATTTTTGTCTTTCTGTATTACTGATGCTATAATGTTAGATACTGGCTTATTTTCAGTGATTGTTGCAGGTATTTGATTTTCCTTTTTAAGTGCACATATTATTTAATTTTTATACGTTTCTACATTGCCCAGCTGTGAGTGGAAAACAATACAGATGAATTAAATAAATTAGAGGGTATGCTTACTTGAGTAGGCAGAATGCTGCACACAGCCTCTGTAAAATCCAAATCAAGGGCTCAGAATTATCTTTACGTTATATAATATACTGCAATCAAAGAAGGAAGGGCTAACTGAATACCTTCAGTGGGCTATAGAGCACAAGATTCAGTTGGAGCACCAGTGTATGTTTTGTAAAATGAATGTTTTATTAGTGTAGTCAATACTAAAGAGATGTGTTAAGTGTAAAAGATACTGCTTGAAGTTTGGTTATTGCATTTTGCTGTTGCAGTTGTTAGTTATGCTTTACTGGAAGCAGGAATATCTCTTAAATTTTGTTACTGCTGTCATTGCAAGTTAAACTGCAAAAACAGGTTTGATTGTAGGCCACAGTTGTATAATGAATAGCACTTAGATTTTGGAGGGTTGTCCACTGCCTTCATAGCCTTCTTCTGTTGCAGATTTTTGGAAGATCATTGCCCAGTATCTTAATAAATAAAATTTGTTTTAAGCTGACTTCTAGTCGAATTTCTGAGCTGCCTCTTCAGGCCATGACATAGCAGGGCTGGTGCTGCCTGGGATGGGGCTTCTGCCTTGTACCGTGCATGTAATAGAGAAAGCAATCAGTTGTTCTTGAGCTGGGGCTTGATGGTACTTAGGCTGTGTGAGCATGAAGATCACAGCCATTCCCTTTCTCCCACCTCTACGGGAAGCCAGGCAGGAGGTGATGAGAGGGAGGGGGAACAGGGCCCTGTAGCACAGCAGTGGGAGGAGTGCTTTTTCCTTCCCAGAGCCCGTGCAAATGTGGCTGAGTGCTGGCTGAATGCCTGAGGTTCCCATGGCTGAAAGGAGCCCTTCTGATCTTGTCCTGCCCAGGAGGCCCTGGCAACACATCTCTTCTTCTCAGGAGCTCCTCTAAGCCCTTCCTGTGGTTCGCAGGTGTGCACAGTGCCATGCTGGTGACAAGGCCATGCCCTGTGAGAGTTGGCTGGGTGCAGCCCCGCTGCCAAGGCCCTCCCTGTGCATCTGCTCCATGGTAGAGCATTTTCCTGTCCCCCCTGCATGGGCCACTTGTAGCCCCTGCCCTACCTGTGGCTCAGGCTGCTGCAGGGCTCCCAGTCCTACAGCCTTACAGTCTCTGTCCTTTTCCAGAAGCACAAAGTAATTCTTTCTCAGATATTCTGCGTCTTCCACCCACTGCTGTCTCTGTGACCCTTCTTCTCTTACCTGGGGTCTGAGTTTGTCCCTGTATGTGTTCCACACTCTGGCATGCTCTGTTCCCCCCTCTACAAGACCCTGTTGTGTGTGTTTCATGTTTCTTTAAGTGCCAGTTGTAGTTCTGTTCTCACATCAATCAGCTTGTGGTATAATTTTCTTGCAAAGGCTTTTAGGTGAATTTCTGAGAATAAAAATGTGGAGTGGAGAAGGCAGCCGTGAAGGAGAGGAGTTCCTCAAAACTCTTGGTCATCATGGAATGCACTGCTGTGAAAGCATGGAGAATTGACATGCCTGAGGAAAGGGATGCCATCCTGTGGCACCTGGGCAGGCTGGAGAGGTGGGCCCATGCCAAGCTCCTGGAGTTCAACAAGGCTAAGCGCAAGGTCCTGCACCTGGGTTGGGGCAGTGCGAAGCACAGATACAGGTTGGGTGGAGAATGACTTGAGAGCAGCCCTGAGGAGAAGGATTTGGGGGTGTTGGTGGGTGAAAGACTCAGTGAGAGCCAGCAGCGTATGCTCGCAACCCAGAAGGCCAACCAGATCATGGGCTGCATCAAGAGGAGTGTGACCAGCAGAGCAAGGGAGGTGATTCTGCCCCTTTGCTCTGCTCTTGTGAGAACCCACCTGGAGTACTGCGTTCAGTTCTGGGGCTGCAACACAAGAAGGACATGGAGATGTTGGTGTGGGTCCAGGTGAGGGCCATGAGGCTGATCAGAGGGCTTGAGCACCTCTGCTGTGGGACAGGCTGCGAGAGCTGGGGCTTTTCAGCCTGAAGAAGAAAAGACTCTGAGGAGACTTTATAGTGACTTTCTAGGACCTGGATGGGGTACGCAGGAATCATAGAATGCCTCAGGTTGGGAAAGACCTTCCAGATCATCAAGTCCAACCTCAGCCTAACTATACTACCCTAATTTTAACAATTTGTCACTAAATCATGTTCCTGAGCACCACATCCAGACAGTTTTTAAACACATCTGGGGTAGTAACTCATCCACATCTCCCTGGGGAGCCCATTTAAGTGCTTAACAACTTCTTCTGTAAAGAAGTTTATTCTCATATCCACCCTAAACCTCCCCTGGTGCAACCTGAGGCCATTTCCCCTCATCCTGTCACTAGTGGAATGAGACCAGCTTGCTCCTCTTTGTTAGGCAGTTTTGCAGCCAACCCTCCCCAAGCCTGTAGGATTGCCTGGAGTTGTTTGACCAAAATTTGGCCCTATTGGAACTCATACGGTTTATCTCAGACCTTCGATCTGGTCTATCCAGGTCCCTCTGTACTGCCTTTCTGCCATCCACTGCCATCCAGCTGATCAACTTGGTGTCATCTACAAGCTTACTAAGGGTGCACTTAATCCTCTCATCAAGGTCATTGATGAAGGTGTTAAATAGGAATGGCCCCACTACTGAGCCCTGGGGTGCACCTCTTGTAACTGGCCACCGGCTGGGTTTAAATCTGTTGACCGCTTAACTTTGATATTTTAACTTAGGTGAAAGACTGGTCTTCATTCTCAAAGCAGAATTGGAGTAGACCAACATCAGGCATCCCTTCCAACTTCCAACCTTGGCAATTCTCTGGTTCAGTAGTTTAGTTCTCACCATCTACTCTCAATTCTTTTACTTGAATGGGACAACCCTTTTGTTTTCTAATGCTGTGGCTACAGTGATGTATATCGTGGGCTGTTAACCAGTTATACATTGCAGGTTTTATGGGACACTCATAAAAATGTTATTCAGTTGTGTGGTTCAACCTCTTCCTGTATATTGTCTACAAATTGATCTAGCTTCTCTGAAACATCTGTGATGAAAAGTCTACTGGGCTCAGAAATCTTGTCACTTTTAAGGATTGGTGTGAATCTGTTTTGCCCTTGTCCCAGCAGTTTCAGGGATCATTTTGTGTACGTATGAAAGGGAGAATACAGACACCAGTGAAATTAAATAACGTGATTCTTAAAACGAGATTTTTTCTGCTCAGTATGGAACCAAAAAGAGAAGATGCTCTCTGGTTTTTGTGTGTGTGTGTGTTTGTTGGTTATTTTTTTCCACACTTGTGTCTACATTGGAGTGTTAGAGGGGTATATGATGAGCAAATAAAAGTGTTAGGCAGTTTTGAAATTGGTTTAAGGCTCTGATAAGGTATTAGCAGTATTTTTCCTGTTTTGTATTGTGTTTTGGATTTTTTGATGGTTTGCCTGTGTAAAGGTAACTTTAGGTTACTGTACATTATGTTCCTTTTCATAATATTTTCTAGATTAACAGAAAATAAAACTTGAACTCTTTTGAAAGAGTAGAAGGCTTTTGCAGAAATAAATTCTTTTTTGCCTGTTTTGATCTGTCTTTTAGGTCCCTCCAGGGGGTAACAGGAGCCAATATGAAGAGATTGATATTCCCGTTGCTCTGCTCAGCTATTCTGATATGTTAGATATTGTTAAGGTAAGCTTTATATTCTGATTTAAACTATTTTAAATGATTCATTGGTCAACAGAATGCGTAGCTCATATTGGGAGCTCTGGATCCGTAAAGAGTTATACTCAAAAAGGCAGTACATTTTATTTTTTAGAAATGCTGTTGTCTTAGGAGGTTATTTCTCATCTTAAGAATAAAAACAGAGCCTCGTTCTGGAAATAAATACTACAAACAGTAGAGCTAATGGATTGCTTTAAAGGACTTGCAATAACACTTCATTATATAATTATAGAAGCCTTAGAGTTGGAAGGTACCTTTAAAGATCATCTAGTCAAACTCCACTGCAATGAACAGGGGCAGCACAGCTGGATCATGGTGCCCAGGGCCTGACCCAGACTTGCCTTGAATGTCTCCAAGGACAGAGCATCCACTACAGCTCTGGGCAACCTCTGCCAGTGCCTCGCCACCCTCACTGTATAATGCTTCTTCCTTATATCCAACCTAAATTTCCTTGTTTAAGCTTGGAGTCATTTCCCCTTGTTCTATCACAGCAGACACTGCTAAAGAGTCTGTCCCTTTCTGAGTTTGCTAATTGAAAACTAACTGAACCTTTGCTGAGGTGGCTTTTTCGAAGTCTACAGTGCTAGTTATGTAAAAGCATCAGGGAGCCCTTATCAGAGGGGATTCAGTATCTTCGTGTATGAGTTTTTCTGAGTATGGCAAAGTGGTGATTTTAGGTAAAGTAACCTTTTTATATGAATCAGTTATTTTATGGACAGTAAGATATTTTCTAAAAAAATAAAACCCACCTTGATGCCACTTCTGTTTTTGATGGATCAAGAGTAAGGGTGTTGTTCTGGATAGTGTCCAAAAGTGTGTCAGATATGCAAATTAAAATACTCCTGTTAGAGGTAAGAGTTTCATCACCAGACAGTTCTGAAAACTCCCTGCAAGTTCTGAAAAAGCTGCTGCCCTGACTGCTGGAATTGTGGGCACCATGTAACCAGGACACTGGTTCTGAGGACCAAATCCTAATGAAGATGTGGATATTAGAAGTTCAATGATACGTGCCTTTCAAAAAACAGTAGTCTATAATATTAAGTCCACTTTTAAAAGCAAGTTGGCTAGAACTTGTTCATATCGTGCACTAAGGAATTTGTTAGTTCAGTGGAATTAGCACAGCATAGAAAGGAGAGAAGAACAGTTGTTGCTGAGGATCCACTGTCCGTGCTGTATATCTTTTTCAGCCTTGCTTTGGAATAGTCCTAATTTAGTAGTGTACTTTGAATGCTGTTGGCTTGCCCTGCCTCTAACACCTAGCTTTTTTTCTGTTTAAATATTTTTACTAAGGAAAAGTAATATAAAAAGCAAATTTGAGAGATTTAGAGTAGGGTGGTTCTTACTAAAGAGTGATCCCCAAGTTCCTCCATTTGTTCTTGCCTCTGCAGAGCTTTGGCAGGTCAGTGAAGGGAGCAATGTATGCACCAAATGAGCCTGTGCTCGATTACAACATGGTCATTATATTTGTCATGGCTGTGGGGACTGTGGCAATTGGAGGCTACTGGGCAGGAAGCAGAGATGTGAAAAAGTGAGTACTGGGAAAGTAATGTGCCAATTTTCTTCTTGTGTTTTTGCCTGGGGTGGGGGGGAACCATGGTGGTGGATGGTAGCTGTGCTGATGAGGTTTAGAGGCTCTGCAACTGGAGTTAGGAAGATGTTAGCATGATGTCTAAGAGCCCTTAAGCTTGATGTATAATATTCATGGACAGTACCTTAATGCTTTACCCTTTTTAAAAAAAAACAAAAAACCCATACACTTAAAAAACCTCAGAAGGAAAATTGGGTTGGAATCTACTTCCTATTTGGGCTTTTCAAAGATTCATCTTTAAAGATCTTATGTGAAAATTATAGAAATGTATTTTGCTGGGATAGTGTAAAACAGACAGATGTCTGTTAACCATTAGATGGTTAACACCATGTTCATTTTGAACGTTTTACTGAAACTTAGTGGCTACTTTTCATGAGTAGATGGGGAGAAGGAGATCTATGCTACACATTTCCAACATTTGCTTTGCACAAGCTGATTCCGTAGTGATTTTCAGTATTCAGAGTTGTTAGTTAATGAAAAAACAGTACTCCTTATACAATAATTCAGTGACAACCTGAGTGGAAATACAGTCATTATTTCCCACCCCATGTAACTTCCTGAAGATGCAGTGCCCTTTATTTTGCTGCAAAAGTAATGGTCTGACTAATTCTATTTCTGTTTCAGGCGATACATGAAGCACAAACGTGATGATGGGGCAGAGAAACATGATGATGAAACAGTTGATGTGACTCCAATAATGATCTGTGTGTTTGTAGTGATGTGCTGCTCAATGCTGGTCCTCCTCTATTTCTTTTATGACCACTTAGGTACTTTTAAAGTTGCATTTTTGTTGACATATCTTCAGTAGCACTGGTCTGCCTTTGCACGTTTTTAAGGTAGAAGTGATTATGAAACAACTGTCCTCTGCCATGTGTTCTCAGTGCAGGTAGACTGTAGTGAGGTTGGATTAGGTGATCGCAGTAATTCTTTCAAGCATTAAAGCCTTTCATGTATATAAGAGGTGTAAGTCGTTAAATCTTTGTTTTTCGTCAGAGTTTACCTCTAACTCTCCTTTCTATTCTTAACAAGTTTGAGGTTTATAAGTGTGGTAAGCTTCTGTTGATGACTTTTTTGGTCAAGTTGAAGAGTCATAAGATGTTGACACTCTTCCATCCTCATTTTTCTGAGGAAGCTGTGAAAGATGTATCCCATCTGTGTTTATTCATTTTGTTATTGAATGGTTTTAAGAGTTCCCTTATGAAATTCGTATGAACTCGTAGTGAGAAGATAAGTACTTCACCACAAATTGCCTCTTTGGCTTATGATTTAATGGTGTGTTTAAAGAATATTAGCAAAGAGCTTTTAATTTGTTAAAGTAGCTATTGCATGAAGTACACCAGAGTAAAATATGATGGAGATGGATATTTAAAGGGCATAAATCTAATCAACAACTATATAAAATCTCTGTATCTGTATTTAATTTTCACACATGAGATTTAAGACTGTTTCTCATTCAAGCTTTTTGATTGGAAGAAAGCATCTCTTACCTTCTTGGACTTACCATTTTTTATTTTTCAGTCTATGTTATCATAGGAATATTCTGCCTGGCTGCCTCAATTGGCCTTTACAGTTGTCTGTCTCCTTTTGTAAGAAGATTCCCATTGGGAAAGTGTAGGTATGTGGCAACTTGAATTTTTTTTTGTAGGCAGAAGTATACTTTTATATTGTGTATTGTGTTTATTATGTTTATATTATAATATATAATATATTAATATATTATATTAGAATAATATAATATTGTATATTAAATTATAGGGTAGGTAAGGGATTTACAGGGTAGTTTCATGTACAAAAATGTCTATGAAGAAGCAGAGTAATTACACAGGTAACTGTACCTGTTTGTGTTTCACTTGCAGAATCCCAGACAACAACTTGCCTTATTTCCACAAGCGTCCACAGGTCCGGATGTTGTTGTTAGCTGTGTTCTGTATCTCTGTCAGTGTAGTCTGGGGAGTCTTCAGAAATGAAGATCAGTAAGTATATATTTTAGTTTCTATACAAGAAGACTATAGTATGCATGATGTGATAAGTTATTGACATCTGCAGAAGCAGACTCCTATCCTAAAATTTAGGCATTACAGTAAGGAAACTAGAGACCTGGACAGAAATCCATAGCTGTTCCTAATGTGCTTTATCTTTGCCTGGTTGGTTTAAGTTACAGAAAACTTTCCCTTCTTAAACCTGAATTTCTCCCAGAAAATTCAGGCTTAATTTGGACTGGAGTCCCAGTCAATACTCTGATCTCAGTGGTTTCAGATTGCTTTACAGAAGTGATGTAGAAATTTGCACAAGTTGTATAATTTATTCCTTCAGATGGTGGTCTCCTTGAGCATTATTCTGAGAGAACAAGAGCTATGATGATTGTCAGATCTTTAGAGAATTGTTTACTCGTACCAGACAGCTGAAAGAAACTATGTCCAATATTGCTGTGGTACTTCAGCAATTGTAGGGAAACCCTAGTGTTTTGTAACTCAAATCCTACTTCAGTTTTATCCTAGTGACCAAGAGTAAAGCAAAGAGCTTTAGTTCTTATAGACTTAATTTGCAAATACAATCAACAAATAGCCCAAACTGTAGATGTCCCTCAGCATGCAACTCCTATACATTTATACATGAGTCAAAAGACCTGAGGACTTCCTATTTTGGTATTCATGGTCACGTTGACCTCTTCCATACAGGCTGAGAGAATTCAGTGTGGGGAGATAATAGGGAACTTCTTGCCCCGTTTTCAATGTACAGCACTCTCTAATGAACACCAGCTGTTTTTTCACGTGTTGAGAGCCAAAAATCTTATCAGATCCTTTGTATCCTCCATGAAGAGGATCAAAGCCCAGCACTGAGGGTACAAATGATTGCTGTACTTCAGTATTGCAGTACAGCTATCTGTGAGGACTTCCTCACATTGCAAGGTCACTGGTTTGTTTTTACCTGGGATGTTGCTCAGAAAACTGACCTTTTCCTCTTGCTTTTAGTCTAGTGGATATTAAAAGTTCTACAGAACTTCTGTCAACTTTAAATGCACATCCTTCTTCCTGCAACTTTATCCCCTATTTATACCAGTGCATGAAAAAGATACTTCATGTTTTATTTTTTAGTACCTACCATTTCACACACAGATTTTGACAGCAAGATTGCAATTCAGCCCCTCTGTATTTGATGACCACTAGTTAAAAATTTATTCCTACTTGTTCTGGCATTCTTCCCTTCACTGAGGTTGCTAGACAGGAGATTTTCAGCTGTTTCACCCAATGAATAGATTTTAGCAGCCTCTGAAGGGATTTGTGACTTTTTGTGGATGATTCACACTTTGTTCCCTTTGAAGAGTGTGTCATTTTGAACCTGCCTTTTGAAAGACCGGCATACAAAGATGTATTCCACTAGGATAAGTTACTGTAAATCACAATAGAATGATTCTTCATTATTAACCAAGAATGAATCTGTTTTTCTATCCTGGTCTTTGTTAGTGACTATACCAACAGCAGCTATGGCTGCATTTTTATTTTTTAAAATGAGAGAACAGTGTATCTTACGTGTGAGACAAGGTATGTAAGTAGATTTTAAAATATTTTGTCACAGATTTTAGTAGAGCTAATTTAGTTGTCTATTCACACTCTCTTTAAACTATTGTGACCACAGCGTGTTGCTACTAATTTATAATGATAGGTATAATCTCTAGTGTTTCTTCAGAAGCATTCTAAAACTAATCATTCATGGGGGAAAAAATAAATTCAGATATTGAAAAGGATTACATTCATAGAAAAAGTAGAATTTAAAAAGCAGCTAGTGGCACTAAATACATATGAAAATTTGGTGTGTAAGCTTAATCACACTCTGAGATGGTATTTGTTCAAAGACCTTTTGATTGCTCTTAAGACTGCAGAATTGCAGGGATTGGAAGAGGGCTCGAGCTCGAGGCCAACTCCTATGCTAAGCAGGCTCCCTACAATAGGTCACACAAGTAGGCATCCAGACGGGTCTTGAATATCTCCATAGGAGACTCCACCACCTTTCTGGGCAGCCTGTTCCTGTGCTCTGTCACCATTACACTTTGCCCATCATCCAGAATATTAATATTTATGTTAAACAGGATTGGACCCCAAATGGACCATTGGGGTACACTGCTAGATACCAGACTTCAACTAGTCTTTGTGTCACTGAATCAGCACGCTCTGAGACTAACCTTTCAGCCAGTCATCAGCCTATCTCACTATCTGCTCATCCAGCCTGTGTATCAACATCTTTCTACGTGGATCTGATGGAAGACACTGTGCTGAAAGCCCTCCTGAAGTCCAGATAAACAATATCCATTGCTCATCAAAGCAACTAGTCATTTCATTTTAGACAGTTATCAGGTTGGTCATCACAACTTTCCATTTGTGAATCCATGATAACTACGATGTTGATTTGAAAAAAGTGTTTTTTTGTTCATTTGTCCCAAGCAGGTGCTTAGTGAGAACAAGACTTAATCTTTTACAATTTCCTGCAAAAATGTAACTTTTTTCTTTTCCTTTAGATGGGCCTGGGTTCTGCAAGATGCTTTAGGAATTGCTTTCTGTCTTTACATGCTGAAAACAATTCGCCTGCCTACATTTAAGGTATGGATGTTAAACAGATGTTTAATAGTTGTATAGTTGAACTGAGGAGTCACTTACAATGGAGTATTCATAAACTTGATATAGTGTGTTTAGATTGTCAGAAAGCAGGGAAGTAAAGGCAAAAAGACCAGCAGCTTACTCTCGAGTTTTCTCTGTCAAGCTTAATGAAGAAAAATAATGAATCTGGTATATGCTTCAAGTAACTTCTGGATTTTGAGTTTTGCTGGTTAAGGATTTTTCAGTAACTTAATCACACTCCCTTCTTTTAAACTCCCTAATTCATCAGCATCCTTCCTAAATGAAATAACATACCATAGAACTAGATGTAGTCTTCCAGTAACATTGGAATCCCAGTAACTGTAGAGATACTATAAGGTTCAGGAATCACGCTAGCAGTGACCCTTGCATAAATCTTACTCTTCAAAGCTGTTGTTTTGCATAATAATAGGATGTTCTCTATCCTATTATTACATCTGTGATTTTTTTTCTCATCCTATCATATCAAAGATGCATCAGTTTACAAATCAGTTGGTTTACTTATCAACTGCACTGCACCTGTAAACTTACCTTCCATAAAGTGGTGATTTCATGTTTTAGGTTTTATTAAAAATCAATGCTGAAGCTTCAGGTCATGCAGATGTCATTAAATGTGATTACCTCATATATTTTGCTGTTTGTGGAGATCTGTCAGCTGCGATTTTTCAATTCTTCTCTACGTCTATTTTGCTGCAAATTAAAGTAGAGTAGCTTACACCCTCTGCTTTAGTTTGTTGGGTTTTTTTTCCCCCCAAAATAACACACATTGTGGATGCAATATTCTGGCTCCTTCCAAGTCTTCCAGAATGTATTCAGCACTCTAAAATAAAAATTAGCATTAACATTTAGTTGTTTCTCAGGCAGCACTTTCAAACTCTGTTCCAAGTTATCTGTACCTGTAAATTTTGTCCCATGTATATTGGCCAAGAAAATCTAAATACTTCTTTAAACTTTATGTAGCACACTTCAGAAAATACAGAACTTTTCGCTATTTCCTAAAGTGTTAAAAGAGTATTTCCAAGTTTTACAGCATCAGGAGTTTAAGGGACTAACATGTGATTTTCTTTTATTAGCTGCACATATGGTGATATTCTTCTGTTTTTAAAATACTTGGGAATTCACATTTTGCTTTTAATACTCTTGAGTTGCTGATTACTCTCTGCTATCTACTAATGCATAGTATATAATTGTACACCAAGTATCTTGTCTCTTTCTCCAGGGTTGTACCTTGCTCCTCCTCGTTCTTTTTGTCTATGATGTATTCTTTGTATTTATCACACCGTTTCTAACAAAGGTAAGTGCAATATTTCTCTCATGCCTGCTGCTCACAGAGCAAAGCAATGGCCTATTTATCTGTGTTCCTAAATAACCCCTGGACTGCTGAGTGATGTGCTCATTTACAGCTTTGCCATTTTTTTTCTAGACTGGAGAGAGTATAATGGTGGAAGTGGCTGCAGGCCCATCTGATTCTGCCACTCATGAAAAGGTATTGTATGTAGTCTGAATATAAAGCATTACGTTCCAGCTTTTAAGATTTCATCTTCTGTAAAACTCAAAGACCACAGATCCGAAATGGAAATGCCACTCCAAAAAGAATTTTGCATGGAAACAAGCACTTTAGAGTTCTCTGAAAATCTACAACAGAAATGAGACAAAACAGACTTGAGTGACTCATCATGATAGGTTTGGTCTTGAATCTTGCTTTTAAAAAAAGGAAACTGATTAACTTGGTTTCACAAAAACATGAGCCCGTATCTGAAAATAACACTATTCCTAATGAAGTATATCCATTTTTTACCAGAAGCATTTTAATTCATATGGTGTTTGTCTCTTTCTTCCTCTCCAGCCAGCCCAGTTTTGATAACTGTTTTATGAAAAGCTGAGGTGAGGCAATGGGGGGGAAACTTATACTGGACACAGAAAAGAGAAGTCAAAAATCAACAGTTCTGTGCCATTATAGTATAATTAGATACAATTACTTTGGCATTAACGTAAGCAAAATAAATAGTCTTTGATGTTATGTATTAGAATATATATGTTTGCCCTGAGCCTTGCCCTACTGTGTCTCAGCTCTGCAAATTATATCGTAAGCAGAAACTTCAAAAAACACCCACAAAAGTAAGTCTTCGGAGTGATGGAGAAAATGACCTTTTATAGTGATTCAAAAATCTTCGCACTTTTGATACTTTCACTGCATCCAGTAGAACCAAATATAAAGCTATTTCTTATGCATGTGGCAGCTAACCTCAGTTTTTCTACAGTTAAAAGAGAGTTCATACCCTATGGCATTTGAGGACTTTTAAGTTAATATACAGAGTTGTGAAATGTCTTTCTTACTGAGAACTTAAATATTTCATTGCTCTCATGTCATAGAATCATAGAGACACCAAGGTTGGAAAAGACCTCCAGGGTCTTCCATCCAACCATCCACCTACCACCAGTATTTCCCACCAAACCATGTCCCTCAGTACCACATCTAAACTCAACTACAGTTTGTTTGTTGTCAGTAATGTTAACAAAATATACTTAACATAAGGATTTATAACGTGAATATATATATATGTGTGTGTATATACATTTGCTCTATCTGTAGTCTTCAGTTTCAGCACAACAGGAACAAGATCTGGTGTCAGTATATAGAGAAAAGTTTTTTCATAGGGCTTATGTCTCTTTTATTCTAAGCTCCCAATGGTCTTGAAGGTCCCACGACTGAACTCCTCCCCACTGGCTCTGTGTGACAGACCTTTTTCTCTCCTAGGATTTGGAGACATCTTAGTTCCAGGTATTTCTTCTTTGCTGTGTTAAGAATTGTACTTGTTGCACTGTCAAATTAGTTCCTCCTCTTCTTCCATTTCAAACGGAAAGCTTGTTTTGACTTGTGTAAACTTGGTAAATTTCAAAGTATGCCTTTTTCCTGCACTTCTTTTCAGCAAGAAAATGCATTTTAATTTTATGTTCAGTTGCTCACTCAGTGAAGTAAAGAAATGTAGAGAAATTTGAAGAATTAATTCTGCAAATGGTGTTTTGATATAGACATTTTTAATGGTGTGATGATGAGGAATCTACTCGTCCCTTTGCCCATGATTTGAGATGGCACATACCTGACCACTCAAAACTTAGTAATTACTAATCAGACAACTAATCCAGTGCTACCACCACACCTCTCAATGTGGCATCAGACAGTATCTGGAAGTACACCTAATGCTATTGTAGCTGAAAAAAATGTGTATTCTGGCTTTCAAACTTCTGACAATTTTTTTGTTTGTTTTCTTGTGTAGGGAAGCTTCAGCTGTTTGTGCTTTCCTCCCTCCCCCAACCCAATCTTACACTTAAAATTGTTGCTTTTAGAATATCATGTCTGACAAAATTATATCACCTCTGGAGTTATATTTCTTGTATTGATCTTCATGTACGGAGCTTCAGTTAGTTGGGAGAGAGATACTTCACAATATGTAACAAATGCTATTCATTCAAATCTGGTCCTGCAGGATCTCAGTATCTGTAGATGTTAACGTAGCTATTAGATTGCTTTGGTTGTGCAACTGCCTGTAAGCTGTGCAGTTTCCTGAATGATTCGCTCATAGCTCTTAAACATGGGAGTACAAAAGTACTGAAAACTATCTTAAAAGTTCTGAGATTGATGTTTTCATTTATCTTAATATGTGGATGGGTTGAAAACATGTTATAATTCTCTTTTCTTTCCTAGGTTTACTGGTGGCCTATTGCCATAGATTTGATATTCAGGTGCAATCATCCAGAGTATATTTTGTAGCCTGCACAATAGGTATGTTTAACACTGATATTTTGACGCATAGTATGCATTGTTATACTTGCTTAGGTAATCATTCTGGATTTTTTGATTAACCAGTCCTTATGTTTCTTGCATATGGAAGTTCAGATTCAAGGATATTTTATTTTGACTTTGTTCTTTACTTTTTGTGTGTTCCAAGACTTGATGGCATAATAAATTACTTTATAATGTTGTAATACCTTCAAACTGGTTCTAAATTGGTTCCAAACTTTAGTTTGTAGAATCCAGAGTTGGATGTTGTGGACTTCCAAGTGACTGCAAAATACAATCTTACTTTGTTACAAAGACACCAGAAATCTGTATTCATGCCAGCAAAGACTTAATTTCCTCAAAGTTTTCTGCCAGTATTCTGCTTTAGAAATCCTTGTAAAAATAGCTAGGTTCTTAGGAGACTCAAAGCAAGGATAGAAAAATCCTTTTATTTCAGTGTTTTTTTTTTCTATCAATTTCTGCAAGAGTTGACATTGTTATTGCAGGAATGAAAACTACCCACATGCCACACTCTATTAACAAAATTAGGATCAGCAGGATGAGAAAAGTGATTCTTCCCTCAGTTTGGCTCTTAAGACTGAATCTGGAACACTCTGTGTAGCTTGGGGATCTTTTGAGAGACTTTGTCATGCTGGAGTAAATCCAGTGGCTGGATGCTGAAGCGCATGGCATTCAAAGAAGAAAAGGCAAAGGAGAGAAGATTCTTTTGTTGTCCGCAGTTATCTAATGTGAGAATGTGAGAGAAGTCTGAGTGTAGTTTCTGTAAGTGTATAGGGAAGAGATATTATATGAGGGAATGAACATAAGTCACAAAAAGAAAGATTTGAATTAAATATAAGGAACTCTCTCTAATCTAAATTGATTTTGAACAACTGGATAAAACTATTACTGAGTGTTCCAGTCATTGGCTTCTGAACAAGTCAGTTGGCTCTGAAAATGTAATTGAAAATATTTCCACATATTGCCATATAAATGCTCTTGTTCTGCTTATTTTCTGCAGAATGCTTGCAGTACTTAAAGGGAAAATAATATGTTATACAGCTGGCATTGTTATTAGTGAGAAATAGCCAAAGACCATCCAAACAAGAAGCATGTATTATATCAGTCAAAATAACCATCTGTTCGTAAATACAGTAAGAGAAACAAAATATTTTATTTTCTTTCTCTGAAAGTGGTTAGGATAATTTTTTTTAATTGCACAGTGTGTACTAGGCCAATCACAGTACTCTCACAACATCGTGTTGTCAATAGAAAGACAGCAGTATCTCAAAGTACTGTTCCAAATTTATAACGTATATACTCTGCTTGTGTTTTAAAAAGTTGCTTTATATATTACATGAACAAAGAATCCTATAAGAATGCTTATTTTGCAAATTATTTAGTTGCTCTTGTGTCAAGCTATGCCCAAATAACTACTTTTTTTGCTAATTTTGTTTCCTTCCAGCATATGGCATAGGCCTTCTTGTGACCTTTGTCGCCTTGGCGTTAATGCAGATGGGTCAGCCAGCTCTGCTCTACTTGGTACCCTGCACTCTAATCACCAGCTTTGCTGTGGCTCTTTGGAGAAAGGAGCTTGCAATGTTCTGGACGGGCAGCGGCTTTGCGGTGAATACCAGTTTGATATGAGTGTCTTCAAGAAATACTAATATTATAAAAACCTAACTAGAATTAAAGTTGAGTAAAATATTGTAGTATTATCCACCAAAGCCAAATATTTTTACTTTTTTTTTTTAATGCACTTTTTTTTCCCTAAATAATGTTTTCATTTTCTTTCTTTAATGTTTATGGCCACTTAAACTGACTAGTGAAAAGTAAAGTAGAACCCTGTCTATCCTTCATTCTGCCACAATTTTACTGGTTTGATCTTTGTTGAAAGTATCATTGCCATTTTGGTAAGTAGCTCCTTAAAAAATATTTATCTTCCTTTTTTTTCCCTAGTCTACTGCTTATAAAGATCTAGTTAAGTATATTGAATCATCACTTTGTTTCTCTGTGGTATAAATGAAACTTTTGATTCTGAATGGAATAATTTCTATTATAATGCATGACTATAGATTGTGATGAATTACCCCAAAGGAAAGAATCCATCTAGCTGGAGATTCTCTCCCAGTGAGTTTTATTTTGTTCTTCGGTTATTTTTTTATAACCTGCATAGCCTTCCTATAGAGAACTGATTTAGATATTGAAGAAAATATTAGTGATCATCCAGAATGTGTTGGAAAAGATGCTGGTTGCCATGCACGGATAGTAAACGTGATCAAAACCAGAGAATGCAGAAGTGCCAAAGTGCTGTCTGCTTGTTCCTGAGTAATCAACAGAGCACGTCTGATATCAGTGAGGAATCATCCAGCTACAGATTCTGTTTCTTTCATCTTTTCCAGACTTTAATTCTTTATTTCTGTTAATTGGTACAGCACATCTCTTTGGTCATTATAGATTGCTTACAGTTCCTGAAATCGTACAGATGTTTCTTGTTTCAGGGTCCTTCAATACAAACATAAAATGTGATGGAACTGCTTGAGCCAGCAAATTGCATTTCTTATTACTACAGAAAGCCAAGTGGTATGCAGTTAGCTGGGTAGGGCTTGCAGGAAATCTGTCACAACTGATAAACCAAGAATAAGGGATTAAAACTACTGCTGTTAACATCACCCAAAGATTACGATCAAATAAATGAAAACCTTATAAACCTGTAATAGCAGGACTCCCAGGAGGAACTTAGCAAATAAGTTCTTCCTCACAAACAAAATTAAAAAAAAAAAAATCATAATCCGTTAATTCCTGCATCTCTTATTTGGAGGAACAGCATTTCCTGGTTACAAATCCTGTAGGCATTTCACTGCCTACACTCAACCAAACACTCATCTGCAAGTTGTTGTTTTCTTCTTTAGGACTATGCCATTTAATAATAGCTTCCTCCCATAGCCTTACCAAAATTGTCTTAAAATTTTAGACTAGAAATCATGAGTTCGAACAGAGGTTCAAAACTAAACTTTTATTGTGAATAATAAAAGTTTGGTGGGTTTTAAAAAGCTATTGGACAAATCCCTGGAACAAAAATCCCCTTTTGCACCCTAAATGGCAAAGGTAGGATAACTGTATGTATGTGTCTGTCACTGGAGAATGGTAAGGGATCTTGTGCCTTTTGTCTTCACCTCATGTGACCATTTTGATCATACCTGATACCTGGCTGGAGTTGAATATGTTTGTTGTAAACTCTAATATCTCTATAGTTAATTCTGCTCTTCACAGCAGTAGTAATTTCTGCTTTTCATCACTCTCATCTTCTGTTTGCAGAAAGACCTACCTCAGCCTCCCTTGGTGATAGCTTCTGTCAACTGCCCTCAGCTTCCTAAAGATAGCAACGTACCAGCTTCTCAACAAGAGACAGAGGAAATGGCCGACCCTACCCTGCATGTGAAGGAGCTGCACAGCCCTACTTTGGCTGCAGAGGAACCAGCTGATAACGACACAAAGACGGAACAGTCAGAAGTTTCTATCACAAAGAGTGAAGAACCAGCTGGGCACAACAAGGTTGACCTTGAAAGTAAATCTCTAAACCTCGAGCAAAAACAGCTGGAATAAACAATTTGATAGGAACTCCGTATTTTCCCTTACAAACATTCATGTAAAACCAGTATGTATTTAGACTGGTTCAGTAGTATTCACGTTCATTGAGGAACCTCGGTGGGAGTCTGATCATCAAATCCAACAAAGAATGTTCTGCCTCCAGCTTTGGTACAGCTATACACTTCAAACATATTTGAAATATGGTGCTCTACAAGGGTTCTGATGTATGGATTTCAATTATCATTTTATTAGTGAATGCCTTTGACTGATCCATTTTAATTATACCAGGGTAGTATTAAGAGTCTTTATTTACACAGTACTCTGTGCTTTGTGGCTATTTTTGCTGCTTTAGCATAGTGTAGGTTAACGTGGAAGAAAAGCATTGAACAAGTCTGCTACAATGCTTAGCTGAAAGAAACACGAGATGACTTTAGCACTTTCCCTATTGTCACCTTTTACTTTTTCTACTTGTCAAAGCCATTGATGCAAGGGAATGCTTTAGTATAAGCTGACATTCAGGAAATGCAGAGAGTGGTTAAATTACAAGCCTCTGAAAGGATTTATACTACCAAGGTGCATTAAATGCATCTCTTAAACTTCTTTCTTTTTACTTCCAGGTACCTGTGTTGGCTACTAGTCTAGTTTAAAAGGTAGGATGAATGGAGCTACAGCTCGCTAAGCACTCCATGAACTCCAGGGGTTGTCTCTGAAAAGAAGGTGTTTGTAACAGAACACCACCTGGTAGAATAAGGATATTAAGAATGTTTGCTTTAGAAATGAAATAAGCCAATAATTAAGCAAATAGGTAGTAATGTTAAACTAAACTTAATTATTTTCACTGGGGAAAATGTTACAGTAAAACAGCAAAAAGAATAAGTAATACCTCAAGAGCCCAAACTGATGAACTTTAAGGAACATAGTTGTGGTCACTTACTGAAGAAAAGAGTCTGTTTTCATTCTCAAGGGAACACACGGTGCTATAGTAGGTTGTGATTTAAAGCTACTTGCTGCTTAGTAACCAATCAGCTGCCTCAAATAATGTTATGTCTTCATCCCAGAAGTAGCTGAAGCGTGGCCTGTCAGGTTCTGGAAAGAGGCTGTGATCTAACCATTTTGCCCCTCTTGCTAAGTGACAGTGCAAAGGACACAGTTTGTAAGTGTAAAACTATTTGGGTGCAGGTGGTCTTAATTTATATTCCTGAAATTAGACATTTTCTTGTGTAACGTGATTGAGTCTTTTATGGGGAGATGACGAGATTTGTGTGCCATTTGTTCTACATATGAACATTTGGCTTTATCAAAAGCGTTTGTGTTTTACATTTAAATTGCAGTCCCCTAATGCCTCAAACAATTCATGTTAAGTCTGAGAAAGAAAACAGAAGTGTTCTAGGATCTTGGAACATGTTTCTAAATTGCATGGGAGAAATGCTTTTCAGAGCATTTGAGTCTAAAGCATCATTTACAAAAGCATCATCATTTTGTCCCAGTCTGAGGCAATGATTTTAAATTAAGAGTCTCCAGTTGGCGTGTTGAGTTCAATTCCAAAAGGTTCTCCTTTAATGTCTGTTGTTAAACTTCAGCCTTCATATCTTTGGCTAGGTCTTCTAGAAGTTTGCCCCATGGTTTTCTTTTTTGGATGCTCATTTCTCATCTGTTTTGCATTGGGTGGTAATATTCTTTCTCTGGAATGTGAAAAAATTTCTGTAAAACTACAATGTGGAATCAGAATTTTTGCCCTCTTCTTAAAGCCCTGTCTGATAGGTTGATTTCATAGCATAAGTCCCAAGTCCTGCACTGCATTTAATTTATGAATGACCCAAATGGAAGATAGTAGTATTAAAGACATCTGGGTTATTTTTGTTCTTGTTTTCTTCAATCTCCTCTTTGATGGACTACGTCTGCCAGTAGTAATCTGAATTTCAACTAACTAAAAAAGCAACGGAGGCATTTAACTGAAAATATCAGCCAGCTGGATTATGCCTTAATTTAAACCATTGTATAAGTTTATATATAAACAAAACAATCCTGTGTTTAAATAATGAACTTGACAAACAGCGATAAAAGTTTGGAGAATGACTCCAAGTTCTGTGGTGTTGTTTTTTTTTTTTGCTTTGATTGTTTTTCAGTCATAATACTGGTGGGAGTAATTTTTATACATTGAGGTCAGTAGTTTTCTGATGATGAAGCATTAAGTTTTATCACCTTCTTAAAAATGTATTTTACATTTGTTCTCATGTGGGTTAGGAAACAGTTTATTTCTCAAATTGTTTGTAACTCGATGAAAGTGGAAGACTTATAACACTGATTAACTTGTAGACACCTGGTAGTTGCTTTATGTTTCATTCTAGATGGGTCTGCATATGCTTCACCTTCATGTTTTGGATGGTTTTCCATCTATTTAAGTGTAAGTTTGTTGTGTGTGTTTTTCTTCTCAAACTACAGATATCAGAGTGGGGAAAAAAAATAGTTACTCAGTGCAATATCTCCAGTTAAAGTATATAAACAGTTACATACTTTGACTATTGCAGTACTGTACACCTTTGGTGCACCAGTTTGGCTGCGACTGTTTGGACCCTGTTCAATCACTCCCATCAGAAAGCAAGGTTGTGCTTTTCTGTCTTTCCCTGAATATAAAATTTAATGTTGTACAGGAAAATGTCAAAATATGTTCATTGTAGTTGATTTTTATTTGATGATTGCAGATGTACATCCCACACTAAACTTGAGTTAAAAGGCTGCTTTTGGAGTAATGTTAAAGTGCTTTGTTTTTAACACTTTGGATTACCTGAGTAGTAAGGGACAGATTCTTTCCTGGGTCAAAAATTACTAACCATGAGTCAATGCATTGGACTGACTGGGTTTGACTTGTATCCTCCTGAAGGGTTGCACAAATGCAGCTGAAACCAGAATGTGACATCAAGGATCCTCATGGGAGTGGCAAGGGAGAAGTACCTCAAATCCTCTGTTAATTTACGTGAGTCTTCTTTTTCACCTGTCACATTTCTTTTATGTTAACAAATCAAGTTTCCTGATTTTTGTTGTTTTTTTTTTTACCTGATTCCCTGATCTCACATAATCAGTGAAACTTGTCCTGCAGAAGCTGCTCTTTTTTTTTTTTCATTACAGTAGCCCTCGGTCTGTTGTTAAGAATGCCTTCCATTTTGCAGACATGATGCCCATTTCCGTGCTTTAGAATTGGTTTTTTGCATCTGTGATACATCATTACTAAGACACTATGGCCATAATGTTAATGCCAATTGATTTCTAAGTACGCTGGGAAATACCACGGACTATGGAGCCAGGAAGATGGTAGCTACTGAACAGAGCTGCAGTAATACAATTTGAAACTTTGCTGAAGGTGACAGCATCCATCAGTCAAATAACACAACATCTGGGAGATGTGTATTTACCTGCAGTTCTTGTTTTGCTCTGTAGCTTTGGTGGGCAGCAGAATGCTCAGAGTTATTGTTTTGTTGGGTTTTTGTTGTTCTTTTTAAAGCTGTTTCAAAGTGGAATTGTTGGGTCACCGTATGTGTTCAGTGCCTCCTCTGGATGTTTCACCCTACAGTTTGTAGAGCTTTGTTACTGACTTAGAACATTTCTCAGTTCTCTGCTTAACTTCTCTACTTCCTATTAAATGCCTTTGGCCTTGAAGGATTCCTTCCTTCCTTTCATTCAGCTGTTTGTATACCTCCCCTGGCTAGCCCAGTAAAAATTAAAAAATAAAAGCAAATAAGAGAATGCCTATATTGGCTCTTGAAGTGAGTGCTCGCATACAGCTCTTTTGCTGTGAGATCCTACAGTTCTGCCCTGCAGTTTTGTTTCTGTCATCTCCTTATCCCATAGTTGTGTAGTGCATGTATCATTTTTCATGTAGGAATGGCATTCGAATCAGTAGATGTGGGGTTGGTGGTGCGGAAGAAGACCAGATAATAACTGCAGTGGCCGGCCATGGGAAGCACAGGAAACCTGAAGTCCAGAAAGAGCAGGGAGTTTATAGCTTAGTGGGAAAGCATTGCGGTTGACAGTTCAGATCTCACCTTACAGAGATGTGTTTGGTTTTGTCATGTTAATAAGAAGCCCTCAGGGCAGAAATCACATCAAAGCACACGTTAAATAGTTGCAGTGCTTTTTCTACCAAGATAAGAAATGTTGTATTTTGAAATGTAGATTGAGTTGCATTGAATGGCACTTCGGAATGTTTTCATTTCAATATGTTCTTCTGTGAGTCTTTCACCTTTGAATATCAAAGGTGAAATATTCATGCAAATATTCAGATTATGTGGTGGGAGAATGAGGTTTCACTGTCTTTAGATCAGTGACAGATAATACATGATGGCCTTAAATAGAGTTTTCTTGAACCAGGAATGAGTATATTTTACACCAAGTCATCATTTCAGGCATTAGTACAGAACTTAACCTGGTTTTATGCAGTTAATTTGGTTTCAGTTCGTTCCTCCAGCAGTTCTTGGGAATGCTGTGGCTCTTGATCCTATCACTGATCCACTGGTGGCCATGGTTGTGAGTGGGCAATCTCCTGATCTAATTTGGAGTTGTATTCTCTTAACTGAAGACAACAATTCAGTTTATCAGATTTCTTGTTGTATTTTCCTGCTTGCTAACATTCCCTATCTTTGTGTATGGCAAAACCTCATTTTAGGGAAAGCTTTGAAATGATCTGTAGGCTAGAAATCTGGAGTTGAGCTACAGCTCTCACACACACTCTGTGATGTGAACTTCCTTTGGGTGTTCAGTGTAAAAGTTAGTTAGCTGAAAATATGCAGAGATGGGTCTGTTTGGGGAGACAGCCTTGTTCTGTCTGAGTGGTGTCAATGGCAGTGGTCTGAGCTGCTGTAAGTAGTTGTTGCCCACTTTTCTTCAGCTTGTTCTTTGTCACTTGTCCTCTCCAAGAACTGAATAGCTCAGTGGGAAGAGACCTTCAAAGATCATCACATCCAACTGCCTGACCTCTTTGGGGCCAACCAGAACTGAATGAGGGCATTGTCCCAATAGGGCATCCACCACCTCTAAGAAATGTGCTTCACACCTGAACTGCAGGGTTGTACATTATCTTCATCCTGTGGAGATGTCACATCTTAACACTTCAGATTAATCTCTTCGGTCCTACAAGTCTCTGACAGATAGGCTCAGTTTGGCAACATAGGAAAGCAAAACTCCCTTTTGTAATGAAAGATGTGCATTTACAGCTGTGGTGGTGGATGATCTGTGTGTTGTCCTCATCACAGTACTTTGTTTTTTTGTACAGCCCATTGCTGGAGGAGCTGGGGATCTGGTAGCCATGTTTGAGCAATGCTAGTGAGTCACTGGGATGTGTGCATCAGACAAGAGGCTGCGGGCAAACAGAGCGGTTATGAACAGGGTTTGTGGGGTAAGACTGGAGAATATTTGCTCAATGCTGCTGTCCTGGATGTTGATAGTAAGTTTTTAGGGAGCAGGAGGTAACATCAGTCAACCAGTTTTAAGATGTCCAATGTCTCTGTGAAAGGGCTTTATGATAACGTTCAGATAATAGCACATAAGGTGGTGTTGTGAAGACTGCAAACTCTGAGGGTTATTTCTTTTAGTGCTTCTGAATACATCCACTTAATTCTGCTAGTGTACTCACAATGAACAAATTGTGAGTACACAAACTTTTCAAGCTCTTGTTCCATGAATTGCTGAAGGAAAGTCTTTCAGTGTTCCAAAAGCTGTGCTGTGATTTTTACTACTGCTGAGCCTTTGCAGT